>NC_090940.1:651370943-651995943 GCF_040938575.1 Ambystoma mexicanum | reverse complement strand
TGCAGTTCGCTTCGGGGTGGTCCCTCGGCAAGCAGAGATTGCACGTGGCGTGCCTGTCGACCCAAGGGTATTTGCGATTGCACTACGCACCTTGAGGCAGCGGGCTGTTAAGTGTAGGAAATGTATAAGGTGTACCTATCTACCAAGAGTGTAGAGTATGTACCACCCCCCACTCTCCCTACTTGCAGGGCCGAGGCCAGCGGCCTACCAGACCCGGGCCGAGGCCAGCGGCCTTCTGAGGCCCAAATCCGTCGTGCAGCAGCCGGAGCAATGAGGATCATTCGGGAACCGAACCTCCGCAGCACTTGCGGAATGACGGGGACTGGAGGAAACGCGTATAGCAGTGGGAAGGACCACTCCACTACGAACACGTCCCCTAAGGCTCCTCTTGGAGGAAATTCCCGCAAGTAGAATCTTTTGCACTTCCGGTTGACACTGGTGGCAAAGAGATCCACTTGTGGGGTTCCCAAAGGGGAAAGATCTCCAGGAGAATCTCCTGAGCCAGCTCCCACTCGTGAGAGACCGTGCTCTGCCTGCTCAGAGTGTCCGCCGCCAGGCTTTCGTCTCCGGCCAGATGAACTGCTGAGATTGAAATTTCCTACTGGATGGCCCAGAACCAGAGCTACATCACCTCTCTGCACAGAGGGAGAGACCCTGCCCCCCCCCCTCCTTTTTGTTGAGGTAGTGCATGGCCACTGTGTTGTCCGTCAGAATCAGGACATTCTTCCCCCGCACAGCTGGCAGAAAAGCCTTCAAGGCTAGCCTGACGGACTCAGCTCCAACAGATTGATTGGAGTCTGGACTCCGACGGAGACCAACGACCGGCGACTGTCAACTCGTTGGCATGAGCTCCCCATCCCGTGGGGGATGCATCCGTCACAATCGTCACCTCCAGCCAGGGTAGCCAAAATGGAGCCCCCTTCATCAGATTGCCTTCGACGGCCCACCACAAAAGATCATGGGTGACCGAGGGCGGAACCTGAATGGGGTCAGACATCCTGCCAGAGGACTACAACCATTGGAGCATGAGAGCCCATTGCAGATATCTCATCCGCAACCTGGCCTCTGGCACCAGAACAACGCAGGATGCTACGAGGCCTAGCAACCTAAAGAACTCGAACGCCGGGAGACTCTGGGCATGTTGAAACTTGTGCACCATCTGCAGAATGAGGAGCCCTCACCTGGGGAGGCGAACACTGCCCCAGGGATGTATCGAGCACTGCTCCGATGTACTGGAGCCGTTGGGTAGGTGTCAAGTGGGACTACTTTAAGTTGAGGGAGAAGCCCAGCTTGTGAAGGGCGTGGCAGGTGACTGACAGATCCAGGACTTGCTCGGGAGAGCGCGCCCTGATCAACCAATCGTCCAGGTAGGGGTAGACGTGAATCCCTCTTTCCTGAGATATGCTGCAACCACCACCATGAGCTTGGTGAAGACCCTCGGGGCGGAGGTCAATCCGAACGGCAGGACCCGAAACTGAAAATGCAAGTCACCAACCGCGAACCTGAGGTACTTCTTGTGCTTGGGATGAATCGGCACATGAAAGTAAGCGTCCTTGAGGTCGAGAGACACCAACCAGTCCTGAAGTTGAAGGGCCTGGAGGACTTGAGAGTAACCATCTTGAACGTGTCCTTCCTGAGGAGCTTGTTCAAACCACGCAAGTCCATGCTGGGTCTCAATCCCTTTTTTCTGAATCAAAAAATAAGGGGAATACCATCCCTTGCTCCTCTCCGCTACAGGCACCAGTTCCATGGCGCCTTTCTCCAGCAGGGATTTGATTTCCTGTGCAAGGATCTGATCCGGACTCAGTTCCCTGGTGGATTGTCGCGAGGCCTCTACCGTACAGGAAGACAGTAGCCGGGGGCTATGATCTCCAGAACCCACACATCTGAAGTAATGGCACGCCATTCTACAAGATGCTGAGCCAGCCTTCCCCCCCAACTGGCGAACCATGGCACATGGCCTCATGACCGAACTGACGCGGCTGCGGCAGTGCCTGAGGGCAGAGGCAACTGCCCGCGCGGCCTTGGCACCACGAGTACCTTGTTTTCCACCTCTGGTACACCTACGGTGGCCCCTTTGACTTGCAGCTCCCCTCAATCTACCAAAGGAAGAGTAGTATCGAAAGGAACCTCCCCTCCATTGCTGTCCCCTAGGACGAAAAGGCGGAGGTTGGCGAACTGCAGCGCTCAAAGACTTCGCTGCAGCTTTGGAGGTCTGCAACCTCTAAAGACTCTCGTCGCCTTGCTGCCAAAAAGATGTACACCATCAAAGGGCATGTTGAGAAGGCGTACGTCAGGAGCAAACCCTGACTTCCGCAACCACGCAAATGTGCGCATCACGGTGCTCGTCACCATGGACCGGCTGACAGTCTGCCATGGCCAGATCCAACTTAACGGATTCACACATGGCATCCTTGCCATCCTGAACGAGGGCAAGAAAACCATCTCTTTCCTCCCCTTCGTGAATATATTCAGCCACCATAGAGACAACTCAACAGTGTGAGTGAAACGTGCTAAGGCACACACGGAGTTGGCTGCCTGTAAAGCCATACCCCCTGAAGAAAACACTTTCTTCGCCCAGTCATCAAAACGTTTGTCGTTCCTATCTGGCGAGATGGTAGGATACAACGCCTGCTTTGCTGGGGTCGTAGCCACCTGCACCACCAAACTCTGGAGTGGGGTACGTAGTCAAGTAACAGGGGTCGCTGCTGGTGGGACGATATTTTTTCCGGCAACGACTTGCTCACTGCCGGGAGAGACTCTGGAGCAGTCCAAGCCGCCGCCACCCTTCTCTGTAAAGCCATATGAAATGGCAGCACCGGGTCAGTGGGTGGACCTTGGTCAAGGATATCCGTCAGGTCATCCTGCAGAAAATCCACTGGTGGCGCAGACCACCCCAAGTACTCAGTCGCCCTCGACATGTGTCAAAGATCTGAAGAGTTGAATCCTGCAGGAGTGAAGCTGGCCCACCTAGCCCCCAAAGCCTGCCTGCTCAACAATCCTTTTACGTAAAACTATTGGCCAGGCAAACCCAAGGGGAAAGGGGAATGGATAAACACACACAGGAACTCTAGCTTCTGGCACTTCTGTTTGTCTTCACATGAATGTCTCTGGTATTAAGCAATAGAGAACCTAAAAATAAAAAGGCAATCTTTTTTAAATATTATGCTAATCTCAATATCTATTCTAAGCAACTTATAACTCTGTTCTCATACCTGAAGCCTATGCTTATATAGCTAATAGGCTATTTTCTTCTGTCTTTTTCTCATAAACAGGAGACTACTGTAATTGTCTTTTCTGGACCAAACTTTAAATGTATTTCCAAGGAAGAACTTCTTATAAACTTTGTTTCTTCACTGAATTCTTATTCCTTGCTTACTAATATTGTCCTGGAAATAATACCCAAAATTATTACTATCTTATCTTTTCTGTTAACAACTTCCTCATATAGAAAATGTTTAATATAAAATACCTGGTGTGGGTTTTGCTGAAGATTAATTTCACCATGAAGTTTTCAGGAATTTAATTTGTGGACTGATCATTCAATCATAAAAATTCTGTAAAGTTTTCAATTCACATGTGCGAAGCGTAACGAAGATTCACAAACTTTAGCAATCCAAAAGATAGCCGCGACGCAAGCACGAAGAAAATCCCAAAATGGCTGCGACGTACGACGCAATTCCAAAATGCAATAGGGTCCCTTTCTCTAAGCGCGCGGTCAAAAAATAAACAATACGTGCGCAATAACTACAGTCTCGCGCTCGTAATAAAAAGGTTAGTATTGTTACAATATATGTTAAAATAAAAAAAGCGAAAACGAAAACGCTCACATTAATTGAACAATCCACATTTTCTCGAGTAAGAGAGTTAAGCTAGAACTTAAATATAAAAAAATATATACAATAAACTGATCCAAATGTTCAAATTTAGTTCTCATGACATAAATAAAGAGTTCTTTGGAATTTTAAGAAACAACACTGAAAACTTAGCTTTGTCTTGACTTGAAAAATCTGCCACTCAGCCAACCAAAGTTTCTTGGAATCTTCTATCTTCTGTAGATCTTCTCTCACTATAACTGGAACTACTAACTTAAATCCTGATAGATATTTATACTAAAAGATAAGTACTATAGTGTAGGGGTAACTATAACTTTAACCACTGGAGAGAACTAAAACATGACCTATTCTGGTGAAAACTTTAATGAAAGACAGTTGATAGTTATTGGAAACATTCTAAATGACATCACAATGCTGCCTGCTATAAGCTACACCAATCACTGCTGGGAAAATGTTCCACCATCTTGGCTTGGGGAATTTTCATCTTTCTAAATGAAAGTTAGTTAAGGGAAAAAAAAAACAACAATGAAATAGAACTAAAAACAGGAATTGTTCTACTCTCTAAATAGAATCTATTTACCATTTAAACCACCTTCCCTTTCCAACTTTCCTGAAATAGTATTTGCAACACTCTATTCTCCTAGGAATTTTGCCAATGTGAGGTACAGAATGTGAGAACCTGACAACATGAGACGCTGGTACGAAGACTCTGCGTGCGTGCCAGGCTCAGGCCTACCGAACGCAACCTCCAGAGGTGTGTCCAGACTACTAGCGTCGTGCAAAGACTGACGCAGGTCTTCCAACTGGCTATGACCAGACAAGAATTTGTCAGGAACCTCTTCAGGAACCATACCTTCATCAGACCCTTCATCCACCTCAGATGTAATCCAGAGGCTGGAATAACTCCCTGGATGAGGGCACAGAAAAAGGTTCAAAGACAGGCCTTACTGATCTCTTCAGGGACTTCCTCGGAGTATCCACCGATGCATGGGGTACCTCCAGTAAAGCCTCCACAAAAGGAGTCGACTGAATCGGCGTCGAGCGTGGCGCCGATGGCTTCGACACAGGCCTCGAGGGCGGTGCCCCGAGCATGTCCTTCACTGGCCTCGGCGCCGATGACTTCCTCGGGGGTGGAGCCTTGAGAAAGTCCCTCAACGAACATGGCACAGATTGCATCGACGTCTTCTTAGAAGACGTCACAGGCCCCGACAGTCTCGAGGGCATCGAGGACCGGGACCTGGAGCGGGCATGGCTAGAGCGATCCACCTTGTCCGACCGGAACCTCGAAGGTTCCCAGTGATCGCGTCGACTGCCCAAGCCCGAAGGCGAGCGAACGTGGCCCTAGCGTGTTCCTTGCTGGCTTCTCAAAGGCGCAGACGAACGGATCCCTGCGACTCGAACATCGCCATCATTTCCTTACGAAATGCGTCCCATTCCGCAGGAGAGGAATGCTTGGTAGGACAACCTACCCGCCGTCTGGTGGAGTCCTCGGACGGGGAAGGCGATCGCTGACTGCACTTCCGCGAGTGCCTAGAAGAGGCAGAGGAATGGCGGGAACCAATCCGGGACCGAGACCCCCCTCGACTGTTGGGGAGAATTCTCATTTCATGGCCAATTTCCCTCACCTAGTGAGTCCCTCAGCAGCTTTACTGGATCTCTGGAGTTATTGCTTTCCACTTGGTAAGAGTGTGAGCTTTTCACCACTCTTGTGTTTTGCTATACGTTTTTACCTGTTTTTGTGATTGAGGACTCTGGAGTATACCACTTCAGTAGCCCCCATCTTTTGTGTGTCACACAGCACCTTCTGTGCAGTGACACAGGGTTGTCGCTCAGACTTCCCACGACTCCATTTCTGAGGCGGACTACTGTCCCCCAGAAAAGGGCAAAGTTACCATTAACTTTAGTCAAATTAACCACAGATCCAGTACACCCCATCTTACATGGAGTACTGGAAGGGTTAACTCTTAGCCCTTTTTATCTGTACCTCGTAGAGCATTGTTTCGCTCTTTTTAACATTTAGACATGGCTGGTGGCAGTGGTGATCTACCCTAATTTTCTACCGCGGTTATCTTATATAACCGTGGTAATATTGTAGGCTATTGTGTTAGCCTCGAACTTAAACCCGCTTGACCAAATACTTTTTCTTTTGGCTCCGGTGCTGTTTATTCGCCATTTCATTTTGTTAAAATCCTTCTTGTGTTTTACTTGTTCACTGTCTTTTGGCGGGCTTCTGCCAAGAAGCCCTCCTCAAGGCGCCTGGGTGTCTAGGTGGGCTGAATGTGAGGGAGGGGTGAAGTCACCCCCTGCACAGGGTATCCTAGGAAACCCAAGTCACACTTTTTCATGATTGGCTGAGGTGGTTGTCCGGGCTGGACAACCCCCCTGCTGTGTGATTGGCAGCCAGGCTGTGTGAATGGGGGATTTTTGCATAAAAGGCAGGTCTCTTGGGCTGGAAGTCCGAGAGTCGCCACTGGAACTACAAGGAACCGAAGAGAAGCGGAGGAAAGGTCGACTGCTGCAACTATCCCGTACCAGTGAAGCCCTGCTGGAGTCCTGAGCTATCTACCCTTCAACGACTAAGAGGAGATCCAGTGCGGAGTCATCTTCCCTTGAGCCTGGTGGGGATAACCAGCTCGTCGTCTTCAGCTAGAGGTCGCCTTCGTGGTCGAAATCGCTGCACACTGCTGTAGTGGTCCTGATAGCCACCTGTAGAGCCTCTCCTGTTTTTAAGGAGCACACCTTTTATTCATTGTCGCTGCTGCCGGCCTCATCCCTGTGTGGTGTAGACCCCCCTTCATCGTCCTTCGTGCCGAAGCCAGGAATCGTGGGTCTACAGGAAACTACCAGGAACAACTGCCGTGGCACCAGCTTCTTTGAAAAGGTACTCTGCTTGAGGAATTTTGGGTGAAATCCCCATTTCTCGCTTATAAGGCTTGACCTTATTTTCCCCCCTCCTTATAACTTTTGCTTCCGAACATTTGACAATATCTTAAGTACTTTGGCAACTTTGAATCGCGAGCTATCCGACGTGTGGTCCTCGACACAGGAACCCGGTTCCACTTGAAATTTTCCAAAGCAGCACAGCTGTGGCGATTACCTGTCATAGATGTGGAATACGTCGGAACAAATCCCTTCGAATCATGAATCACAGGTAAAGCGAGTGCCTTGAGAAAACATAAAAATTACGGATTCAAAAGACTGAAATTAGAGCTGAGCTCGGTTCAACTGCAGAAATAGGCCATCGCAAGAGCCACTGTACCGCTTTGCAGCAACCTGCATAGGCAGCCTAAACATTTAAAATGGATTGACAAACGTGAACTATAATCCTTGAATTGAAGGCGTTTGCCATCCAAAAGAGGTCTAGTATCACCAAAGGCTAGAAATAGTCCCCATCAGCCAAAAAAGCATCAGTCACTCCCAAGGGTGCCCACTCTGCTCAGATACCAGATAATGAAAGTTGTAATCATTTTACTTTCATAACTGCACTAGACCTAGGTCTGGTTCCAACGCAGCACCAGAGTAAGTACTGTGTGAAGCTCCAGGTGATCGAAGAGCTCTAATCACAGCGGCACCGTCTCATAATCCACAACCTTCTGGGTAAAGCACCATTATTCTCCGCTTACTTGCTCTGGGAACATGCACGGCTCTAGAAATGCATAGGTTTTAAACAGTATATGGCACGACTTTGGTGCATGGTACAGAAAACGTGCTGGATGAAAGTGTCTTACCTGATATCCCACCAAGCCACCCAAAACCCACTTGCGCTCATTGCTAATCCACCGTGCAATGCTAGTGGCTCCTATTTTACGAGGCTGCGTGACCACGATGTTGCAGTAGGAAGAACGCTTGATGCAGTGATCCAAAACAAACTGTGGTAGCTGAGTACTTTTACCGCTGCCTGTTGCACCGCGTACAATCAGAACAGACCTGTATTCTATGAGAGACATTAGCTGTAAGAGAAAGGGAAAACTTCATTAGGTTCAGAAGTGGGAAAACACATTTCCAAGCATTTTTTTCAAAAAGGGCATTCAAATTTTATTTTCAACTGTTGATGAAATGTTTTCATCCTTGCAATTAAAAGAAAAGTGAAAAGTACATTACATAAAATTGTTACGGCTCATTGTAGCGATGTCTTAATGGCACCAATTTGTTGTTGAAGATTTCCTTTTGCAATATTTTTATTTATTTATATAACAATGTTTCTGATAAACAAAATCAGAGTAAAATGTGCAGCTTAGTTGCTTTAGGTAAGAATAGATTTCATAAATGATCACAAGATACAGCTCAGAATACATTAGTACAAAACTTCCTTCAGTAAGACATTATCCCAAATAGCTTTCTAAAATGAAATCAACGCACACCCATCCCCTGCCAAGAGGTTGTTCTCAAGGTTCTAGACATGGTGCCAACAACACATTCCAGAAACCCTAGGTGTGCGCTTCTCCCACCTGCACTCCATTGCTCCATCCATTTTTCACTTCACACCTCCAACAACCTGATGACATGATCTATAGCAATATTTCCATCAGATCAGTCGCATTTTAATCAGGTCTTCCCGAATGCAGAGTGCAGCATGCCACAGTCCTTGCCCAAGCGCTCTAAAATATAGTGTACCTATCCTGCAAATACAGCAGTGATGGAGAATCCCAAGACAACAGGGTCATTGCCACTTTTTATTATTTATTTAGTGAACATTTGTATGGCGCTTATACAGCCAAAGGTGTTTCCAGGCCCCACAAAGCAGGGGGTGGTGGGGACAGAGGAGAACAAAATGGTACTACTATGCCTTGTGCCATTCGGATCGTGCAAGTGCAGAAAAAGAATTGCCAGGGAGGAGGCAGGCCAAGGAAGGATGGATAAGGGAGGGGGAAGTGTAGGAGGGAGGGGGCCCAGGGACTGGCCAAGTGCTAAGGGCGGCCCAAGAGAGTAAGTGCGAGGGGGACAGGGTGAGGTTCAACTAGGGCAAGGATGGGGTGGGCTAGACTAAGTAGGCTGGTCAGGGAAAGGTGCCTGAGGGCAAGTGCTGGTTATAGAGGTTCTGGGGGGAGACGCCTCGCGGTGGGCCTACCCCTTGTAAGACTCGTAGGGGACCAGTTGCGTCAGCATGGGGCATCAAGGGTGGGGAAGCGGGTAGGGGGAGAAAAGGAAGGTTTTGAGGAGCTTCCGGCACTTACGGAGATCCAGCTCAAGTCTGAGAGGCCATTCAGAGATAGGCTCCTGTGAAGAAAGATCTACCGCCCCACTCTCTGCTTGGAGAAAGATCTGGTCTGCAGAGAGCTGGAGCTAGTGGACTGAAGGGTTCTATCAGGGAAGTATTTAGGGAGGGAAAGTTGGATGCAGCGGGTCTTGAATTTGATCCTTGCAGCCACCGGGAGCCAGTGGAGATATTATAGGGCTGGAGAGACGCAGTCCCTGGGCTTGAAGCCAAGGATAAGTCTCCCAGTCCTATGCTGGATTAGTTGAGGGCAAAGGGAGGAGAAGGGCAGATTGAGGAAGAGGTTGTTGCAGTAATCCAGCCTAGAAAGAACCAGAGCTCTGGAGACATTGAGTTTGAGGAAAGGGAGAATGCCTCTGAGGAGGTGAAGTTGAAAGTGGGCCTTCTTGGCAAGTTTAACGATACAAGGTGAGAAGAAGAGGAATCGAAGATGACACCCAGGTGTCTTGCTTCACACGTGGGTGAGGGAAGAGGGCCTAAGGAGGGCAGCCAGAGAGTAGGAGGGAAGGAGGGGGCAGATGTCTCAATGAGAAGGATCTCAGTCTTACTGGCATTAAGGCAGAGATCATTAGCAGCAAACCATGCCTGTATAGCAGTAAGGGAGGAGGTAGAGGAGGGAAACTTAAAGGGAGAGTGGTGTATCAGCAGAACACTGTAAATGAGGTGAGAAGGTGAAGATCAAGTGGGCAAGAAGGGCATGGTATAGGTTGAAACGCCAGGGCGAGAGGATAGAGCCCTGAGGGATGCTGCAAGAAGAGGGAGGAGAAGGAGAGAAAGGGGCCCAGTTGGACCGGGGAGGGTTGATCAGAAAGGAAAGCGATCAACCAATCTAGTGCCCGGTCAATGATGCCAAGGGTATCAAGGGGCCGATTTATGAAGATGGCATGGTTGACCATGTCAAAGGCAGAGGACAGATCGAGGTGGATGAGAACGGAAGGAGAGTTGGAGTCCGCATTTCAGAGCAAGTCTTCACAGGTGTTCAGTCTGGATGCTCTAAAGACAGACTGGTGGTCATGGAGACGGCCAACAGATTCAGTGTGCTGGATAAGTTGGGAGATTACCAACTTCTCCAAAAGTTTGCCCAAGAAAGGGGTGGAGGAGATAGGGCAGTTAGCCAGGCAGGAAGGGTCTGCGAGCAGCTTTTTTAAGAGGGGGTGCACAAGGGATTGCTTGAGGGGCAGTGGATTGGAGCCAGTGGCAAAGGAGTGGTTGCAGAACTCAGCCAAGGAGGGAGCAAGGGCAGCAACTTTGTCCTTGATTGTTCTGGAAGAGCAGGGGAGCACCTGTTTGGAGGAGACTTTCATAGAACAGACTGTCTTGGTGACTCAATCGTGTGCTATGAGTAAGAAGGCAGAGACTAGGTGGGAGGGAACGGCGGCAGGGCCAAGGGAGACCTCAGAGCAGGATGGAGGAGGTAGAGTAGGATGTCCCGAGTTTTGGGTGTGAAATGGGAGGTGCGAGATGGGCATGGTATCAAGAGAGACTCAAAGATGTTCGTTTCAAAAACTTTATTTACTAAGGTTCCTGAGTTGGTGTAATGCCTGACTGGCCCTAACTCTAAAGGGATGGTTCCCTTAACTGATATTTCTAAGGGCCGTCTAAGTCTGAAAGTCCAAAGAAAATAGTATGTGTCTAAACCTATGCTTGCCCTCTGACAAAATGTGCTAGAAAGCCTCTTAAAAAAGAAATATAGTAGTTCAACAGAAAATAGGAAACCAGGTTTGGTTTCAGGTGTCTTCTCACCAGGTGTGGGATGGTCTCATAAAAAGGAGTTCAATCAAAAAGGGCTGATCATAGACCTTCTCCACAGTTCTTGCAGTAGTCGCAAACACTTTCAATGTCTAATGTTCCTTGGGATTCCCTTCCTCAAGCTTTAACTCCTTTAGCATCAAAAACCAATAAGTATTTAACTTTGTCAGGCCTCTAAGGGTTCCCTTCCACAGGCGTAGGCCCCTCTTGCCAAAGCTTCAATATCACAAAATAGGTATTCAACGTTGTTAGGCCTCTTAGGGTTCCCTTCCACAAGTTTAGGCACCTTTTGGTTTTAAACACAAGTTCAGCTCGTCAGGATGTACCTTTCCTTTTATGTACAGTTATTTCAAACACTTCACTTGTGGGGTACAATAGGAGACTTTCAAAACTGCCAGATATTTTGCGCCTCCTATGCGTGTCCACTCTGATCTGCAACCTCTTTGTATTCCTTGCACTTCCTTTTAAACCCTTCACCTTCAGGTGCTTCCTTTAACCTTGCTTCTCCTTCATTTCCTTTGCTTCTTTCTCATGCACACTTGCACCTGCCTTGCTTTATGGTTCGCCTTGCACCTCCCTTGCTTTCCCATGCACCCTTACACCGTCTTAATGTCTTAACTTTCCGTCCGCACTGCTAGCGCCTTTTCCTTTTGTTGCTTTCCTTCTCTCCATCTAGCGCTTTGTCTCATATTGCATTTCACTTTTCCACTCCTTGTCGCTCCACAAGCTCTCTCACTTTTCCACTTTACAAGCTTGCTCTAGCTTTTCCACTCTGTGCTGCTTTATCAACTGGGTCTTTCTCCCGCTCCGGTCAATCGCATGCTCCCAAGTTTAGATCTCAGTGACATGAAACTCACCGGGCAGAGTCACATTGACGAGCGGTCCCTCTGGATTAACAGGGTTGAGGGCCTGGTCTCACCACCTGCCCCTCAGATACCCTTGGGACAGACTCAAGTCCCAAGGGAACAAGCCCTTTGCCGACTGCCAACGGCAGGATGCAGGGTGCCTCGCACCGGCTCCTTTTAGAGACAGCTCCCTAGCCATGCTGCAGCCCCTTTTTCAAACATCGGCCAGCATCTATATAGGATGCATGCAAGTATAGCTACCGCTTTCCCACTGGTCTGCCACTGCGCCCTGTGCAAGATGTGTGCGCCCCCGGATGGAGTTGGAATCTGGGCTGGGGCAGCTTGATGAAATGTGTGCTCATCTCATTGCCACTACTTTGAGGGGCGGGGAAATATGTTTGAGGCAGTTTTGTTACAATGTGTACACAGATTGGTGGTTATTTGGCAGTGATATTAGTGGCAGCATTAAGTGTGCGGAATTGGGCAACTCTGCAACAATAGACATTCTAAACTGAAACCCTGAACAAATTCTGCAAGTGAAAAATAGGTGCAATGGGACCCCTCCCACAAGCGTACACCGCAATGAAAGGCTGCAAAAGAGGTACAGCGGTTTTGGTTTCTAAGAGTAAAGCATAGATTATGTTAAACACTGAGGATACTGACCCTTACCAGTGTTAATAAAACAGCTTCAAGACACCAGATTCCTGTTCTTTCTCTGTTTTTTTTTTTTAACTTCTTTATTTGTAAATCAGCACACAGATAATTAGATTACTACATTCAATTAGCACTTCCCTCCGGTTCAATGCTCCCATAAGTCCCTGACCCCTCCCTCTTCCCCTCCCCCCGCTCAACTGCTGTCGCGGTCTCGTTCTGCAAGTGCCAGCTCCCTGTCCTCTGATTGAAGGGCTCTTGCCACGAGGCGTGGTTTAAATGTTAATGCTGGGAAGTTCTGGTCGTAGTCCAACACCGGAGCCCAAATATTTAGGAAGCGGTGGAGGACGCCCCCCGTTAGCTGCTGTGATTTTTTTCCGCTATTATGTCCCACAGTTTCAGCCACCATTGGGTCATTATGGGGCCCTGCGGAGATTGCCAGGTGCGCGATACCGTGATCTTGGCGGCGAGGAGAAGCTGTGTCAGGAGGGCCGCCTTCCTGCCAGTTTTCGGGTAAATACTTGGGATTGGGACTCCCAGTAGGATAGGTTCCGGCTCCAGTGGTATCACCACCTCGGTTATGTCTACTATCGTCACGGTGCATTGGGACCAGAACTCCGTTATCACTGCGCATGACCACATGTGCATATAGGATCCTGGCAGGCCACAGCAGCGCCAGTATAGGGGGTCTAGACCTTGGTTAAAGTGGTGTAGTCGGAGCGGCGGGTAATACCATTGCAGTAGTAGTTTATGTGCACCCTCCCGGATGGGGACACAGAAGGATGAGAGTCCTCGAAAAAATGTCTACCCAGGACTGGTCCTCTATCGGGTGCCCCAGGTCCGCATCCCACTGTGCGATATAGGAGGTCCTGGCGGTAAGGATTCTCCCCCGAGCCGGTGGCTCTGCAATTGTGAGCTTGAGGGGGCTAAGGGCTCGAGTAGACGCCGCGCGGGTCACGGGTGGGAACACCAGTGCCTCAATTGGGCATGGGAGAACCTGTGTTTCCGCCAATCGGAAGGCACTCTTGAATTGCTCGAAGTTGCGCGGTTGGTCCCCCTCAAAGAGCTGACCCAAAGAGCTCAGACCTACCGCTATACAAATTCCCAAAATTCGGCAGGCCAGATCCAGGTATGAAAGCCGGGTTGTAGAAGACTGGGGCGGAAGGACTCAGATCTCTCGGGATGCCTTTACATTTACAAGTCCAGTCCCACACTTTTAAAGGTGTGCTTAGTAGAGGACAAGATGCCTGGCCAGGTCCCATGCAGAGAGGGCAGGAGATGTGGTAGGAAGCGTAGGGGTAGGGGCAGGCGGGACTGTTCAATCTCCATCCATTTCGGGCATCCCGAGGCGATGGCACAGGCCTGTGTTTAACTCACTGATTGCAACCAATTTGTTGGGACTATTTCCCTGGGCGAGATCCAAATAAAATTGTTATTTCTTTTTGGACGTCAGCTGTTTTGTAATATTATCTAGGTTACCAAAGATGGTAGTTAATATGACTTTCAAATGTTTACATTTCCACTTGCGACATTCCAATGTCAATTATAATTTTTGAGTGCCATTCCAGGTTGTCTTTGAAAGAAAAGGTCTTCACGTTCTTATTTAAATAATCTCCATTTTATTAATTCATTGGTATACTGTTGTACCCATTCTCATCACTCTACACGTGTTTCACGCCTGTTTAGGTCACAGGTGATCATCAGAAGAGTTTTGTCATTCTTATTTTTTGAAAAAGAAAGAAGAAAAACGAAAAGTATTCAAAATCTATTCATCCCATGTACAGCAAAAGAATAAAATTGTTTGATAATAAGATTTGTTTCAAGAGCATTTCAAAAGTTAGTTATTGATTTCAATATCATCATAATGGCACTCACCAAGTCTTGTTGATTCAAATTTAGTTTAGAAAAGGAATTTAATATTTCACTCCATGTCATTATTTCTTTGATAAAATATCTTTTCTGTCTAAAATAGAAAAAATTATAGAACAGGGTTACCATTTTTGAATGGTTACTCTTTGTTATATTGCAAGGATATAGTCTAGAGTTAGGGGGGAAAAAAAATAAAACATGAGGAGGAAGAGGTTTAAATAGCTTACCTCCTAGTTTAAGCGATGCGGGCAGTTTTCCTGGCTCCTTGTTTCGGCGCGATCTGTGTTTTGATTGCGCTCGTTTATATATGCTTTTTATGCATATGATGTCATCGCGCACATGCTCTGTACGCGATGACGTCATTACGCCATCACGTTCTACGTGGCGGCCATTTTCGTTACCTTTGCCTTTTATAATAGTAGTATTCAAAGAAGATTTGTGTTAGGAAAAAGGTTTTAGCATTTTATTGACTTTTGTCACTTATAGTGTTTAATTTTATTATTTGCAGGCAAAATTTATGTTTTGATAACTATTGTTTCGGTACATCAATTCATTGGGAAACAAAAAAAAAGAAAAAGGAAAAATTATTTCTCGTTAGTCAAAAGATAGATGAACTGTGGTACAAGTATTATTACAACTGTAGATTCTGTATTTGATCATTTTGATGATAGTAAGAAGTGATGTTAATTTCTGGATAGGATTTCTATTTTAATTTCTATTATTTCGGCATTTCACATCATTAAGAACCAATAAAAAGAAAAATTGTGTTTCCTGTTGATCAAATGATAAATGAACTATGATGCAAGTATTATTTCAACTGTAGAGGCTGATTATCATAATGGATAGAAATTCATTCAAAAATTAAGATTTGTTAGTCCAACAACACATTTCCTAAAAATAAAAAATAACAACTTATTTCAAAGCCAATTACAAAATTCATCGTCTGAATTTAAACCGATGTCACAAGTGTCCATAATACAAATCCATTTGGATTCTCTTTGTCTTAGAATTTGTTCCTGGTCTCATCCTCTAGGTAATTCTTCAATTTTGTCCAATCCAATACTGTGCCCTTTATGTTCTGTCATCCAATGAAAAGAAAGTGGGTATTTCAAATCTTGGTTCCTTATTGTGCGCAAATGTTCAAAGATTCCGATTTTCAAGCTTCTGATTGTACTTCCTATATACATTTTAGTGCAAACACATTCAATCGCATATACCACATGTTTGCTGTTGCAGTTAATGAAATGTTTCAATTTATATTCTTTTCCATTTGGTAATTCAGTGTTCTTCTTTCCATTTTTAATGTGTGGACATAATTTGCAGCTACCACATTTGAATGTGCCATACATTGGTTGTTGTTGTAGCATTTCTCTAATATTTGTTTTTTCGATGGATTTCAAATGACTTGGGCTCAATTTATTGCGAAGTGTTGGAGCTTTCCTGTAGCATATCCCTGGGTTTTCATCAATGTGTTTTGAAAGAGTATCGTCTAATTTTAAAATGTTCCAATGTTTGAGAATTTTTCTTAGTGTGGATGCGTCTGTGCCATATGTTGTGATGAATTTCGGGTTTGAGGCTTTGCTTGCTTGGGTTTGTCTTGTAGTAAATATTCTCTTGAAATCCTCTCAGCTTTTTTAATAGATTCATTGATTCTTTTCATTTCGTATCCTCTGTGTAAATTTTGTGATTGCTCCTTCTAGGTTAGACTTAAATGTTTCAGTTGTGCTGCAGTTCCTTTTGATCCGTAAAATTTCTCCATAGGGAATGTTTGATATGATGTGTTTTGGATGGTTGCTTGAAGCATGTAATAGACCATTGCCTGCAGTGGGTTTTACAAATAAATTTGTAATTAGTTTGTCTTCTGTTTGTATTTCTAGATCTAGAAATTTAATATCATCTTTACTCAGATTTGCTGTGAATTTCAAGTTATATTCATTCTCATTAAGGTAGTCAACATATCGAAAAAAATCTTTGTTCTCCTTCCCAGATGAAGATGTCATCAATATACTGACCCCAAAAAATGATGTTTTTGGAGTCGGTAAAAGCTTCATGTTTCCACGCATGTTTCAGCTCATAGTAACCCATAGGGATTTGCATATGATGGGGCACATTTGCACCCCATCGCTGTGCCTTGATTTTGTCTATAAATTGTTTTATTGAAGCAAAAGATATTGTTTCGTAAGGCAAAGTTCAGCATCTCCAGAATCATCTGGTTTTCTTCTTTATATGAGATTGATCTCGTTATTAGGAAGTATTCGGATGCAATTATTCCTTTGTCATGATTGATGCTTGTGTATAAAGATACAAATTCCAAAGTTGCTAGATTATAATTTTTTGCCAGGGAATTGAATCTAGTTGCTGTATGATATGTTTGGTGTCCCTTACCAGGCCTGTGTTTGAGCGATCTGTGCAGCAGCCGGGTACTTCTGGAGGAACTCCTAAGCCACCTAGCCTAGGGTTGCTCATCATGGTCCTCTGGGGGATCCATGACTTTTTACCCTTGCAAATGAAACAGAACATTTTCCGTTGCAGGCGCTGGAGTGGGGGCCGTAGAATTGTAATGGGGAGGGAAGAGCATGCGTAGAGGAATCGTGGGAGGAGATTAATTTTACACACCGTGATACGACCTAGGAGTGTGATCTCTTGCGGGAGCCATAGATCGAGGTGCCTCTAAGTCTTTGAAGCCCGATGGGAAGTTTGCCGGGTAAGTGCCATCCGAGCGGGCTGGGATCTAGCCCCCCAGGTAGGGGATAGATGTTTCACTCAGTTGGATCGAGCATCTGGAGCTGAAGGACTCCCAGTCCCCCATTCCAGTCCAATCCCTAATGCTGCTGATTTCCCAAAGTTGAAGGTAAACCCAGATACCCTCCCAAACCGCTCTGCCAGGGCAGCCTCTAGTGAAGTTGCAGTATCCGTTATGGACAGCAACACGTCGTCTGCATAAAGAGCGATTTTGTATTGGGAGGGGCCCACTCTGAAGCATTTGACCCCGGGGGATAAGGCGTATTCGCTGGGCAAGTGGTTCCATGACTAGGGCGAAGAGTAGGGGCGAGAGGGGACAACCTTGTCTAGTTCCACAGGTCAGTTGGATTGGATAAGAGGCCATTGACTCCAAGTAAGGTTTTCGGGGCTTGATAGTTGCTAGTATCAGCCTTCTCAGGGTGGGCCCGAATTGAAAGGACTCCAGGGTGAGTCGCAGGTATTCCCAGTGTACTTTATCGAATGCCTTGGTTGCGTCTAGGGCTAACCAGGTCAACTTCGGTGAGTCTTGATTTGCGACGATCAAGAAGGACCCTGCAAATGTTATCTGTGGTTGATCTGTGCAGTATAAATCCTGTCTGGTCCGGGTCTATGATTTCAGGGAGAACTCTCGCTAATTAGTTTGCTAGGACCTTCGAATATATGTTAGCGTTGAGATTTAACAACAAAATGGGCCTATATGAAGCTTTGTCCCTGGGGTCTTTACCCAATTTGAGGGCGAATACTGTGATTGATTCCTGCATCGAGGGGGTGATAATTCCCGTGACAGCAAAGGAGTTAAAGAGTTGTCAAGGGGGCGGATAATTTTATAGAATAGAGTTGTGAATCCGTCTGGCCCTGGGGCCCGAAGTTTAAGACTCTTGATGGCTGCGTCGACCTCCTCACTAGTAAATCGGAGCTTCCAGGTTCTCCTTCATCGAGAGCAGAGGGAGGGCCGCGGCCCACAGATAGCTTTTCTGTTCCTCCGGTGATTGCGGGGATGCCGACATGGTGTCTGAGGTGGGCAGCTGCTAGATTTAGCTAGTCTAGCTCTGCAAATTGGACCCTGCCTTGGGGGTCGCGTTGGCCCTGGATGGTATTTCGCTTCTTGGCGAGTTTCTCCACCAGTAATTTGTTTGCTTTATTTCTTTTGGCATAGTAGCCTTGCTTTGTTTTAGCTAGCAGTTGTGCTGTATCCTCAGCGTAATCAGCCTCTTCCTAGTTGCCTGCAGGACCCGGTGGGATCTCGGGGTCCAGCCCCTGGCCTTACAGACTGCCTACGCATCGTGGACCTCCTTTTCCAGGACTTGGCGGACCTGCCGTCTGCAATTGTGGAAGGCAGCTCCCTGGGCTATTAGCGCTCCTCTTATCACAGCTTTCATTGCATCCCAGGTATTGGCTGGGGAGGTATCCTCATTCCGATTCTCTGTGAAAAAGTTCTGGATTGACTTCGCTATGGAGCTTTGCAGCGGCATTTCTCCCAGAATAGGGTCGTATAGTATCCATCTACGTCACTGGGGGTTGGGGGCGGAGCTTAGATGTCACCCGGAAGCTTAGTGGAGATGCGGTCATCCGGCTGAATTTTTGTAATAGTCCGGGAGGCCGATTTATTGAGGTTGGCGGCTCCCTTGGCCAACGGGGCCATATCCGCTCTTCTAGCTAACAGGGCTAGGGCGGTAACCAGGTACTGAGCTCGCCTGCAAGGGGGACTAGATTGCATACGCCTTGGAGGTGGTCATGGGCCGCTCAGGAACCGCAGCATCATAGTTATGGTTTCCAATTCTGCCGTCATTCATCTCAGGAGCAAGTCGCTGCGGGTTCACTTCACATTCCGGCGCCTCTGCACTTTCGTCCAGGCCGGATATCTTTGCTTCGGGGTGATCCGTTTGACTCCTCCGGAGGGCGATGCAGACTGAGGGTGAATTCTGAGGAGCCTCCAGGTGTAGTATCGTTGCAGCGTCCTCCAGGTGACTCACCCTGCGTTGGGTTCCTTGGTAAGAGAACTGTAGCGCAGTGGGGAATAGCCACCGGTAGCTGACCTTGTGACCTTGCAGGAACAGGGTTAAGGGAGTGCCCTGGAAGGTTAACTCCTCTCAAGAGCGGCCTATGGACGAGATGGCCTCCTTGGTGGAATAGAAGTGGACCGTAGTTATCACGTCGGGGGCTAGTGGGGAGGGGTTGCGGGTCTGATTCCACCCCTCGTCTTGGGCGTATTTTCCAGGTCCTCCCGTTTAAACTCCAGCACCTCACTCTTGTCCTGCAAGGCTTGAATTGAGCATTGCACTTCCACCAACGTCACGGCGTGTCCCTGGGTTAGATCTTCAACCTCCTCGAGCCTTTGTTCCGCCTCCATGATTCTTTGATCTGTTCGCTCCAGCTTCGTAGTGAGCTCCGCCATGCAAGATCTGAACTCTGCTTTAATGTCTAGCATGAAGGACTGGAGGTCTTTAGTTGCTAGCCTTCCCTGCTCCTCCGGAGTCTTCTGTGGCGTGAGCTGGAGAGGGTGGGGGGGGGGGAGAAGAGGGTCTGATTTTTTCCACCCTTATCTACTGCGAGCAGCACGGTGGAAATGTGAGCTCTTGGACTGTTTGTGGTTTTTTAGCCATAGCTCTCGGTTCCAGATACTTTGGTGGTTGGTTCTTCAGGTTCTAAGGTCTCAGAGGGCTTGGTTGACGGCTCCTAGGTCATCCACTGGGGTCTTCCATACTGCTGGCCCGTAGGATATATGGCAGTTACTTCCTCTTTAGAAGATCAAGTGTTGGGTTCGAGGCTGTCTGCGGGAGAGAGGGGAGTGGGCCAGGGAGCCCCAGGAATCAGCAGGCGAGGGAATCACCACGAGAGCTGGCTGTAACAGGCTTGTCAACAGCAGACAGCAGCCTGGGTCAGGCAAGGCCGTGGGTTGCGCCGGGGGGGGCGAGGAGGGGCTGTTGCTTTGGGTGGCTGCTTCGGGGGTTCTGGGGCTAGGGCCCGAGACTTGCTGGTTCACCCGGGAAAGGGCTGTTGCTTATTCACTTGGGTCTCAGGGAATCTTTTGTCCAAGTGTGGGCGCAGTTGGGAGGGGGCTGTATGGCCCCGTCCCAAGTGTGGGCGCAGTTGGGAGGGGGCTGTATGGCCCCGTCCAAGTGTGGGCGCAGTTGGGAGGGGGCTGTATGGCCCTTCGTTTACATCCCCTCCCCTACTTCCCAGGTCCCCACAACCTGGGCCTCTGGGGGAGTAGAGAGCCCTGCTGCCTTAGCGGGGGGGGGGGGGGAGTTGGCGCTGGATTCAGACCTGCGGGCCTGGGTGAGCAGGGCGCTCAAATCACTGGGCCAGCATGTACCTTTCACCCCCTGATGGGCTGCCACACAGTCGGGTTGCTAGGGCCTCGTTTCATGGCCCGCAACGTGTGGTTGTGCCTCCTGGCCGCTTCCGCTGGGCGTCAGGATCCAAGGAGCCCCAGAAGATCCCAGACTGGACACTGCCAGGGCCCAATGGACGCCCCAGTGCTCCGGGGGTGCTGTGCCTCAGCCGCAGGAGATTCGATTCTCAGGGCGGGAGGAGGGTCCAATCCCCGTTGGGATTTATTCCCTCCAGTGGGGGCCTCTCCTCGCAGCGGATTATGCTGTACTTGTCCAGCGGCGCTTCACTGTTCTGCTCCTTGGTTTTTCTTCCTCCACAAGGGGTCGGGGGCTGCCCTCTTCCAGGTTCTGGGGACGCCTCACATTAGGAGTCCCGTCTGCTCGGTTGCAAGCTCGCAATTATCCTTCGGGGAGCTTCACCGACGTCTCCCGCCCAGCTACTTACTGGCTCTCCCTGTCCGCCATCTTGGAATGATACGGCGGGCAGGGGGGGGGGGGGGGGTGCTCGGTTCGCTGGCTTCGTATCAGGGCGCCCCAGGAGCACATTCTACTTCCGGGGGACTCTCCATGCCTTATTGTAGCAGCCGCTGTGGGGGTGACTTCAGGTCGTCGGCGGAAAGGTTATAATTTTAGCGGATGCTGCGGGTCCTGAACGGAGGCCATCAGAGGAGCTGCCCCATAGCTGGCGCTCCTGGCCAGGCCGCCCAGTTCTTTCTCAGTCTTAAGGATTTCTGAACAGTTGAGACCCAGAATTGAAGAACAAGCAAGACATGAAACCAGGTTTCCCGCCCGCTGACAAGAATGTGTTCAACACAGCAGGATTGGCGAAGCATGCTTGTATTGCTTCATTTATTTGGAAGATGTGTAGAAAAGAAAACAATTTTACTAACGCAAAGCCTTTATTTTTCCTATAATAAACTTCTGAATTGCTTCTGAAATTGATGTAGCCCCTCAATTTAACCCATTAAGTGATTAGGTTTAAAAAAAAAAAACGTTTTTAAAAGATATTTGAAAAACAAACCTAAGATGCGACTGCCGAAATGCAGAATGTACATGTATGACTAAACAAGGTGTAGTTATCAACGGATTAAGTGCCAGAAGACGAAATAGCTACCTCGTCCTTGTCCTTGCTTATGGGCAAATCGGGGTACTTATAGTCCGAGTCTGGAATGCACATTGCCTTGTCCAATCCACCAGCAACAGTCCTTGGAGCTAAAAAAACGGGAAACAAGTTTCAAATCAAACATAATGTGCTTCTTATAATACCAAAGACAAGAGTAAGCTGTATAAAACTAGCTTTTAAAAAGTTGCTTTAATGTACAAAGCATGCCCTTATAATTGCTGGAAGTCAAAGTGCAAGGCATTCAATTAAGATGAACCAGCAAGGAAAACATGCCATTATAATCAATCTGACTGTAGCAGTTGTGGTCCCATTCAGTTAATACACTAGTATTGACTTACCATAGAGTACATCCAGCCCTCCCAAAAAATAGGCAAATCCTCCTAAAAAAAGAGTGCATCATGGGAAGATTGGCACAATTACAACCTACCATTACACTTCAATAGAGGTTACCCAGAATACAACAGCGCTGGGAGTCTTGGGTCTATTAGAGACCACAGAAGCGAGCTGTGCCTTACTTGCTTTACTTTCACTCAGCAGACATCGAGAACAAATCAAACGTCTCACAAACACTACATTTCCCCTGGCTTACTTGTGTTTTTAGAGTAGCTAAATGTTTCCTTATCAACCTATCAGTGTCAAAGGTCAGGTCCAACCCCACCCACCGCCCTAATCTCCTTTCATGACTCGCTCGGCTCCTCCTTCCTTTTCAACAAAAAATTTAACAATGTCCATAAATCTCCAACGCGAGGCAGGATGCAAAAATCCCAAGACCAGCACTCTAGATTAGTGGCCATTTAGAAAAGTTCTTGTGGCATGGAGAAGTCTTCTGCTCTGTTCCTAAAAGAACTAGAATGCAGTTAGAGGGTGGGGCAACAAGGCCTAAAGCGATACAAGATCCATCTACCACCCTTTCAATTTACATATCAGAGGAGAGGTAATTATCGCCACCGTGGCTTTACCAGAATAAAGGTAAAGAAAAATTGGGTTCTCCCTAATTTTTTGTTCTCGGGGGATCAATCTTGCAAATAGGGAGAGTAATCTGGCACAGAACAAACTACAAGATTGACTATCCCTCACTTTTTCCCAAATTTGCAGGGCAGGACAATGCACGTTAAACTGCTATTCATTCTTTAAGCGGACAAACAAAACCTCCCCAGGGCTGCTACTAGGTTTGCACAACACAATCAATTTATTAGTACAAAAAGAGTAATCTAAAAACATAGTAAAACAAAAGACCGTTAAGGTAACAACAGATGGAAAATCATTGACTAACACTCAGAGCAAATCAATAGGTCAGAAAAAGTAATCAGGAAGATCATATAAACATTTGTATTGGACATTATTCTCAGCACGATGACAAAACACAGTTGTTGCCGTCTGTTTTTAGGTTGTAGCACTTGTCTGTCTAAAACCTAAAGTGAGTCACAATGTTTTCTGGAAGACCCTTCATAGGGTTTTCCACATGGTTACATGAAGCATGATCTTAGCACTTTATAAAAAGTCGACATATGTTTTGGCCTTCAAAGTCCAGACTGCACTATCCCTAGCCGTTGGTTAGAGATGTTAAAGAGGCCTTCTCCAGGACAAACAAATTTCTTCTATTCGGAAAATCAAGTACCCAAACGGTCTTGTGGTCGTTTCCAAACTACAACAAATACATAGAAAACACTATTAGAAAACATTTCAAGTTTAAAAAAAGGTCTTGTGGCGGTGAGTGGCAGGACAGAAAAACTATTATGCCCAATTAGAGAACTGACCCGTGAAAAACACTTTTCTGGAACTTGAGCTTCTGATGGCCGACCCTTTTATGGTGTCTAGTCTTCTCAGGGGCCTTTAGGGCTACCTACAATATAGGCAAATTTAATTTAACCTTTGCTATTATACAATACATTGTTTGCCTGACAGATGGTCTGTTAAATAGCTGTAACTCACCTGCGGTATTGTACAACGCGTTTGCCGCTGAATAGTTTTCTTCCTATTTGTGATAAGAAGTACCATTCTTTTTTTAATGAACCACCAAACCGGTGACCATCTATGCAACAACCCCGATCTGTTGAAAAGTAAAATGTTACGCTCCACTTTTTCACATGGGGCAGAGGACACTTGCTGGAGAATTTATCCGAAAGCTCCAACAACCTTAGTGTTAATTTCAGACTTTTTATGCAACAGAAAGACCCTTATTGAATGGTCATCTTCATTTAACTCAACAGCTCACATTTTTAGCTTCATTTTTTCAGGCTTGTGCTCCAAAGAAGCAGATGTTTAAGATGGCACTTCCTCACACGTGTGTAAAACTACTAATTCACCCCTAGAATATTTGTGATTGCTTACCGTCTCAATTCGGGAACACTCCTAGTTGATACGTATCCACTCACGGCAACTCCAAACGGGACTCTAAAGCGTGAGCATTTCCGCCTTATTTTTATAACAGAGATTTGCGGTCACATGACACACCAAACAGCGTGTCAATTGATGGCTTCTTGGCTCGTTATTCTTAATTCCTAGTTTTTTTTTTATTACGAATCATCAAGGAGGAATCACTGATGGATGTCTGGTTTTTAATTGACCAGCCACAGAATTTGTTTTCGCTTTCTTAAACAATAACAAACAGACTTCGCGGACACGCAGCATGCTGTGTGCATGTCATGTGATTGCTGTGGCCTCGCTTAGCTTGCGGCCAGATTGGTAAGTGATGTAAATCATTATTTTGGGATTACTGAAAACATCTAAACTTTTTCGTTGTCAAATTTGAGGACCATATATTTTGCAAGCATTTGCACAGATGTTCAATGAAGGATGGGATATATATGGTAATGTATATTACAGTCAGTCAAACAAGTTTATTCGGATTTTCAAAGAAATCCATCAAACACAAAAAAACATGCAAAAACATCACAAAATAGGCAATTACAATCACTACTCCCGAATAGAAACAGTAACTCAACAGTTCATTAAATCCCTAATTCTGTCCCGAGATGACCCTTTACGGTGGCCTCTCCATCAAGGTGCTTGACCGATCACGACCCAGAGGGATAAGGTTAGCGCCGGACAGTGGAGATGACCTCACAATTGGCCGCCAGGTGCACCCGAACCCTTTATCCGGATATGGACTAATTAGAATCCCACTCCTGGGTGTCCTGCCGGCTCCCTCACGTTGTCCCATACTTCATTTGCTACACCCGGGTCCCTAAAGGCCAGTACCACAGTATCCCAGGGCTGATTCCCCCCAC
Organism: Ambystoma mexicanum; assembly: GCF_040938575.1. NCBI lineage: Eukaryota > Metazoa > Chordata > Amphibia > Caudata > Ambystomatidae > Ambystoma > Ambystoma mexicanum. The sequence continues at coordinate 651,971,348 of NC_090940.1, read as the reverse complement.
TAGGTACTCTGACACAACCCATCATGGATTCCCTCTGCACTGAAGCACAACCTTTAGTGGACCGTAGCCAGTGTAAGGTTTTATTTAGCAGGGCATCCTTTGATTCATACACATCCCTCGCCAATTTAGGAACCCCATGGAGGAACACCCTAGCGTGTTTGAACTGACAATGAGGTAGGGGCTGGAAGGGAGCCCCACCACCCTGTGGGCCATAGATTTTCTTTTTCCCTGGGTAGGTACATTGTGGGCCCTCTCTTTGTGGAACATAGACCCGCAAGGGGGTAGGCTTTACCTTAGGGACGGGCGACCTGTGGAGCTCTTTAAATTTAGCACTTCTTGCACTGGGGTTAAAGGCAGTTGCTGGTCCCGCGTTCCCCTGCCCCAAGCTAAGGGAGGCGATTGTTGGAACTACAGTAACAGGGCTCAGGGTAGCCTGTTCCCCCTGATATACCCCTGGAGGATCGGGGGGACCCTTGCCCATGTTTGGAGTGATCAGAGGCACCTCATCCCTCAAAGCCCACCCCTTAGATTCTAAAAGGGATGAGAGCAAAGTTCTGATAGCTGCTAGCTCCACCAACACTTGATTGCATTTACAGCCAGCCCCCCTAGGTATGGATACACCCCCGGCTGGGGTGTCAGTACCTGTTCCAATGTCAATGCTGGTGCTACTACATGGTCGATCGATGGTCCTGAGTGGGGAGAGATGGAGATAAGGGCTGGCTACTGAGCAGGATGAAAACCCTTGCTCGTTACAAGGGTTACGAGAGCGGAGGAGATGGTTATTCATGGGGCCGTCGATAGGCTGTCCCTCCTCTGTGGGAACAGGGGCAGGAGAGGAACTGGACAAACCCACAACCATTCCAGAGCCAAAGTTACAATCGCAGTCCTCTACAACATCCTCAGCATGTGCAAGTTCTGGGCAAAACGCACCCAATGAGGTACCAGGGGAAATGACAAAGGGGAGGCTGGATGATTGACAGCCACTGGTAAACTCTGAATGTCGAACCAGTTCCCCCTCCATCCCCGGGCATGGTTCACCAAAGGCAGGAAGCGGAAATGATGGGCAAGATGACATAGTGGGGGCCCGGAACTCCCCTGCAGCACGGGTTGGACAATCTGACGTGCCGCCCTTGTTTGGGACTATGACTGCGAGGTCTCCCAAACTCAGCCGTCCATCCGTGGTAACTTCTATGGTTAGAGATGGCTCCTTGGTTACCACCTTAGTTACTATACCCCCTACACCCCAACATATGTTTTCTGTTGATTAAAGTCTTACTTACAGGTGATTCACTCGTGGCAACAGCATAACTTTTCATATTGCCAGTTTTTACTTACCTTATCAAGGGAAAAAAACAAAGTTACATTTGCTTATGTTGTTACATGAAATCAAGGGATCCTCAACATCAGGGCGACCTCACACGCACTTCAGTGCGATTGATTAGATACGATAGCCCCACTTGTCTTTCTATATCAGTTGCTCAACTGGCCCATCTGCAGCCTTTCTGAACATATAGATGGTTTGTCCCTGCTCCATTAACTGGAAGAACAGACACTGTTGACTGTTCTCATGTCCTCAGAATTACATAAAAAGGTTCCACTCGACAGCTATGTTTAGGCCATTTTTAATTGTATCAAAATCATAAATCCATTTTTTCTCACCTTTTCTTAAAACATCTTGAATTCCTCCTCTTGGAGATCTTTATTACTTTGAGGACGCAACAAAACATATCAGTGCGTTTATGTTTAAATTGGATGTAGTGTGCCACAAGTGGTTTGTTCTCAACCTTAGGTTTGATGCATGAGAGATGTTCGCCTATTCTTTGACAAACTTGTCGCTTAGTCTTCCCAATATAGAGAATTCTCATAAATGGCCGATTTACTTTACCTCATGAGTCCCTCAGCAGCGTTGCTGTATTTCTAGGATTTACTTGTTTTCACCTGGTAAGAGTGAGCCTTTTTTCCCCACTCTTACATGTGTTTTGCCATGTGTGATTTTACCATTTGTGTGTTCTTGGGCTCTGGAGCCTCACCTACTCCATGAGCACCACTTGTGTGTGCGTTACAAAGCACCTTCAGTGCAGTGACACAGGGTTGTCTTTTAGACTTCCCACCGACTCCATTTTTCTGGGGCTGACAACTGTCCCCCAGAAAAGGGTAAAGTTGCCATTAACTTTACTTTAGTCACTTTAAACCACAGACCCAGTACACCCCATTTTACATGTAGTATTGGAAAGGGTTAACTCTTATCCCTTTTTGTCTGTCTCTTGGAGCCTTGTTTCGCTCCCTTTAAATCAAGACTTGGCTGGTGGCAGTGGCAACTACCCTAACTTTTCTACCGCAATTACCTTATATAAACGTGGTAATGTTTTAGGCTATTATATTAGCCTCGAACATAAACCTGCTTTACCAGATACATTTTATTTTGGTTCCGGCTGGGTTTATTCGCCATTTCTTTTCCTCTGCGCACCAAACCGGAGATGCCTTTGTTCGCTGTCTTTTCGCAGGCTTCTGCACAGAAGCCCTCCTTAAGGCGCCTGAAACTCTAGGTAGGCAGGATGTGAGGGAGGGATCTTCGCTTCGGACCCCTGCCATGGGTTCCCTTGGTAACTCAAGTCGCAGTCCTGTTTGATTGGCTAAGGGGACTGCCCTTGCCAGGACAGCCACCCTGCTGTGTGATTGACAGCCAGGCTGTATGTATGGGGGAACTGCATAAAAAGCAGGTCTCTGGGACTGGAAAGGCAGAGTCGCCACTGGAACAAACGAACCAACGAGCAACTGGAAGAAGAGGACCCCTACAACGACAACCTCCCGGTGAAGCCCTGCTGCAGGTCCGAGTCTTCAGAATCCGACGACAGAAGATCCTCCAGGAAACTTCTTCCCTTGAGCTGGTGGGACCAACCAGTTCGCCCAAACTACAAGCCAGGACCCCTCTGGTCGAATTCGCTGTACAGAGCTACAGTGGGCCGGATAGCCAGAACGGTCGGACCCTACTTGGGCTTTAAAGGAGCACACCTTTTATTTGTTGTTTTGCTCTGCTGCTGGTTTCTTCCCTGCGTGGCGCAGGACCCTCCAGTCTACCTACTTCATGTCAGTCCGACAGTCGCTTCGGGAACCGTGAGCATGCAGGGACCACCAGGAACGTCCGCCACAGCTACAGCTCCCTCTCCGTTTTATAGTACTGTGCAAATCCGGTTGGCCGTTTCGTTCAACCGCAGTAAAAGTGTTTTAAATCTTTTGCCAATCCGAGGGCTTGTCCTGCTCTTCGAACAAACTTTTCTACCAACCAACCTCGTCCGGAATCTGTGCCACGAACTTTACCGCAAACTACCCTGAACTGTGTAATCTTGAGCAAAAGACTTTTTGACGCATTGACTTTGGCCCTAAGCGTTTGCTAGCTGATCTCCTCACTGAAGTTCCTCTTGTTCGATTGCCTAGAGTACTTACCTGTTGGTTTGCCTAATTTCTAATAACTTTGTCTTTCCCTCCCTTTTAAATTGCTGGAGTGCCATTTTGCTCCCACTTTATTTTGTGAGCTTAACTTGTCTGGAATTTAAGGGAAGTGGTGTGGTGTATTTATGATTGTGATTCTTTAACTTGCTTATAATAGTGAAATGTTACACAATAGTGGAGTAAATAAATATATATTCTTTTACTTAGAAACCTTGAGTCAGTGCTTGCCTGAACCATCCATAGTAATTGCTGTCCCTTGTGTAAACATTTGTACTGCTCACTTACTCTTGAGATAAGTCTGCCTGCTCCGCTACCGCTACCACTATAACTGTAGTACAGGCTTGTACCAAAGGTGAAATTGTACTGTCACTTGTAGTCTTAATTGTGTGTAGTGTTCCCAAAGGTTACAGCATATAATTCTGCCTAACAAGAGTAAATCGCAAGGGCATAGGACGACATACAGCCAACTGTGTCAAGCAGTTGGTAAAGCTGGTTAGTTTGACTTCGATACCTTTCAAGTTCACAGTTTTAGTATCCTTCGTAAGTGCACATACACAGCAATTCCCGCATCTATGGTGACCTACTACTGGTGGAAGGCCCCATAGAGCTGGTTGCCTGAGTTGGATGGTGTTGTTAACAGGTTATGTGTGGGCGAAAGCGTTGCTCAGATTTTTTTTGTCGCTTAAATGCGAAACGTGGTGGCAGAGGATTGAAGTCAGCGGTTTTGACTATGTTCCAGTTTTTTTAGGATAACTCTGCAAAGAGCATTACTAATTGGACTGAAGGTGCTCATGCAAGGTATTTTATCAAGATTCACTTTACTAGCTGGATGGAGGCATGTCTCCCGATTGGCGTGCTGTGCCCGTTTATAGACGCTGTGTATTATGTCCTTAGGATACCCTCAATCTCTGTCGAGTTTTCAGGGCCTTTCCATGGTGTTTGTAGTCTTCATTTGGGTACAGTTTCTGCGTATCCGCAGAAACTGCCCCATCAGTAAATTTTGTTTTGGACTTTGTGGGTGGAAGCTGTTGTATTCCAACAAGGTGTTTTTATCCGTTGGTTTTTTATATAGAATAGTTTCAAGATTGACATGACTCATCTTTTAGAATTCCAAATCCAAAAAAGGCATTTTATATTCATCATGACTGATGGTACATGTTATGAATTGATTTTGTCCATTCAGCCATGTTTGGAAGGTCTGGAGTTCAACGATCGGCCCTTTCCGATGCATAAAAACATCTATAGACCGATGCCACATCACAATGTTCTTTTTAAATTGATTGCCAACATGGTAACTGGAATTTGTTTGCAGATTATCCATGTAAAGATTTGCCAAGTCGGGGGCAAATGTTGCCCCCATACTCGTCCCGTTCTTTTGATTAAAGAAGGTTCCCTCATCAAGAAAATAATTCTCCGTTAATGCCAATCTAGTGGAAGTCCGTTTATTTAGAAACCTTTCCATAACGTCGAGACACCCCCATTGTGGTATGCTGGTGTGTAAAGAAACCACATTGAGTGTTACTAGTGTCTCATTCTGACCCATCTTTTGAGGTTTCATAATGTTAATCATACTACTTTTATCCTTAACATATGATCGCATTTTGGCTCCGAAAGGTCGGAGGAACCAGTCTATTTAAGCTGACTGGTTCCTCCGACCTTTCGCCAGATCAGCCTTAGCAATGTGAAATTAAATCGGGGTTCTTATGCAAGCAACTGGGACGAGCACCCGCGACCTTACAGCTAGAACACTATAGACTTTCTATGAACACAGCTGTTCACTGCTCTCTAGGCTTTTCTGGGACGAGTGCCAAGTGTTCGGATGAAAAGTAAACCAGAGATAGCAATGCTAAAGAACTACAGCACTCTTTCCATCTCAAATTTAAGTGGCCGAGCAGCTTTAAACTACTGATGGATAGAGATGTGCTGAACCGACCTTGCTTTAGTATGGTCATGCTTCTGCATCTCTGTCTCTGGGTGGCGCCGTCTTTAGACCCATAGGGTGTTTCCTACCATCTTCAAAGAAGCCACTAAATCATTATTCGACATTTCCTTTCCGAAATCTATATTTCCTAAAACATTGACTTCAATTCCCATAATGCACCTTGCAGCAGTTCTCATTTCCTAGTTATTCCTATGCATCAGTGTTGGAACGACAATCCCCAGAAGCCCTAGAGATCAGTGCTACTTTCACCTTCCCAGGAGCAGAGAGGGAGAAGGCAGATTACCTTCAGGTGTTCTGCGCCAGGTGCTGCCAATTAGCCTGCTTGAGCACAGGGCAGTATTTAAACAGCTGCGTGGAGGAGCACTGGTCTCTTGCACCGAGTTCGCTCCCAGCCCTTTCTGCCTTGAGCCACAATATTCTGCTGTTTCCTGTTGCTGTCAGATCCTGCTCCTGTTCCAGTGCCTGGTGCTACCTGCCTGACAGCCCCGCCACTCTCCTCTGCCTTCTGCCCTGCTCCTCTAGGCTCCCTGCCTTGCAGCCTGCTACTCTGCTCTGCCTTCTGCCCTGCTCCTCTGGGCTCCCTGCCTTGCAGCCAGCTAGTGTCCTCTGCTTTCTGCCCTGCTCTTCTGATCCTCCTGCATTGCAGCCCTGCACCACTTTTGCAGTCATTGTGCCCTGTCTCCAGCCCCTTGCTCTCTACTTCCTATTATCTGGCTGGCTCCCTGCCTGCTGTTCCTGCTTCCTTTCCTCCAGTCGGCGTTTCCTGGCTTTAGCTTCCAAGTTCCAGTGCTGGGTTTCCTTGTATCAGTCTTCTGTCCTGCCCTTGTTATTCCAGTACAGATTTACAGTTCCTGATTACCGGTCTGCAGTTCGTCTCCTGTATTATTGCAAATAGATTATTTTCTACTTGCTTTTCCCCTTCTAAACATTTACTTGACTGCCTAGTTGTCCCTAGTTATTTATGTTACTGTTCTTGTCCTCACTTGTGCTTCTGTTATTCCTTTGTTCAGAGTTTGGCTGCTGGGCTCCCCAGCAGGCAATTTCTGCCCCTTCCCTTGTCTTATTTTACTTGTAGTCTATAGTAAATTACATTTAACAGTGTGTTGCGTTCTGTTCCCTCAGAAGGCATCTGCTGTAGGTTCCGGCTGGACCCATACCGGCTTGTCTCGTGTAAGTACACACCTTGTTTGTGTCCTAGGGTCCAGACACAGAAGCCACTCCTGCTTCCCCTTTCCATGGGCTTGCAAGGAGTGGTGCCTGTAAAAGTAACTTACAAAGGGGCATTGAGCTTCCCTTATATCTGTGGGCAGTCTCGAAGTCCAACCTGTGTATACACCCCTAGTGGGATTCCTCACTGTTTGTCCACTGCATGGTTCCCATCCCTTCCTGTTCACCATCGAGATCTGCCCTTTGTGCATGTTCCGTTGTTCTGAATTACCTTGGCCATTCTTCATTCTTGTTTAGCTTCCTGCTGTGTGCGCTTACCTGCCCCCTTACATCAGCACAGACACCCAAAACCTACCTGGGTGCCCTGCGCAATTTGTGACAAGTATACACAAGCTTGATGCTGTTCGCAAATATCTTTGTTTGGAAAACTTCGAGTTTTGAAGGACGAAGCAGACATTGGATAGTTTACACAAGCTCAATGGCGTTCGGTGATTCCACCGCTACGCAGCAGGTATCTCCCCTCTATTCAGACAACTTTGATGGATGTAGGCATGGGACAGTGGGAGCCCAGTGAGTGAGTATAAATAAGACAGGCTTTAAACCCCACACACAGCTGTTCAGCGGCAGAGCTAGAAAGACGAGGGGGCAAAAGACGAAGGGCCGGAGGAAGCCTAGGATTTCCAGAAGAGAGTGGTCAACTCCCTTTTTCCCCCCATTTTAGCTGGATTTTAAAGCCACTAAGCTTCGTTTGTGGTGGTTGCGAGTCATTTTGAGTCCCCAAAGGACTATGCCGATTGAATTTTGTGTAGAGCTTTGATTTGCTTGAGCTGCATGGGGAATCCTTTTGCTTTCCTCTCCCAAGGCAAATCAACTTGCCACCTATTAACAGATTATATTCTGGATTGGCTAACGCATTGGGTGAATGGAGTGATTTGTATGATTGAGTAAAATTCGTTTTTAGAGTGAATGATTAGTATTGCGAAATTAACTAAAGGCATTGTTGAGCACGAAGCATTTTAGCCAACGTGTTTTATTGCCATGTTGACTTTCCTGTTAGATCGATTTTAAAATGCATTCAATAAAAATTATATTTTTGTACATTACCAAACTAATTGCTCTTTTAAAAATGTTGTGAAGTAATGCGAAATAGAGTTAGGTAAGGTGTGATACAGACTCTGACACAACTTGACATAATAGCACAGTTGTTGAAATTGGGTTAGTAACGTGCAGAGGGGTTGCCTAACTGGGTCGTTAAACTTCCCTCTAGTCTCAATTTTTGCTTAAGAGTTGGCTAATGCAGGCACCATTAATCCTTATTGACATTTAATATTTTTGAAGCATTTGTCCTACTTTTTATGCTTTTGTGATGAGTTAATTGTGCATTAATTGGTTGCTTTTTTATATTTTTCCAATTTTTCCATAAATTGTGGATCATCGCAGGCATCCAGTCTTATGCAGCCCTCACCATCCTACCCTCACCATCCTACCTACTAGAGTTAGTATGAGAGGCCTTTTACCCTTCATTGATATCACACTGAGAAAGGTATCAAGGTATTGCTTTAGGCAGATGCTTCTATGAAGTTGCCAGTCATGAATTGGTAAGGCAGGTGCTTCTATGGAGATTACCGGGCATGATTTGTGAGGTCGCCCATCATGACCTGGTGAGGCAGGTAGTTTGTTTTTAAGGGGACTGATTTCTTGATTAGAGGTAGAGGCAATGACAAGGATCTCAGTTTTTTCCATTAATGACTTTTTGCATTTTAATTGTGTTGTGCATAGTGACACGAGTCATTTGGTGTTGTCACTTCTCCCCGGGAGGGGGCCCTTCATATGGAGCCAGGGAGGTGATACTGCTACCCGATAGTCCCCCTGGAGTGGTACTCAGTGGGAGGATCCCATGGGAGGGGACCCCATCTGTGGCAGAGGTGAACACTATCTAAGGAGAACACAGTATATTAAACGACATGCCGCCAGACACTGCTCACCCAACAACATAGATAAGGCCCAAGCACTCCCACGCTTTGTCTCCTCTTTCTTCTGCTAGTTACCTCAAATAGCAGACTTGTCAGGTAGATGAGACTGATGAGGAAGAGTGAAAGAAGAGCGAGTATGGATGATTCCAAAAGTACTGACACAAGGAAGAGCAGGGCAATGAAGAGCCCTACACGAAACCAAGACAAACATGCTAGCTATCCAAGACTCGAGAGTCAATCTGCCATAAAAACGAATGACTCTCCACAGCGTTAGTCCTGCCTCAGAGGAGTATCAAGCTAGGGAGCAAGGCCGCGCAGAGGATGTGTTGCAGACCCAGAATGCCTGGAGCCAGAAGGCGGGGACCAAGAAGGCGTAAAAGAGACAAGCATTACCCAAAGGCTGGAGAACCCGATGTCCGGTAGCAGGAAGGCAGCCATCCGAGCCGTTCAGTCATGACCCGACGTGCAGATAGAAACCAATGGGACGGTGCCACAGAGCAGACCACGAGAGCCAAGGGGAAGCCGAAGAAGCTTCGCGGTGTTGCCGAGGACCGGAACCCTAGCGGACCAAGTTGGAAGGTACCCTAGAGGCTGTGGTTAAGAGGACGTGCAGAAGCATCTTCCTCGTCCCAGTGGGACCAAAGAGAAAACATAAGTATATATTGGGTGCGAGAACACCCCGGAGAGATCTGAAGAGAGGCATGGCAGGATCGTTAACCAGGCCTGAATCAGAGACATTACTGAACTGAGAAATGGGTCTAGGACCCGAATACTGAGAAACAGTTGAACATGCGAGATAATGCCTGGCAGTATAGGGAGCTGGGCTAAACTGATTTACTTCATTTCTGGGTGTATTTTACTTTACTAACCTTCTTAGAGGGAGACCGGAGTCTTTTCTCCCTTTCCACTATTCTTTCAGTATCGTGACCTTCTCAGCTGGCACTCATCTACCAGGAGGCAAGACCGCGCATGCACCTTCTCTCGGGAATGGCATCTAGATTTAGCACCTCCCTCTACACAATACCCTTCTCCACCACAACAATGTGTACTGTTTTATGGATGGCTCCCTCGTTGCTCATTCTGCCCAATGCAATGATTTACTGAGTGACCGCACCCCCCCCCCCCTGATTTTTCTTTCATCACAGAAACTTGCCTCAGTTGAGTCTTCTGGCCCGGTGATGGTTCAGATGCTGCCCCCTGGCTTTAAGATCCTGCATGTTGATTGGGCTGCTGATCAACTGGGGCCGAGTAGCGGTTACTACAGGAATCAGTTTTCGGGTAGCATGGTTCCGCTTGCGCTTGATCATGGAAGCGTTGCTTTCCTGTTTTACCCGTTCCCCACTCACTATGGTCCATCGACCTCTTGGTTTGTTGAAGCTTTTGTAGCAGTTGAGCATCACCTCCGCCGTTCCAATTTTGGCTAGTGGGTGATTTTAAATTTTAAAATAAGTTATTCTTCCAACACTGCAGCAATTAGATGTATTGAGGCCATGGATGAGCCCGAGTCTGCCCCCGCTGGTGGGTCCCACTCACCAGCGGGGTAATGCTCCTTCAATTCTGCCCCCAGTACGTAAATCTGTCCATTCTGTCCTGAAAATTTTCTGGCCCGACCACTTCCTTAATTTTCTTGGAAGATCGCTAGAGCCAGTACTGCCCAGGGAGCCAGTGATCTCCAGCCAATTGCAATCTATGTGCAGATTGCTCTCCCCAGGATCTTTGTGATTGAACAGGCTTTTAATTGCCGACTGCTGCTCCACTCAAAATACTGAAAACAAGGGGGATGGGAGGAGGTTACATCTAAACCCTGGTTCAGTGATCAGCTGTGCCCTCTGCCTTCAACGGCGGTAGGTGGAGCGCACCTGGCGTAATACTGCCCTATAGCCAGGCAAGCCCTGCAGCATATCACTGGCCAGTATTACAACGCAATACTAGAGGCAAAATGTGCCGTTTTTTGACCCAACGGGTGGAAACCTCTCTTAACCAGCCTCCGAAATTATTTAAACTGGTTTGGTTCTTGTCCACTCTCCCCCAGGGGGTTCCTGCATCGCAAACGGATTCACTTTTTGCACTGTTAGTAAACAATTGTGGCCCTTCAAGAGAACATTCAGATCTCCAACTTGCAGTCCCCCCCATATTTAGAGGCGACCGCTGCACCGCTGGGCCAGATCTGGGATTATTTTGCAGTCTTTTCTCCTGATTAAATTGTAGCGGCCTCAAGTATGCTGAAATCGGCCTCCCCATTCATGTGATCCTTTGTGGGTTTTCTAGGCAGTGAGCATCCAGATCGTTAGTTTCTTAGGCCGTTAATGACGCTTTGAAATCTGGGTCGTATTCCGTCTTTCCTTAGGCACCCTTTGGTGATCCCTCTGCTGAAAAAACCCATGCTCGACTCTTCGGTGCCTGCCAACTTTTGGCCCATTTCTCGGCTTCCTCCGTTTCTGATGAAACTGCTTGAGTCATCGGTCTGTCCTTTTCTTACCAATTTCCTGGAGGAATCTTTTTTCACCCTTCTCAGTCAGGGTTTCAGCTAGATCATGGCACGGAGGTGGTCATGGCACAGAAGGGGTCCTTGTCTCAGTGATGGACAGTCTTGCGACGTGGACAATCTCGTGCAGCTGGAGGATCAAGGGGGCAGTGATATTGCTTGACCCATCTGCCACCTTTGATCTCACCGATCATGCTGTCCTGAGTCGCCTAGCTGGGCCCGGACTCTCTGGTACTGTGTTGGCCTGGTTCACTTTTCTACCAGAATGCTCCCAGTCCCCCCCTCTCCTTGTCGCTCGGCTCCCACTGCACGTTCTTGTGGTGTCCCTCCACCATTTTCCTGGTTTTTAACATGTATGTTCAGCCGATCACTGAGCTAATCTCCTTCCACTGCTTCTCCATTTATGCCCATGCAGATCCTGGTCCGGCTTGACTTGGCATTACCAGAGACTGCTGCTAGACTTAGGACGTGCTTGGAAGCCGTGAGAGAGTGGGTGCATATTAACTGGCTGCAACTGAACGAGGAAAAGGCAGAGGTACTGGTGCTGGTGTCTTCTGAGGCTGCTGCTCTTTGGTCCCCCCTCTTCTGGCTGTCTTTGTTGGGTCCCTGCCCCTCCCGAGTGTCGATGGTGAAAAGACCTGGGGGTTAAAATAACCTCATCAATGGGTGCACAGGTTTTCTGCAATTTGCCAAGTGGGGCATTTTCAGATCAACATGCTCAGCACGGTTCTGCGGTTTCTGCCTCTCCACCCCCAGGCACTGATGGTGTCCTCCCTGATACTATCGTCCCTAGACTATTGTAACTCACTGTTCCTTTCACAGCTGGCCTACCGTATTCGGCGCCTGCAGAATACAGAACTCAGCAGCCCATGTGGCTACATCTACCTTTCACAGCGCCCACATCTACCTAGTTTTACATAGCCTTCATTGGCTCCCAGTGGCAAAGCGGGAACACTTCAAAGGTACTCTGGTCTTCCTTGCCCTCCATGGGACAGGGGCGGCCTACCTGCAGGCGTAGTTAAAATTCTATGTGCTTCGCCGGTCCCTGCGTTCCGCTGGGGCCTTTGAGGTCTGCCGCTTTAGGCAGACTCAAGTTGGCATACAGTCCTATTTAGTTGTGGAACTCCCTTGCTTTAGCCCTACCGAGGATTGACGGTATGTCATTTAGGCTTTCCTTGAAGGCCTATCTTTTCGAGGTCTTCCCTTGTTTAGGCCAGTGCCAAGATGCCTTTGGGTGTATGTTGCACTTTGTAAGTTCTGATTTTTTCAAATTCGCAAGCAGCAACTAGTTAGAGGTACCCTCATATCTAATTAAGTTTGAAGATTAGGTTGCCTCTCAGTTTAGTACCATTTTTATTCATATGATGTTCATGCTAACAAAAACATTTGCCTTGGTTTGATATATGGTTGAATTAATTTTTCTTCAGTCTTTGTGATATTTAGTGTCTCAAGTGTTTTTTTTATTAAAGGAACTGCTGAATGCATTTGTATTTATGAAATATCTTGCAGAATAAATTAACACTCAGGGTCGTGACTAACATACTCTTAGTCCATAATTTCCCTTTCCTCCATACTGTATGGGCGTCCCTTGCGAGGGACGGGAGACGCAACCTTTTTTCACCAGAAAAAATCATCTTCCCCTTTAAATTTAGAGTTGCACGGCAGCGCAGCCCTGGAGGCATGCGCTCGCCTGACTCCGCCCCCCCCCCCCCGCCGCCACTCAGTCCCCATTGACACCTCGACAATGGTGGGCATTGCCCAATAATACCCGTATTAGGGGGGAGCATGGTGGGACGTATGGAGGAGAGGGGACTATGGACTAAGAGTACGTTAGTCACTACGGTGAGTAACTTATAATTACTCTTTCGTACCAGTCCCCTTTCCTCCATACTGTACGGGCGATTACAACTGAAAGTAGCCCCAGGGTGGCGGGGAGCCCCTCCTTAAGAACACAAGTTTCTTAGAACCGAATGCCACATCTGACCTAGAGGTGGCATCCAAACAGTAGTGTTTACAGAAAACCGAAGGGGTGACCAGGAAGCTGCCCTGCTGATGAACTGCCACGGCACAGCCGTTGGAACGCTATGGCCGTGGCCTTGGCTCTGATTGCATGGGCATGTAAGTTAGCTGGCACTGGTTTGTGCTGCCCCGCATTGGCCTCCTTGATTGCCGCAACCATCCCCTTGCTATGGATGCCTTGGACAACCTGGCCTTGACCCACCGAAAGAGACGAACAAGGTGTCCGCTAGTTCCTCGTTGAGATGGCATGAGGACGACACCGTGGGTAGGAAAGCAGGGTGCGTCTGCAGAGCGACCTTGTCCCTGTGAAAAGTGGTGCAGAGTTCTGATGCCACCAGAGCCTGGATCTCGCTGACTCTGCGAGGTGAGGCTCATGAGCAGAGCGGTCTTTATGTTGACCAGCCTCATGTCCGCAGGCGCCATAGGATCAAAAAGATGTGTGCGCCGAGGCGCCCGACACAACATTAAGGTCCCACACCGGGTGTGGCTTCTTCATAGGTGTGTAAGGCCTGTGGAGGCCTGCCAGATGCACCATTTACTCTTATATTGGCTGCTAGTAGCATTGTTTCTAGCGCCCTGGATGATCTCTAGATTAGCCTGAGATAGGCTAAAGTGTTTCAGCGGGACTTGCTCAGGAGCCAATCTGCGAGGGTTAGCTTGGGAGGAGCAGGCTGGAGTACCCTGCCACCTTGCTGGGTCAGGAGAGGAGCTGGGCCCAGCAGTAGGTGAATAGGTGGTCCGTCCGAAAGGCTGAGGAGCTCGGAGAACCACGGTATGGCCAGCCACCAGGGAGCTAAAGCTGAGGTGCCGGGATTCCTTTATCTTGCAGATCACCCTGTGGACTAGGAGTGTGAGTGGAAAGGCATATGCCGTCATGTCGTTCCATTGGATCTGGAATGCGTCGCTGAGGGGGCCGGAGGCCTGTCCCTGCCAGGAGACGCACTGTTGGCATTTCCTGTTGTCCCACGAGGCAAAAAGATCCACCTGGTGATGCTCCCATCTGAGGAAGATCTCCTTTATTATCAGGTTGTTCAATTACCACTCGTAATTTTAAGCCCCCATTCTACTCAGCCTGTCCCTTTCCAGGTTGGATTCCCCAGGGAGGTGGAAAGCCCTGAGGTAAGTGTCGTTCTCGAGAGCCCATTCCCACATGCAGACTGCGAAGTTGCACAGCGGAGGGGATCTGGTGCCCCCCTCTGCTTGTTGACATAGTACATGCTGGTGGAGTAGTCTGTCTGGATAAGAACTGACTTGCCCTCGATAGGAGGGAGAAAGGCCTTGAGAGCCCACCATATGGCCTTCAAGTCCGTAGTAACTGTACCCGAAGGGGCCGGCTGCCAGAAGGGCTTGCCCTGCATCAGATTGAAGTTTGCGGAACCTCAGTGGAGGTCCGAGAGGGGAAGGGCGGAATGTTGACTGGCTCCTCTTGGGAGCCCTTCTCCTGATTCCATGAGGCTTTGCAGTGCAGCTGTAATCTCCGCCTACCGAGTCTTGTATGGGGTACGGCCAAAATGACCACTGCCATAAGCTCCAGTAGGTGTTGGTACCACCAGCCCAAGGTCACAGGCCTGGAGAGAAGGTGAGCTGTATCTCTTGATGGCCGCAATCTTGTCCTCCGAGGGAAAGCCTCTCACAAAGCGTGCGTCCCAGATGAGGCCCAAGGTGGTAAGGATCTGCGGGGGCTGCAGCAGAGACTTCCTGAGATTGGTAGTGAACCTCAGGTCGTGGAGTGTGTTCCTCAGTGCGGATGGAATATGCTGAACTGCTTTCGGAGAGGTGGCCCCGGACCCTGAGGACATACCCTGGGAGCCGAGTTGAGGCTGAAAGGGTAGCACCTTGTATTGGAAATTGAAGCCCCTAATCCTAAAGCGCAGTAAGGAATGATGCGGCTGCCAAATTGGGACGTGTAGGTAAGCGTCCTTCAGATCCAGGGAGCACATCAAAGTCTCCCCTGTCCAGTGTTTCCGCAATAAGAGCTGGCGTAACCATCTTGAATTTTTGCAGGAGGGAGCAATTGAGGGTGGAAAGGTCCAACACAACTCTCCAGCCAGCCTGGTGGTTCTTCTGTATGGCAAAAATCCAGGAATAAAAGCCCAAGCCTTGCTGGGAGGTTGGGACTTCTTCCACAGCCTGGCTCTCGCCGAGCGACCATATCTCTGCCAGCAGAGTTGCTGTCCCAATATGTGGGAGAAGGGAGGAGTGAGGAGAGTAAGCTACCAGTAGGCGGTACCCTGTGGAAACTACAGAGGATCCAGGGGTCTGAAAAATTCTGGTGCCAAAATTGCACGTGAAAAGGCAAGCCTGCCCCCCACCCGAGACACGTGGACCCAAAGGGACGTGTCATGTCATGCCTTTTTTCCCCTCTGAGGCTGATGCAGAAAAATATTTAAACTTTTTTTTTTTTAAAAAGTGCCCACCCCCCATTTTGTCCTTTCCACCGATACATACTCGGAAAACAGTCCGGTTGTCTGAACCTCCGTTCATGGAGGCCTCAGAACCCGCCAAACACCAGCCCCTTGTCGGAGCGTTGCTGCGACTGGGTGAAGGCCTTTGGCGTGGCCTTTGTAAGAATAGATAAAGACTTTGCAGTTTGCAAGCTGTTCTTTTATCCGATTCCTCATCTGTGGTGGAGTGGAAGCGGTCCAATATGCCTTCCTGGACTTCAGGTTAAACTTAGTAGCCCGGATACTGGATTCAATGAAACATGCTTGAAACTTGGCGTTTATGATTGATATTTTCATGGTTATAAGCATTATGAGGGGCGTACATTTCAGAATCTGCCTAGTAGTTCCCACACCATTAAAATAGGAATTCAGATTTTGTAAAAATTGCTTTCCTGTCGGGACCACTTCTTGTGTTACATTCTGCTGACGGTCAGCAGAATCCAAACCCTAATGAAGAGAATCGCACATGGCCTCCTTGCCATCCTTCACAATGGCCAAGAAACCGCGTCTCTCCACCCCTTCGGAAATATGCTCAGCCGCCATAGAAGAACAAGTTACTTACCAACTGTAACGTCGTTTCTTTCGATTGGATGTTCTTCCCACGTATTCCTCATCCTAGATATATATTCGTCAGCTTCCTGCTTCTTTCGGAAATTTTTTTCGTCAGAGGGCGCTGTGCTCGAGGCCGCGTAGATTGGTCCCTCGAAGGCCGCCGTCGTCATCCGTCGTATAAATGGCTCAAGCCGCGCCCATTGGTTCAGTTCTGTTTATTTCAATGGTAATGGTTGCATCAATTGTATTTTGTGTCGGCAGATGTCAGGCTCTTAAGGAAGTACAAGTGCAACAAGCGTAAGAACTGTACGGAGGGGTAGGTTGGGAGGGTCGATGAGGAATACGTGGGAGGAACATCCAATCGAAAGAACTTGTTCTTCAAATGGATTGTGTCCTCCCACGTATTGCTCATCTTAGATAGACTCCCATAGCAGTTGTAATTTATGAAGAGCCATGGAAATTGCTATGCCCCTGGTTGAATGAGCCCTATAACCATCTGGAGGCTCCTTCCCAGCCAATTTGTAACATTCAGATATTGCTAGGATAATCCATCTGGATATAGTTTGTTTGGACACACTAAGGCCCAATTTGTGTCCAGTATACCCGACAAACAACAGATATGTTTGTCTAAATCTTTCCAGTCTAGATATGTAGAAACAGAGCCCTTTTAGGGTCTAGTCTCTGAAATCTTTCCTCCTCTTTACTAGCGTGCAGAGGAGGATAAAAAGATGGTACTGTGATTTTCTGTGACAGATGGAAATCAAAAACTATTTTAGTTAGGAAAAAAAGGCTGGACCTTTAAAACAACTTTACCTTTAAGGAAAATCATGTGAGGAGGCTTGCAAGAGAGCACCTGCAACTCACTCACCCTGCGGGCTCAAGTTAGAGCCACTAGTAGAACTGTTTTTAAAGTTAAGAGCCTTAAAGGACAAGAATGTAAAGGCTCAAAAAGAGGCACACAAGAAACATTAAAACTAAATTTAAATCCCAAATGGGAACTTGGAAAGGTCTAGGAGGGAACACATTTGTTAACCCTTTAAGAAATTGGATAACTAAAAGCATTTTGAAATATGAAACTTCTTCTGGAGGAGCGCTTGAAGATGGATAGCGCTGCCAAATATCCTTTAATAGTTCCAACTTGGAGCCACGAGTTGGCTAAATGTATTAGAAAGTAAAGCACCATGGAAGTGGTACATTGAAAAGGATCCACATTCTTATCCCTGCACCCGTTACTGAATTTCTTCCAACAACACCGGTAAAAGGATTTTGTTGCTGGCCTTCTGGCCGAAAGCGAACTCTCCATAGCGTCATCCGGGAGGTCCCAATACTTATATCTCAACCTCTCAGAAGCCAAGCGTGACGGTTCAGTGTCTTGACCCCTGGATGGAGAACCAGACCTTCCTCTTGCGAGAGAAGATCCTCTCTTTGTGGAAGACGTATTAGAGGGCAAATGGACATGTCCAGAACGTCCGGGTACCACATTCTCCTGGCCCAACCCAAGGCAATGAGGATCATGGTTTTCCTGAACTTTCTCAACCTCCTGATTACATGAGGAATCACGGGGACAGGAGGAAACGCGTAATGGGAGTGGAAACATCCAGTCCACTATGAACGCGTCCCCTAGAGCTCCTCTCAGGGGAAATTCCCTTAAGCAATACAGTTCGCACTTCCGGTTGGCACCGGTCGTGAACAGATCCACTTGAGGGGTTCCCCAAAGGGCAAAGATCTCTTGAAGGACTTGCTGAGCTAACTCCCACTCGTGAGAGACTGTGCCCTGCCTGCTCAGAGCGTCTGCCACCGTGTTCAGGTCTCCGGCTATGTGAACTGCCGACAGATTCCTTCTTGCACTGCCCAGAACCAGAGCTGCATTGCCCCTCTGCACAGCGGGAGTGATCCTACACCTCCTCGTTTGTTGAGGTAGTACATGGCCACTGTGTTGTCCGTCATTATCAGGACATTCTTTCCCTGTACAGAGGGCAGAAAGGCCTTCGGCGCCCATCTGATTGCCCTCAGCTCCAAAAGGTTGATGTGTAGTTTGGACTCCGATGGAGACCAACGACTGCCGATTGGCAGGTCGTTGGTGTGGGCTCCCCACCCTGTAAGTGAGGCGTCCGTCACTACAGTTATCTCCGGCCATGGTTGCCAAAAAGGTTCCCCTCTGAGGATATTTTCCTTGTGTGCCCACCAAAGGAGATCTTGAGCCACCTTGGACGGGACTTGTAGAAGATCTGACATCTCCCCTGAAAACTGGGCCCATGAGTCCTGAGGGCCCATTGAAGGGGTCTCATCCTCAGTCGCGCCTCTGGCACCAGAAAAATGCAGGATGCCATGAGGCCTAGCAACCTTAGGAAGTCGAATGCCGGTAGATGTTGGGCATTCTGAAATTTTGTTACCAACTGCAGAATGTGGTGAGCTCTTTCCTCGGGAGGCGAGGCTTTCCCCGAGGTGGTGTCCAGGACCGCTCCCATGAATTGGAGTCTTTGGCTCAGAATCATTTGTGACTTCTTGTAATTGAGGGAGAAGCCCAATTTGTGAAGGGAGTAACAGGTCATGGCCAGATGTCCCTGGGCCATTTCGGGTGAACTTGCCCTGATTAGCCAAACGTCCAGATAAGGGTAGATGTGAATCTCTTCCCTTCTGAGACTCGCTGCCACTACCGCCATTAGTTTGGTGAAGACCCTCGGGGTGGAGGTCAGCCCAAATGGCAGAACTCAAAACTGATAGTGAGATGCGCCAATTGCAAACCTCTGTGTTTGAGATGGATTGGCAAATGAAAGTAAGCATCCTGAAGGTCCAATGAAACCAGCCAGTCCTGAAGCTGAAGAGCCTGAAGGATCTGAAAAAGGGTCACCATCTTGAACTTGTCCTTCCTGAGGAATTTGTTCAAATTTCTGAAGTCCAAGATGGGTCTCAATCCTCCGTCCTTTTTGGGAATGAGAAAATAAGGGGAGTACCAACCCTTGTTCCTCTCCGCTACAGGTACATGTTCTATTGCACCTTTCTCTAGCAGGGTTAAAATCTCCTTTGCAAGGAGCTGGTCTGGAATTTTTACAAAATTGACTGCCGGTGGATGATCTTAAGGCCTTTGATGAAAAGGAAGACAGTAACCATGGGTCACATCTCTAGTGCCCAGGCATCCGACGTAATGCCCCGCCACTTGTCCAGATACTGAGTGATTCTGCCTCCCACCGGGGTCTTGTGGGTTAAGGCCTCAAAGTGGCTTTGCAGTGGCTGCAGCAGTGGCTGAGGAGGTAGTAGCTGCTGCTGTGGCTGATCTAGCACCTCTCCCTTTTCCACCATGAAAGGGTTTTTTTTGTTGTCCCCTCCGACTGGCCTGCCCTCTCCCTTTTCCAAAAGAGGAATAGTAGCAAAAAGGACCACTTCCAGGAAGATGACCCTGCGTAAGAGAGCTGTTGAGGTTGTCTTATAGTGGCGCTGAGTGATTTTGCTGCCGCTTTCGAGGTCTGCAGCTTCTCCAGGCTCTCGTCCACCTTGCTGCCAAACCACCTCAAGCCGTCAAAGGATATATTAAGTAACCTGGATTGTATATTAGATGCAAAACCAGATTTTCTTAGCCATGCGAATCTATGCAAGACTGCACTAGATGCCATGGATCTGCTTATACTCTCTGCAGTATCAGACAGAATAAAAAAATTCTTGCCTGGGCTGAGGGGGGAAACATTTCTGGTAAAGGTGGAACAGACCTAACCTTAGCCATAATCTTGGGAACTGGTATGAAAGATTTCCCAGACATAGGCATTGACGGCGTCGACACCGGCTTTGACATACTCTAAGGAATCCCCAAGGTCATCAAGGATGGCTTCGATGTCGAGCAAGGCTTGGACGCAGAGGCCGGAGGTATAGATGCCATTTTTGGCTTCGACGGCGTCGTCGAATGACGTGTCGAGTCCATAGCTGACTTTGACGATGAGGACGCCATATTGTCCTCAGGCAACCTCGATTTATTCACCAAAGGTTTCTGTACAGTCTCATGAGGCGCTGGAGAATCATCGTCTGAGGACACCCACGACTTTGTCGAATTTAGTGAGAGAGGTTTTGGATTTCCCTCCGACACCTTTAAAGTGAACAGGGACATGCTCTTCACGCAGCTTTTTTGAGGGGGTCGGGCCCCCTTCTCAAAAATGTTTAGCATTGAAGCCTTAAAGGCCTCCCATTTCTTTGGGGAATCATGCTTCGAAGGACAAGAAATTAAACTTCTGTCGGGCGAGGAAGAAGAGGACGGAGATCTATGATGTTGCTTTTTTGATTTTTGATGACGAGGAAGAGGACTTCCTCGAGCGACTTTTCGACCTCGATCGCCTCGACTGATGACGAGATTTAGATCTCAATTCTCTTGTGTCTTTTAGCCTTTTTGCAGACTTGACAGACTCTTCCCCCACCGCTAGCTTACCTCGGGATTCCTTAAGAGCCTTGTTCGACATCGCCTGACACGACCCGCACTCGTCGACTCGGTGATCAGGACTAAGGCACCAAAGACAGTTGCAGTGAGGCTCTGTAATGGACATTTCTTTCGCATTTGAGACACTTCTTAAAACCAGTCTTGGGTGTTGTCAGGGTTGAGGAAGCAGACATTTCGATGAGAAAACTGACGCGCCGTTTTTGATACACGAAGCAGAAGCTCGGAAACACGGAACTGAACCAACGGGCGCGGCTCAAGCCATTTATACGACGGATGACGTCGATGCTGGCCGTCGAGGGACCAAGCCACGTGGCCTTGAGCACAGCGCCCTCTGGCGAAAAATTTCCTAAAGAAGCAGCAAGCTGACAAATTTATATCCAAGATGAGGAATACGTGGGAGGACACAATCCATTCAAAATGCAGTCCCATAGAGCGTATGTGAACTTCACCAAGGCACATGTGGAGTTGGCCGATTGAAGAGCCATGCTCCCAGCACAAAATACTTTTCTTGACCAGGCATCTACCCTTTCATCATCCCGATCCGGTGGGATGGTCAGATAAGCTGCTCGTATAGCGGTTGCTGCCTAAACCACCAGATTTTCTGGGGTAGGGTGTTTCGATAAGTAGCTGGGGTTACTACTTGGTCGGTATTTCCTTGTCAGGTTCTCATTTACTAATGGACTTGACTCCAGTGCTTCCCAATTGGAACTTACTCTTTTCTGAAGAGCAATATGAAAGGGTAAAATAGTATCCCTTTGAGGCCTTTATCCAGGATATCTGTACGGTCATCCTGTTTGAAAGGGAGGGCAGGTCTGCTCCATCCCAGTTGATCCACTACCTTGGTCATCAACTGCCTGTAAGAGGCATCTGCATGCTCATCTGACTCAGGCTTTTCAAATTCCAACTTCGGTGAAGTGTCCTCTCCACTGGCTGTCTGCAAGTTTTCATGCAGGTCTTTCAGTCTGTATTCCTCCAATATGAAACAATCAGGGGTGGTTGCAAACCAAAGGGCGCATCATTATCAGATTGTCCTCATAAATAGAGGTCAGATTTAAAGAAATCCTTTGGTAAAGTGGGGAAGATTTTCTATCTCGGGTAAAGGCGTTCAAGGCTTCGAAAGTATCGAGCCAGGTGCCTGTGGAGCCGTCGATTAAGACGTTTTCAACGGCAATGGCACCGGAGGCCTGGATGGTGCCGCTAGCGTTGACGACCTCGACCGGTCTTTCAAGTTATGGCTCAAAGGATCCCTCGATGTCTCATCGTATCGAGGCCTTGACGGCTTACGATGGGAATCTGGCCTTCGTCCCGGGCTCGAGGGTGCGCAGGAATTTGGCTTGCGCCCTTTCCTTACTGGCTCCAGAAGGTGCATTAGGAGCATGGCCGCCTGCCTCGAGGGTTTCTGGCTCTCGAACATCTTAAGCATTTCTTGCCTGAAAGCTTGCCCATTCGGTCGGCTGGAGTGGAGACCTTAGTGGGACAGTACATTGTCCTCTCAGGGGAGGAGTCGGAAGAGGATGTTTGTAAAGACTGGGGGTTTGGGGGGGCGGGGTCTGTACTTCTGCTCTTTATATGGTAGAGGAGAGGCACAGAGGACCCCAGCCAAGATTCTCTATTATGGTAGCAAGGGACGAGCAATCAAGGCCTAGCTTCTCAGGAGGTGGTGCAGGCTGGTTCTTAAGTACAGTAGTCCCCAAGCCCCAACAAAGGTAATGGCCACACACTATTAGTTAAAACACAGCCTTTATATAATTAAGTTCAAGGTTACAATAACTCACTTTGTGCTTAGTTAATGGCAAATATATACAGTTCTAAGTGATACCACAATCATCAGATCTCATTAAAGTACATCAACTACTCTGGTGAAATGTCACACAGATCACAAAAAGGTAACCAACCATAGAAATAGGACGAAAGCAGTTGGTTAGAACAATTGGCAGAATACTGGCCCCTACCACCGAGGCACAATTCTGTGTGGAGATTCCGCCCCCCCCCAACCTGGGCAACCTGTAAATAAAGATATAACGTACAAGCCCAGTCCATATATTGTTCACAAGAGTCATTTCCTTCTAAAATAGTTGTACAACCCCAATGTACCTGGCATAGCAGAGTTCGCTGTCAGGTCGTCGACGGATCCTTCTTGAGCGGCTCCCTTTAAGGCAGGAGCCACGGATCGTCGAGATCCCACAAGGAAAAGGGTTGAACGATGACGGTGAGGTGGCAGCTTAATTCCTAGCGGTGCTCAGACTATGGAGCATTGGCGTCCTGCAAGAGGCGTGCAGGACACCTCAGTGACAATAGTTCAGGACCGCAAAGAGTTTGAACAACATGGCCCAGCAAGGGTGTCGCGTCGCCAGCGTCTGTGGTCTTTAGGTGGCAGAAAACCCAACGGCGGATGCTCCTCAGCGGCCTCGACTTTCTCCGGCGGGACAAAGTGGTAGACGGTGCAGACGAGAGCGTCCTTGGATCAAATGTTACTTAGGCAAAGGGAGCGCGGCAGCTCCGGTCGGCGACAGCAGTCGACAGTGATGGACAACAGTGTCCGGCCGCTTCTTGTGATTCCGCGGCAGTCCCAGTCCCTGGTCGGCAGCCTTTTGTAGGTCTACCAGGGAGCGCTGGCAAAGAATAGCAGTGCATGATGGTCCCTCGTAGCTCGGGAAGAGTGCGCCTAACCAGGTCCTCTATGGGTCAGTCCTTGGAGAGACAGCAGTTTTCAGATCGACTAAGTAGAGCAGCAGCAAGACTTCTCTTCCAGCAGGGCTTCAAGGTTAAGCTTCAGTTTCAACTCTAGTTTCTCTTCAGCTTCTGAACACGAATTCTAGAGTGAGGCCCCCAGATATACTAGTTGATCTCCCATTCATTCTCCTGGGTCACACTCCGGCAACCAATCTATCAGAAGGGCATTCATGCAGGCAGCCAATCGGGTGCATAGTGCATTCAGGCCATTCACTTCTCTCCAGACACTCACAAAAAGTTGTGTATTTGTCATGCGACGCCTCTGATACTGGCGTCGATGGCCCTGTTGGATTCACTGCCGCACTTCCTGATTTGCATCACGCAATAAACTACATGTATGCAGCGGTCTAGTTCTTTTTCATCGCATGCACGTAGACCTATTTAGGCACGCCTCTTTCTGACATCTGCGCATTGCAACCTATCGGTCAGCTGTGTTTTCTTTCGCTGCCGTTGTTGCGCCACGCAGGGTTGTCCCGGACTCTTCCGGTCTTTTTTTCTTGTTTACTTTTCACTCTGGTCCACCTCCCTGCTCTCCCTCAGTTTGTGCTGCCTTTCCGTGCGCGGCTCGCGTACGGGTCCGCTTTCCAAGCGGTGTCTCCACGTCCTCCTTTCTTTCTTCCTCTTCACTGCTGCCTAACGCATTGGGCTTTTCTGTGGATGTTCCATCTGCACTCTACTGCATAGTTTTTGCTGATACCATTTGGGATCTGACCTGCTGGGTTCCATTGCTGGACGGTTACATTTCTGTCACTCGTGTCCTGTACCTTCAAGGGTTCCTGCTGCTCACAAATTCAGAGGGTTTTTTTACCACGTTTGGCTCCCCCCCCCCCCCCATTTTGTCCCTCCCGGGAAGGGGGTCCTTAGGGAAGTGCTCCCTAGTAGCCTTCACTGTGGCTTCCTCTCGTGCGAGACCCAAACTACAAAACAAAAGAAAAGGACTACAGATCCCACCGATCCTTGAGCCCAGTGGAAGAGGACACGGATTACTCAGGTGAGGAGGTGGAGGAGGGAATCTGGGACACTCAACCCCAACAAGAAAAGGAAGTTGACAGTATTGGGACAAGTACCCAGCCATTCAACACTCCACACTGCATTCATACCAGTTTCAGGCAGGGTTGTCTCAGTCATTGTGTCAAACACCAGAAACTAGACATCCACAACAAGCAGTGCATATTGGTCACACACTCCATTCACCCAGGCCCCACCCACAGGGTGTACCCACAACATGCAGTCAATGGGAAGGCTCCAGCCAGTCTGGCCTGGACTTCACAACACAAACTTCCACCCAACAGCCAGTCAGGGGGAAGGGACAGAGTCAAGCTTCCCAGGACTTTGGGAAAATAAGGTAATAGGCAATAGAAAGCAAGAGGCCACATGGGCCATCTCGTTTCCCCATCAGGAATCAACTGATTCCAAAGCCAGGGCCTGGGCATCCTAAAATGGGGGATACTCAGAGCACCTGTCAAATTCAGCATGGAGCTGCCACCACCCCATACCCTGCTCTGTGGGCCACACACAGGTGCCCAAAAACATACACTAGGGGCACAGGGTTGCACCCGCACCCATGGGTGCCATAAGGGTATCCCTTGGGTCTGTACACCAAACCAAAGATAGGAAGAGCTGCACCGCCAGGAGTCCCACATGAACTCCTGTGCGGAAAACACACAATAAAAAGCAGTAAAGGACAAAGATATGGTGGCCCTGTCCCTCCGATGCATTTCCAGCATCACAACGTTGAAGTAAGCCATTTATAATGCCTCTTAGACTTCCTAGACAAGGAGTGGTGGGAGCCACTCCTTGGCCTGGACCTTTTTGCATTCTTTCATCGAGGAGAGTCGCCTCTCGCTTGGTCAGAAGAAAGCTTTTTCAACTGGGTAGTCGACATGGATTTCTTAGGAAATCTACCTAGCACCAATTTCCCTTTATGCTCCTTCAGAGCTTTTCCGGTCATCGATTGACACTTTGAACAGGCCGAGGTCTTGTGCTCCACACCGAGACACCACAAGCATACTCGATGCAGATCCGTCAGCGACATCTTGGCATTGCAATCTTGACTGTTTAAACCTGGTCTTCGGGGTAGTTCGTGTCAAGACAAAGACATTTTTGGTTATTTCGCGAGGAAATTTCTGAAGCGCGTAGTTCTCAAAGCGTAAGCTTACTCTGAAAATCTGAATGGAAGCCAACGGGTGCTGCGTGTGCTATATATGCCTTCAATGACATCCTCGAGACGGAGGCCCCTGAGGGACATCGAGTCGACTGCATCAACACAGCGCCCTCTGCCAAATTATTTTTTCCGAAGCTGGATATTGGAGATATCAAAGATGAACACATGGGAGGACACAATCCATTCGAAAAGTATCCTTTGGTAAAAGACAGAAAACTAAACTAGGAGAGAAAGTTTCTCTAACCAAAGTCGAGAAGACCAAGGGATGAGAGAGAGATCCTTTGGCACAAGTTATGAGAAGACCAGAGGAAGGAAAATATATCCTTTGGTAGAAATCCATACAATATTGATAACCATTGAAAGACTTCTTAAGTGTAAGGGACGGAAATAGTTTGAACATAGGGCAATGGGCTATTTGTTTTTGACGGACATTCTGATGGCATCCTTAATTTTGTTCAAGGCAGAGAATCCCCTCTTAATTATTAAAGGTCCTCCTTTGTTAATTACAAGTATGTGCCAACAAGCACGCCACCTTTGTTTAGGGTCTACTTCTGCATGCTTACAATAATAGCAATGTTTCTTGATTAGTTATTTACCCCAATTAAAAGATGTACTTGTTTACATTGGAGTGCAAGAGGTATTCATTAAATGTTAATTACTGAGAATTTTTTCTGAGGGGTCAGAAATTGAGGCGGACAACTTTGAAGATTTTTCAAAAGATGCCATTTTATCAACTCAAAAGGTTGGATAAACGCCTTGCACGCCTACCCTGATGAGGATTTCTCTGCCTAAAATAAACTAAAGAAAACACTAACAAAAAGTTAGTCCCTCGCACTTTCATGTTAAACAACTCAATATGGTAATATATGGCAAAGCAAAATATCACAATTAGCTGAACAATCCGATATCCGCCGCTCCTTATAATCTGGGTGAATTCCCCTTTCCCAGATTCAAGCAGGATTCTGTTCAATAGTTCCAAAAAGTTTAGGAAATCCTGTCTTAAAATAATACAGTTCCAACTTCGCTGTTTCTATTTTGTTCAACTTGATAACCAAAATGTTTCCTCCTTTCACTAGGGAAAAAAGAACTCTTCCTGTGAGAATATTTCTGTGACGGTTCATAAATACTTGTTTCAACAATTATATATGATTCTGCACCAGTTCACACAACTTGCTTCAGTAATGTTAGTATGATTCATCAGTAACTGAAAAAATCACTGTAGTCCCGCTACTTTTTTTGTAACACAACTCCAGTATTCTATGGACTTCCACCTGGTCCACTCACCTGCCAGGCCTACTACCACAACATATTCTGCTCTGGCGTACTCTGCTGCCAGGCCAGAATGAATAAATAACTGCAATAACTTCCATGGTAAATATAAACCTTCAACAAATCAGCAATGCCTCTTGCTTCACATCAAGTTCAGAAATGTCTTTGGGGAAACCAGAATCACACTGGTGGTTTTTGTTGCACACCTGTGATTGCCGCACAATGCAGGCTATACTCTACTCCCTCTGAATGCTTTCGATCAGAAGGGCAGCCTTACTGCCACTCTTTACCCCCCCACTTCCACTTTGTTCAACTGCTGACAAAATAATAATCATAATCCCTCACACCTCTGACTTTTGCAATATGGGTTTGAGTCAATTACTCATCCAAGCTTCTTTATATTTGAGCAATAGAGTCTACAATCATTGAGACTCATTTGGCCCTTCTTGACTTTGGCAATAGTTTTTCTTTCTCACTTGCCTTGTTATAGTTCTCTTTTGGATTTGGCAATCTTTCACTTAGTTTCTCACCATATTGCCCCCATCTGTTGGCCTCTAGTCAAATCTGCATACAATCACACGCTTCTGGTCTGGTGATTAGGTTATTATTCCACTTGCTCTTTGTACTGTCCGCTTGTTTCATAAAATAATGGTCATTCTGCTTTAGTTCAGTTTGGGATTCAAAATTATCCTTCCGTTTGAATTTCACTCTACTTGTGTTACTTCTACGTTTTAGGCACCCAGTCTTGACAAGCGAGCAGTTACGAAGCACTCGCGGATCACATCAGTTTGTGAACTCACCAGGTCTGATGCCTGTGTCATTTTGCCTCACTGCCTCCTGGTCCTCGGTTGCTGCTTTCCCTCATGGTCTGGAATCCTCCGCTTCCCGGCTTCCTGCAACTCGAGCCAGTCACTAGAGGACCTATCCTTGCTCCCAGGGCTCATTTGTACTAGTCTAACACTGGAGCCCGACTGACCTTGTGAAAAGCTTTCAAATGCAGCGTGCTCCGCTGCGTAACCGCTGCAGATTTGGCCATCAGGGGGAAAGCCGCCTACTCTCACGCTTCCCGCTGCGCTACCTCTGCATTCACTGTCTGGAACTGCAAAGACCCTCTCAGGACCGACATCTACTCAATGCACCACGATGGCTCCAGCATCTATGCTCTGCTTCTGCCACCATGTGGAGGTAATCCGACTACACCTACAACGCCTCTCTCCTTTGGCCTGCACCTGAGGGGTCTTTTAAGCCCCTCAGGTGTGAGTAAATGATAATTTATTTGCATAGTGCCTATACACACGTGTTTCAAAGCACTTCAAGGCAAGGGAGGGAGCAAGGGAAAATATGACATTCTAACAAGGCCTCGAGACTAAAAATGTGAAATTAACTATCGTACTAGGCCTGGCGACATCTCAGATAGTGAAAAAGTTTAGACAAAGATAGGGAGGGGAGTAAAGAGATGAGAACAGACAAGAGACTATCGTACTAGGTCTGACGGCATTTCTGGTACTGCCGGAGATTGACAGGAGGTGCGGGAGGGGGATGGAGGAGAGAACAAAACAAGCAACCATCGTACTATGCATGCAGCTGGAACTTGAAAGCATACTTTGGCAAAGCCACACCTCATGGTAGAGGGTGCTACTTCCGATGTACAGGTAAGCATAAAAGACAAGCAAGGTGTGGGTGCACAAACTGGCAGAGCCACGACTCATGGCCGGGCACTAATGCAGGAGTACAGGTAAACAAACATTTGATCTGTAAGTGAATCTAGTAACAGACGCAGACCATCACAAACTTGAGGCACAGTTAAAGTGCATGAATACATCATCAAAGCAGGTATGCAAAGGGGACACAGGAGCGTTGGTGGGCATTCTGTTGATAAAGTTTTTACAGGAAAAGTAGCATGAAGCAAATGTCAGTGTAGGAGGGCCTTCACTCCTGCACCAGCGCTCCCGTGTAAAAATCAGGCTCCATCAGTGAAGTAGGCACTCGAGTCAAAGTTAGTGAGGATGAGCATTATGAGGAGGCCTAAACTAATCATTCTGAGGCCAGGGGACTGAAGTGTACAACAGCCTCTTCCTCAATCTCCCACTTTCCTCCCTACACCCACCTTAAGCTAATCCAGAATAGGGCTACAAGACTTATCCTTGGCCTCAAACCCAGGGACAGTATCTCTCCAGTCCTAAAAACTCTTCACTATCTCCCGGTGGCCGCAAGGATCAAATTCAAGACCCTCTGCATCATCCACAAGGATTTCTGGGACCTAGAAACACGTGATCTCAAACTTTCCCTCCCGAAATACTTCCCTGCTAGAGCCCTCTGCTCCTCTAACGCCAACGCTCTGCTTGTCAAAAGCAAGCAAAGAGTTGGGGGCGGTGGGCAGGTCTCTCTTCGGCTGGTGCCTCTTTGGACAGCCTCCCTGTCCCTCTCAGACTTGAGCCGGACCTCCTTAAATTCCAGAAACTTCACAAACTGCTTTTCTCCAACTCCATTCCCTGCTAATCACCCCACTGCCGCAGAGACTGGTCCTTCATGAAGCCCACTGGTTACCAGGCCCTCTTCCCAGTTGTCACCAGCACCCCCCCCCCCTCCTCAGTACTGCCCTTGCATGCCCCCTGCCTGGTGGCTGTAAACCCCACACTGGGGATTCCTCCGCCTTAAACTTAGCTAGTGGCCTACTCTTGGCTCACACCTTGCACTTCCCTCCCAGGCTCCAACCAGCACTTGTCCATATATTGCTCCCTCCCCTCCGTCCCCCAGCACTCTCTTCACTGCACTTGCACGTCTGAATGCCCCAAGGCTTAGTAGCGCCACGATTGTAGATTTACTTTTTTGCCACTGTTTTTTACTCGCCTTGTTCCTTTCCCCACTTTGCCTTTTGGCGCCTGGAAACACCATTTGGTTGTATAGAACCCTAACAAATGCTCAATAAATAAATGAAAAAAAAGGCAGGTTGCTGATTAACCCCTTGTACGACCACATTGACCTCTGTTTCACTAAAGCGCATGTGGTGGGTGGAGTAAAGGGATCGGTGCGCACTGCATAGGTCGAGACAACAGCAGGGCAACCGGGATTAGAGGAAGTGGTGCTCTTTCCTTTAGACAATGAATCCTGGTCAGCGCTTACTGTTGATCGGATGGGCGCGGTAAGGAGTCTTGGCGCAACTTCATTCACGAGGACAGGTGGTGTGGGGCCAGAAGCCACTCAGCGACAGGAGGCGCCTTACCTGGTCCGGCACAGCCTGCTGGCTGTGTCTGCCTGGAGTGGGTTGGTCGAAGCATGACCAATCAAGGCACGGGATGGGCAAGGCCTCAGGTAGTGTGGTGCTGCCAGGGGAGGCTGGATTCAGCAGCGGCCATCTTACCACAGGCAGCAAACCTGTCTTGCATAATGTAGATGCCAAATGGGTGACCCTTACTCGTGGTACAGCGAGCACCCATTGGTCATGGGGGTAGCGAGGTGGAATAGGGCTACTGCTCCTGCACAGACAGGAGGCGTCCTTTTCTCACTAAATCTCCAGGCACGGTGGTCAGATATCTGAAGAAAATTCTGCACTCGGAACCCTTTGGACCACAGAAACTACAGTGAGCGCAACTGTCCTCAACAGGTCTCACTTACCTGGGATTGTGTGCTCTGATTGGTGAACGGGGGCCTGGTTTGCATACTTGTTTTTTCAAATCCCCTCGTCTCTGGAGTCCAATGGGTTTGAAAACCGAACCCTTTGGTGGAGGAACCTGGACATAGGAATCCTGTCTGGAGGTTCCTTGGATGACAGGTATTGTAGCTGCCCCTTGCTTTTGCACGAAACCCATCATATGATTGTGTTGCCGACCCTAGTACTATCTACCGCATGGACCTCAATTATTCTTAAAAACGTTTGAAACTCCCACCTAGTAGGCTAACCCGAGTTACCTACCTTGAACTTTGTGGAAACTTGTTCTCCAGTTATGGGATTGCGCTCATTAAATGTAGCCATTGTGGGTGTCAGACCAAGGGAGCACTTGAAATGGAGCGACTTGCCTCGTCGTGTAGATGACAAAGTCTTCCAAATAATGTACCTGTCTGGCTATTAGAAATAACAACCAGAATGGTCTATTACTGGAAAGACAGGAGACCGATGACCCAGGCGCCGTAGAAGTGTAGACACGGTATACAGGAGGACACACCACCAGCTGAAAACAAGGCAAGTATCAGACTTTGCATAGACAATAAAGCCAATACAAAACAGCATACACGGAATACCACTAACATGCTAACTCAGGTAAGAAAGTTAACCGGCTGGTAATGCTGACACCTGCAGTCTAAGCAAAGAATACGGCAATGAGTCACTTATCAATAAGCATCAACAGAATAACTAGGAGTCCCTAACTACTCTCATAGTCTTACCGTGTTGGACTCCTGTCCAGTGGTAACAAGGGTCCGGAGGGGCAGAGGAGGTTCGTAGCAAACCTCAGTCGCAAGGCAGAAGACAAGCAAACAACCCACAACGTACACCTTTGGCAGTCTCTAGACCGTGTACTTGTGAGGGACGAAAGCAAGGAAGTTCAAAAACTAAAACAAAGCCAAAATCTTTCAAGGTGAGGTAGCAGCGTGGAAGCAATCCAAGGCAAAGTCCAATAACAATCCAATGTCGTGCAGGGAGCGAGCAAAGCAGACCAAATCAGTATCCAAGGCAATATCCAATGTCAGGCCAATGTCGAGCAGGGAGCGGGCAATGCAGACCAATTCAGAAACCAAGGCAAAATCAGGGACAGTCCGTGGTCAAGAGGAGGAAGGCAACCAGATCAAAAGGCAAATCCCAAAGAGCAACCAAAGGAGTCCGAAGTCAAAACCGGGAGGACCAGGAAAAACTATGGTCAGGAAACAGGAATCAAATCCGAAACGCCACCGAAGAAAGTTCAGAAGCGCCGGTGATTGTACAGGGAGGAGCTTATGAAGACTATCACGTGACTTGGTTTGCGTGATACCGTCAAAGCAGGACGAGTGCTCCTGTAGTGTAGAGGACGCCAGTGTTGCCAGGCTACCTTCCAGGCACCGCGCTGCATCCGGGGTAAGTGAAGTACTCGACTGCTAGGATATACCTTAGTTTTGCGCTGAAGTCTTTGATCGCGGATGCGCCGGTGAGCAACTGGCGACGCCGTGCTTTCTTTCCCAGCTAACAGACTGGAAGGGCAGAGAGATCTAACAGTGGGCTGCTACTTCCTTATAAAATTACAAGGGGAATCCTCCCCTACCCTACTTTAGGTGAAATTATGACAGTACCGACTGTGAGAGTGTGAACATTCTAAAGCATCGTGTAGCCCCTCTTTGGCGCTCAACTGATTGTGTACATATTCATGTACTCACCATTTAGTACTTTTATTGCACCGCTTGCTGATCAGGGCTTTTTGAACTTCGAGGTGCAGACCATCTAATTCATGACAATCTGTTCATTTACACTGTACTATACAAACACTTCAACACCTGGGAAATGTGTTTCAGGGAGCAGGTTTAGTTCTCGTTTTCCACGACTGGAAACTGGAAGTAAAGAAAGTTGAGGATAATGCTCGGCTCTAGTTTTAGCATAGTACTATTTCCCCGTTATAAGTTGTGAGAGTCAGTCAGCTGCATGCAAGGATCATGCCTTTGAAGTGCAATTGTAAAATACAGCTAGGGCCAGGGAGATTTGATGGACCTCGATGCAGAGCCAGTACGACAAGGCCAGTAGATTAGCCTTTGAACCCCTCTCAGCGAAGGGTGGGACCTTTGCAGGAGCAATTCAGAGCCAGTTGAAAAAGTCTGTTCCTAAACTGCCACCCGCCCCCCACCTTGTGCCAGCAAGCAATTACGCTATCCGCATTTGTCTGACCCCATGCCTTCTACACAAAACGCTTGTAGAATCAGCAAAACTATCATGTGCCAAGATCCTTAGCAACAGAGCAAGAAACCCTGCAGCATCTTTGCAAGCCTTGACCAGAGACAGTAACAGCAACCCTCCTGCTCGTAGCGTGCCACACCACGAAGGAGAAAGAATGCGAAAAGAACGCCGACAGAGAAATCACTACACAGCACTGAGCAGGGCCACAGTACACTCAACAGCATTAGCAGCAACATGCTACCATCAGCGGCTCATAGCCTAGACCACCAGGGAACATTACAAAGAGTCTAGGGCCCATAAGGGGACTAAACCCATCTGGTGGGAGTCAAAGGGGACCCCACAAATATGTACACTGAACGCTGCTGCCGCTATCAGTATTCCACTACAGGCCCGATTGGTGAAAAGGGTAACCCAACATTTGGCAGCTCGGTTGATCATGTCACAACCAGGACGGGAAAGACAGGGGTAGATTGTTCAGGTGAGGTCAGGAGGTTGTTCAAGTGGTGGACCAAGAGATCAGCAGGAGGAAGGAGCAGTGGTTTGTGGCAGCGATTTAAGGAGAATGTGAGGTATTGGTTAGTGTGGAAAGTGTGATTAGAAAAGTTAGTCTAAGACGGGAGAGAGAAAGCTATAATTGCAATAAAAACCCTTGAACCAACTGAGGGCTGGAGTAATTCTTGTGCCATCTGACACCAGTGAAGTGTTTTTGTTACTGTGTTGGGTGAATGAAACTGGCAAGGGAATAAGAATTGTGAGTAAGAGGGAGAGGGAGCATCTTTAGGTGCCCCATTTCCTTCCATTTGAGATAGCAGAGCAGCAAGAGATGGTAGAGCAGCTAACACTACACCTCTGGGGGGTATCAATAATGCTCCAGCCTTGGAGCACTGCACCTGCCACACTACATAGGGGTGGTATGCTGCAGATAGAAGTTAAAATGCGCCAGAGATCAGAGGGCTGGGTTTTCTAGTCGAGACCCGCATCCCCCATCTTGCAGAGTACTGGACCTGCCATGGTGGTTGGACAGGTCACACTTTGTAGCAAGAGTGAATGTGGATAGAGGATACAGACGCATTGCGAGACCATCCAAAGCCTGAAAGGAAGACGGGGCACCTACTGGATGGTGGTCGACTAGTGGGACAGGTAAGAGGCGTCGGGAGAGCTTTCTGCTTGCTGAAGTTTACTGGTGGTAATCACTAGAGGGGCAGTGCAGCGGGTGCTTCAATGATCCATTTGTGACTTGCTACAGCAAGGTCAAGAGTGATTCTAGAGGGCATGGGCACAAATGTCTGGCTGGACATGGCTGGCATAAATGGGGGGGAGAAAAAGTTAATCATTAATCCCAGTCCTCCATCAGAATATATTCGCTTGAATTGCTCTGGCAATAAGTGGAATCGGATCACATGTGCACACAAAGGTTAAAGCAGAGCCGGCCATCTAAGTCAGCCTCGCTTACAGTGGCGCAGGCATCTCTGGCACACCTTACATTTTGGGAGCTATTTTTCTAATCTGAAAGTTATTTCCACAAACAGACGGCCCAAATCAAACTAGAGCAGATGTGTTCCAATTACTTTGCCCATGCTTCTTGTGAGATGGCTCCCTTCCATCGTGCGCCCCTTTTAATACACTGCCACTTTAAATGTGCGAATCCTTCATATGCAAGTCTCCTCTGCACGGGCAATACTCGCTGGCGGGAAGACCGAACACACACAACCATCACAAAGGTTGTGTTCGGTCCACTAACAAGCTAAAGGCGTAACCTTTATGTGTAGAACAAGACCACAGACCCTGCGTCCCAACACAAAAGCGTTTTGCCAATTCATTGCTGGAATGGAAAACCTACAGGCAAGGATTTCTTCATCTGGGAAGATAAATATGTAATGCTCCCCCAGGTGAGAGGGGCCTTTGAAAAGTCTTCCTCTCGCTTCCAGAAACCTCAGAAAGGTACATGAAAGGCATGGTCCACTTTGAGTGGTGTTGCAGAAGTTATCTCGCGCACTTCCTAACCGAGAGACGACAATTATCTTCCCAAACGTAGACTTGAAAGATCCTGATCTGTCCTTAAACCTCCCATCATCTGAAAACTACTCCCATACTCTGGCGTGCCATTCACTGGGGCATTTAGGCAAGCAGGCTTGCCCTGATCGTACGACGTCCTTTCATCGCCGGATTTTTCAAAGCCTTAAATAGATAAAATGGGTGGCAAAGGGGATGCAAACCCAGCCCACCCCCACCCATTTTTATTTAAAACATTCAATGACCATGTCCACGTTGAAATGCCAGGCTTTGAAAATTCCGGCGATGAAATTACATGGAACCCACCTTTTAATTACTACAAAAATGTGTTTCAATGCGGGCACCACAGGTTTTCTAGAAAGAAAGGTAAGGCATTTGACTTTCATGATTTCCTTCGCTAGATCGGTTCCTTTGATTAAAATTGAAATACTGCGTGCAAGATTTTGTACATGCACACACTTTCAGAATTATTACATTTAAAATCTAAATAGGTTTTGTCAATCTCAGTAGGAATAAAGTCTGGCCCGAGTAATTATGCAGATTATCCAATTCCAGGAGGGGGAAACCCCAAACCCGGCATTGCCATTTACCACCTCTGCAATAATACAATGAAACGGGATGGGAGTGGGTGGAGGAGTGAACAGATCGAGAGGAGGCATGCCGCTGCCGCATTCCCGCTGCATGCAAAACCAACACAAACAATAAAACGGGATGGGAGTGGGTGGAGGAGTGAACAGATCGAGAGGAGGCATGCCGCTGCATGCAAAACCAACACAAACAATAAAACGGGATGGGAGTGGGTGGAGGAGTGAACAGATCGAGAGGAGGCATGCCGCTGCCGCATTCCCGCTGCATGCAAAACCAACACAAGCAATAAAACGGGATGGGAGTGGGTGGAGGAGTGAACAGATCGAGAGGAGGCATGCCGCTGCCGCATTCCCGCTGCATGCAATACCAACACAAACAATAAAACGGGATGGGAGTGGGTGGAGGAGTGAACAGATCGAGAGGAGGCATCCGCTGCCGCATTCCCGCTGCATGCAAAACCAACACAAACAATAAAACGGGATGGGAGTGGGTGGAGAAGTGAACAGATCGAGAGAAGGCATGCTGCTGCCACATTCCCGCTGCATGCAAAACCAACAAACAATAAAACGGGATGGGAGGGGGTGGAGGAGTGAACAGATCGAGAGGAGGCATGCCGCTGCCTCATTCCCGCTGCATGCAAAACCAACACAAAATGAAACGGGATGGGAGCGGGTGGAGGAGTGAACAGATCGAGAGGAGGCATGCCGCTGCCGAATTCCCGCTGCATGCAAAACCAACACAAACAATAAAACGGGATGGGAGCGGGTGGAGAAGTGAACAGATCGAGAGGAGGCATGCCGCTGCCGCATTCCCGCTGCATGCAAAACCAACAAACAATAAAACGGGATGGGAGCGGGTGGAGGAGTGAACAGATCGAGAGGAGGCATGCCGCTGCCGCATTCCCGCTGCATGCAAAACCAACACAAAATAAAACGGGATGGGAGCGGGTGGAGGAGTGAACAGATCGAGAGGAGGCATGCCGCTGCCGCATTCCCGCTGCATGCAAAACCAACACAAAATAAAACGGGATGGGAGTGGGTGGAGGAGTGAACAGATCGAGAGGAGGCATGCCGCTGCCGCATTCCCGCTGCATGCAAAACCAACACAAAATAAAACGGGATGGGAGTGGGTGGAGGAGTGAACAGATCGAGAGGAGGCATGCCGCTGCCGCATTCCCGCTGCATGCAAAACTAACACAAAATAAAACGGGATGGGAGTGGGTGGAGGAGTGAACATATCAAGAGGAGGCATGCCGCTGCCGCATTCCCGCTGCATGCAAAACCAACACAAACAATAAAACGGGATGGGAGTGGGTGGAGGAGTGAACATATCAAGAGGAGGCATGCTGCTGCCGCATTCCCGCTGCATGCAAAACCAACACAAACAATAAAACGGGATGGGAGTGGGTGGAGGAGTGAACATATCAAGAGGAGGCATGCCGCTGCCGCATTCCCGCTGCATGCAAAACCAACACATGCAGAAGCAAAGTCCCAACGAACAGTACTGGGCTCAGGAAACTATGATCCTGGAGATGGGCGGATCCCAGGAGATCTGCCGATAGAGGCAGGCGGGCATGCCTCCGAGACACACCGTCCCAGGTGCAGTGAATAGTACACAGTGCATTATGTGGAGTGTCCTATCGCGCAAGGCAACACAATGCAGACATCCAAGACATTTCCATCAGGCTTCCTGTGTTTTGCCACTCCTAACCCGGACTCAAAGCATTACCATACCTTAACCTTGGAAAAAACAATGGCAGAAAAGGAGTCTAAAAATACCACGTGGGGAACAGATCCCTGATAGGACATGTAAAGAAGAGCGGCCGGCTGCCTTCTGGCAAAAACATGTCACTATGTACGCGTCACCGTTCTGCATGAGGGCACTGGCACTGTGAAAAGCTCAAGCTGTGCAAGAAATGTACCCGCCACAAAGAGCTTCATTTCCCTTTATGTTTCCCAACTCCAGACGCTATAACAGCCTCACACAAACGGCAAAGTCCAAATCAAGCCAGGTGTGCGCTCTAGGCTACTGGAACGGTGTGCTGTAGTAGACAAGTACAGCAGTGCCAGCGGACCCTCAAGCCTTCATACTGCTTAGTAGAGTCTGCTTTACCTTGCACCTTCCCTGCATCTTCAAAGCTGAACTTGAGGACTTCTTGTTCTTCCTGCAACCTGTACTTCTGAATGTAGTCCCTCTCCGGCTTCTCTTCTTCACTGTAGCAAAAAGAAAATGCATGCTTTAGGAGGACGGAAGGACACGCACATGCACCATCAACAGGGAGTCAACAGGGAACACAACAGCACCCCACTGGACAGCCCCACACCCGAACAAGAGTTTAATGAAAGGGTGAGGCACTGTGCAAATACTTGGCCTGGAACCCGATGCGCCGACATGCTAGCAAGACAGGAGGACGTCAAATGGGGAGGTGCAATGCCAAGTTACCAACACCGCTGGCCCTTACAAGGTTGATAGAATGAAAATCATTGAAATGACCTACTACAGAGAGCACTAGCAAGCTTCAGATCAGGGAAACATTTGACAACACATTTTTAAAAAATCAGTTATTAATCCACATGTGTAGAAGGGTTCGGTTTATATATCGGAAATATGGTCTGGGAGTGGCCATATGAAAATGTGTCTTGCCAATTCCCGCAAATCGGCCAGCACTACTGTACCTGAAGCAATAAGGCCACATTACAAAGTCTTTCACAAAAGGTAGCAGGCGCTCCTCTCCAGAGAGAACATGGCATGATAACCTGTTCTGAGGTGAGAGTTTGCAGCACATGCTTTTTGCTCACTGTACCTTCACAGATGGGAAATATCCATTTGCATATGATGCCCAACAAGGCTGAAACACGTGTATGGGGTTGCTGCTGGTACTCTTGTTCAGAGAGGAATTGCCATAGCATTTCGGTGCTGGACTGCCCTTGTGGGCGGGACAAAGACTGGTATGCAAATGGATATTTCCCATCTGTGAAGGTACAGTGAGCAAAAAGCAATGGCTGCGAACTCTCAATGTGGTTAATAATCACTGAACAGGTTATCATGCCTTGTTCTTTCGAGAGAGGGGCGCCTGCTACCTTTTTTATATCCACATTACCAAGTCCATTACAAGGTCTGAGATGAGCTCTGAAAGGGCCTTTAATGAGGGTCAAAAGACGTCACCATATGTTAATGTAACTCAGAGGGTCCTTATTGCCATTAGCACCCAGGGGCAAAGTCTCAAGGTACCAAAGGCAACAGTGTTTTTATAAAGCACAGGTTACCGCAAGCACATGGCCGTGTGTGAGTGTGAGTGTGAGTGTGAGTGTGAGTGTTAGTGTTAGTGTTGGGATTGGAGGCATGGAAATTGAACACAGGGGCTTCAAATGCAGGACCTCCGCCATTTCCTGGGGAAAGTGATTAGGGGTTTGTATAGAGGTGTCTGGAATCAGGAGGCTGCCTGGCATGGGTGACTGGGAACTCCATCCTTGAATTAAGGCAAAGGTTAGAGCACTGGTGCAGGATGGGGAAGGAAGCATGGAGGGCAAGCAGGACCCACCATTAGAAGCTTCACACTCAGGTTTTCATATGTAGATAAAGCCTGTGTAATGCATAAGCTGGTCAGCTGGCTGGTGGCCCCAGGGTGCTAATGTACACTAGACTAGCATGCTCAGAATAGTCCTGTGCAATAAGAATAATGCAGACCACACCAGACTTTTTTGTAGCCTTTCATGAACTCTACGCAGACTCATTTTTTGTAAAGGCTCTATGACTTTGACATAGCCATGAATTGGTCGAGCCTCAAACTCCACTTGATGGTTTGATGCCAAGCCCAGGATAGTACGACATGCACACGACCACAGAAGACATACATGTGGAGAAATACTCTTCACATCCCTAAATTGAGTTGTTCACTGGATCCTCAAATTGAGAACCAAAACCTAAGCAGTGATCCTCAAAGAAAACGGGGCACTGACGAAAAAGGCACTAGAACTGACCACACGTTTTTGATGGCACAATTGGCTAACGTAAGGTACTGTTAGAAAAACAAACATACTGACAGCAGTTTGCTGTATGTGCAAAATCTTCCATTCTGCTGCGCTGTAGCTCTCGGAGTGCTGAAAGGGCACGCTTGCAATGTTACTTCGTCCCTTGTAGAGCGCACCAGCACTCAGATTTTCTATCGTCCAGGTAGACCCCTGGGGGCAAATGAGCCCTTTACAATAAGTCTATATCCAACTAATACACCATAGCAGAATCACACAGCCTCTACATTAAGTTATATGTATAAATGTGGATACATATGTTTTTTTAAATAAAGGAAGGGCCGTTTTTGGAGAGTGACTGACAAAGGTCAGTAAGGAAAAAAAAGAGTAGGCATAAGTACTGATGCTCCAGAGGAGAACTGGTTTAGGGTGTGGGAACCTCAGACAGCTTATTTTGTATTCCAGGGGTAGCCAGTGAAGATCCCCTTGGCCTCTGTTGATGCGATTGGATCGCTTTATGCCTGTAACTAGCGAGCTGCTGAATATTAAGAGGAGACGCGAAGCACCTGAAAAGAGGATGGTGAAAACGCTGATGGCTGATCACTGAACAGAATGAAATGCAGTTTAAAAGAGATCATTGGTAGATAACTGCATGGATGCCGTCCTTTCCATGCCACACTCAATGCTGTGGTTACAGCAAAACCAGCAGACATTTAAAAATTAAGGGGATGCAAACTCTGCTCGGACATTAAAAAACAATGAGAAATTGATAGATTACAAATAAAAGGACAAAATTCTCCAACACAAGGACTCCCAAAACTTGAACGTGCGGTCAACATCGGACTATGGTTTACAGAGGAGGGGCTTAGGGAGAGGGCAGTCATTGGCTGCGGCAAGTATGACCCCGAGCTCAGGGATTGGTTTATAGGAGAAAGATAGTAAGTGTAAGTGAAACTATTTTTCTTTTACCGAGAATTCCCGGCCCGGCTGGGAATATTCATGAGCATGTGAATCCATGCCAGACCACATGCTGGCGAAGCCAATCTACTTCAGGCCAGAGGTAGGGTAGGCAGCAGGACAGCCCTCTGCAACATAAGCGCCAGAGGTCCCAGCTCTCAGTTCAGGAGGTCAATGCCCATTGGACAGCACTGGAAAGGGGGCGTTCGTGAATGCCAATTTCCAGTCCTAGTGCAGTATGTGCAGCTCCTCAACACGGAGATGGTGCATCAAGTTTGCAAATGGTGACCCAATGCCCAATTTAAACAATACATCGTGCCACTGAAACTCTGTGGGACCCCACTGTGGTCAGTTATCTTCCATTCATTTACTGGGAGAGCTGTGAAAGCTTTGCACAAAGGGACGCAGTGCTTAGGTTTCCCTTAAAAAATGTGATTCAGTGGAATCATTTAATTAAAGGGAACTTATGGTTGCTACACAAACAAGAAATCACTCTACATTCGTCAATAGTTTCTAAATCAAAAACCTACCATAGAATATACATCAAGGGCATATTTGTGGGTTTGGGGGGCTATGGACTCTGGCCATTATTTTATCAATGTTTCAGCTCCATTTATATGCTGCAACCATAAAATCCCTTTAACCAAAGATTTCACTGAAGTTGAGCTTTCATTTAGTAAATCATCTAGAGTATCATTCTGGCATTGTCAGCAGGGCACCGCATTTTGCTGTGGTCATTGGGCACTGTGACTGGGGCAGCCCAGTGGCCATTTTCCAAGGCATTGCTTTCGGTCATGCCCAGGATGCCTAAACCATTGATGGTGGGGCATTCTGCCTGATGCATTGCTTTAGCGATCCACAAGCCTCCAAACTACCCACAGTAGGCAATGGCATGAAGCTGTGGGCATGGCCCATAAACGGAGCGCTGCCCCCTAAAGCCAAAAGGTGGCCACTGGCCATGTACGACTGGCAAAGAAAGCGGGAAAAGACTGGAGTGCGTTTTCAAATAGATCTTGGAAGCTAGCCGGTTCACCGCTGAGCTAGCTGTCATGCATTTTATACCTAGGTCACGCAAGGCAGATCATGAAACCTTTATTCTAAAAAATGTATCCAGCTCATAGGAAGGGACACAACATGCACGCTAATGAGCCAAAATGAGATAATGAACATGGAAGGTGAGTTCCAAAATCAGACCAAAACACGCATTGCCATGGCGTGAAACCCAGAGAGCAAATATAATCACGCTTAAAGGGACATCTCACAGAACGCACATGGTACGTTTGCTAAAAAAACACCGGGAATGTACACAACTTTCCCTCGTACTTCTCCCAATCGCGGGCATGGAATATTGGGTTATAGCTGAAGCAACCACAAAGGACAGCAGTGTGTGCGAGCCATACTAGCCAGCTGGGCATGTGCCAGGAGGTACGGTTATGCTTACAGGTCATGAACAACATTAGACATGCAACTGTACAGGGTGAGTGGTACGAATAAAAAAAAGAAAATACATACAACCAATCCACAATTGAGGAGTTTCACAGTTGGGTGGATTCCTTAAAGATGGTTGAAGATGAAGTTCCTGTTTTACTCCTCGGTACATGATTCGTCCTTGAGCATACATTGGATCCTTTTATTCTGAGAGCATCTGCCCTCATTGGGGGATGGATGGATTCTTCCAACGATCCCATCAGATCAGCTCTCTGCAGGCATTTCACTTAAATTCCAGATTCAGTCTTTAAGACAGCGATTAGGAAGGAACAAGTTACTTACCTGTAACTGTTGTTCTCCAGCATGGGTCTGGCATGGATTCACATGCTCATGAATATTCCCCGTCGTCAGGCTGGGAATCCTCGGTAAAGAAAAAACCAGTATCAGTTTCGTTTCTGATCTGTCTTTCGTAGTAATAACCAATCACTGGTCTCTGCGTCATACTGACCACAGCCAATGACTGCCCTCTACCTAAGCACCGCCTCTGGCAGCCATCTTCAGATTTGGAAGCACGTGAAGTGGCAGTATGACCAAGTGAAGAGCCGCAGAGGGGTAGGCGGGAGGGTTCGCATGTGAATCCATGCCAGACCCATGCTGGAGAACAACAGTTACAGGTAAGTAACTTGTTCCTTCTCCAGCATGGGGTCTGGCATGGATTCACATGCTCATGAATAAAGAATACATAGCAGTACACACATGCACAACCACGGGAGGTGGCAAAGGCTCAACATTAAGCATCACATCAACTCAACATTAAGCATCTTACCTCCTCACCAGGCTCACCTCAGGCGAACAGGTTGCGCAGCACTGCTTGGCCGACCCTGGACTCCTCCCTGGAATCCCGGTCGACGCAGTAGAATTTCGTGAAGGTGTGCGTCGACCTCCACGTAGCAGCCCTGCATATGTCCAGCAGGGGCACACCAGATAGGAACGCCGTGGTAGCTGCGATCGCTCTGGTGGAATGGGCTCTCGGACGGCCAGGCAGCGGTCGGTTTGCCAACCGGTGACAGTACATGATACAGCCGGAGAGCCATCTGGAGATGGAAGCCTTCGAGAGAGCCTTCCCCTGATTGACAGGTCCAAAGTTCACAAAGAGTTGTGACGTCTTCCGAAAACCTTTCGTGCGGTCCACGTAGAACTTCAGCGCTCTAGCTACATCCAGCGAGTGCAAAGTCCTCTCAGCCGGCGACGAAGGCGACGGGAAGAACACAGGTAACACCAAGGGTTCGTTGAGATGAAAGTCCGACGGTACCTTGGGCATGAAGGAGGGGTGCGTCCTGAGCACTACCCTCGTGTCGTGGAAAGTCAAGTACGGGGCCTTGCAGGAAAGGGCCTGGATCTCTCCCACTCGTCGTGCGGAGGTGATGGCCACGAGAAAAGCTGTTTTCCACGATAGAAACTTCAACGGGGCCGAGTGCAGAGGCTCGAACGGAGGTCCCATGAGTTTGGTCAGCACCACGTTGAGCTCCCACGCCGGGGCCGGAGCCTTCACCGGCGGGAACGATCTGAACAGTCCCTTCATGAACTCTTTCACCAGACGATGAGACCACAAGGACGTCCGGCCCGTGGTTCTGGTGTATCGGGAGATCGCAGCAAGATGAATCTTGATGGACGCGTGTGCCAGACCAGCTTTGGCCAGCGTCAGCAGGTACGGCAGCACTTGGGGAGCCGTAATCCGTAGAGGGTTAATCTTCTGTGCGTGGCACCAGACAGAGAACCTCTTCCATTTGTGTCCGTAGCATTTAAGAGTCGAGGACGCCCTGGCCTTTGCAAGAACCTCTCTGCAATCGGCCGGTATGTCGTATCCTCCAAACTCTAGCGCTGCAGGAGCCAGGCCTGCAAGTTCAGCGACTTCGGGTCGTGGTGGAGGATGGCGCCTCCTTCCCTGGAGAGTAGATCCGCGTCCGCCGGCAGCTTGATTGGCGGGGACGCCGACAAGTCCAGAAGGTCCGGGAACCATATCTGCCTCGGCCACGCAGGTGCGACGAGGATCATCCTGCACCGTGACCTCTTGAGCTGGTTGACGAGCCGGATTAGCAGAGGCAAGGGAGGGAACGCGTAGAGGAACAGGCCCTCCCAGGGGAACGAGAAAGCATCGCCCATGCTCCTCGTCTGGGGAAACCTGCTGGCGAACCTCCGGCACTTGGTGTTCGTCGCCGTCGCGAACAGGTCGATCTGGGGTGTGCCCCACCGTCGGAAGAGGCGATCCACCAGATCCTGCCGTAGTTCCCACTCGTGGCACGAGCGCAGCTCCCTGCTGAGTGAGTCGGCGATGGTGTTTTTTATCCCTGCCAGATGAAACGGCACCAGAAGAATCCCTTGGGCGACGGCCCAATGCCACAGGTCCTGCGCCTCCTTGGACAGCGCTGGGGACCTGGTTCCGCCCTGTTTCCTGATGTAAAACATGGTGGTGGTGTTGTCGGTGAAGATCCTCACCACCTTGCCCTTGAGGGACGGAAGGAAGGACCTGAGGGCCCAAAACACTGCACGGAGCTCCAGGACGTTGATATGCAGGGACTTCTCCGTCGGGAGCCAGAGTCCCCTTGCGTGCAGATTTTCGGTGTGCGCTCCCCACCCTTCTAGGGAGGCATCCGTGGTCACAGTCACCTGGTGGGCTGGGGTCTGGAAGTCCATGCCCGCCGTCAGATGCGCGCGGGTGCCCCACCACCGTATCGCTCGTCGGAAACTCTCGTCGAGCTTGATCCTTTCCTCGAAGCTGCCCGTCGTCTGGATCCAGCGCTCATCCAGGAACTCTTGCAACGGGCGCATCCGGAGCCTGCACATGGGAATGAGGTAGATGCAGGAAGACATCATCCCGAGGAGGGACTTGATGGACCTCACCTTGGCCGCGTCGGCCACCAACATCCGTTGCACCTTGCCCAGGATGGTCCTGGTCCTCTCCTCCGACGGGGAGGCCAGAAGGGACACTGTGTCGAGCCTCGCTCCCAGAAACAGTGCGACTTGCGCGGGCACCAGGTGGGATTTGGCGTAGTTCACGGAGAATCCCAGGTCCGTGAGGAGTTGGACGGTCCTTGCCGTGTGGACCACGGCGAGCTCCCTCGTCTTGGCGCGGATGAGCCAGTCGTCCAGG
Organism: Ambystoma mexicanum; assembly: GCF_040938575.1. Taxonomy (NCBI): domain Eukaryota; kingdom Metazoa; phylum Chordata; class Amphibia; order Caudata; family Ambystomatidae; genus Ambystoma; species Ambystoma mexicanum. Next base: position 651,926,771 of record NC_090940.1, on the reverse strand, counting down.
TAGGGGTAGACGTGAATCCCCTCGCGGCGCAGCTGCGCCGCCACCGGTGCGAGGCACTTGGTGAAAACCCTGGGTGCCGACCGCAGTCCGAAGGGAAGGGCTTTGAACTGGTAATGACGCCCTTGGACCACGAATCTGAGGAATTTTCGGTGCCCCTTTAGGATGGGAATGTGGAAGTAGGCATCCTCCAAATCCAACGACGATAGGAAGTCTCCTTCCTCCAGCTGACCCAGGACGTGCTGGAGGGTGACCTTCCGGAACTTCTGCGCCTTGATGAACTTGTTCAGGCGTCGCAGGTCCAGGATGGGGCGCCATCCTCCCGTCTTCTTCTTCACGAGGAAGTAACGCGAGTAGACTCCGGAGCCCCGAAGCCTCTTTGGGACGAGTTCGATGGCGCCCTTTCTGAGCATCGCCTTTACCTCCAGGAGAAGTTGAGGGACGTGAAGTTCTTTCCTGGCCACGGGGGGGACGCGCGGGCACCTTCTTTGAAACTCGAGCGCGTGGCCCCGGGCCAGGGCGTCCAGCACCCAACGGTCGGTGGAGATGGACTCCCACACGCTGACGAAGCCCGCCAGCCGGCCTCCCACCGGGGTGCTTCGGTGGGGGCCCGACCCCACGGCCGGTTCAATCCTGCTTGGACGCGGCCTTGCCGCCTTGGCCTCCTTGGCGACGACGGCGGGGTCCGCCAGACTTGCCTCGTCCTCTGTAGGCCTCTTGCGACGACGAGCGGGCCGCTTGACGGTAGGAAGCGAAACCGCCGCCGGAACCTTTGGAGGCGCCCTTGCCTCCGCCGCTCCGAAAGGGCGTCCGCCGTTGCTGCAGTACTCCAAGGGCCCGGGCCGTCTCAGTATCCGCCTTGATGGCCTGAAGGGAATCGTCCACTGTCTTCCCAAACAGGTTGTTCCCGTCGAAGGGCATGTCCAGGACCCTGGTCTGGACGTCCTGCCGAAAGTCCGTAGCCTTGAGCCATCCGCGACGTCGAAGGCAAACGCCGTTGCCCATCTGGCGGAACCCAGTGTCGGCGATGTCCGTCGCCACGGTGATGGCGTGGTCCGAGGCCACCTCACCTTCCTGCAGGATCTCAAGGGCCTCCGCCCTCTTGTCGTCCGGCAGAAAATCCAGCAGGGGAGCTATCTTGTACCAGAGTTCCCTGTCGTAGCGGGCCACGATAGCCAAGGCGTTGGCCGCTTTAATCGTCGTCGCCGCCGACGAGATGACTCTGCGTCCCATGGCATCCAATTTCTTTCCCTCGCCGTCCGGCGGGGAAGTCGACGTGGAGGCCGCACCCCCCCCCGCTTTCTTCCTGGCTGCCGCGGAGACGACGGAGTCCGGGGTAGGCTGCGCCCGGAGGCATAGGGGGGCCGAGTCCGGGACCCGGTACTTTTTCTCGTACCGGTCTCTTTTCGCTGGCGTCGTGGAAGGGTTCTTGAGGAGGGAAAGGCCCTCATCCCAAATGTCGTCCAACAGAGGCACTGCGAGGACCGTCTTCCTCTTGGTCTCGCGCCGTTGGTAAAGGAAGCCTTCCTTTTTCTTCTCCTCAGGGCAGAGTTGGAAAAGCTCGGATGCCCTGGCGATCATTGAGTGGAACGATCCAATCTCGTCGGGCGGAGAAGCCCTGGTGGGAGGCGACGACGGAAAATCCTCGTCGTATGCCTCGTCGTCCGTACCCGTCGCTGCCGTGTCAGTCCCCGTATCATCCCCTCGGGTGGACGGGGAGGAGGGCTGGACGGGGCGCGACGGTTGAAAAGGAGGCGGTGGATGAATCCTTCTTTTCTTGGTAGGGGGAACACCAGAAGGTCCCGGTTCTGGATCCCCCGACGGGAGAGGTTCCTCCGTCGGTAACGGTAGTCTCGTCCTTATCTCGGAGCATAAGGACTGTATAGCCAACAAAATGGCCGCTGAGTTGTCTTGCGGCGCTGGCAGAGGGGAATCCGACGGGCGAGCAGGGGCCCCGTCGGTATCCTCGACGATGTCGTCGTCACCTGCGTCGGGGCCCATTCCGACGGGCTGGTCTTGTTCCACGCCTAGGCCGTGGCTTAAGACCTCGATCAGTTCCTCTTCTGAGGTTGAGGCCGAATCTACGACGACGCCCTGCCCCCCCTTCTTCCCCACGGAGGGTTTCACGGGGGTCCTATCGATGGGCACGAAAGAAGACTCCCTCCGAGGAGGCAGGGAGATTCTGGGCCCCGAGGCCGCCACCACTGGTGCAGCCTCCACAGGCTGGGCCAGGGCCGCCGCGACCGTTTCGATAGAGGGCTTGGTCGAATGGATCAAGGCCTTCACCACCTTAGGTGCGCTCACCGCCTTATCCTTGAGGGAGGGGGCACTGCCACGCTCCTCCTCTGCCTTAGAGCTCGACCGGGGTCTCTCCAGGAGCTTCGCCGGGTGCTCGGCCTTCCTCTTACCCGACCCAGAGCGTTGGCTCGTGGTTGATGGTGCCGGGGAGGGTGCGCCCTGCCTGGCGCCCGTAGAGCCCGACCGTTCGGCGCTCCCGGTGCCAGCGGACTCGCGGTGCTTGGCCTTATGTTGGGCCCCCGTCGCCGGGGCGCCCTCAAAGGTCTTAGAAGACCGCTCAGATTTCTTCTTCTCGCCAGACGGGCTCTTACCCTCCAGCCAGCTGGCGAGACGTTGATGGCGGTCCTTCATGGTCCGTTCCGACATGTTGCCGCAAAACGCACAGTCCTTCTCCACGTGCGTCTTGTCCCCATGAAGGCAGTAAAGGCAGAAAGAGTGTTCGTCCTCCTTGAAGACGTTCTGCAGCTGGCATCCAGGGCAGGCCCTGAACAGCTTTCCGGGCGTCGAGCTTCCCTTCTCCTGGGCCATCTCCGAGACCGGGCCTGAGAAGCTTCTGGAGTCCTCCGAAGTGTAGCTCGACGAAATCTTCACCCTTGAGGGGCACAGATGAATCCGACACGGGTCCCCGTTGATCGGATGTAGGATCGGTGGAGCTTGAGGCTCTTTTGACCGAAAGAATCGAAGTTTTTGTGAAAAAGCGCGAAAAAATAGCACTAACGCTCGAGAGCAATAGCACGAGGATCCCAACACATGAACGTGCGGTAAAAATCTGAAGATGGCTGCCAGAGGCGGTGCTTAGGTAGAGGGCAGTCATTGGCTGTGGTCAGTATGACGCAGAGACCAGTGATTGGTTATTACTACGAAAGATCAGAAACGAAACTGATACTGGTTTTTTCTTTACCGAGGATTCCCAGCCTGACGACGGGGAATATTCATGAGCATGTGAATCCATGCCAGACCCCATGCTGGAGAAATATATTAGCAAGTCTTTTGCAAAAGAGCAGACCGTATCAGAAGCCGCAAATAGGTTGGGATGGATCAGGACACCTGTTGCACCTCCATCTGCAAGCATTCGCAAGTGATGCAAGGCTCCTGTAATTACAGGTCGCAGACCAAGTGGCAAATCGTCTCATTGTTCCCCGATCGCATCCTCATAGCACTAGTACCAGTGCATCCTAGCAACTCCTTTATCGTTTCTCCCGTGCCTTATTTTTGACATTTGTTGTTGGAATGGTTGGTTTACTTCAGCCGATATGTTTTATCCAGCATTTGAGGTCTGGAGTGGGGAGTATGAGCGTTGTGGTTTTTATAACTGCTGGCAAGGGTTTGGGAGTAGCTTAAACAGAAGGTTTAAGTTACTTACCTGTAACTATTGTTCTCCAGCATGGGTCTGGCATGGATTCACATGCTCATGAATATTACCAGTCAGGCTGGGAATCCTCGGTAAAAGAAAAAACAGTTTCACTTTAAAAAAACGATTTCTCCTCTAAACCAATCCCTTTCCTCTGGGTCATACTATTATTATTATTATTATTATTATACTGTCCAATGAGTCCTCTCCCTAAGCTCCACCCCAGTGTCCATCTTCAGATTTGGTAAGCACGTAAAGTGGCAGTATGAACCAAGAAGACCCACTGAGGGGACTGAGGGAGGGTTTGCATGTGAATCCATGCCACACCCATGCTGGAGAGCAATAGTTGCAGGTAAGTAACATAAATGTTCTCCAGCATGGGGTCTGGCATGGATTCACATCCTCATGATTAACGATTGCACAGCAGTACATCTACACAACTACGGGAGGTGCAAGGAACAGAAGCAATAACACGCACCTCTGGAACACTCGCCAGAAACAGGTTGCGTAGCACCGCTTGGCGACTCCGGATTCTGCCCTGGAATACCGGTCGACGCAGTAGAAACTCGTGAAGGTATGCGTGGATCTCCACGTAGCAGCCCCGCAGATGTCAAGCAGGGGCACACCAGAGAGAAACACTGCTGTTGCAGCAATGGCTCTGGTGGAGTGGGCTCTCGGCCGTCCTGTCAATGGACGGCTCGCCAGTCGATGGTGCATGATGCAGCCAGAGAGCCACCTGGAGATGGAAGCATAAGGGCTTTCCTCGATTTACAGGTCCAAAGGTGACAAACAACTAAGAAGTCTTCCAAAAGCTCTTCATACGTGCCATGTAGAACTTCAAGGCACATTTAACATCCAGTGAATGTTGGCCCTTTTTTCCACTGGCGACGATGGATTAGAGAAGACAGGTAACACCAAAGGTTTGAGGCGAAATTACGACAGTATCTTTACCATAAAAGGTGGGGCATGTACGCAGCATCACACTTGAAGCATGGAAAGACAAGTAAGGCTGCATGCAAGACAGGGCCTCAATCTACCCAACGCGCCTGGTCGAGGCGTTAGACACGAGGAAAGCGGTCTTTCACGAGAGAAACTTGAGTGAGACCTGATGCATAGGTTCGAAGGGAGCTCCCATGAACTAAGTTAGCAATACATTGAGCTCCAAGGCCAGGGGCAGAAGCCTCCACCGGCACAAAAGTCAACTCTGGGACCACAGAAAAGGTCTGCTCATCGACCTGGTGTACCTGGGTATGGCAGAGAGATGCACCTTGATAGAGGCATGAGCCAGTCCCGCTTTGACCAAGCGAAGCAAGTATGGTAGAAGTTGCAGGGCAGTGACACGCAGCAGGGTAATCTTCTGAGTCCAGCACCATATGGAAATGAGTTTCCATTTATGCCCATAGAACTTACAACATTAGCAAGACTCTGGCCAGGATGTCCTTACATTCTGCGGGTAAAGCATAACCCCCCCAAACTCTAGAGCTGTAGGAGCCATGCCCTCAGGTTCAGAGACTCTGGATCGTGATGTAGAATTGCCCCTCCCTCCACCCCAGCCCTTCTCTGGCAAGAACATCCGGGGCAGCCTGATGGACAGTGCGACCAACAGACGCAGCAGGTCCGGATACCAGATTTGTCTCTGCCACGCTGGAGCAACGAGTATCATCCTGCAGTGGCACGGTCAGTGTGTTGATCACACATAAGAGCAGTGAAAACTGAGGAAAAGTATAAAGGACCCATCCCTCCCACAGGAACGAGAACGCATCCCCATACTCCTCAGTTGAGGGAACCTGCTGGCGAATCTCTGGCACTTGGCGTTCGACGCCATCGCCAAAAGATAGATTTGGGGCTGCCCCCACTTGCCGAACGAAAAAATCCACCTATTTAAGGCAAAGTTCCCACTCATGACAAGAACGCAGTTCCCTGTTGACCAGAGTCCATGATGTTGTTCTTGACTCCCACTAGGTGATACAGGACGAGGACCAAGCCTTGACGAATGTCCCAGCGCCACAAGTCCTGGGCCTCTTTGAGTGCCGGTGAGCGGGTCCCCCCTTGTTTCTGGATGTAGAACATGGTGTTGCTGTCTGAAAATCCTCACCACCTTGCCCTTCAACGACGGCAGAAAAGACTTGAGGGCCCAGAGGACGTCGATGTTGAGGTCCTTTTCTTCCGGTTGCCCGAGGCCTCTGGTGTGCAACTGTCGGTGTGGGCTCCCCATCACTCTAGAGAGGCATCCGTGGTGACGTCTTCTCATAAGGAGGAACCTGAAACTGAGTTCCCTGTACAAGATGCAGTCATACACACCACCACTATATCGCCCGACGAAACTCCGTTGAGGGAGATTTTGTCCGCAAAGGTCCGACACTTGCACCCACTTCGCATCCAGGTACTCCTGGAGAGGTCTCATGTCTCAAAACCCTCTGCATTGTACACAAGGCCTGGGGCCCAATACCTTCAACTCGCTCTTCCCAAATATCTTCCTTCTCGAGCTCTTCGCTCATCTGCCTCCAACTCACACAGGGTCAGTCGCTTCTCCAAGCAACAAATAGGTGGCAGATCACTCTCTTCGGCAGGGGCCTCTATCTGGAACAGCCTTCCTGCCTCCCTGAAACTCGAGGAGAACCATCTCCGGTTCCGGAAACACCTCAAAACCTTGCTCTTTGCTTCTGCTTGCTCTCCCCCCCCCCCTTGCTGAATTCCTGACTAATTGCACTGGTTACCTGGCCACCCCTTTTCCGATCTCTGGCCCAGGCCCCATCAACTACCCACCTGCACTGCCTCCCTGGCAACCTCTGCACTTGGGGACTGTTTTCTGTATCCCTTCAGTTCCCTTTCCAGCACTTTGTCTGCACTTCCTTGCACTTGCCACCAGCTGGCTGTTTTATACGTTTTATTTATCTTATTTATTCCACTTCCCATGTACTGCACTTTCCCCTCCCTCTAACCCCCTCGCACTTTTCCTTTCCCCCCTTCCGCGATCTGAATGACACCTGGCCTAGTAGGATCGTTGTCTGTCCTCCCTTTGTCTCGTCGAGTCTTGAAACACTTGTGTATAGGTGCGTTATAAATGCCATATCATAAGTCTGAAGAGGCGAACGAGGTTGATGCAGGACGACATGCCCAGGAGCGGCTTGATGGACCGAGCCCTCACCGTCTGAGCTGAAAAGCACTGCACTTTGCCTTGTATGGCTCTCACCCTCTCCTCTGAGGCAGACGCCAAACACGTCACTGTGTTGAGTCGGGCACCTAAGAACAGCGAGTCCCAAGATTGCGTTGAGCAAGACTTTATAGTTTATGGAGAACCCCCAACTCTGTCAGCAGATGTACAGTCCTCGATGTATGCTCGTTTGCCAGAGTGAGCAGGACCGCACACCAGCCAGTAGTCCAGGTAGGGGTATGAATGGATGCCTTGTAGACGAAGATGTACCACCACCGGGGTCAGGCACTTCGTATAGACCCTCGGACCGACTTCAGGCCGAAAGGCAGAGCCTTGAACAGGCATTGCTGACCTTGAACCACGAATCATGGGAACTTGGTGTTTCTTGTGAATGGGGATGTGGAAGTAGGCGTCCTCCAGATCCAACGATGTCAGAAAATCTACTTGTTCCAGCTTGCCCACCACGTGTTGCAACTTGACCATCCATAACTTTTGGGTCTTGGCACTTGAGACGACGTAGATCCATGATCGGCCTACAACCCCCTGTTTTCTTTCAAAACCAGAAAGTATCTGGAATATATTCCAGAACCCCAGTGTCTATACTCATTCAGTATCCCAGATGACGAAGCAACTGGATTCTCGCAGGCCAAGTAGTCATGGAACCTGTGCTAGCCTTAGCCCAGGCTTCCTCTTCACGAGGGAGATCTTCCTTCAGATTCGCCCCTATGCGCATTCCAAAATCAGCAGACAAAAGGGAAAATCAGATGAAAGAGCGGGAGCAAACACCGCTGTAAACCAGGCTGCAAAGAAAACAAAGATTAGATCAAACGATCTCATTACCAATATGCAAAATAGCACAACTGATATTACAGGACCAGCCTACGTAATATAGTTTGATCGTGGTTTAACCCTTGGGCAGGAGATGTTGGCATTTCACCCGACCCACCCTCTGTGGAAAACCGGAAAGAAAGCTGCTTTAGTACCAAGAATAAGGGTGATCGAAAAATACAGAGGAATTATTATGCGAGTCTTACCAGTGTGGGACAGGAATATGACCAGTAGTAAGTATGGAATAAGAGTACAATCCAGAGAAAAGTAACAGAAAGGGAAGGTTAGTATAGGAACTACACCAGAGCGGAACGAGGGACGCACTAGGTACGGGTTGGTGCACTGTCGAATGATTCTGCAAGGCGTCCTTCCTTGTAGTGCACAAATGATGTTCCTGAAACTGTAGACACTGTAAATTGCCCTGAGGGAAAGTTCCCAAAACCTAGTGTGTTTATATGTATCCGGGTGAAAGGGAGCAGCAGAGAGTAGTGGGGAATGCACCGTAGATTGTATCGTCAGCGGATCGTAACCGCAGTAACAGTGTCTTGGAAGCAGGTTTGGGAGCGTAACAGCAGTGAAACGAAATGCAGAAATAGTTACTTAAGTGTTCCTCTGGTGGAACATATCCGCAGTGAAAAAGTGCAGAGTGAGTAGAGAGGTTAAGAGGTACCGTGGATACCGTCTATTTTGCAGTCGCCCGTGAAGTGAAGGCAGTCCATGTAAGCAGGCAGAGGGTTCGGTATTGAGCGGTCGTCAGCTGCTCCAAATCAGAAGACCAAGGCGAGTCAGGATACGAAGAAGAATCAGGCTTGTAGATGAATCAAAATACTAAGAACACTGTATTGACGATAATCATAAGCAGCGTTATGCAGAGTTCTGAAGCTTTTGAACCGTGTCAATTGATGTAGGTGCCGCATGATTAGATACGCGTCACATGACAGTTAGCTAGCTGCTGGGTGAAACGCATTGTATTCTGACACAATTACGTTGCACAGGACGGCTGAGTTGGTGGGAACGTTTCAATGGCAACCTCCATTGTTGGAGAAACTGAGCTACAATGGAACAGGGCAGGCAGAAACCCTTTTTATTCCTTTTTTGCTGGCGGCGTTTTCACAGAAGACTCACGCCCCACTTGAACCGTGACACCCAGAGACGCTGAAGGATAGGTTCTATTGCCCCCCTGCTGTAACATGTGCTGACGAACTTCCCCAGCTGGCCTCCCACTGGGGTGCATAGGTGGGGGACCCCCGAAGGCATGGCCTGTTCAAACCTGCTTGGGGGTCGGAGCTCTGCCCTGCGGGTGGCACCGCCACTGTCCTCTGCTGCCTTAAGAACACCCCTGTACACTCAAGTGGAAGAGCATGAAGGCTGCCGTATGGGGTATTATTACCCTTGGAAGACCTTGCTGGCTTTCCTCTGCAAGAGCAAAAGGACGAAGATCGTTGCTGCTGCAAAGTTCCCAGGGAGCGTGCAGTCGGTCAGTTTTTATCTCCTGCAAAGACTCGCAACTGCCTTTCCGAAGAGGTTCTCCCTGTTGAACGTCATATCCAGCACTTTATTCTGAATTTCCTGGTGGAAGTTTGTTGCCTTCAATTAATCTTCACGACGCAGGGACACCCCATTCCCCATCTGACAGAAACCCATGTCTGCGATGTCCACTGCCACCGTGACAGTGTGCTCTGAGGCCACCTCCCCCTCTTGAAAGAGTTCTAGTGCCTCAACCTTCTCTTTCGGGCAGAAAGTCCACAATAGGGCACAGCTGGAACCATAGTTCCCGGTCATATCAGGACAAAATGGGTAGGGCGTTAGCGGCTTCTATGGTAGAGGCTGCTGTATACATTATTTTCTTGTCCATTGCATCCAGCTTCTTCCCCTCCTGGTCTGGAGGTATCATGGTTGCCGATGACTGGTTCACCGAGCAATTCCTGGCTATGGCGGAGACCACCAAATCAGGAGAGGGCCAAGACCTTAAGCACCTGGGAGCAGAATCGGCACCTTGTACTTTTTCCTCCAATCTGTCCGGCTTGGTCGGGCAGTACTTTGATTTTTCATTAGAGCTAGGCCTTCCTCGCAGATGTTGCCCAAGACGGAGATGGACACAATGGTCTTTCCTCTGTACTTGCGCCGCTGGTACAGGAAACCATCTTAGTCTCCTCTGGGACCAACTAAAACAGTTCAGAGGCCCGTGACATGACGGAATGAAAGAATCCAACTTCGTCTGGTGGGGAGGCCCTATGGGGCTCATCTGGGTGTGGCGTTTCCCAGTCACCCCGGATGAAATGGTACTCGTCGGTACCTGTAGCAGTGGTAGCTGTGTCCGTGTGTGGGTAGGAGCTCCGGGAGATGTTTTCTCGCAACGAGGTGGAGAAGCCAGATGATGCTGAGGACCAGCACCCCCTTTGGACTTATCTTCCGAGAGGGGGCTCTGGCGTCTTCTGTGGAGGTGCATGTGGAGGCATCCTCTGCTGGATTTCAGTGACCAGTGTGTGCAGGGTCGTTTAAATGTCCAGGGACAAGTCTAGGGGTGTAAGGAGCCAGAGTAGTGCGGTCTGGGGTGAGTCTTCTCTTGCGAGCAGGGGACTCTTACTCCACCGGACGCAAATCCTCCCCCAGCGTGATCTGTGCAGTAACCCTCGTGCGATTCATGCTCTGTGTAGATCTGCTCTGGCCTAACTGGAGCAGCCTGCTGGTCCGCATACTGGGGAAGTTCCACCAGGGCGAACCGTCTCCCTCTCAGGAAGATGCTGGGCCAGTGCGGCCGTCTGGTCTTTTCCCTGCCACGGAGCCTTCATCACTGCATCCGCAGCAGTCTCTCACATTGGGGACAAAGACACCCGCGGAGTGGCCGTCATTTCTTTCATGAACCCACTCTCTTTCAGCGCTGCCGTAGGAGAAGTCGTTTATTACGTCGACAAAGTGCTCGTTACTGCTTTCGTCGACGGCTCAGTCCATCGACTCAGTTGACCTGGCATGCTGCAAGGTCTCAGCCAGCTTTAAGAAGACAGTTTGGACAGGGTTAGCGACTTTCTCTTTAAAAGGTGTTCCTTTCGTTGGCAGACTCACCGTGGAGGCGGGCGGTTATGGCTATTGCCTTTTGTCCAACTCGGGACCTGCATCAGTGGCGAAGGTGTTCTTTTCGTTGGCAGGCTCACCGTGGAGGCAGGCGGTTATGGCTATTGCCTTTTGTCCAACTCGGGACCTGCATCAGTGGCGAGGGTGTTCCTTTCGTTGGTAGGCTCACTGTGGAGGCGGGCGGTTTTGGCTATTGCCTTTTGTCCAACTCGGGACCTGCATCAGTGGCGAACCCAGCGGAGCGCAGCTGGGCCTTCTCCTGGACCCCCGCGAGCGGGGCGTCCTCAAAGGATCTCGAACATCCTCCCAGAGAGAGTTTGTTTCCTGGATCGGCTGGTCCTGGATGAGGCTTGACCCTGCCCGAGGCAGAGTCATTGGCCTTGCTCGACTTGAGCCACGCTGACAGTCTGCTGTAGCGGTCTTTTAGTGGTCTTCGAGAAACCATGGCACAGCTTGCATCCCTCATCATGGTCCGGATGCAGGCAATATAAGCATTTATGATGCCGATCTTCCAGTAAGACGTTTCTTAATCCACACTTCGCACAGCGTTTGAAGAGGCTTTGACTGCCTTCTTCTCTCGAGTCATGGCTGAAAGGCACAAAGTATGCCCAAGGCACAGCCATCTTGAAACTTCAATGATTACCTGACGTATGTAGCTCTTCGCTGGTAGCGGATCCCCGCTGGCGGTCTATCCATTCCCCGCTGGTGGTCTATCCCTTGAAAACAATCAAGCAAAAAAAAATAAATAAATAAATAAATAAAAGTTAGGTCAAAGTGATATTTTTTTTTAACAAAATTCAGAAAACACGGCAACTTCAGGACTCCCAAAAGTGTGCGGTAAAATTCTGAAAGATGGCCAAAAGGGGTGGAGCTTAGGGAGAGGACTGTCATTGGATGGGGCAGTATGACCCAGACAACAGTGATGGAGAATGGTAAGAATCCTCGTAGTAGAAATGTTCGGGTACGATCCAAGCCGTTTCTTGGACTGCTAAGCAGGTGAAACAACCCGACAAAGCCAGGAAAATCTTGGTCTACCCTAATTCTCATGCTAAACTTTCCCTTTTACAGGAGACACATTTGTCTGACAGTGGTCACTTTGCCCTTGCTCACGAATATTCTTGCAATTTACATTGCACTCTAAAGTCATGACCTTATTTCAATGGGGCTTGGACTTTTATTTCATAAGAGAAAAAACACAGAAGTATGTTACGGTTTAAAGCGAATTGCTTAATAGTTACACTCAGATTATGAATCACCAGAGTCACCTTAACGGGTATTTTCCAACTGTAGCAAATTGATGGGGACAGAACTCTTGATTGGGGGTACAGTGACCGACTAATATGGTGTTGGGTAAAACTCTGGATAGGCCCTCTTTATCTTCCCAGTCTGCTAAGCAGGCTTTCGCAGTACATGCATAAAATGCATCCTTTGGCAAGGAGAACCCACATAGTATTTGTCAGTGCACAATCCCTCCTCTAGAATCAGTGCCTGCAGATACGGCCCCAATTCTGAGTGACATTTCACTTTGCCCAACTCAACCTAAGCTTATTCCATGGCAATTTAAACTCGATGCTTTGCCACATTTGCCATTTCACACATCTCTTTCTGAGGCGATCTCCCACTTTTCCACTGATAATAAATAGTATTGTGGAAAACAAGGTTTGATGGAGGTGTGTGCGTATCCAAAGAGGCAGGGGTCCTGTGATCATTTCGTAAAGAGATGGATGTTCCTGAGAAGAAGCTTCATACGCCAGCGGCAGAGTATGACGCACATGGGTGTGCATGACTCCTGTCCACCATCAAAGATGAATTGTTAAAATGTTTCTCTGTAGGTGAATGTGAAACAACGCTTATGGCTCACAGGATATAACAGGTCAGGGCAGTTAATGTCTTGGGTTATCAGGCAAGAGATAAACACGAGTGAAATGCTGATAATAAAAATGTGCAGGGGTCCCTCTGCAGTAGAGACACGGAGCAATGAGAACGGACAGAGCAATGATAACTTTGCATCCTATTACAACATACTCGTCTAAGCAGAGCATGTTCATGGCTCAGTTATGTACGCTGACGAACCGCAGGTATTCGTTCCTTCTCCCCAAGGGGGAGACTCTGCCTGTGAGGCTAGCTCACCCCTCAAGGCCCTCCCTAGAAGAGGCAAGTCATACCTCACAGACAGACTCCCTCACAGGAAGGGGAGTCGTTGTCCCCAAAGGGGAACACCCTAAACCACCTTCATTAGCTGCATACATGGGACTGCCTGTAAAAAATAAAGTAACATTTTCATTTGGCTGAAATAACTTTTGTGCAAAAGAAAAGGAAGAGGTTTAAGAGATGTATATTTAACTGAGACGGGTCTGATGAGGAAAAGTAAGAGCCTTGTGCGCAGGGGAAGCCCCTAACATCACACTTTGTGGAGGTGGAGCAAAGGTGACTTCCAATGAAGCAGGACGACAGTACGAAATACCGGAGGCCCAGCATGTGCAGATGAGAGAAAGCATATCATTGCAATTGGGAGAGTGGTGGGCAGGACGCCCAAATGACGCAGTGATCACCATTAGGGGGAAATCGTTGATCGCTTCCGATCATCCGTGCCTGTGTACCTTCAGCTGCATACAGAGGAGAAAACCGGAGAAGACGGAGGTCGCTGGGGCACCATTATCGATCTGAAGAAACTCGTCCCAGTTCGAAGGACAAAAAAGTAAAGATAAGACTGTACAATTGAAATTGTAAAAAGCAGAGAAACCAGTAACGAATAAACCGGCTGTGGAAAAAAGGGTTATAAGAGAAACTAGTCCCAGTCCTGAGTACGAAATATTAAAAGGTAAACCAGTTACGAAGTGAAACAAAAAGGGGTTTACCCAACCCAGTTGGGGAACAAACAAACTGTAAACAAATCCCCTGGGAGAAAGGAAGATACCCTATCAACAGGATAAAAGAGGAGAGAGTTCAAGACCGAGAATTCATTACGCAGAAAGCCTAAAAAGGGGTCACGATAAACCAAACTCAGGAAAGCCTGAAATTAAAGTCTAGGAAGAGCCTACAGGGGATGACAAGAGTGTGAAACTACCACCAGAGAAAACATTGTAAATATAGGAACACAGATAGCAGGAAAACAACAAGAACTGATCTCAGTTCTAAACAGTCTCCTTGGAAAGTCTATCTGTACCACAGAGACAAGTTGTAAATAAAGAGACGGAAAAGAAGACCAGGCGAATACAAGATCCTCTCCTGGTTTAATTAATTTAGCTATAGTGGTATGGTCAGATAGAGTTGTGATGGAGAGGGACACGTTTACTTTGGACTTCCTGACAAGCACCTATAGTTCCTTTAGTAGGTAGGGTATTGCCTCTCGCAATGAGGAAGTTAGGCCTTTTATTTAAAAATGTAATTAACGAGATTGAATAATGTCCTCAGCCTGTCCGTATCCTTCCTACCAGCCACAGTACCTACCGGGACTGCACCACAGAGGTCTGGCCAAGGATGGACAGACACACTGGGTGCGCCAAATGTGGAAGCAGCGATATCTTGGGCAATAAGTGACTGCCACGAGCAAAACACCTGGACCAGATGGCCTAGTCGCACAGTTTGAAAAGTACATTTTGAGATCTTCTTGCCCATAACCTTTAACGCTTTCTTTAAGCAAGAGTCCTTAAGTGAAGCCATTCTTCCCGGATCATCGCGGGAGGCAGAACATTACTTCCGAAACCAGGACACAACAGAAGTACAAAATGTTCCATCATATACACCCATAGGACTTCTTAATCTAGATCATAAAAGTCTGGCCAAAATCATTGCCAGGGGAGCTGAAGAGGGGGGGGGGGGTAATAGCTCAGGGGCAACACATTCGTCTTGGAAGCAAGACAACGCAGAGCAACACAGGTCTGTATCTTGATCATGCGTTTAGAAATCAACCTCTGGTATTAAGCGAGTTATAAAAGAACATTTATCAAAATTGCTAGTCACATGCTTTCCCCGTCCTCTCGCAGATCTTGCCGGATCAGGGCGATTTTTGAATGCGATGGCTCTTCTCAATCCTCAGCTCTCAGTCAACACCATGCTATTGGCTGCCAAAACAGCATTTGGCAGCCTTTCGGCTGTTGGTTGCTGAGCATTTTGAATGATTTGACTGTAAGGCCCAATAGCCAGTGTGCTTCCAGTGGGGAAGCCTCCCCTAGGTTTGCTCTGACTTGAAGTGCTAGACAGGGGTTTCTTTTTCCTCCCATGCCTTTCGCCTATGTGCTGCGTGAGGCTCACAGACCGAGGGCTCCATTTCTATAGGTGGAATGTGCTACCATCCCCTTGTACCCAGAACATTACAAGCTTTAGGTTTACTATAGTACAAGTGAAAGTTTTGGGAGCTTTCCAAATTATACCCACACAGTCAACCTCTAAGGTTGGCACGGACATGAGCTTCAGATGATGCCTGGAATCTGTAGGTTACTTGAGATGCACTGTATCTAAATGCAGTACTATTCTAGATCAGGCAAGCTGTTCACGCTTACTACTCTTATAGGCAAAGCCTTGCTAATAAAAATGGTAATCCTGCCAAAATATCAAACTTTTTATAAATATACAATTGAAGCTGCTGGCTACATTTCTCACTGCACTTTGTTCCTCTGTCATGATCCCAGTCAATGGGCATAGCCCTCATTCAGGCTCTCAGGCTAGGCAGAGAACATTAGATACAACAGCAGGTCAAAGGTGGGTGTTAGCCTGGCACACATGGCATTTACATCATTCTCAGCATACGCTTCCATAGACTTGAGATGTTTTACAGTCATTCCATACACTTAACTTGGCCGCCACAAGGTCCTTTTATAAGTTGCAGCACGTTCTATTCATATTGCAGAGGAAGCTATTTAAGCCCCGCCACCGCTGGACCACGCGTTTCGCGTCTGCTCCGCTGACAGCGGGTAACGCTACCGGTTTTCTCCTTACAGAACCTGTAAAAGGAGGTGAGACATTCGTTTTACAGCAAACTACAGAGTTCAAAACGTTAATAGAAAAGACTTACCTGTCTAAGGTTATCTCCGAAGCAACTAGCTTCCATCAGAAGTTTCACTCACCGCTGCAGCATCTTCAGTCAAAAGTTTTCGTTTGTAGTTGCAGCAATTTCAGTTCTTCTGCAGCCACCGCACCTTTCCGAAGGTATTTTTTCCTTAGCTTCCCAAAAACCTGCAGATGAGATAAGAGCTATTTAAAATAACAAGCGAATTTAATAGTTAAAGAAAGGAGAAGTTTACTAAGTATTTTACGAACCTGAAAGTTCAAGTTTTCACCTCACAGTTGTTTCCGCATGCTTCCCTGAAGGCTGCAGTTTCGCCGTATAAGCAAACTTATGTTTTAAAACGTTTTCTCATCCTGAGTAACTCTGCAGCCCTCCCTCAGCCACAATTCCTTTTCCTAAATTCAGAGAACCTGCAAAAGAATGAAAAAAGAGCAAGTTATAGATTTCTCCAACGTAGGAATTAATCCAAGCCCTAAAGATTACAGTATTTTCACCAGTTACTTACCCCAAGACTCAATTCTTAAAAAAGTGAAGACATTTTGTGACCAGAGACTATAGAATACTTCAGCTACCGAAGTCATCGTTTCTTCATCTTAATGTGCTACTGTAGAAAAGCAGGATAGAGAGCTCCACAAAAAAAATAAAACCGATGAGAAGGGAGGGATTAAAAGAGTACACATCTCATGCAGTAGTATCATAGTCAGTAGATGTTATAATGTTCTGTTATTGTTGTGTATGGGAGGAAAGGTCTTTAGGACCCCCCTCCCCTCCATTTCCTTCCCAATGTGCGGCCTATGACTTGCCCGGCAGCCACCTATGCACTAGGGCCCAGGATGCGGGGTGGGTGCAGATCGACCGATAGGGTTGCACGGCTCACCCTGTAGTCAGATCCTGACTCCATTTTGTGTTACTCAGACTCCATTTTAGAAAAACCAACTTAGGCCTCACAGGGACGTGCAGTCTGCAGGGCTGCAGCTCTCCCCTTTTGCTGACCGCACACAGCAAGCTCAGCACTTCCCTCACCCTCCTCCCCTTCGCAGCACTGCTGAAGGTCCGTTCTCACGGAGGCGCGAAGAAGCCACATTACAAACATTGTTATCGCCCCACCTTCCGTAGTACATCATTGACCTATAAAAGAAGGCTGGGTTTGCTCTCACACTGCGCACACAATATCAAATAGAAAGCACAATTTGCTGATTATATTGAGTGATTTTAATCAAAGTTGCAGCCTGACACGTGTTTCGAGCTTCATGCTCTTCTACTGAGGCTGCTTGGACAAAATGTTGGTGAAAATAAATTACACAATTCCAAAATCAATAGTAAAAATAGAACAAAAACACCCAGAACCAAAACACATGGAACAGGTAGGGAGTACCAACCAAAATAAAAGCCGAAACAACCACAATGCCATAGTAATTGAATAGAAAGTTAGCAGAAAATAGATTTGAATTAAACATAAGGTAAAAAACATTACCAATGGAGTGCGGCACTGTTTGTCAAAGGATATCGGGTTGATAAAGAGAAATAATAAAATAAATAAAGAGCATTAATTGAGGGAAAAGGGTTGCAATGGTGATCAGCCAGAAAGTACATGGGTAATGCCCAAATTGTATAGGGGTACTTTAATCTTGGTCAATCTGCAAATCTCGTGCTAATGGAAATAATTACGCAATGAATTAAATTAAAGATGAGTCAAGGGATAACGAAAATGTATGTCAAGCGAAAAGGGCTTACCAGGTATTGAACCTTAAATAGAATTTAAAAGTAATACGTGGGCTCCCTATAAAGCAAGAAGAATATAAGAAAAAATGTATTTTAAAAAAAGAAAATTTTGAGCGCCTATTGGCAGACATAACGAGCAAAAGTAGCACATAATTGAAATTGGAAAAATAATGGCAACATACTAATAACTTGCAGTTGCACGGAAAAAGTATTTGGTCAATCAGAGCAATGCTGAAATGTAGCCAAAGTCCAAGTGGTAAACAAGCCGTAAAGAGAAGAGCAAAAGAGAAGCATCAATTAGCAAATTGAATGTTGCCTCCGGCGGTCGTCTAGACTAACACGGAATTGATTTAGGTCCCCGTATAGGTTAGGGTTCATCTACAAACTAACTAAGCAATGACTTACCAGCGTGTCCGCTGCTAAATGAAATGAATGGAGCCGCTTGCGTGAGGTTCTGTGTCCATAATCGAATGGAACAGAAAGGGGCGGCAACAGCGAAAAAGGCCAAATGCCGACACAAACAGTATGGCAGAAGGGCCGCCATATTGAACTAGTATTGTGCTCTGAATTGTGCAGAAGAGAAGCAATGGAAAATATAGTATGTGAGAGAGTGGCAATAGCCACTAATAATCTTTAGAAGTATAATCAACCAGCCAATGGAGGAACCCATTTGGATTGATAATTAAAAGTATCGTATGCTTATAGAAATTATAATTTAAAGGGATGGTCTAGTAAAAATGTTTATTTAAAAAATAGATAGGCAAGATAAAAAAAAAAATACTAGCATTCTCCGTTTTAAAACTTCCTATGTAAAATTTTGAGCTATTCAAGCTCAAAATTCGCAAAAGCAAGCACATGGGCGCATCCATTTTGTGAAATGGAGGCCCTCCTGTGCTGGCTTTTGCGGCACTAATGAAGAAAGCTGGGTGGCTTTCCCTTCATTATTGCTGTAGGCGGAGGACGGGGACCGGAGACCAGAGCAGGAAAGCTGCAGCTGAATCTCGGTAAGTGCTATTTATTTTTTTTATTTAAAAAAGCACTAGCTGCGTTTTTTTTTCTAAGTTTTCCGGGCTGGAGGAGCCCGGAAATCGTATAAAACCGCAGCTTTAAAAACGTTGTATTTATGTTTGCGGTCGCTTTTGAAGCGACCGCAAACATAAATACGTTCTTGTGTTGGAAAACGCTGCGGTTTTTCTTTCCAAGTTTTCAGGCTCCTCCGGCTCGGAGGAGCCTGAGAAACTCGGAAAGAAAAACTGCAGCGTTTTCCAACACAACCGCGTTGTTTCTGCCTGAATCTGCTTTCCCATTTGAGGTTCTCGGGTAGAAACACTACGCGGCATGTAAAAATAACCGCGTTGTGTTTCTGCCTGCTGTGGCTTTCACTTTGGGTCTCCGGTGTTCCCCTGGGAGCACCGGAGACCCAAAGTGATAGCCACAGCAGGCAGAAACACACGCGGTTGTGTTGGAAAACACTGCGGTTTTTCTTTCCAAGTTTCTCAGGCTCCTCCGAGCCGGAGGAGCCTGAGAAACTTGGAAAGAAAAACCGCAGTGTTTTCCAACACAATAACGTTGTATTTATGTTTGCGGTCGCTTCAAAAGCGACCGCAAACATAAATACAACGTTTTTAAAGCTGCGGTTTTATAAGTTTTCCGGGCTCCTCCAGCCCGGAAAACTTAGAAAAAAAAACGCAGCTAGTACTTATTTTAAAAAAATAAATAAATAGCACTTACCGAGATTCAGCTGCAGCTTTCCTGCTCTGGTCTCCGGTCCCCGTCCTCCGCCTACAGCACTAATGAAGGGAAAGCCACCCGGCGGTAGCTTTTGTTTACTACAGCTGGCTGGCTTTTCCTTCATTAGTGCCGCAAAAGCCAGCACAGGAGGGCCTCGATTTCACAAAATGGATGCGCCCATGTGCTTGCTTTTGCGAATTTTGAGCTTGAATAGCTCAAAATTTTACATAGGAAGTTTTAAAACGGAGAATGATAGTATTTTTTTTTATGTTGCCTATCTATTTTTTAAATAAAAACTTTTACTAGACCATGGGCCTCATTCCGAGTCCGGCAGTAATGGAAAAACGATGGCGGTAAAGTAATACCGACATCCTTTTCCGCCGTGGACTATTCCGACCCATCACACCATAATTACCGCCGGCGTAAATAGCGGACCAGTGCCGCGCGCCCGAGACACCACGTCGGAAATAACGCTAAGGCGTTAACCAGTGCTGATCCCAAGTAAAGCGGACACGGTAAAAACGGGCTCCACAAGGGCGCAAAGTACCTTAACGCCATGGCGTAATTACCGGCATCATAGAGAAGGTGTTAACAACCCTGAACAGTGCCAGAAAGAGGAACAGGTGCACCCAATCAGCACAGGTGGAGTCCATAGAGTCAGGCACAGCACAAAAGGAGCACACCCACACACCACACCCCTTCCCACACCAAGATGATATCAATTCTCGCAGCATTCATGGAGCTGGAGGCCCTGCTTGCAAGGCAGCAACTACGACAACATCAACAACAGCAACCACAGCCCCCACCACATAGGATACACAGGAGAAGGAGGCAGAGACAGGCCCAGCATGCCCTACCGGTGCAGCCACCATTACCACGCCGTCAGCCCCCAATTCCACGCATCAGACCCACCCCCTTCAACCTCACACCAGAGCAGATACACACCCTGTACCGGCTTGACCGGGACACCATAACCACCATAGTGGCCCTGATACATAACGACATAGTGAGCCTAATAGAAATCAGCACTGCCATCCCCCCTCTACTAAAGGTAGTGTCTGTGCTCCACTTCCTTGCCACAGGGACCTACCAGCATACAGTGGGGCACATGCATGGCATTTCACAGCCCATATTTTCCCGGATACTCAACCAAGTGCTCGATGCCCTCCTCAAGCACAGAAGGGACTACATATGCCTCCCCCGGACTCCCCAGGAGACATGATACCAAAGCTGCCTTCCATGCACTTGCAGGCATGCCAAATTGCATAGGTGCCATCGACTGCACCCACGTAGAATTGGTGGTTCCCCATGCCATGGAGGTGCCGTATCGCAACCGCAAGCAATATCACTCCATCAACGTCCAGATGGTGTGAAATGCCAGTAAAGTCATCACACAATGCAATGCCCGATACCCCGGATCAACTCATGACTCCTTGGTCCTGCGGAACTCTACACTACCACGCTACATGGAGCAACATGCTGAACGACGTACCTGGCTGCTTGGTGAGTAACCGAATGGGCCATGGCAGTCCATTGGGGCTGTGAGTAGGTTGTCAGCATACTCCACCTGGGTGGTAAAGGAGGGGGTAGAGAGATGCATACGGGTGGGACAGTCAACGCCATTGTACGATGTAATGGGGTGACTGTATCCTGGGACATGTGTGCATGGCCAGTGAACACCTGCTGCAATGTTAGATTAGCACAGTTCTCCACCATGATTGCACGAACACTTACCTTCATTCCACTCTCATGAAGGTGATGCTGGCTACCCATTGAAGCCGTGGCTCATGACCCCGGTCCGCAACCCACAAAACAGGCACGAGGAGGACTACAATAGATCTCATACCCGTACACGGGTGGTGATAGAGCAGACCTTCGGCCTTTTGAAGGCACGATTTCGTTGCCTCAGCCGGTCAGGTGGGGCCCTCATCTACAGCCACGAGAAGGTGGCCAAGATCACCATGGCATGTGCAATGCTGCACAACATGTGCATCCATCGGAACGTGCCACTGCCCCCTGATGTGGGTCTGCTACCACCGGAGGAGGAAGGAATGGCAGGACAGCATCACGGGGCCGATGCACAGGAGGGACGTCACGTGCGACAAGCATTGATTGACCAATATTTCTGAGTCACAAGTCAGCTGAGGGGGTGAGGATGACAGGACATTGGGCACTGGGTGTGGGGATACATGTACTACATGCACTGTGAGACATTAAAAGACACATGCACAATGATCAATGTCCACTCTGTTTTCCAGGATAGACCAAACTGTGTATTGTATAATCATGTGAAAACGTGTACAAATAATCATCCACCCTCACCCCCCTCCCCCCCAACTCCCACGCACACCCTCACCCCCCTCCCCCCCAACTCCCACGCACACCCTCACCCCCCTCACCCTCCCCCCACAACAGCCCCACAATGGTCCCATCAATACTACATAGGCCACATGTGTGTGGCTTCATAGTCAATGGGCACTCCCCGAGCCTGGGGTATCATTTTCGCATTGAGCGTTGTGACCTGCGGACCGGGCTGGTCTGCGTGGAGGAGCACTGGGAGGGTGGTTCCTCCTGCTGGGGCTGAGGTCTGGGGGTTGCTGCCTCCAGGGCATCAGCAATCCTGCCAAGCACCTCACAGAGCCGGTTTGTGCATGTAGTGATGACCTCGCCCAGAGCCTGCAGGTCATTGTGATGCACCAACCCTGATTCCCGGTTGTCCCGGAGAAACTCCTCTATCATGGCCGTGAGGTTCTGGGAGTGCACAGCTTCTGCGGCCGATGTGGGGGATGTGGTTGGCAGGCTTGGTATTGGGCCTGCAGGCCTCTCAGGTGTTTCGGCAGGGGAAGTGGGCTGATGTGAGACAGGTGTTACCCCTTCGCCTGTGAGACCTGGCCCATCACTCGACCCGGAGTCGCTGTGTGCAACCTGGCTGTACGATGGTGACTCAGGGCTGTAGTCATTGGTCTCCTCCACGTTGACCACGGAATTGGATGTGGGGCTGTCTGGCACACTAAGGAGGCACATGGCAGCATTCTCCCCTGACATGCTGGATTCCTCAGGGTGCAGCTTGGGGCATGTTACCGGCGGAACTGCAGGCATGTCCAGGTGCGCGGGTGGGGGTTGTGTACCCTCCATGGGGGTTGCTGGAGCAGGTGGTGTAGTATGGGCCTTATGTCTGCCAGCAGGTATGCGCTTTACCCTGCCCCTGCCCCGGGAGGTACTTGGCCGGCAGCCTTCCTGCTCCTCACTTTCATGACCGCTACCTGTGGGGGGCAAGAGAGAGACAGCATGAGCAATGATCTGGGGGTCATCATGACTTCAAGCCTATGGTAACACATTGGGAGAGCAGCGTCTTGGTGACATTTGGTCGGTGAGTGAACTTGGCTTGGATGGTAAAAGCATACTGTTGGCGGGGTCAATCATGTTGGCGGAGTACTGTGGTGAGTGACATTGACCAGCTTTCTGTGTGGCATGGCCAATATGGGTGTCAGCCTTGCACCTGACATCATCCTGGGTCCCACTTGTTACGACATGATTGCAGGGGGGGGGGGGGTCTACGAAGCAAACATGATGTGACTCTTTGGCCGGCCCTTTGCGGTGAATTACATTAGGGATGCATGTACTGTTTAGACTCATGACACTCACCTGCATCAGCGGATGAGGGATCACCGCAATCCATTTCGCCAACACCTTCGATGGCTTCTGTGCCCATCATCTCCGCACATGTTTCCTCCCAGGGCATCATTTTAATGGGTGAGCCTGGGCCTCCTCCTGTCTCCAGGGCCTGCTGACGGTTTGCTGAGAGGATGGCCCGCACCCTGAGACGGAGGTCATCCCAGCGTTTGCGGAAATGCGTTGTGCTGCGGGGGGTGTTCCCAACGGCGCTCACCCTCTGTGCGACCAACTCCCATATCTCCTTCTTTCTGAGGATGGTGGGCCTACGCATGTCGCTGCAGAATACGATATCTGCATGTTCATGCAGAGTGTCGACCAGGACCTGTAACTCATCCTGGGTGAATTTTTCTTTTCGGATGCGCGCAGCGCCCTTTTTCAGAACTTTAGGCATGATGCTGGTCTCTGAAGTATATTTGGTCGATCAGAGTCCTGTATGGAGTCCTGTATGTCCTGTATGGAGAGGATTGCAATGGATTGTGATTTTAAATATGGCTGCCGTGATGCTTCCCGTTCCTGTGCGATGACGTTATTTCCGTTTCCGGTTTTTAACGGTGGCCGTAATTTACGGTTAGCGTAAATTACGGTCTCCGCTATTTACGGATTCCATCGAAGGCGATGGTGTTAAATACGTCTAGGTTTATGGCGGTAAGGGGTTTGACGGGACCTTTTGCGCTATGCCGCAAGGGAGTTTACCGCCATGGCGGAATACTCGTGCACGCGAAGTCGGAATATGGTGGAAATAGCGCCTTCCAACCACATCGTACATGGTGTTTACGCCATGGCGGTAATATGTATTTCTTACCGCCATACTCGGAATGAGGCCCCATGCCTTTAAAGGCTGAATGTAACTAGGCCCGTAAAATGCACATATTAAAGTGGCAGCTAGGACATACGGAACAGGGGACCGTCCGTGTTATGAACATTCAAATTGAAGACATTTAGTACAAGTGACGGACTCTGGAGCCAACATGCAAGAGGGGGAGCCAATTAGCGAATCATATATTAAATCAATGATGGTTACTGATTACGTAACCGGGTCCAAAATAAAGGTTAAAAAAATCGTATGCAAACTCATGTATTGATTGACTGATCTCCATTGTTACAAGTATATAGTGATTCAAACCCTTAATTAATGACACATGACAGATCACATACAATAGGGTTCTAAAGCATATGGGGTCACAGAAACACACAGATAGTTCATGGTCTGTGTTTAGACCAAAATCAACAGTACGGTATTGGCATATTAGGCGGGCTTCTAATTGCCGGAGTTTTAATACCAGGTTGCCTCCACGTTGCGGGAGTGTAACCTTCATGATCCCAGCAAATTGGATCATTGATTTGTTGTCCATTTGATGGACACGTTCCCAATGCATGGCTAGGGGGTATTTGGAGTCAGATTGTGCAATTGAATAGAGATGTTCCCCAATACGGATTTTCAATGGACGAATCGTACTGCCAATGTAATAAAGACCACAAACACTTGATACAATGAATACAAAATTTGGAATTGCAATTAATTAAAGAATTGATCTTGTGTGTGCCTAAATGACCAAAGTCAATGGTCGTGGTCTCAAGTGCATGTGGGCACACAGAACAGCCCCCACATTTATAGAAACCTGGGCGTGAGGGTTGGTGTAACCACGTTTTATGTTGTTGGTGTTGTGGTGATGTTGGCATGAATGAAGGGGAGAGAATATTCTTAAGATTGCTTGCATTGGTATAGATGAAGCTTGGTGTGCTCTCAACCCAAGGAGTAATGTCCCGGTCGAGTTGTAAAATGTGCCAGTGTATTTTGATTATATTGTAGAGTACTGAACTATCCGAATTGAATCTGGTGATGAATTTCAGTTTCTGGGAGTGGGTAGTCTCATTCTGTACTTTCGGTGCGAGTAGATAGCACCTCTTCATGACTCGTACTTCCTGCTCAGCTTTAGCTACTGATCGAGAGTCATAACCTCTGGTAAGAAACCTGACATATTATTCCTCATTGAAATCTGTTTTCAACAGACAATTACGTCTAGCCCTGATAAATTCCCCTTTCGGAATATTGGAAATCACAGTTTTCCTGTGACAACTACTGGCATGCAGAACTGCGTTAACCAATGTAGATTTTCTGAAGGTTTTGGTCACAAATTGATTGTCTGAAATGCTAATTGTAAGATCCAAAAAATTGATACTCGTAAAGCTGTATGTATGTGTAAAATGGATGCCCCAATTGTTCGAGTTAAGATAAGTGACAAATTCAATTAAGCATTCAATAGAACCCTGCCACACCAAGAACACATCATCAATATATCTCTTCCACATATAAATATGGGGTTTGAAAGATTGGTTTGAAAAAACAATTTGTTGTTCGTAGTTATGCATAAAGATATTTGCAAGGGCAGGAGCGTAGCTTGCCCCCATCGCAATTCCAATACATTGTCTATAGTAGGTGTTAAACAGAAACCCATTATTGGAAAGAGCAACTGTTAGTAAGTCTTTAATCATTTCTATGTGTTCAAAGAATGAAGCCGAGTGTGCTCTAAAAATATAGTCAATACTGCTGATTGCTTGTTGGTGGTTGATAGAGGTGTAAAGGGATTAAACATCAAATGTAACCAAGACCAAATTAGGTAGCATAGGTAACTGATCAAGCATCTGAAGAATATGCATAGTATCACGGATGAAAGTTGGTATAGTGTTCACCAGTGATGAAATACACTCATTGATATAGAGGGAGGAGGGCTCCAGGATGCTGCCACCGCCACTTAGGATTGGTCTCCCTTCTGGTATTTTGGTAAACGTTTTATGAATTTTAGGCAGAAAGTACGCTGTTGGCATAGTCGGCCCTTCTACAATTAAAAATTGTTTTTCCACATCAGTTAGTAGTCCTGCTGTGTAACATTTGTCTACTACTGATTTGATTGTTGATCGAAGAGTGGCCGTGGGGTTACCGGGTAGGGTTTCATAGCAACCCGCGGAGTTTAAATGAGTGAGACCCATTGTAATGTAATCAGCTTTATCCATGATAACAAGTTACCTCCCTTGTCTGCCTCCTTAATGATAATAGTGTCAATAGTGACCAAATTGTGTAAAGCTTGTTCTTTACGTTGACCTACCCATGACCAGAGCAAAGGCTGGGGTCTGAAAAAAACAACTGTCTTCATGAAGTATGCCCTGTCCCCTCACCGACCCCTGCATCTATAATATATGTTGTGCGGAACCCCTAACCCTGTAACCCATTTCTGAAGTGCTAGATAAGAATGCCAAGCCTGTGTACCACCCGATTCACCCCTGTAGTTCAGCCCTTTAAAAGAATGATAAATTCACCCTCTGGCTACGAGATTAATTGTACCCATTCAAATGAGAGAACATACACCCACCCAGAGCGTACATGGACCTAAACAATGTATACTTTAATCTTTTCACTATTGATCAATGGTTACTGTTATTATGCAACACGCGAAACAATGTATAAAGTCAATGTATATTTAACGAAGTTCTTAAGAAAATTATTCAAGATGCATCCACCCTAAATATAATAGGTGCCCACTGTTTAATATAATATCCTTACACATAGCCACTTGATCCCCGAGCATTGAATCACGTACTGTGCAGTGTAAGCAAGGCACTGTCAACTACCTGTACATACGCATTAACCAGTTCCTACCGTTCCTACCTCATTTATAGAATACAAGGGAATAGTTTCTTACCTGTAACTCCATTTCTCCAGCATTGGTATCTTTCATGGATTCACATGCTTAGAATATTCCCCGTCGTCAGACTGGGACCCCTCGGTACACATATACAGCCTTTTCCTATAAGAAAACTTCTGACACTTTTGTGTCCTATCTACGTCCTTTTGGGGCCCGCCTAAGCATGCTATGTAGGACGTTGCGGTATAAGAGCCCCGCCCCCGCGGCTCCCTTCAGATTTCGGCCCCTCCGAAGTAGGAAGGGTCAA
The DNA here is from genome assembly GCF_040938575.1 of Ambystoma mexicanum. Lineage (NCBI taxonomy): Eukaryota > Metazoa > Chordata > Amphibia > Caudata > Ambystomatidae > Ambystoma > Ambystoma mexicanum. The sequence goes on along the minus strand of NC_090940.1, from coordinate 651,899,987 downwards.
ACCTATCAAGCATGTACATTGCGTTCCGGGGAGGCTGGCGGGCGCATGTGAATCCATGAAAGATACCAATGCTGGAGAAATGGAGTTACAGGTAAGAAACTATTCCCTTCTCCAGCATTGGATCTTTCATGGATTCACATGCTTAGAATAGATTGTATAGCAGTAAACCTGAAGACGGCGGTGAGAATGTAATGCAATATACACTCACAACAATACACAATGCATAGGTACACAAGAAATAAGTTTACCCATATATCTGTACCTCCATAAAGCATACGGTCACCAACAGGTAGAAAAGACTCTCCACAGTGTAGAGCTTACCTTATTGAAACAGATGGCGCAGGACTGCTCTTCCCATCTGCACTTCGTCCGCATGCTGCCTCGCAAGGCAGTAGTGGCGGGTAAACGTGTGGGGCACTGACCATGCTGCAGCCTGGCATTTGTCCGTTAGCGGAATTCCTGCCCATAGTGCTGCTGGGGAGGACGTTGATCTTGTAGAATGGGCTCTAGGATGCCCTTGCAGCGGCCTTCCGGCCTTGGAGTGGCAAAATGCAATCGTCGACGAGACCCATCGAGCCAATCCTTGCTTAGAGATTGCATTTCCTCTCGTCGACGGACCATACGCGATGAACAGTTGTCGAGTAGACCTGAGTTCTTGTGTACGATGTAGGTAAAAGTTTAGGGCCCTCTTAACGTCCAAGGTATGAAGAGCTTTTTCCGCTGCCGATGATGGGGCCGCGAAGAAAGTAGGGAGGACAATGGACGAATGTTTGTGATACACTGTAGGAACTTTCGGAACGAAAGTAGGATTAGTTGCCAGAACCACCTTGTCTTTAAAGAATCGTAGGTATGGAGGATCTACGACCAACGCTTGCAGTTCCGAGATTCTCCTAGCTGACGTGATAGCAATTAAGAATGCCAACTTCCACGAGATGAATTTCATGTCCGACGTGGCCATAGGCTCAAAAGGTGGTTTCATTAAGCCTGCCAACACTATGTTGAGACTCCATGTTGGTGGAAAACGTTTTACTGGGGGAAAAGTTCGAAATAAACCCCTCATGAAGTGTTTCACAAGTCTGTCGCTGAATAGAAGAGACGACTGTCTCTTCCTCGTGAACCTAAAGATGGCCGCCAGGTGCACCTTTATCGATGTGAAAGATAAACCCCCTCTGTCAAGTGAAGCAGATAAGGTAGAACTTGCTCCGGAGTCACCTTTAACGGGTGTAGACCTTGTTGTCCTCGACACCACTCACAGAACCCTCGCCACTTATAGGTGTAAGATTTGTTGGTAGAAGGGGGCCCGAGCGCTTGCAGAATTTTCTGGCAATCCTCCGAAACGTCTAAGGTACCAAATTCCGAAAAGTCAGGAGCCAGGCTGTGAGGTTGAGACTGTCCGGGTCGTGATGCCACACCGTACCTTTGTCCTGGGACAGTAGGTTCGGGACTCTCGGAAACGCTATTGGTTGTTCCAGCGACAGGTGAAGCAGGTCGGAAAACCACGGTTGCCGCGGCCAGTACGGTGCCACTAGAATTACCCGGCAACTGTACCTGCGTATCCACTGCACTGTCCTCCACATGAGGGGGAACGGAGTAAAAGCATAAAGGAACTTGTCCGTCCATGGGAAGGAGAATGCCTCCCCCATGGAACCCGCCTGAGGTCATCTGCTTGCGAATTGTTCGCATTTCTTGTTTTCCTTCGTTGCGAAAACGTCCAGTGGGGGGTGACCCCATTTCTCGAAAACTTTCGTCAGCTGAACTGTGTCCATTTCCCATTTGTGTAACTGGGCCATCCTTCTGCTGAGGGAATCTGCTTGCAAATTTCTCACTCCCGGGAGATGGTGAGCCACAATGGAAATCTCGTGCTTTAATGCCCAATGCCATACTTTCTGGGCCTCCATGGAAAGGGTCCTGGATCGCGTCCCCCCTTGTTTTCTCAAATAAAACATGGCTGTCGTATTGTCCGTCAGCACTCGTACACTCGATCTCTTGATGTGTGGTAGGAACGTCTTCAAGGCCCATCGCACTGCTCTGAGCTCTAACACGTTGATGTGTAGGAGTGACTCAGTTTGAGACCAACGACCTTGCGTTTGAAGAGTGCCCATGTGAGCTCCCCAGCCAGTTAGAGACGCATCTGTGACTATTGTTCGCTGGAACGCCGGTTCCTGTAGGGGTACACCGTTGTTCAGGTTGTGGAAACTCTGCCACCACTTAAGAGTCCGAAGCAGTTTGTCGTCGTCGATTATCTTGTCTGACCACGATCCCTGGGCCTGTGTCCACCGGTCCGCGAGGAACTCCTGAACTGGCCTCATGAATAGGCGACAGTTTGCCACCAGATGGATGCAGGATGCCATGGCCCCTAGAACCGAAACTTATTTCCTCACTGAGAGCTTGGTGTTTCGCCGTAGTCGACTCGCCAGTTGATTGAGTTTTGAGATTCTGTCGAGGGAAGGCTTCACTAGCCCCGACTGGGTCTCGAACTGTGCCCCCAGGGACACCAACGTTCGCGATGGCAGCAGCGAGGATTTTTTGAAGTTTATGGCAAATCCCAGCTGTTGTAGAAGCTGCATGGTGGCTTGCAAACTTGTGTTGGTCGACGCTGGGGAGGATCCCCTTAGCAGCCAGTCGTCGAGATATGGGTATACATGGTGGCCTTGCCTCCTTAGCCAGGCCGCTACTGGGGCCAGGCATTTCGTAAACGTTCTGGGGGAGGTTTTGAGCCCAAAGGGAAGACCCGTGAACTGGTAGTGAGTTCGCCCTATCACAAACCTCAGGAACTTCCTGTGTTTCCGACACATTGGAATATGGAAGTACGCGTCCTGCAAATCCAGGGATGCCAAAAAAAACCCTTCTTGAACAGCTCGGATCACTTCCTGCAGCGTGAGCATTTTGAATTTTAGGCTCTTTAAGGACTTGTTGAGATTGCGTAAGTCTAGAATGGGACGCCATTTTCCATTCGGCTTTTTCACGACGAAGTATCTTGAGTAGACTCCTTGACCTTTCTGTGATGCTGGAACTAATTCTATCACGCCTTTTGCTAACATGAGTGTTACCTCTTGTTGCAGTACCCTCAGATGGGAATGAGCGACGAACGCAGGTGGAATGTGCGGAGGGCTGCGCTTGAATTGTAGAGCTTGCCCGTTCCTTATTGTGTCCAGCACCCATTGATCTGTCGTTATTCGTTCCCATTCGTCGACATAGGCTGATACTCTTCCCCCCCCCAGAACGGTGTTGCTCGTCATTGCTGATCTTTATTTTGCTTCTCTCTCGACGACGACGGATAGGATGGTCTCTTCCTGGAAGTCTGGAAGTTCCGGCGTCGGTTTGCAGTTTGGGAAGCACGCCTGTATCCCTGGGAGGGGTACGCCGACCTACCGAAGGATCTGTCTCCTGACGCAGAGAATCTGGAATTACCCCAAGCCCCTCTAAAGGGACGAAAAGACTTGTAGCTTCGGCCACTCTGGAGGGCACCCAATGAACGTGCCGTGTCTGAGTCCTCTTTCATTCCCTTTAGGGCCTCATCTACTTTCTCTCTGAATAGAAAGTCTCCCTCAAAGGGCATATCTAATACTTTGTATTGTACCTCCGGCCTGAAGTAGGTACACTTAAGCCATGACTGTCGTCGTAACACGACCCCGTTATTGACTTGCTTGAAGCCCGATTCAGCGAGGTCAACCGCGATGTTTATTGCGTGATTGGAGGCTTCCTCACCCTCTCGGACAAGTAACATCGCCGCCTTCCTATGCTCTTCCGGAAGATGATCCGGCAACGGAGCCAGCCTGTGCCACATTTCTCTGTCGTATCTGGTTACAATAGCCAGAGTGCCTTTACTGTAGTTGCTCCCACGGATAGCACTTTTTTGCCGAAGGCATCCTGACGTCTTGCCTCGTTTTCAGGCGGAGTCGTGCACTTGTGCTGGGCCTTCGCTTTCCTCGCCGCTGCCGCCGACACCACCGATTCAGGCGTTGGTTGGGAGGATAAGCACTTGGGGGTAGACTCTGGAGCCTTACATTTTTTCTCAAGGCGACCTTTTACCGCCGGTTCCGAAAAGGGGCGACGCATTGTCTGCAAACCCTCCTTCCACACGTGATCTAGTATGGGTATTGAGAACACTGACCTTCTCTTACCCATGTGGTCGAACAGAAAACAGTCCTTTTTCTGTTCTGCCTGGGACAAACCGAATTCCTTACACGCCTTCTCCATCATAGAATGGAATGATGCACTATCGTCCGGGGGGGGGGGGGGGGGGCGTTTGAGCCGGGCTTCCTGGGGTTTCAACTCCACCTCTGACTCCCAGGTTGGATCCCTGGAGGGGGACGATGAGATATCCGACATGGCTCCTCTGTCAGACTCCGAATCTGGCAGCTCACCTTCCTCTTGGGGTGCCTGTGGTGCTGAGACTGGCGTGTGTAAGTGAGTCAGTGGACGGGATGGGCCCGGCTCGTCGACGGGTGACTGTGGCAGGTTTACCTGAGGTAGTCTCTGGTCCAACGACTGTACTAAAGACTGAAGCGTGGACAGAATCTCCAACGACAAAAAAGATTGAGGATTGAGAAGAGGGGCAGACACCGGAATTCCGGATCCCCTCGTCGACGACTTGTCAACCACTCGTTACCAGAGGTCTGCCGGGCCAGCTATTCTCCCGCTCTCGTCCTCTCCCGAGGACAGCGACACTGCCTGTTCCTGCAGTAAAGTATCCGGAGGGATCGGATCAAAAACTTCAGGCCTCCAGGCTTCCTGTAGAACCTCCTTTGACTAGGCCACCGTCGCAGTCGTTGTCGGTTGGACGGTAGATATCACATGCGTCAGTGGTAGGGAGGAGGCCGATGACTGGCCCTCCGTCGACGACGGTGGCTTAGCAGGTGGTTTAGGCGGTCCCGCCTTTTCTGCACTTGGCCTGCTTTTACTCGACTCTCGACTCGTGGTCGATCTATGGTGATCGCCCGAGGAGGATTTTCGGCCTTTCCTTGTCATGCTTTTTTGACGAAGATGACGATTTTCTCGACGAAGATTCTCTAGCTGAATGACTCAGAGATGACTCTTTCTCCGTCGGTCGAGATTTCTTCGCCGGTGGTTCCGACGATGCAGCGCGGTGTGAGGTTTGCCGATTGTGTGGAGCCTACCTCCGAAGGGGGGGTATGCCCCCGCTCCATCATTCAACCATGCCACCAGCCGTCGATTTCGGTCTTTGAGGGTCTTTTGAGAAAACCCTTTGCATATGTCACAGTTATCAGCCGAATGATGAGGGTGGAGACAGTATATACAATCCATATGTCCATCCCCCTCGTAAACTTTTTTCAAGCCGCACGTCACGCACAGACGGAACAGCGCCTTTCCTGACATGAAGGAAATATTCACCCAACTACACAACCTTGTACAAAATAGTAAGACGACGCGAGGAGATCCCACTACTTTGGAGACGGTTGAAATCTGAAGGGAGCCACGGGGGCGGGGCGCTTATACCGCGAGGTCCTACGTAGCATGCGTAGGCGGGCCCCAAAGGACATAGATAGGACACAAAAATGTCGGAAGTTTTCCTATAGGAAAAGGCTATATATGTGTACCGAGGGGTCCCAGTCTGACGACGGGGAATATTCTAAGCATGTGAATCCATGATAGATCCAATGCTGGAGAAGTTTTATTAGTTGTGTCCCATGCTCCAATGTAACGCCTTAGTTATGTAATGTTAAAGACCCCTTGTCCGAAAGCATTGTACCTATGATGAGCGAAAAATTTGAATTACATATGAGTGTTAAAAAGCTTCTATAATTTCTGATGTATGTGTACCTGTGCTGGCTCGCTCCTACCCCTCGTTCATATGATATGCATGCAACCCCAAAATGCAGATGAAGCAGAGGCACCTGGGCCCTCTTTCTCCCTTCCCTGCTGGAGTGCATGATCAGCCCCCACGCCCTCCCCTTCACAGGCTGGGTTGACAAGTAAAGGCCTCTGCTTATGAACGTTGGAACAATACAGATAAAACTCCTTGTCATCTTGCCATGCCTACACTGAAGTGTTTACCTTACCCCTCCCCACCCTCTGTTATACAATGAACCCATAAAACTGCTTTGGACAGAGAATTACGGGTAATGAGCCCCTCGCATCCCGTCTCCTTTTTGATGTACCAGCTATGTGCCCCAATGACCTAGTCCTCCCCAGCCCAGACTGGCCATATATTTACTGTTGTATTAAACTATAAATATGCCCTTTTTAGATCTAACAAAGCTGATCGTTGGAGGTATCCCAGACATGTGCCCCCTGACCGAGCACCTGAGCTCCTAGACAGCCTCCTTTTCATGTTGTGTTTTTACAATAATGCATTGCGAGTATTTAGAGGTACATGCCGTTTTCTATGTGATGTTAGATTAACAGCTTTTATTCCTTGCAGAGTATAATAAATTAGAATGATTAGTGAAATAGTATGTGTGGAACAAGGGCAAAATGTTAGCATAGTTCACAATGTATCAAGTTGGACATCTCATGACTGGACACTTCACTCTGATGAGCCCTGCTGACCTACACGCCTCATCTCAACACCTAGTGACGTCTCACTAATCGGCAAGCATCGACATTACAGTTTCTATATGTGCCATTGTCCCTGCCCAATCCTCGATTCATGTAATCCCTAGCTCCCACGTCATAGGCGACGTGGTTTTGTAATATAATGTGAATGTGTTCTAATTGTGGTCAGAGCGCTCTCAGAGCTATGCAGAGTTCTTTGCTTGCCCTACACTTTGGTTACTTTCACCCGCACTTGGTCTTGGTCTCATTTCCTCCAGGGGTGTGTCCATTATTGACTCCTTTTGGGGGAGTGTTAAATGCCTTTTGGTGAATACTCGCTTTCAGTTGTTTAAACAGAAAGAGAATCTAAAAAGTATGAAGCACCAGGTCCACAGGCTGAGAAGGCATTACGCTCCCGAGGAGTCCAGGTAAACGTTACACCTCCCAGCTTAGGCCGATATAGGTGGTGGCCATCTTGTGTCAGTGGGAAACACTATCACTGGAAGATGGTGGCCTAGGAATACTAGATTTGGAACCATACCACATTGTAGACTAAATGATTTCTCACTATACATTGGCACTGTAACTCCGCCCACAACCACAGGCAAGAAACATGTTCAACTGTAAAAGATAGCCACATCTACTGAAAAATGGAAACCAGGCTTCTGTATTGGCCAACGCGGACCCAATATCCAGTACTGTCACCTTTTTCCAGGCTACACACCACATTTCATCAACCGCCTCTTTATGATCCCCATTTCTACTTGGACAGACATCCTGGTTTACCCTTTATAAATGGAACTCCTTAGGGATGTGTCTTTAGACCATATATATTTGAATACGGATTTCAAGAAATTGGTAGATCTGCAGTATATCAAGCCATGTTTGACTGGCGTATTAAGGGAGGGATGGCAGCTCAGTTTCCAACCTTTACCAGATCAGAGAGAAGTAACGTACTTGCGTACATAACACAAGCATCTAACACTTTCATCCGTTTACAGATTCATTATGCAATGGAGAGTGACTAAATTACACAATTCTAAATGCTTTTAGTAAAAGGCTTTGGACATAATGATCAAAGAGGAAGCATGGGATTAAATTTGCATTCAAACGAAGCAAATTTCATAACAGCAGGCATTGTCTGCTGCAAAGTACCATAAAAAAAGACCTTTGCCCCTTTAAAAAAAAAAAAACTTGATTTCTCGGTAGGCGGGCCTTTCCCAAGAAAATGCAGATTTTGTGCATTTAGCTTCAACCAGTTTATCTCTGTTCAAGATAACTCGTGAAAAGTGAGTGAGAAACCATCTACACCGACTAGAGAGGCAATTGCATCCGATCTGCTGCAGTGTTTGCTGGGCTATGCTCAAGACCAGCCCAATAAGCTGTTGTGTTGCTCTCGCTCTTGGTTGCACGCAGACAGGTGGATTTATTTTGGAAGTGCCTCACCCACTCACTATTCGCACGCAACAGAGACCCGATCCAGAGAAACTTTACTGAGTAATGAGCTGAACCTAAATGGTCTATCCCAACAAGTTATTTGGCTTCCCTGCTTAACTCTTGACACTAAACCCAGTCCATCATAACGCACTGTATTTGTAAGGTATCCCTAAAGACTCAGTACATCAGAAACACAACACATGTATGTGCATTACTCATGGATATATACAGTTTGATTGCGTGCGGATATAAACCAATATATATTCCCCACTGGATACTAGTGAGAAAAAGGCAGGACAACGAGTGGCTCATCAAGCCGAAAAATGCATGTCAGATGCATTTTACCACCGACATCAAACTTGAAACTGTGCAGTCTGCTCTTTACTGCAGGTCATTCGTTTTCTGGCAAGTGAAGGCGCAGGATGGCTCTAATGAACAAATTAGCAGAGACACCAAGCGTAATTAATGCCTAGGAAGCTGGCGGCCCACTTCTACATGTAAATATTAAAATGTAGCTTACCCTGGGCTTCTGTTAGCGCTTCCATGCAGCGAGTGAATAATCACTCTAAAGATCTGCATTAACCTTTTCACACAACATTCCTAAGCGAGGAACGAAACACAGAAATATCCGCCTCATGGTACCTCTGCGAGCAAGCGCAAGGGCTTAAAACAGGAGTCTTTTTTGGAAAGTACTCAAAATAACTCCCCTCCAGACCAATTGCTGAGCTAATACGATGAAACAACCACCACAAAAATGTACCAGAAGCTAATGCCCCATCACATGGCCCTGGGCGGCCAAGACCCACAATGACATTGCCAGGAAAATCTAGCCGTTATTGCAATGAAGTTACAGCAGGGCACAAACACGACAAAAAGAATTAAGCAGACAGTGTTCAGATCTGACAGGAGACAGAGGAGCCCGTAGTATAAATCAAGACCGTGGACAGCGATCTCAAGAGCTAACGAAGGCCAGCTTCCCAGAGAGCGGACAGAGTAATACCCAAATGGGGAATCATTGATCCCGGCTGGGACGTGTACTGAAAAAAATATTTTTAGGAAAGATTCTCCTCCTCTACTGCACCTTTCCTTCCATTTCTATTGACCCCCAAACATTATGCTTTTATTTTTTGTCTCACCTGTTTTTTGCAGTGCAGCACTGACTTTTGCTCATCTGTTATGGGGTAACTTGACATGCCTTTCAGGCTGTCTGTACTGGAAACATGGTTTCCCTTAGTCTGGTTACTTTGTTACTACTTTTAGTAACTAGTTATCACTTGTGTTAACTTTTTTCATTGTACAATGCATCTTACAATGCGGTACACGTTTTGTTTTGCCCTAGATTAAACAGGATTTTTGGTTACTCTAGGTCTGCTAAAATGGACAAGCTGGTGGCAGCAATGACTTTTTACGATTTGTTGGTGCATTTAGTTTCAGCTTTTGGCTACTAACTGTGCCTAGTGGTCAAACAGGGCCATGTCGCAACGTTTTTCGCTTGTCCTTTGGCCATCTTGTCTTTTAGCCTTCTTGGCCGCTGATGCCAGGAAAATCCTTATATGGATTTACAGTGCCCAGGAAAGCGGAGGCTTTTGTCGAGCTACATGTTTGCTGCCAGGATGTGGGCTGGGACGGTCTGGTCCCAATCCACAAACTGCAGCCAGTGTGCCTGAGTGATATGCATGGGTTTTGCTGCCAGTGGTCCAGATTGTACCACTGCTGGGTGTGTGGGGGAAGAGTCAGATCTGTCATTGACTATTGGGAGCTGCTGCTCTTACCTGGCTTTTAGGATAAGAGGACCCCAGCACCCACTCGAGAGATCCCGAAGAAACTGAAAGAGCCAAGACACCTGTCCACCTACAAGACTTTCAAGGAGACTTGGATGGCCGGAAGACGGTTTGGCGACCAAAAGAAGAGCCTTTGGAAGTGGCCCAGGACTGCCCTGTGGCTGACCAGCTCTGAGTTTGGGCTACCATGCTGAAGACATTGCTGTTCCGAGTTGAGGCCTGGAACTTGGGGGATCCTCAGCTGGTTCAAAAATACTTCTCTGCAAACTTTCGAAGTCCTGGCACCAAAGGTACCAGAGATAGGAAGGAAAGTCAGACAGTGGCAAGTGAATCCCTTTTGCGTCGCCGTACATCAGTGACCATCGTCCAAAATTGCTTACCTGCCTCCATTCCTGTCCTGAGAGGAGCCCTGCACCTAGTTTTTCGGCATTCTTCAACTGAATCCTTGCATTAGACACGACCAGAGAGCTGCTCGAACCGGTAACCACTGGGGATCAAGGGCTGAGGCCGACAGCAGGAAAAGCAACCTCAGACCACCTTCAACCGACCTGCCAAGTCTCATGAAGAATCGGAGTAGAGGAGGCTAGTTATAGCGATACTCACCTGCCTCCTTACCTCCCCTTTAAATGTTTGCTAACTTTTAGAAAACATTTCAAACACTGGCTTTGCCATTGCTTGTTCACACAAGTATTCAGAAAGTTGGTTAGCTAGGGTAACTCGTCCCCCGACACTTGAAACTGTTCACTTGACCCCAGAGACCCTACCTTCATTTTTTCCAGCTTCATAAAGTTTGTGGAACTTTGCTGAAATTTTGGGCACCATGCCCCATACATCTTAGGGATGGACTTCTGATGTTGGGGTTCATTCTCTGTGGACTTGTAGTGATAATACTCATCTGTACCTTTCTTTTTAGGAGTTTGATATGCATTTGGCCCTATACCAGTAATTGTATATTATGTATTTAATTTTAGTATTGTGATAATATTAGCTGTTTGTAGTCATTCTTCACTGTTATTTGGTCATAGATATAGTATTTTTATACCTGTTTGTCTAAGTGTGTTACTTGACTATTTGAGTGTGTTCAATGCAGACTCCCATACAAGCTCACCACATCTTGAGACTTAGCCTAGACCACTCACCTTGCTACCTTGAACTGGTTTGGCTACAGCTCTCAAAGTTGTCCATGTCGCAATATAGGTTGGCCTTCTATGCATCTGTTCACCATGCCCGAGTACAGAAACTCAGTCCCAACACACATTGAGGGAGAGAGAGGAGACTGAGTAATCGCACAATGGAGAATCATTGACCCCCGCTGGGACACGTAAGGGAAAAAACCTCAGCAACCATTGAGAGGGCAAACCAAGAGATTTGACAATTATAAACAGGGCATGAAGTCCAATTCACTAGGCCAAGTTTGAGAAAGAGAACAGCGGTAGAACTGATACATATTGGGGACACATAGAATAAGACCCAATGACAGAATGAAAGCGCATAACAAAGACTTGAACGCTCAAAAGCTAGATAATTCCCTAAACCAAGTCGGTGCATGAGAAAAGGGGAAAATAATTAATGAATGGAAATGTAGTCTTATTAGAAACGAAGTGTCACATTGATGAAACCAGGTCTTTCCGTAGACTAAGAGACCCATTTGATTATGAAAACTAAGGCAAGCTGGGATACAAAGTCTCATTGAAAAAACAGTAATTGTTGATGGGACCAAGTCTTACCAAGTATTCAGCAAGACTAACAACGTATCCAAGACGAAAGGTTGTTGTTTGAACACAGCCCGACTGTTAGTGGAAAATATATATCGACAATAGGAGCCCTTCTAAAAATCATATCTAATCTAATTCAAATGTATAGAAGATGTCTTGTTAATAAATTGTCAGGAATCGATGGTGGAAGCTGTGGGATCAATGGACGCTCTAATCCTCACCCAACATGGCTGCCTCCACTATAAATTTAGGCCCCGCCTCCAGCTCGGCGCGTTGTATCTGTGTATTGCTTACACTTCTACCAGCGCTCAGAGTAGCTCGTAACTTTTTTCTGAGTATTCCTCCTAGCTCTCGTTTTCGGCGTGAGCTTGTTATTTTCTCCTGTGTCCCTCTCCCCTTTCTGTCCGCTCTGTGTTCTAGTTCTATGTGGTTTTTCGTAACCGACTATCTGTGTTCAGCCTTTCTCGCTAGCGAACCCCTTGCGCGTTCCGCTTCTTGCTTACCTTCCGTTTACTTTTTCTCCACTTGCGAATCCCTTCGCACTCAGCTCCTCGCTCTGCCTTTCTGAATCCTTTTTCTCCTTTCGCGTTCCGCTTCTGGCTTACCTTCTGTTTACTTTTCTCCACTTGCGAATCCCTTCGCACTCAGCTCCTCGCTCTGCCTTTCTGAATCCTTTTTCTCCGCTCGCGATCCCTTTCGCGTTCCGCTTCTGGCTTACCTTCTGTTTACTTTTCTCCACTTGCGAATCCCTTCGCACTCAGCTCCTCGCTCTGCCTTTCTGAATCCTTTTTCTCCGCTCGCGATCCCTTTCGCGCTCCGCTTCTTGCTTACCTTCTGTTTACTTTTTCTCCGCTTGCTTATCCCTCCGCACTCTGTTCTTCGCTCTGCCTTCCTGTACATTAAACTGCTTGCGGCCTCTATCTGCTTCGGTGTCCGAAGCATCTGACACTCCCGGCATTCTGAAGTGTCCTGACTTTAGAGAAAGCTCTCGCTTTTCAATCCATCATAACTGAACCTTCATCATCTCAGCCTGGGAGAACCTGCCTTATACCTGGCCTGGAACCACTCCTCACCTTGCCTGCAGATCTTCGTTCAAGGGTTTTTTCTGCCGTTCCGGCTTTTTCCCTTAGGCACCGAGGCTGGTCCACTGGGAGCCCCCCACGGCAGGTTTCCGCTTCTGCCACGGTGGCCTCCGGAGGGGCCAGACCTTACTTGCACGATAAGAAGGTTAGATCACCTAAGGATCTTATCTCTAACAAGAAGAAGGAACGTCCCTGGATCCGGACTACGGTAAAGGACTCAATATCAGAAGATTCAGGTGAGGAGGAGGTGGAGCCGAAGTCTGACATAAATCAAGTCATTGATGTTGGAAACAAAAGCTTTTCAAAGAGCAGAAAAGAACAAGTTACTTCTCACCTTGTAACGTTCTTTCGATGGGATGTTCCTCCGACGTATTCCTTATCTTAGATATCTCTTTCCAGCTTTGCTGGCCTCGGAAGTTTTTTCTCTAGAGGGCGCTGCGCGTCGACATCCGCCGAGTCGATGTCCCTCGACAGCCGCCGTATCGACGTCGACGTCATCCTGCCTATAAAGGCCGCGCGCAGCGTCCGTTGCTCAGTTCTGCTTTGTAGCCCACAATAATTCTTTCTGGACTAGACCAATCACCCTGAAGGAGCGTAAGCTGCAACAAGGGAAGTAGTACTGCGGGGATGGATGGGAGGGTCGATAAGGAATACGTCGGAGGAACATCCCGTCGAAAGAACGTTACAAGGTAAGAAGTAACTTGTTCTTCGAAGGGATTGTGTCCTCCAACGTATTCCTTATCTTAGATAGGCTCCCATAGCAGTATTCTGTTATTGGAGGTGGGAGTACTGACTTCATGCTTCCTCTTATTGATGAATAGAGTGCAATACTGCCCTTCCAATCCTAGTATCTTGACTGTAGGAGGAATCCAAGTTGTAAAACCGTGTCAAGGTATGGACGGACGACCATGTGGCAGCCGCACATATGTCTCTAACCGGCACTCCTCTTTTGAGGGCGATGAAGCTGCGATACCTCTGGTCGAATGAGCCCTAAGATTTTGAGGGGGCTCTTTTCCTGCCAGTTTATAACATTCCAAAATGGCTAAAATGATCCATCTGGAAATGGTCTTAGTTATCGGTAACCCCAGCTTGTGACCTGCGTAGCCTACAAACAGCTGGTCTGCTTGTCTTATCCTAGCCAGTCTACTAATGTAAAAACTTAAAGCCCTTCTTGGGTCCAGCCTGTGTAACCTCTCTTCCTCTTTCCCCGGATGGGGAGGAGGATAGAAAGATGGAAGGGTAATCTGAGTGATATGAAATTCAGAAACCACCTTTGGGAGGAAATTAGGCTTCACTTGCAGAACAACTTTGTCTTTGTGAAAGATTGTATGAGGGGGTTTACAAGAAAGAGCTTGTAACTCGCTCACCCTTCTAGCAGATGTAAGTGCTACTAATAAAACAGTCTTAAGGGTAAGAAATCTTAACGAACAAGAGTGGAGTGGTTCGAAAGGTGTGCCTATCAGGAAAGTTAGGACTAAGTTTAAATCCCATAGGGGAAACCTGGAATGGTCTTGGGGGATAAACGTTAGTTAACCCCTTTAGAAACTGTATTACCAAGGGTAACTTGAAATAGGATGGTTCTTCCGCAGTGCGCTTAAAGATGGATAGCGCTGCGAGATAGCCCTTGATGGTGCCAACTTGAAGGCCTGAATTCGCTAAATAAAGTAGGAAGGACTAAACCATTGGTGTACCACATGAAAAGGGATCGATATTCTTTTCTCTACACCAGCTGCAAAATCTGTTCCAACGGCAGCGGTATAAAGATTTTGTTGCTGGCCTTCTTGCCGAAAGCAACACCTCCATATCATCATCAGGGAGGTCCCAATCCTTGTACCTCAGCCTTTCAGAAGCCAAGCGTGAAGGTTGAGGGTTTTGATGTCTGGATGGAGAACCTGACCTCCCTTCTGGGAGAGCAGATTCTCTCTGAGTGGAAGTCGAATTGGAGGGCAGATGGACAAATCTAGAAGGTCCGGGTACCACGTTCTCCTGGCCCAATCCGGGGAAATTAAGATCATGGTTTTCCGGAATCTTCTCAACCTCCTGATCATTTGAGGAATGACAGGGACCGGTGGAAACACGTACAGAAGCGGAAACTCCCAGTCCACTATGAACGCGTCTCCCAGAGCTCCTCTCGGGGGAAATTCCCTTGAACAGAACAGATCGCACTTCCTGTTGACACTGGTGGCGAACAGATCCACCTGAAGGGTTCCCCAAAGGGCGAAGATCTCTTGAAGGACTTCCTGAGCTAGTTCCCACTCGTGGGAGACTGTGCTCTGCCTGCTCAGAGCGTCCGCTGTCAAGTTCTTCTCTCCGGCTAGGTGAACGGCCGATAGAGAGATTCCTTCTTGGATTGCCCAAAATCAGAGCTGCATCGCCTCTCTGCACAGAGGTAGTGATCCTACGCCTCCTCTTTTGTTGAGGTAATGCATGGCCACTGTGTTGTCCGTCATTATCAGGACATTCTTTCCTTGTACAGATGGCAGAAAAGCCTTCAGCGCAAGTCTGATGGCCCTCAGCTCTAACAGGTTGATATGTAGTCTGGACTCCGATGGAGACCAACGACCGCTGATGGTCAAGTCGTTGGCGTGGGCTCCCCACCCCGTGAGTGAGGCATCCGTGACTACTGTTATCTCTGGCCAGGGTTGCCAAAACTGTCCTTTCAGAATGTTCTCCTGACAGGCCCACCACTGAAGGTCTCGAGCCACCCTGTCGGGAACCTGAAGAAGATCTGTCATTCTCCCTGAGAATTGTGACCACTGAGTTCTCAGTGCCCACTGGAGGGATCTCATTCTCAGGCGAGCCTCTGGCACTAGGAAAATGCAGGATGCCATGAGGCCTAGCAACCTCAAAAAGTCGAAGGCTGGGAGACGTTGGGCATTTTGAAACTTGGTAACCATCTCTAGAATATCTTGAGCCCTCACCTCTGGTGGCGAGGCTTTTCCCAGGGAAGTGTCCAGGATCGCTCCGATGAACTGGAGTCTCTGCGATGGTATAATTTGTGACTTCTTTAAATTGAGGGAGAAGCCCAGTCTGTGAAGGGAGTGGCAAACATGATCTAGCTGGATCTGACCTGGTTCCGAAGATACAGCTCTGATCAACCAATCGTCCAGGCAGGGGTAGACGTGAATCCCTTCCCTCCTTAGACTTGCAGCTACTACCGACATTAACTTGGTGAAGACCCTCGGGGCGGAGGTCAGCTTAAATGGCAGCACTCGAAATTGATAATGAGAGTTTCCAACTGCGAACCTCAGGTATTTCCTGTGTTTGAGATGGATTGGCACATGGAAATAAGCGTCCTGAAGGTCCAGAGATACCAACCAGTCCTGGAACTGAAGGGCCTGAAGGATCTGAGAAAGAGTTACCATCTTGAATTTGTCTTTCCTGAGGAATTTGTTCAATTCTCGCAAGTCCAAGATGGGTCTCAGTCCTCCGTCTTTCTTTGGAATGAGAAAGTAAGGGGAGTACCAGCCCTTGTTCCTCTCCGCTACAGGTACCGGTTCTATGGCACCTTTCTCTAGCAGGTCTAAAATTTCCTGCAAGAGGAGCGGTTCTGGAGCTTTTTGAGAGCTGATCCCCGGTGGATGACTGAGGTATGCGTAGGAGAGGCAGGCAGTAACCTTGTGCAACTGTCTCCAATGCCCAAGCATCTGACGTGATAGCCTGCCATTCCGCCAGATGTTGAGTTAACCTGCCTCCTACAGGTGTCTTGTGAGGGAAGTCCTCAGAGTGGTTTTGGGGCGGCTGATGCAGATGCCAATGGTAAAGAGGCACCTGCTGTTGCTGCGGCTTTTGAATATCTACCCCGTCCACCTCGGGTAGTTCTTTGTCCCCTTTGAGCCGGTCGTCCTCTACCTCTTCCGAATGCGGAGTAGAAGCGAAAGGACTTGCCTCTCGCAGAGGTTCCTGTGGGGCGAAAAGGTGTCTGACGGATTGCAGCGCCTAGGGATTTTGCTGCTGCCTTTGATGTTTGCAGTTTTTCTAAACTGTCATCCGCCTTTTTCCCAAACAAAGAAGAGCCATCAAATGGCATGTTCAAGAGCCTGGCTTGCACATCTGGGGCAAAACCAGACTCTCAACCAAGCAAATCTCCTGGTTGTTGTACTTGCCGCCATTGCTCTGCTGATACTGTCAGCCGAATCAATGCCCGTCTGGAGGGATTCGCACATAGCGTCTTTACCGTCCTTTATGATATTTAGGAACGCCTCCCTTTCTTCTCCCTCTGGGATGCAGTCAGCCGCTGTAGAAGCACACTCCCAAAGTGTATGGCTAAATCTAGCAAGGGTGCAAGTAGCATTAATAGATTTTAACGCCATGCTACATGCCGAAAAGACTCTTAGCCATAGCATATTTTTTTATCGTCCCTGTCCTGTGGGACGGTAGGGTACGCAGTCTTGATGCCAGTAGAAGATGCTGCCTGTACCACCAGACTTTTTGGGGATGGGCGTTTGGACAAAAACTCCGGGTCTGCAGAAGATACCCTGTATTTAGTAGACAGTTTTTTATTTACTGCCGGGACGACATCTGGGGTTTCCCAGTTCGTCATGATTTTCCTTTGAAGAGCTTTATGAAAAGGTACTACAGGATCCTCCTGTGGACCTTTATCAAGAATATCCGTGAGGTCATCCTGTTGGAAAGCCTGTGAAGGTGTTCACCACCCCATAAATTCTGTGATCCTGGCCATTAAGGCTCTATAAGGGGTTTCAGCATGCTCCCCCGGGTCTGGCCTAGGGAACTCCACCTCTGGGGAAGTGTCTAAACCACTTGCCTCATGTAAGGAATCATGGAGTTCCTTTAATCTGCGTTCCTCTGAGGATAACTCCTCTTGAACTGGGGTTGCAGATCCCTGCAATTCAAATGGCTCTTCTTGGTCAGATAGTTCTCCCTCTTCCATAATTGAGGACATTGTTCTTAATTGGTCTGAACTCACAAAGGGTGTGAAACCCATCTCCAAGGCAGAGGGTGCCAAACTTGTAATCAGCCTCGCAAACGTCGATGTCGTCGACGTCTTCGAACGTGGCGTCGAAAACAAAGGCGGAGGCCTCGAGGTCCTCGATAGAAATGGGATTCTGCTTGAGGATGTCGACCATCTCGACGACATCATCATGGAAGACCTGGGGATAGCCACTGAGTGCGCCGCAAGGAACAAGTTACTTACCTGTAACTGTTGTTCTCCAGCATGGGTCTGGCATGGATTCACATGCTCATGAATATTCCCCGTCGTCAGGCTGGGAATCCTCGGTAAAGAAAAAACCAGTATCAGTTTTGTTTCTGATCTGTCTTTCGTAGTAATAACCAATCACTGGTCTCTGCGTCATACTGACCACAGCCAATGACTGCCCTCTACCTAAGCACCGCCTCTGGCAGCCATCTTCAGATTTGGAAGCACGTGAAGTGGCAGTATGACCAAGTGAAGAGCCGCAGAGGGGTAGGCGGGAGGGTTCGCATGTGAATCCATGCCAGACCCATGCTGGAGAACAACAGTTACAGGTAAGTAACTTGTTCCTTCTCCAGCATGGGGTCTGGCATGGATTCACATGCTCATGAATAAAGAATATATAGCAGTACACACATGCACAACCACGGGAGGTGGCAAAGGCTCAACATTAAGCATTACATCAAACTCAACATTAAGCATCTTACCTCCTCACCAGGCTCACCTCAGGCGAACAGGTTGCGCAGCACTGCTTGGCCGACCCTGGACTCCTCCCTGGAATCCCGATCCACGCAGTAGAACTTTGTGAAGGTGTGCGTCGACCTCCACGTAGCAGCCCTGCATATGTCCAGCAGGGGCACACCAGAAAGGAACGCTGTGGTAGCTGCGATCGCTCTGGTGGAATGGGCTCTCGGACGGCCAGGCAGCGGTCGGTTTGCCAACCGATGACAGTACATGATACAGCCGGAGAGCCATCTGGAAATGGAAGCCTTCGAGAGAGCCTTCCCCTGATTGACAGGTCCAAAGTTCACAAAGAGTTGTGACGTCTTCCGAAAACCCTTCGTGCGGTCCACGTAGAACTTCAGCGCTCTAGCTACATCCAGCGAGTGCAAAGTCCTCTCAGCCGGCGACGAAGGCGACGGGAAGAACACAGGTAACACCAAGGGTTCGTTGAGATGGAAGTCAGACGGTACCTTGGGCATGAAGGAGGGGTGCGTCCTGAGCACTACTCTCGTGTCGTGGAAAGTCAAGTACGGGGCCTTGCAGGAAAGGGCCTGGATCTCTCCCACTCGTCGTGCGGAGGTGATGGCCACAAGAAAAGCTGTTTTCCACGATAGAAACTTCAACGGGGCCGAGTGCAGAGGCTCGAACGGAGGTCCCATGAGCTTGGTCAGCACCACGTTGAGCTCCCACGCCGGGGCCGGAGCCTTCACCGGCGGGAACGATCTGAACAGTCCCTTCATGAACTCTTTCACCAGACGATGAGACCACAAGGACGTCCGCCCCGTGGTTCTGGTGTATCGGGAGATCGCAGCAAGATGAATCTTGATGGACGCGTGTGCCAGACCAGCTTTGGCCAGCGTCAGCAGGTACGGCAGTACTTGGGGGGCCGTAATCCGTAGAGGGTTAATCTTCTGTGCGTGGCACCAGACAGAGAACCTCTTCCATTTGTGTCCGTAGCATTTAAGAGTCGAGGACGCCCTGGCCTTTGCAAGAACCCCTCTGCAATCGGCCGGTATGTCGTATCCTCCAAACTCTAGCGCTGCAGGAGCCAGGCCTGCAAGTTCAGCGACTTCGGGTCGTGGTGGAGGATGGCGCCTCCTTCCCTGGAGAGTAGATCCGCGTCCGCCGGCAGCTTGATCGGCGGGGACGCTGACAAGTCCAGAAGGTCCGGGAACCATATCTGCCTCGGCCACGCAGGTGCGACGAGGATCATCCTGCACCGTGACCTCTTGAGCTGGTTGACAAGCCGGATTAGCAGAGGCAAGGGAGGGAACGCGTAGAGGAACAGGCCCTCCCAGGGGAACGAGAAAGCATCGCCCATGCTCCTCGTCTGGGGAAACCTGCTGGCGAACCTCCGGCACTTGGTGTTCGTCGCCGTCGCGAACAGGTCGATCTGGGGTGTGCCCCACCGTCGGAAGAGGCGATCCACCAGATCCTGCCGTAGTTCCCACTCGTGGCACGAGCGCAGCTCCCTGCTGAGTGAGTCGGCTATGGTGTTTTTTATCCCTGCCAGATGAAACGGCACCAGAAAAATCCCTTGGGCAACGGCCCAATGCCACAGGTCCTGCGCCTCCTTGGACAGCGCTGGGGACCTGGTTCCGCCCTGTTTCCTGATGTAAAACATGGTGGTGGTGTTGTCGGTGAAGATCCTCACCACCTTGCCCTTGAGGGACGGAAGGAAGGACCTGAGGGCCCAAAACACTGCACGGAGCTCCAGGACGTTGATATGCAGGGACTTCTCCGTCGGGAGCCAGAGTCCCCTTGCGTGCAGATTTTCGGTGTGCGCTCCCCACCCTTCCAGGGAGGCATCCGTGGTCACGGTCTCCTGGTGGGCTGGGGTCTGGAAGTCCATGCCCGCCGTCAAATGCGCGCGGGTGCCCCACCACCGTATCGCTCGTCGGAAACTCTCGTCGAACTTGATCCTTTCCTCGAAGCTGCCCGTCGTCTGGATCCAGCGCGCATCCAGGAATTCTTGCAACGGGCGCATCCGGAGCCTGCACATGGGAATGAGGTAGATGCAGGAAGACATCATCCCGAGGAGGGACTTGATGGACCTCACTTTGGCCGCGTCGGCCACCAACATCCGTTGCACCTTGCCCAAGATGGTCCTGGTCCTCTCCTCCGACGGGGAGGCCAGAAGGGACACTGTGTCGAGCCTGGCTCCCAGAAACAGTGCGACTTGCGCGGGCACCAGGTGGGATTTGGCGTAGTTCACGGAGAATCCCAGGTCCGTGAGGAGTCGGACGGTCCTTGCCGTGTGGACCACGGCGAGCTCCCTCGTCTTGGCGCGGATGAGCCAGTCGTCCAGGTAGGGGTAGACGTGAATCCCCTCGCGGCGCAGCTGCGCCGCCACCGGTGCGAGGCACTTGGTGAATACCCTGGGTGCCGACCGTAGTCCGAAGGGAAGGGCTTTGAACTGGTAATGACGCCCTTGGACCACGAATCTGAGGAATTTGCGGTGCCCCTTTAGGATGGGAATGTGGAAGTAGGCATCCTCCAAATCCAACGACGATAGGAAGTCTCCTTCCTCCAGCTGACCCAGGACGTGCTGGAGGGTGACCATCCGGAACTTCTGCGCCTTGATTAACTTGTTCAGACGTCGCAGGTCCAGGATGGGGCGCCATCCTCCCGTCTTCTTCTTCACGAGGAAGTATCTCGAGTAGACTCCGGAGCCCCGAAGCCTCTTTGGGACGAGTTCGATGGCGCCCTTTCTGAGCATCGCCTTTACCTCCAGGAGAAGTTGAGGGACGTGAAGTTCTTTCCTGGCCACGGGGGGGACGCGCGGGCACCTTCTTTGAAACTCGAGCGCGTGGCCCCGGGCCAGGGCGTCCAGCACCCAACGGTCGGTGGAGATGGACTCCCACACGCTGACGAAGCCCGCCAGCCGGCCTCCCACCGGGGTGCTTCGGTGGGGGCCCGACCCCACGGCCGGTTCAATCCTGCTTGGGCGCGGCCTTGCCGCCTTGACCTCCTTGGCGACGACGGCGGGGTCCGCTAGACTTGCCTCGTCCTCTGTAGGCCTCTTGCGACGACGAGCGGGCCGCTTGACGGTAGGAAGCGAAACCGCCGCCGGAACCTTTGGAGGCGCCCTTGCCTCCGCCGCTCCGAAAGGGCGTCCGTCGTTGCAGGACTCCAAGGGCCCGGGCCGTCTCAGTATCCGCCTTGATGGCCTGAAGGGAATCGTCCACTGTCTTCCCAAACAGGTTGTTCCCGTCGAAGGGCATGTCCAGGACTCTGGTCTGGACGTCCTGCCGGAAATCCGTAGCTTTGAGCC
Source organism: Ambystoma mexicanum (assembly GCF_040938575.1). Classification (NCBI taxonomy): domain Eukaryota; kingdom Metazoa; phylum Chordata; class Amphibia; order Caudata; family Ambystomatidae; genus Ambystoma; species Ambystoma mexicanum. The sequence goes on along the minus strand of NC_090940.1, from coordinate 651,878,544 downwards.
ATCCACGACGTCGAAGGCAAACGCCGTTGCCCAGCTGGCGGAACCCGGTGTCGGCGATGTCCGTCGCCACGGTGATGGCGTGGTCCGAGGCCACCTCACCTTCCTGCAGGATCTCAAGGGCCTCCGCCCTCTTGTCGTCCGGCAGAAAATCCAGCAGGGGAGCTATCTTGTACCAGAGCTCCCTGTCATAGCGGGCCACGATAGCCAAGGTGTTGGCCGCTTTAATCGTCGTCGCTGCCGACGAGATGACTCTACGTCCCATAGCATCCAATTTCTTTCCCTCGCCGTCCGGCGGGGAAGTCGATGTGGAGGCCGCACCCCCCCCCCCGCTTTCTTCCTGGCTGCCGCGGAGACGACGGAGTCCGGGGTAGGCTGCGCCCGGAGGCACAGGGGGGCCGTGTCCGGGACCCGGTACTTTTTCTCGTACCGGTCTCTTCTAGCTGGCGTCGTGGAAGGGTTCTTGAGGAGGGAAAGGCCCTCATCCCAAATGTCGTCCAACAGAGGCACTGAGAGGACCGTCTTCCTCTTGGCCTCGCGCCGCTGATAAAGGAAGCCTTCCTTTTTCTTCTCCTCAGGGCAGAGTTGGAAAAGCTCGGAAGCCCTGGAGATCATGGAGTGGAAAGATCCGATCTCGTCGGGCGGAGAAGCCCTGGTGGGAGGCGACGGAAAATCCTCGTCGTATGCCTCGTCGTCCGTACCCGTCGCTGCCGTGTCAGTCCCCGTATCATCCCCTCGGGTGGACGGGGAGGAGGGCTGGAAGGGGCGCGACGGTTGAAAAGGAGGTGGTGGATGGATCCTTCTTTTCTTGGTAGGGGGAACACCAGAAGGTCCCGGTTCTGGATCCCCCGACGGGAGAGGTTCCTCCGTCGGTAACGGTAGCCTCGTCCTTATCTCGGAGCATAAGGACTGTATGGCCAACAAAATGGCCGCCGAGTTGTCTTGCGGCGCTGGCAGAGGGGAATCCGACGGGCGAGCAGGGGCCCCGTCGGTATCCTCGACGATGTCGTCGTCACCTGCGTCGGGGTCCATTCCGACGGGCTGGCCTTCTTCCACGCCTAGGCCGTGGCTTAAGACCTCGATCAGCTCCTCTTCTGAGGTTGAGGCCGAATCTCCGACGACGCCCTGCCCCCCTTCTTCCCCACGGAGGGTTTCACGGGGGTCCTATCGATGGGCACAAAGGAAGACTCCCTCCGAGGAGGCAGGGAGATTCTGGGCCCTGAGGTCGCCACCACTGGTGCAGCCACCACAGGCTGAGCCAGGGCCGCCGCGACCGTTTCGATAGAGGGCTTGGTCGGATGGATCAAGGCCTTCACCACCTTAGGTGCGCTCACCGCCTTATCCTTGAGGGAGGGGGCACTGCCACGCTCCTCCTCTGCCTTAGAGCTCGACCGGGGCCTCTCCAGGAGCTTCGCCGGGTGCTCGGCCTTCCTCTTACCCGACCCAGAGCGTTGGCTCGTGGTTGATGGGGCCGGGGAGGGTGCGCCCTGACTGGCGCCCGTAGAGCCCGACCGTTGGGCGCTCCCGGTGCCAGCGGACTCGCGGTGCTTGGCCTTATGTTGGGCCCCCGTCGCCGGGGCGCCCTCAAAGGTCTTAGAAGACCGCTCGGATTTCTTCTTCTTCTCGCCAGATGGGCTCTTACCCTCCAGCCAGTTGGCGAGACGTTGATGGCGGTCCTTCATGGTCCGTTCCGACATGTTGCCGCAAAACGCAGAGTCCTTCTCCACGTGCGTCTTGTCCTCATGAAGGCAGTAAAGGCAGAAAGAGTGTTCGTCCTCCTTGAAGACGTTCTGCAGCTGGCATCCAGGGCAGACCCTGAACAGCTTTCCGGGCGTCGAGCTTCCCTTCTCCTGGGCCATCTCCGAGACCGGGCCTGAGAAGCTTCTGGATTCCTCCGAAGTGTAGCTCGACGAAATCTTCACCCTTGAGGGGCACAGATGAATCCGACACGGGTCCCCGTTGATCGGATGTAGGATCGGTGGAGCTTGAGGCTCTTTGACTGAAAGAATCGAAGTTTTTTGTGAAAAAAGCGCGAAAAATAGCACTAACGCTCGAGAGCAATAGCACGAGGATCCCAACACATGAACGTGCGGTAAAAATCTGAAGATGGCTGCCAGAGGCGGTGCTTAGGTAGAGGGCAGTCATTGGCTGTGGTCAGTATGACGCAGAGACCAGTGATTGGTTATTACTACGAAAGACAGATCAGAAACGAAACTGATACTGGTTTTTTCTTTACCGAGGATTCCCAGCCTGACGACGGGGAATATTCATGAGCATGTGAATCCATGCCAGACCCCATGCTGGAGAACCGTGACTTTCCTTGGCGTCGATGCCGGTGTCGAAGATGGCGTCGAGTCGACAGACCCGTGTGTCGAAGGTCCCTTCGACAACGGCGTCGAAGACACCGACCTCGGCGGAACCTTCGTCGACGGAACCTTCGAAGGAGGATTCGAGGTCATAGCTTTACTCGAGGGTTCGTGACGCGCTCGAGAAGCTTCCTTCGCCGGGTACTGCGACTCGCGGCGTTTTAGACCTTTGGGTCTTTCGACCAGAGCATCACTCTCGGCAGCCTTCGAGGGGGTCGAGGCCGCTTTCTCGAAGACGCTCATATTTTTGCGGAATTCCTCCCATTCAGCCCAGGAACCATGTTTCGTGGGGCAAGGGATTCTCTTAGGTGAAACAGAGGAAGGAGGACGACGAAGAAGGGGATCTTCGACGTCTCCTCTTCGAGTGCTTCGATCTCGAGGAGTGATGGGACCCGCTTCGAGACCTGGAGCGCGAATGGTGACGAGGAGACGAATGTCTCGACTTCGTTGAGGAAGAAGAAGCTTTAGAAGTCTTACCTTTTTCCAGCTTCCCCCTACGCTCCTTCAGGGCCTTAGCTGTCATGGACATACAGTCCTCGCACTCTGAACAATGGTGTTCCGCTCCCAAACACCACAGACAAACTCTGTGAGGGTCAGTCAGCGACATCTTTTTTCCACAGTCTCAGCATTTTTTAAAGCCGGACCGAGGGGTCGTCGGTTCCGACGAGGAAGCCATCGAGTATGGATCGAATATCTCGAGGAAATTGGATTAATTCTCTACGAAACTGAGCAACGATATTCCGAGGCACTGAGTAAGCGCGGAAAAACAGAACTGAGCAACGGACGCTGCGCGCGGCCTTTATAGGCAGGATGACGGACACGGCGGCTGTCGAGGGACATCGACTCGGCAGACGTCGACACGCAGCGCCCTCTAGAGAAAAAATTTCCGAGGCCAGCAAAGCTGGAAAGAGATATCTAAGATAAGGAATACGTCGGAGGACACAATCCCTTCGAAATTACTGTTACAGGGTCTGAAATACTGTGAAACTGGCAAGGTCTTACGAATAGAGAAGGACCATTGTGACAATCAAGAGACACCAAGGCCAGGATGATGAACCTCTGGGAAGGACAAAGAAGTTGTGCATTAAGACCCAGAGAGACTGAAAAGGAGGAGAACCCGAAATTTCAAACAAATGGGAACAAAGGGGGACAAAGGGGGACAAGGGCTGTCAGAAAGAGCCTTTAGGACCCCAAGAAAAACCAAGGTGGTTCATGTTAGCTTACCTATTGAGGTCTGGTCGGATTACTGTCATATTAACCCTCACAATGCAGGTGGAAAATAATGAGATGAGATAAAGCCTTCAATTCAGGCACCAGCACTGGATTCTAGGCTGCTTATAAATCAAGTGGTTGAATGCGCACTTCATCAGGACATTATTACACAAGAAGCTGCTTGATAGATGGAATTAACACTTTGCTTTTCAATGGACTATGGTATGTGTACCCTGGGTGGGGGCACAATATACCACATTTGTTTGGACAAGCCAGGCTCACGACTGCTGCAGTATCCCCTAAACAAAGCAACGCTGCGATTATCCATGTGCAGCAGACACTGCTCTGATCTGGTATAAGGAAACCTACTCTGAAGGAACTCATGATTTCCAGCGCAAGGCATCCATCCTGACAAAACCACTAACCGGATAGCATGATCGCCATCAACTTTAAATGGATACTTTAAAACAGGACATCTCCGATGTCTTGAAGACTGAGTGGGTTCTATGGAAACCAGAACGCTGTGTGTGCAGTCACACTCCCCAGCATGTAGCTATTTGCACCAAGATGGAACTGAGATTTCCCTAGAGGTCAAACAAATCTCACAGGATTGGGCAAGGAGAAACTCATGATGCCCACACGTCCGGTCTGGCTCCACGCTCCTCAGGCACTATAACCGATACCCGACTGTAAGGTGGTCCTTCGGTAGTTCAAGCCCACCTTTGAAAGGCTTAAAGCTGCCTTTATTACCAAGGCAACTGTGCATGGCCTCGTACCATTTGCCGCAGAGAAACTTGCTACTGGCTCAAAAGGCTCCTCGAAGCACATCAAGATGGGCTACTGAATACAGGTCTGGATCCCAAGGACGTCACAGACAACAAAGACTAACATGGAGTATGGCTCAAGCACAGCAGCAGAGAACAGAGGCACTTGGGCCATGTGGGTCACAACCACTTCCTCTGGAGGAAGGGGAGGGAGGTATTATCTGCAGAATGTTAGAACCTAACAATATTTATATTCCAAATAGTTTGATCCGACACCATCCCATGCCTACCGGAAGAAATTACTATCATGCTCTACAACCATATGGACAGAGAAGCTGAAAACATGCCTTGGTCTAGGCTTTGAGGGCAAGGTCTTGGCCAACCTGTGGATGTTGACATTTATATATGCAGGGATACTAAGAAGGGAATAGGACTGGTCCTGGCATTCAGTTAGCTTTAACTGCTCACTCTGTCCAGCTCCCTGAACCAAGATTATGGATCTTGCTGCAAGGGACGTTGTCAAGCAACATGCATCAAGCCCTGGTGACTTTAGGCACAAAGGTTGGTGTGCATTCCGAGCAACACCAGCTGCACTATATTGGCTGAAAAACAGGGGGAGGGCGGGGGGGTGGGGGCGGTTTGATTAAGAGTTGTACCAAGCCTGGTGAAGTGCCTTCTCCAGGTGGCCCCCAAGGTGCATAGCCTCCGATCTAGAGAACCTTTCACCAAACAAATGTACACGCTTGTTAGCTCGTTTCCCCCCCCTCAGGAGAATTTTCGGAGTGTTAGGATGGACCAGACGTGGTCAGACCTGCTCGCACAAACGGTTCTTGGGGTGGAAACCATGGGTGGGGCAGCAGAGGTTCCAAAGAGGTTGACGATCCTCCCAGGAGAGTGACGATAAGCAATAGGACAGCTATGACTCCTCCAGAGGCAGTGAGGTGCTAGGCAAACACTAGAGGAACATCTCCAGATTGCCTGCGCTTACTTCAGGTGAGAAATCTGGGTCTTTCAGGTCTTTTGGCAGAGGGGGTGGGAGGATTGTCAGACCAGATCGGGCGAGTTTTCCTTTTAAACAGGAAAAAGAAAGTGTAGCAGTAATGGTTGGTTACTACATCATTACAGGCAGATAGCAGGTATTTATCTACTCTGAGATTTCCTACTAGAGGAAGATTTGTTGGCCCATCTTCGGTACCAAAACACTGACCTCATACAAAGTTGTGTCAGTTTACATGGTAACGCCATGTATGAGAAGTTGCAAGCCTTCCTCTCAGGCATTGCGCCACTCCATGGAGTTTCAGCAAGCTCATAAATCTTGCCCTGGCTAAGGTAGAGAAGCAGTGAAGGTGAAGGATAGTTTTTCCTTCAAAGAAAATATTTCTGTCCAAAGATGCTTTGGCTCAGGCGCTACAGGTAACAGATTAACTCCAAAATACTGAGTTACTCTTCCACTGAGAGAAGCCAGATATGGTGCCTGCGCACCACATGAGTTCCTGGCTTCATTGTGGACCCGATAACAGCTTCTCTAGAACTGCAGGACTACAAGATATGGTCCTTAAAAAGGAGATTAGATTTGCAATTGAAGGAGGTCAGGCATCTCAGGATAGTTGAACTGTTGGTGTCTTTCATTCAGGTTATTTGTCCTGGTCCCTTGAATCGCAGGTCCCGTCAGGGACCAAAAATACAACCTGTCGGATGTCCTGTCATATACTGAAATAGTTGCACTGAGATATCGTAACAGAAAACCATTGATGGTTCGACCACATGGATGCATGCAAGGTGCCATGAACATTTGAATGGCTGGAACATCATGATCGAGGCAGATGCCAGCAGGAAAGGTTGGGGTGCCAGATGCAGGCATGCATCTACTGGAGTCAAATGGTCTCGTGGAGAGCTACGCATTCAAATGAATTGCTTAGAGCGTCTCGTGTAGCAGGTTCTTATGCAATCGGGTATCTGGCAGGAGGCCAAGTCAGTTTATGTATCTACCTCAAGATGGACATGATCTCAGCAGCGTCCCTAGAGGGCACCAGTTTGACTCCTGGCCGAGCTTGCAAAGGATTTTTAGCATGATTGCCTTGACATGCTCTCAGTCAATCAAATGGCACCAGATTGAAACTCTGGAGGTCTTTGCGACTGGTGATCAAATCCACTTCTTTGAATGAAGTTGTCGAAGGAGACGGTACATACCAGACAGGTTTGATGGCAGAATAAAACGAATACTCAGCTCCCCTACCCTACTCCCCTACCAGACAAATACTATTGCTGTTGAGAGCTGAGCTTACTTAGTCAAAGTAATGTGGCATAGGTGACGCACGCAGATTATGTTTTTTCCCAATGAGGTAGCTATTTTTTCTTACAGAATTCTGTAAAAACCAAGAACAAACAGTGGCCATACTTTAAGGTTCGACAGCCGGGAACTTGTGCTTACAAACTGTCCATTGACTAAACAGTGGCATTGTTCCCATATTTACTTGTGAATAGGATTTGTTCAATGTACCACACGCCAGACTATCGCTTCAGAGTGAGACGTGGTAGAGGAAGGCAGACAAGGAAGACACTGGAGGGAGATAATGGAGTGATGGGGTCAGGAGGCTACATAGCTCAGTGTATTGTCCCAATCTAATCCTGGTACTTAGTTATATGGTTGGCAGAATGAGGAAATCTAACCATGTCAGAGTCAGGCTTGCCCCAAGGTTAATCGGGACCTGTGCATAGTTGTACGTCGAATGTTGGCCACGAATGGGCAAGATTCAGTCTGTTGTGCTGCAGGGAACTCCCAGTCCTATTTTTACTCCAATGAGAAGGAAGGGCAAGGAGAAAGACCAGGGGAGGGGGTTAAATTGCTGCTTAAGGGCCAGGCTCTTCTAATTCCTGATCGTCAGTCCGTGGTGCTTTTGGGGGGTCTGTTGCAGATCTTACATCGCAGACTGCCAGGTACTCGTAATATCCTGTATTCCAGTAAGCTGCCTCTGAGACCCCCGCTATAGCATCTTGAAGGTAATGATTTGCTACTTCTGGTTCCAGCATCAGAGCAGATGCATTTTTAAAAGCAATGCATTTACCTGTGGAATAACATCTGGCTTTAAAGAGTAGCACATTGCAATGGGTGGAAGGGGCTATCGAGTTTCTGGTTGCTTTACAAGAGTGGATTGAGGGAGAAATCAAGAATACATCAACGTGGTTCTGGAGACAGGTATCCGGCCGGGGACATTAGTTCATATGTACAATATGGAGTACTGAAAGGACAGAATCAATTATATACAACTATAATCCCCTTCACACAGTTACCTGCAGCTGGCAATTGAGATGGGTGTCTGGAGTGGGCCTCATCAATAGCTACAAGGTGCCACTTTAGGACTGCAAAGTGGGGATACACTGGATGTGTGAGGCTGGCGAGTACCACTGATGGGCAGCCAGGAGGCAGAACATTGCGGACGGGGACTGGAGGGCGCAAGATGAGCTTGCGATTGAATGGGGCAACGGGGAAAATAGCAGATGTGTCAGACTGCTGGGTGAGAGGAACACTGAAGAGTGTTAAGGAGCTTGGGTGTGGGGGGCAGATGTACGTTGATACATCATTTGTCCTACCCCAAGACCCAGTCAGTGAACGATGGGATACCCGAAACAGAAGCAGTGACATACACACATTTCCATGAGGCACTTGGATCAAAAATAGGTACGCTTTAATGGTGAAATTAGACAGTCAGCCTTTAGATTACTGCTAGTACACCCCAACTCGCAACCTTGGTTAGATTTCACGTTTTAACATACATTTTACGTAAATCCCTGCCAATGGGGTGTGCGATATCATGCGCATTATTTGAACAATTCAGTTCATTTTTTTCAATGGGCATTCTTGCACAATCACGACCAGGAGCATAAGTGGGGCACTACCTGGATGATTTCCTGTCGATAGGCCAGCCAGGTACAGGGGCATGCCAGGAATCTGTCAGAAATGATAAACAGGCAGCACAGTGGAGCATACCACTGTCAAAAGAAAAATCTACTGACCCAACTAAACTCATCATTTTCCTGGGCATAGATAGACTCGGCGGCAGGGGAATCTAGGATCCCACGTGGCAAATTAGAAAAGTTACTTAGGGGAGGCCACCAGGGGGCGCACAGGCAATGGCAGCCTGATTGCGGAGCTCCCGCCGAAGCTGGGCCCATCCAGGGGATTGAGCCCCCCCCCCCTCCCTGAGACCCTCCCAACAAGTAACGAGCGGCGGGGGGAGCTGGCGACCCCCTAGGGACTCCCCTGCTCGAAGAGACGGCCCTCCAGCGCCAAGCAGAACCGGAGAACCACGAGTGCCGGAGCGTGACCGGGACAGCGTCACGCCTGCCGGTGCAGGAAGCAACGGATCCCTCCGCGGCCCGGGAGCCAAGGAGAAGAACCGGGTCCTCCCCTGGGCCCAGGAGGTGAAAGGCGAGTGTCGGGGGGACGGCGCTCCCTGTGTGGGCCCCAGCGGCGACCCCCCCCCCGACCTCGGAGGGAGGAGACGGACTCCTTCCCGGCGCTGCTCCGGACACCGCGGCAAGGCGGTGCGGGCCTGTAGAGGCGACGCGGGAGGCCAGGTCCCGCCAGAGGAGGCCCAGGTGAGGACGCTCTCCAGCGACGCTCCAACTCGGGTGGGGGGCGGAGTCGCTCCCCCCACGAGAACCGAGGCATCCACCATCCACGCCAGCCAGATCTCCCCACCCTGGGTCACGATAGTGGCCCCCAGCCAGAGAGCGGGCGGCGCAGACCCCCACGACCGTGTCATCGCAGAGGTAGACCCCCAGGGCCGCGCCCCGGAGCGAGAACCCGCTGGACAAAGGAGGCCCCCGGGGACACCGCCCCAGGGGGAATCAGTGGACCGGCAGCCCAGGTGAGAGGCCCCCGCTCCTGGTAAAGCGGGGCGAGTGCCCGCCTGCGGGGCTGACCCACCATTCATAAGGGCTAAAGCCCACACCCCGGAGACATCCACAACACCGCGGGGACAGGTCAGCGCAGCACAACTCCAGGGGCCCACAGGGCCACGACACACCACGCAGCTGGGAGGCGTTGATCAATTCAGATCTGAAGGGGGACCCCATGACCACGCTGCTCAAGGGCATTGGAACACACCTTTGGCGTCCCTCACATCATAGGACCCCAGGCCCACCCTGATCACGCAAGCGGCCCGCGAACCAGGTGAGAGGCCCCCGTCCTCAGCTGGCGGGGCGAGTGCCCGCCTGAAGGACTACCCCACACCCCGCAGGCGACAATCCATCGCCTACAATCCCCATCGGAGCGACGCACTACGGACTGGTCCCGGGACGGCACGGTGCTCTCCCCAAAGGCCCCTCGGACCGCAGCGGATCAACAACACCCCATGAGCTGGAAGAAGGCCCTACAAACGTTTCGTTTCGAAGAAACAGAACTCCACCGAGGTCCCCACTACCTCCGGAACCATGGCCCATGCTGAATCCAAGGACCAATCCGCAGCGGCGATGGAGAGGGGCTTCGCCTCCATCCTCCAGGAGATTAGAGAAATGAGATCCGACATTGCCCAGAAGTTCGAGAAACTGGACCAAAGGGTAGACAAAATCGAGGACAGAGTCCTACAAGTGGAAAATTATCAATCGTCCTCTACATCTCAGGAAATCCAATTCGATACACGGCTTGTGGCTCTGGAAAAGAGGGACGAAGAGAGAACCAGGATTATGGACGACTATGAAAATAGGGAAAGGCGGAACAATCGAAGGTTCTTTGGGATCCCGGAGACGGAGGGCGAGACGGAGAGGGAGCTGACCCGAGTGGTGAGAGACATCACCCTCCTGTTCGCCGAGGAAATGACGACGGAACTCATGTTCGACAGGGTGCACAGGGCTGGGGGAAGATCGGGGAGCCCCAGATCGGTCCTAGCTCGTTTCCACTACTACACTGTAACGCTCACCTGATTCCCGCAGAGGCGCCGGTCTTGACTGGGTGAATGCCGTATCTTCAAAGGTGATGTGTAACACACGGTTGGCTCTTTGGGCTGGACCTCTGTGCACTGTATGTCTGACTCGAAGAGTAAGATGTCTGCAGATAGAAAATATGGGATTAATGAACTGGGGTTATTGGGTGCCTCTCTCCTCTTCCCTTTCTCTTCTCCTGTAGAATCCCAAAGGTTAACGCCCTCACCTTAGGTAAGTGAACGCCGAGCTCTCCATCTGCCTCGGGGCAGGGTGCCGTAACCAGTTTCTTCACTGGATAAGGGTGCAGGCCTCTTGACCTCAGAGGACTGCTGTCCGTCGTTAACTGCACGAACGGTAAGTTCTGGGCACTTCAAATGTCTTAAAAGTCTTTTGTAATGATATCTCTTGTTTTGCAGGGTTCCGGCGATGGCGGATGGCGGGCTGATGAGAGTTGAGGATCGAACCCGCGTGAGGAATAGAAGCGCCTGGAAGCACGTAAGTAAGCGCTTGTAGCCTATTTCACGATGCGCACTAACTGTCCCTTTTATCTTGCAGGTACAAGTTCGGAGCTTTAGAGAAGCTGAAGGGTGCTGGAATACCCACTGGATTCGGCGTGGGAAGGAGTAATGGCACGTGAGTAATAAAGTTGCCCAATGTCTTTAAACGCACCTTCTTTTGTCTTTCAGATGCGGGATGCAGCGACGAAGGCCTCCGGAGCGTGCGAAGAGCTGGTAAGCTTTTGTCTTTCAGATGCCGGAATGCAGTGCGAAGACCTCCGGAGCATGCGAAGAGTAGGTAAGCCTTTGTCTTTCAGATGCCGGAATGCAGTGCGAGGCGTTGATGACAGCCGATGGACCAGGTAAGAGATGCGCTGCCACTGAAGACCGTTGTGCTAACCTGTTCTTTCTTTGTCTTTACAGGTGCTGCTGAAGACTGGATTCCAGGATGGTAAGCCTTTGTTCCCTTAGGCCCAGGATCAGAAGCAGAAGACACGATGAGCGTTCTGGTGCAGAGAATGCAGAATAACGCAAAGCAAGATTCATCCATCGGGTGTGGTTTAAATAGCCTCCTGTAGTGCTTAGGTGTCTCCTTCCACAGCCACGCCTAGGTAAGAAAAGAGTTCCTGCTTTCCAGAAGAGTTCCAGTGTTCTGAACCTAGGGAGTGGCTCCTGCCCCACCCAACAGGAAAAGTAGTCCCAAACAGAAGAGGATCAGGGGTTCAACTGGCAGGTAAGTAAGCAGCATGGTCTGCTGCAGGTAAGTCCACCCAAGCATTATGAGCCCGGCGCTTCCAGCGCTGGGACTGGGCATCTTTATGAGCCTGGTGCCACTGGCGCCAGGACAGGGTCCAAAAGGTCCCAATTGGGACTGGCTGGCACTCGGAACCAGGGTTATGGGTCTGCTTACAAGGGAGTCGGGCAAGTCCTGATCTTTTGGAAGCAGAGATCATGACATACACGGAGAAAGCGGCGAGGAAGGCGGGGGCGATAACTTATAACGGCGCACAAATCACCATTTTTTCAAGACCTCTCAGCTTATACCCTAGCTAAACGAAGGATGTGCCGCCCCCTGACGCAACAACTGAAAGAGAAGGGCATCCGATACAGATGGGGATATCCCTTCTCTCTGTCCTTCAAATACCAAGGCCAACGCACAACGCTGGTACCGGAAGACATTAAGGGCGCTATTCAAGACTATGTGGAAGCACCCACCCCCCGGAGGGGACCGGTGGGTCCGGAGGCGCTCAGCAGGGGCACCCCCGGGCAGCCCAACTCCAGGAGAAAAACCGGTGCGAGGAAGTTCAAGAAACTGAACACTCCACCAACACCAATGGAGGACGACCGTGCCGACTCAGAGGGGTGACACCTGCGACCCCATGCAGATCACTGAGATCGAAAAACAGGAGGACCCTGGGGTCGCTCTGTTCACTGCACCCCCTCGAACTGCAAGTATATGGGGGCTGGGGGGGGAGAACAACTGTGGGAACCGAGTGTAGTATCCGGGAGAGTGCCGAAACGGAAAGACTCGGGGGAGAGTCGAGATGGGGGGGTGGAGGGGAGATCACGTTAACAAGATTTGTAAGTGAAGCCTGGCCGGGGGGATCCAGCTGGTGGTCCAGCCAATAATCCAGGAATGGAAGAACTACATGGCTGGACGCCGGGGAGGGGGGTGGGGGTTTGTTTACAAGTTGGAGGTTTTAGGGTGGGAAAAGTGTTCAGGGGTAACTTGGGGAAACGTTTCAAAGAGGCCCAAACAAAAAAAAACAGTAAGCAGGGTGGGAGCGACCATGCGACATCGGTGACCAAGGGGAAAGGTGACAGCGATTATGGCTGATGACCGACCGGCCCTGGGGGTGGGGACCCTAAACGTACGGGGCTTGAACACTCCCACGAAAAGATCCCTAATCAGCAGGGAGTTTAGGAGGGCGAAGCTAGATCTACTTTTCGTGCAGGAAACACACTGGGAGAGGGGGAGGGAACCCAGGTTGCGGGGAGGCGGAATCCAGGAGGTTTTCCATGCATCCCATAAAGGAAAGAAAAGAGGGGTTGCAATTCTGATCGCCAAAGGGTTGGGTTTCGAAAAAGACTCCGTCCTGAGGGACCCCGAAGGCCGCTTCCTCTTCGTACGAGGCTCCCTATAGGGATCGCCCATAACCTTGGCGGTAGTATATGCCCCAAACGAGAGCCAGGCCCAATTCTGGGAGGGAGTGGGGGAAAAGGCTGAAAACCTTTGTCCAGGGCCCATTGGTGGTGGGAGGCGACTTCAATATGGTCCTAGACCCATCCAGAGATAGACAACGGGTGGGTCCACCAAACCCCAGACCCGCTGGAGACGCCTCGACACGCTGCTTTCAGAGGGTAAATGAAGACCTGAACCTGGCGGATACACTACCTACCCCCGGGCAGGGACTCCCTCTTTCTCATACTATTCCTCTGCCCACAAAGCCTTCTCAAGGATAGACTATATCCTCGTGGATGTGGTACTCCGTCCCCACATAGCGGGTTACAGGATAGACCCCGTCCCCTGGTCGGACCACGACTTGGTTAGGGTCACCCTGGCAGGGGACTGGTGTAGAGAACGGAGGGGACGTTGGAGATGCAACAACGCCATCCTGAGGGACGAGGTACATGCCCAGACTGTCCTGGATGCCGTCACAGAGTTCTTCGAGCTCAATGACAACGGGGAGGTGGGGACGCACACCCTCTGGGACGCCTTTAAGGCGACCCTAAGAGGAGTGCTCATAAAAATAGGTTCCAGACAGAAGAGGGAAAGGGAAACCCAGGAGAGGATTTTGAGGGAAAAAATAGCTCATCTCCAACCGGAGGGCTCCCCGGCACGGACCCTGGAGCGAGACCGCGTGGCCGCCCTGGAGGACTATAGGCTCCAATTGAAGGATCTTCTCCGGAGAGGAACCTCCAAATGGTTAAACAAAAATATTACGAGGGGGGGACAGAGCGGACAGGATCCTGGCCTGGAAATTGAGGGAGGTCCAGAGAAGCAGGATGGTGAAGGAGATGAGGGATAGCAGGGGAACACTAGGCTGTGACACCCCCCACATAAGCGAAGCCTTCCGCCAATACTACGAATCACTATACGCCTCCGAATACGACGGCGGCGATGCCCAAATTGAGGATTTTCTCTGCTCCATACAGATACCGTCCCTTTCACGGGAACTGGCAGAGGGGCTGGAGGGTCAGGTGACCGAGGAGGAGGTGGAGAAGGCGATCAGCGGGATGAAGGTGGGGACCTCCCCGGGGGAAGATGGCTTCTCTGTCTATTTTTATAAGAGGTTTCGGTCCTCCCTGTCTCCCTATCTGGCAAGGGTCTTCAACATGGTTTTGGATGGTGCCATTATAGTTGTCCTCCCCAAGGAAGGTAAAGACCCGAGGGAATGCTCATCCTACCGACCCATATCATTGCTCAACATCGATGTCAAAATCTTGGCCAAGGTGGTGGGTAGGCGAATGGAGGGGGATAATGCAGAAGTTAGTCCATGGGGACCAGGTGGGGTTCATTAGGGGCAGACAGGGATCGGATAATATCCGCAAAATGATAGACTTGGTACTTTTCGCCCAAAACTCCAATCTCAATGCTTGCATACTGTCCCTGGACTCGGAAAAAGCTTTTGACAGAGTAGAGTGGAGATACAAGATCCTCCTCCTCCAACAAATGGGCTTTGGGACACACATCCTGAGCTGGGTGGCTGCCCTCTATAGCGCCCCCACCGCAAGAGTCCAGGTGAATGGAGTGCTGTCAGAATCTTTCCCCCCTCACCCGAGGGACTAGACAGGGCTGCCCCCTATACCCCCTAATATATGTCCTCACAATAGAGGCCATAGCGGTCAGGTCCCACCCAGACATCAAGGGTATAAGAAGGGGAGAAGTGGAATTCAAACTCTCCCTGTTTGCCGATGACATCCTGGCATACCTGGTGGACCCGGGCTCTTCGCTTCCTCCTCTCCTGTCCCTGTTCAGCTCATTCGGGCGTTTCTCAGGCCTGAAAATCAAAACTGCTAAGTCTGTCCTCCTTCCGATGCGCCTTGTGGACCCAGTACTAGACCCCCTGACCAGGTTTCACGGGATAGCTGTGGGCAAGAACACCATAAAATACCTGGGTGTCCTCCTCACTAGGGACTTATAAAAACTGGGGGCTTCCAATTACGAGCCCATGCTGTCCGAGATAGCCTCTGACTTGAGGAGATGGGGAGGAATGATCCTCTCGTGCTATGGTCGGATGACGGCAGTTAAAATGAACATTCTGCCCCGGCTTTTGTACCTCTTTACAGCCCTCCCTACCCGGGTACCCGCTCAAACCTTCATAGATCTGCACAAGGGGGTCCGAGATTTCATTTGGCAGGGGAAAACCCCACAGATTGGTAGGGCCACCCTAACGCTTCCAAGAGAGGAGGGGGGGGATTTGGATTCCCAGATTTCCAATTGTACTATCACGCAGCACAACTGCGGGTCCTCCTAGAACATATGAAGGAAGGCTTGCGAACATACTGGTCATATTTGGAGGACATGGATGTCCACCCCCTTAAAGTCTGCGACCTCTTGTGGGCCCCCCGCAAATCCATACCGAAACAAGTACTATTTCACCTGGGCGTTCTCTGGGACGTCTGGAGGGAGTGCCCCCGAACCGCCCATCTTTCCTCCTGGCTGTCCCCCATGACCTCCTTGTGGGGGCCCCCCCTGAAACTGGGCAGTAGAGGGTTCGAACAATCCCAGCGTTGGTCCGACGCGGGACTGGAATGGACGGGCCAGCTGTTCAAGGAGGGTGAATTCTTGAGTTACGAGGACCTCCGGGAGGGACTGGGAGGCGGGACCCTCTCCATTTTTTAATACCTCCGGCTTAAGTGTATCCTCAACGATCCTGTATGGGGCCCAAATCTGCAGAGACAACCAACTCCCTTCGAGAAACTCCTTGACTTAGCAACCTCCAGAAAGGGAGCGGTCTCCAGTATATACACAGTCCTAAACACCCATGACCTTCAGGCTAGGAGGGGCTTCAGGGGGGTTTTGGAATGATCTGGCGGGGGAGGAGATATCAGAGGATGCCTGGGCTCGTATTTTTAAGATATCGTTTCATGGCAATCTTTTCACTGCGGATATGGAACATAACTTTAAGATCCTGCTGGGGTGGCACAGGGACCCGGCAAAACTCTCGAAAATGTTTGCAGGGGTATCACCAGAATGCCCGAGGGGCTGTGGCCAGATAGGGTCTAGAGGTCACATGTGGTGGTTATGTCCGAAGGTGCAGACCTACTGGGAATCAGTGAGGGACTGGATAGCAGAGGCAACGGAGGTCCCTCTGCCCCTCGGCCCGTTGACCATGCTGCTGGGCCTCCCCCCTGAGGATGCGGAAATACACCGGTAGCCAAGGATGTGGGAAATTATGGAGAGCGGGCAGAGTGGCCCTAGCCCAGAGGTGGAAGAGCCCGGAAACCCCTTCCAAAGAAGATTGGATGAAAAAACGTAATATGTTTTTGATGGACAAATTGACCGCCCTGGTAAACAAGGACTCATGCTCATTCCTTGCTGACTGGTATGGGGTCCAGCAGACATGGGGATGGGATGTACATTAGTTCTGAGATCGTCCCCCCCCCCCCCCCCCGACAGTCGGGGCGGGGTCGCCTCCGAGAAAGACAGCTCCCAACAGGGGGTCCCCGCGGCCCGGGACGACGTCGGCCTCAAGCCAGCAAGGGAGTTGGTCACACGTCGCGGTGCTCTAAAGAACTAGAAAAAGATGTGAAAGTTTGGTCTCTTTACTGTTGTCTTGTTTGGTTTGGACAAGGGAGGGGGCTGGGGGGGAGAGATCTGGGGTACTGGGATACCCTTTTTTCTACTTTTTGATCTTCAAAATGTCAATAAAAACTAAAGTTTTAAAAAATTAAAAAAAATAAGAAAAGTTACTTAGAAGAATCAGAGCACGAAGGGGAAAAGATAAGGGAACCGTTAGTCATTAGCAGGGAGCTTCAATTCTGCAGCCAGAATGATCCCACAAGGGAAAGTGTTCAAGGAGCTTGGAAATTAAGACCAAAGGCTGCAAGAAACCCCACCTACACAAGGTCGGTGGAAGAATTTAAGAGATGTTGGTATGGGAGGAACTTCTGTCAAACTTCCACGATACGACAATATGGTGCACGCCATTAAATACAGAAAAAATAGATTCTATTTACTGATGCTGCAGAAAGTAAATGTTTTGGGGCAATACTGGGCACAGCATGGTGTGTGGGGTAATGGCCAAAAGCCTGGCATGCACAACATTACACTATTTGAGATCATCCCCATCTGGATGGTGCTCCATATTAGGGGCGATTGTTTAGAAAACACTGAGCTCATTGCGTAGTCCAATAACATGGCGGTAGTAGGAATCAAACAGAAGATCGACCACTTGCCAACTGGTTTTACGCATACTAAAAGGGCCATGACCATCATAACACTTAACAGAAACATTGAGGTATGGGCAAAGCACATTACTGGCACAGATAACATTGCAGACGCATTATCTCGATTTCAGTGGAACACATTTCAGCAAAGGCCGGGGCCGTGATGCAACAGCAGCAGCAGTGTGACACAGACTGGTGTCACCAAGAGGCACAGACCCTCCAACAGGTTTACGCAATACAGTAAGTGTCTGAAAACTGTACTAAATGTCACAGGTTTATCACATGTAGAACCAGTAACTACGGTGATTGACACATTTCTGGAATGGGCATACAACCAGGAGCAGAAAAAATATTGGAGGAAAAAAAAACACCCGACGGCAGTATTGCTCAAGGATGTTCAGATCCAACCCACAGCGCATTACTGAAGGTGTGGGGAAAGTTGGCGGGCACACAGAAGGTCAAAAAGGTGCCCATTGAATTTTGAGAAACTGGTAATTCTAATAGGTTTACTAGATACGGTGCGCTCACACCCGTATGAGACATCTGTTTAGCGCAGCATGCACCATTGCATATTTCGGGGCCGTCAGGCTAAGCGAACCTATCGCATCAAGTACGAAAGCCAGCGACGGCTTGGGCATACTGGCTGTGCAGGTAAAAGATGATAGTATTGCTAATGATGTGCAAACATCCAAGACAGGTAGCAAACATACTGCATAGAGGACAAAGCAAACTGTCCAGTGTGTATCACCAATCAGTACACCAAGAGCCGCCACACGTTGGGGGCAGTTTCCTGGTGCATATGGACGGCAGTGCCTTAAGTCAATTCCAATTCAAAGCTGTGCTCATGAAAACCACGGTAAAAGTTGGTTGGGACAGCAGGGAGTATGGGACTCACTCCTTCAGAATAGGGGCAGCAAAAACAGCCTGGCAAGGCGGGGCAGGGGACCCAAAAGGTCAAAACAATAGAGGGTTGGAAATCAGACTAAGACCAGAACTAATCTGATGCTTTTCTAACAAACAGATCAAGATGCCCCGTTCAAGTCGGCGTGGATTATAGGACACTTGCTCATTTTCAGGACAGGGAGATGGTTGGAAGACACTAAAGAGAACAGCATTCCGAAACACCATCACATCATGGTGGGGTTACAGGGACATGAAATGGTCCGAGATACATGACTGGCTCGCAGTTTTAGTAGCTTTCAGGGATCCGCCTGAATTTTGGATTATACACCTAGGGGGCAACAAGGGAAAAAACAGCTGCTAGCTGATACATGCTCATTCCTGGCAGGCATCGCACACAACTGGAGAGAGACTGAGATATTCTACCCAGCAATGCTGCCCAGAAAGATATGGTTGCGGGCAAATTTGTATAAAGCTATAAACATAGCAAGAAAAAAGTTCAACAGGGCGGTGGAAACATTCTGCACAAGTAGGGGAATAAATTTCATCAGGCACAGTGCCATTTCTTGGGAAAACCCGGAGCGGTTTCACAGCAATGGGACACACCTATCAGACAAAAGAATGGACAATTTCCATGCAGAAACGGTAAGCAGTCTGGCAGCATGAGGATGTAGATAGGTAACTTTTGAGGAGAACCTGGAAGGCCAGTAACCCATCCAGGTGTGGCGGCACGGGGCAGGGACAACCCTGGACCTCGTGCCCAAAAGTGTACATTGTTTATTTCGTGTGAATTTGTACAAGATACTTTACAAGTTACATTTTACAATTATGTTATGTGCAATAAAAACCACAGCCTTTTATTGCCAAACACCTACACAATGCGCAGGTCATCATTGGGTAACTAACATTGGAAACAGTCACTGCCTCTTGGCTCCACTGATTATGGCCAGTGCTGCAGAGGGGGCACCCCGTAGGGGCAGGGGGAACAGGGACAAAACACATGCTGCCACAAGCAGCATGAGCAACACAAGGCCGCCTAAACACTGCACTCACCCTCCCCTCCCCCCCGGCTCCCCATCCTTTAGCTATGGCATGCTCAGGTTCTCACACCAGGGTGCCAAGGAACAAGTTCTGCGCCCTCAGATGAAGGAAAGTTGCCAACAAAGGTGCACAACAAGGTACTAACGGCAGTCAGCGCCAGCCGGACACGGGGGTCGGGGGAACCACCAAAGCCCCCAGAAACACATGCATAGCCTAGGGCAGAACTGCACGGATTTAAGGAGGCAATAGGGAGAGAGAGGTTCACTGGTACTCCAGACGGAGCACCATAGTTAATTCTGCGTATGCACATGAACACATATCTCTGCAATGAGTGCTTAACACACTGAGCTAACTTGTGAACCATTGTGGCACTCAATTTATCAATATGGATTTCAAATTTGGCTATTGCATGTGATCAATATAATTCCCACAAGAAGGAAAGAATGCTACATAAGTTGTGCCATACGGAACACACAAACTATGCATTCCTTAGTGCATAGTGTACACAGAAAGCATTAAATGATTAATTGATCAAGACAGAACGTACTTGTCAAAACAGACAGGCAATAGGTTTTGCCCCTCAGCAACATGCCATACAATCACCTGGCGTGTGATATTCAAGTCTGGCGAACAATGGACTCTTACTTTAGATCGGGTAGCCTTGTGGGGACACTGGGCAAGTGCCCCTTTTGCTCTCCCATAAAAAGGTCTCTGCTCGGCACGCCAGGGAGTCATTAGCCCCTGGGCAGGCAGCCGGCCTTTTCATGGACACGGTCCCTCTTGAGCTAAACTCGCTTCGACAGTGCAGCCAAGAGGCCAGGAGCGCGAGGGACTTTCGCACAAACATGAGCGCCATCCCCCAGGTAGGGTGAGCCGATGCAAAAGAAATGAAGCCCGAGGGCCTCTCCATCCCTGGAACGCCCGCTGCTCAAGCCATGCTTTGCAGGGTCTTCCCCTCGCCAGTGCACCATTCTCGCAATATGAAAGCCAAGAGAGAAAGCACGGCTGGCCCTGCAGAAAAGAAACGAAAGATGCACGTGGGGCTAGGAGATTGCATACTCAATCTGCCCGGCCCCAGCGCTAGGCCCTTTTAAAACTGTTAAACATGTTTGCACTAAAACGCCATGTTGTATGTAAATTAATACATGTAAAGCGTCCTTTGTTCAACATTAGATTACTACCATAACGGAGACCATTAGCCTCAAGTCCTAAAACATGGCATGAATGACTTCTAAGCGACCCGGGTGCTGCAAAATTCTGCATTACATCTGATCAACATTAACATCCCCTACCAACAGATGCCACACAGCCATGCCCCTACCGGTGTACATGCCAGCACAGGAAGGCGTTTCACCCCTACGGGTGCAGAGCTGAAAGTACAGCCATGCCCGGAGATGCCACATGGCCATGCTCCTATCGGTGTACATGCTAGCACAGGAAGGCGTGCCCCCCTACGGGTGCATAGATCTGAAAGTACAGCCATGCCCAGAGATGCCACATGGCCATGCTTCTCCCGGTGTACATGCTAGCACAGGGAGGCGTGCCCCCCTACGGGTGCATAGAGCTGAAAGTACAGCCATGCCCGGAGATGCCACACGGCCATGCTTCTCCCGGTGTACATGCTAGCAGAGGAAGGCGTGCCACCCCTACGGGTGCATAGAGCTGAAAGTATGGCCATGCCCGGAGATGCCACACGGCCATGCTTCTCCCGGTGTAGATGCTAGCACAGGAAGGCGTGCCCTCCTACGGGTGCATAGAGCTGAACGTACAGCCATGCCTTGCAACCTAGAGTACCCGGTTTTCCACCTCTAGCACTCCTACGGTGGCCCCTTTGACTAGCAGCTCCTCTCGATTTACTAAATGACGAGTAATATCGAAAGGAACCTCCCCTCCATTGTTGTCCCCTAGGACAAAAAGGCGGAGGTTGACGAACTGCAGTGCCCAATGACTTTGCTGCAGCTTTGGAGGTGTGCAACCTCAAGGCTCGCGTCAGCCTTGCTGCCAAAAAGATGTTCACCATCAAAGGGCATGTTGAGGAGCCGAGCTTACACATCAGGAGCAAACCCTGACTTCGGCAACCACGCAACGTATTACGGTGCTCGCCGCCATGGACCGGCTGACGCAATCAACTATGTCCAGACCCGACTGAACGGACTCGCACATGGCGTCCTTGCCATCCTGCACGATAGCAAGAAAACCATCCCGTTCCTCCCCTTCTGGAATATGATGATCTGCTTAGGAGATACAGTTCCACAGAGTGTGCGTGAAACGAGACAAGGCACAAACTGAGGTGGCAGCCTGAAGCGCCATACCCCCAGAAGAAAAGACCTTCGCCCAGCCGTCAAAACATTTGTCGTCCCTATCAGGAGGGATGGTAGGGTACGACGCCTGCTTTGCGGGGGCCGTAGCCGCTTACACCAAACGTTCCGGAGTGGGGTGCGTGGTCAAGTAGCAGGGGTCGCCACTGGCTGGGCGATATTCCTTTGGCAAGGACTTGCTCACTGCCGGAAGACTCTCCGGAGAAGTCCAAGCGGCAGCCACCCCTCTCTGCAAGACCCTATGGAATGGCAGCACTCGGTCAGTTGGTGGACCCTGGTCGAGGATATCAGTCAGGTCATCCTGGTGAAAATCCCCAGGGTGGGCAGACCACCCCAGGTAATCCATGACCCTCGACATCAGGTGCCGGTATGAGGACTCGACATGCGTGGCAGGCTCAGGCCTACCAAACTCCACCTCCGGAGAGGTGTCCAGACCACCGGCGTCGTGCAATGACTGACGCAGGTCCTCAAATTGGCTATGACCAGAAACAATGTCATCAGGAACCTCTGCAGGAACGTCACCTTCCTCAGACCCCTCATCCACCTCAGAAATATAATCCAGATGCTGGAAACAGGGTCCAGAAAAAAGGAACAAAGACATGTTTAGCCTTGGCCAGAGCCTTTCTGGGGGGGGGGTTCCACCGTGTCACGGGGTACCCCAGACAAAGCCGCCTCAAAAGGCATCGACGTCGAGCGTGGCGCAGACAGCTTCAGCGGCGGCGATATAGGCCTCGAGGGCGGAGCCCCGAGCGTGTCTCTCGACAGCCTGGGCGCCGATGGCGTCGACGACTTCCTCAGAGGCGGAGCATCGAGAGATTCCGTCGACGACCTCGGCGCCACTGGCGTCCATGTCTTCTTCGAAGACTTCACAGGTTCTCGCGGTCTCGAGGACCGGGACCTGGAACGGGCATACCTAGAGAGACCATCCTTGTCCGACCGGGACCTCGAAGGTGCCCGGTGGTCGCGATGACTGCTCGAGCCCAAAGGCGTACGAGCAGCATCTCTAGAACTGTTACGGTCCGCGTCTTTCGACGGCGCGGACGGACCAGAGCCCTGCGATTGAAAAATCGCCAACATCTCCTTTCGGAAGAAATCCCATTCCTAAGGAGTGGAATGCTTGTTGGGACAAGCAACCCGCCGACGGGCGGAGTCCTCGGACGAGGAAGGCCCTTCCTGGAATGCCTCGACGAGACAGAGGAATGGCGGGACCGATTCCCAGAGCGAGAACCCCCGGACTCACGACAATGCAGAGAGTCGCCCCTCGAATCATCCGTCGAAAGACTAGTGGAACGCGACTCCCGGGGCTTGGCCACCTTACCAACCGACAGCTTCTTCTTACGCTCCCGCAAGGCCTTCGGTGTGAGCGATTAGCAGTCGACACAGTCATCCGTATCGTGGTCCGCCCCAAGGCACCAGAGGCAAGCATTGTGCGTGTCCGTCAGTGACATCTTGCACCCGCACAGCCGACACTTAAACCTGAACCGCGGGGTGGAAGAAGCTGAAAACAACATACAATATCAAGGAAGAACACAGGTTCGAAGAACCGAACGAACAGGATTCAGTAGAATCGAGGCGCGCCGAGATCTCCAACGCGAACACGTTCGCAGAAAAAAACGGAACTGAGCCTACGGGCGTCGTGCGTCCTACTTATAACATCCGGAGACTTCAGCTTGACGGAGGCCCTCGAGGACAGCGTATAGACATCAACGCAGAAAGATTTTCCAAAGCAGCACAGCTGTGGCGATTACTGTCATAGATATGGAATACGTCGGAGGACCCAATCCCCTCGAAACAACGATCTTACTTGACCCAGTGACATTGAGAATGTTCAAGTGCATGGGGGAGGGGAAAGTGCATGGGGGAGTGAGGGGGAGGTGGAAAGTGCTTAGTAAAGGAATAAAAATAAAAAGCAACTAACAGTGATAGTTCAGCCAGCAGTGGCAAGTGTTAGGTTTAAGGCAACAGACAGGGTGTGTCTGATAAGTGTAGAAAAGGGGGGTGGGGGGGCAAAGCTCTAAGGCTACAGATAGAGCCCCAGTGCAAGGGATTGCCAGGAGGCAGTGCATGTGAGTGGCAGGGTGAGCAGGTACCTGGAACCAAAAGTTAGAGGGCAACCAGGTGCACAATGCCGAGACAGGACAGTTTAGCAGGGGAGAGGCGGAGCAAAGAGGAAGGTCTTGAGGTGCTTCCGGAACCAGGAGGTGGTTCTCCTCAAGTTTCAGAGTGGCAGGGAGGTTGTTCCAGAGGGAGGCTCCAGCCGAAGACAGATCTACCCCCAGATAGTTTCTTTGAAATATGAATGACCCTGAGGGAATTAGAGGAAGGATCCAAAAGCTCGGGAGGTAAGGTATTTACAGAGGGACAGCTGAAGATATTTTGGACCAGGCCCCAGAAAGCCTTGAGGACAATGCAAAGGGTCATGAATTTAATCCTTGCAGCCACCTGGAGCTAGTGGAGAAATCCGATCCCAGGGCTTGCGTCCAAGGACAAGTCTTGCAGTCCTGTTCTGGATAAGTTGCAGAGGGCGTAGAGTAGAAGCAGGTAGATTTAGAAAGAGGCTGTTGCAATAATCCAACTTAGAGAGAACCAGGGCTCGATAGACAGTGAGCTTCTGGGGGATGAAGAGGAAAGGCAGAATACCTCTGAGGGATGCAGATTTAAAAGTGACTTTTTAGAGACATCAGAGATGTGGGCAGAGAAGGAAAGCGTGGAGTCAAAGATGACCCAGAGGTTCTTAGCCTTGCAGGTGGGGGTGGGAGGGTCAAGGGAGGCCGGCCAGGGAGTGACAGGAAAGGTGGGTGAAAGTGTGCAGATGAGTAGGATCTCAGTCTTGCTGGCATTCAGGCACATATAGTTGGCGGCACACCAATCCTGAATGGCAAATAGGCAATCAGAGATAGGAGAAGAAGAGGTGGCAGAGGGAAGCCTGAAAATGAGTGGAGTGTCATCAGCATAGCACTGAATATTGGAGCAGAAAATGGCAATGCGGTGGGCGAGAGTTGCCAGGTATAGGTTGAAAAGCCAGGGTGAGATGTTAGAACCCTGGGGAACACGACAGATAGAAAGGGAGATACATGAAAGGAAGGACCCAAGTTGGACCTGGGAGGGTTGATCAGAGAGGAACGAGGTCAGCCAGGCCAGAGCCTGATCGGTGATGCCCAGGTTGTCACAGAGACGGTTGAGTAGGATGGCATGGTTGACTGTGTCGAAGGCAGAAGAGAGATCAAGTAGGATGAGGACAGAGGGGATGTTTGAGTCAAGGTTGGAGACCTGATTTTCATGGATGTTCAGGAGAGCAGTTTCTGTGCTTCTGGCAGCTCTAAAGTCAGACTGGTGATCGTGGACACAGCCAACAGAATCAGAGTGAGTGAAGGTTAAGCTGTGAAATGGCCAGCTTTGAGGAGTTTGCCCAAAAAGGAGTGATGGAGCTTGGGCGATAGTTAGCTGGGCAAAAAGGGTGGCTGTGCATTTGAGAAGAGGGTCACAAGAGAGCTCCAGAAGGGATGGCAGGGGAGCGGGGCTTGGGGGGTGGGGCCCCCGAGGTGAAGGAGAGGTTGCAGAAATCAGCCAGGGCAGGAGCAGGGGCATCAATGTGGTCCTTGAGAGTTTGGGAAGAACAGGGAAGAACCTGTTTTGATGAGACTTTCATAGATCAGACTTGTCTGGAAATTTTGTCTGGGGAGAAAAGAGGAAAGAAACGAGAAAGAGGGTGAGGCATGGGTGGCTGTAGAAGGGGCCAGAGTTCACAGAAGGAGAGAGGAGAAGAGGGGAAGGGGACAAGAGGGTGGACAGGATATCCTGAGTTTTTGTGATGAAGTGAGAGACCAGGGCCGTGCAAAGGGCCTGGGAGGCGACAGGGGAGGTAGAGACAGCAGGGTTGGCCAGCTCCTTGCAGATTTTGAAGAGTTAGGCCGAGTTGTTAGATGCTGCAGAGTCACTGGCTTGGATGTGGGCTCTCTTCTTACTGTGGCAGAGTAGGTATTGCCTTTGGAGCAGGCGACAGACCAGTTTGTCAGAGGATGCACAAGATGCCCTCCATTTCCTCTCAGCCACCCTACACTTACGTTTAAGTGTAGCTAGGTCAGAGTCATACCAAGAATTGCACTTGGCTTTGGGCTTCCAACAGATCCCCATGACAGGGGCAAGAGCATCAAGAGTATCGGAAATAGAAGAGTAGAGCAAAGACAGGGCAGTGTCAGGATGCAAGTCAGCCAGAGGTGGAGGGGGAAGAGAGAAGGTGGCGTCAAAAGCCTCAACTGACACACAAACTTCCTGGGACGAATGTCCGAGAAGGTAGGTGGCACTGTTTGGGTAGGCTTGGCCTGGGGTGGGGTGAGTGGGGGGGTGGGCAGGGGTGGGGGAGAGATGAGAGGAGATCGCTCCAGGAGAGAGGAGTGGTCAAAGGGACAGAGAGGGGGAGGTCAGAGGGGATCAAGACATCAAGTGTGTGCCCTGCAAAGTCGTTGGGCCAGAGGGGAAAATAGAAAGGGAGAGGGACTCACAAAGGTCACCGATGAGTACAGAGGAGGAACAAGGAAAGTCTAGTTGGATATCGAGGTCACCAAGAAGGACTTGAGTGGTTGAGGCCAGGAGGGAGGAGGAGAAGTCTTCCCACTCAGAGAAATGAGGTGATCTGACCAAGACGCCGGATAGTAGCCACAGTAAGAGTGGCTAGGAGAGAGAGAGAGAAAGCCTGCAGACAAGGCATTCGAAAGAGGAGTATGTCTGTGTGAGAATGATAGAAGCAGGAATCCACTCAGGAAAGATCAGGGCTACACCCCCACCGGTCCGGGTGGATCTGGGTGCGGAGAGGATCTTGTAGCCATCAGGGAGGAGAGTGTCAAAGCTTGTGACAGAGCTGGCCGTGAACCATGTCTCAATAAGCCAGGGGACATCAAGGTCAAGTTATTCCAGTAGGTGGCAGATGTCAGAGGAGCGAGAGTTCAGAGTGGCAAGATGAAGGTTGCCAGCCTTAAAGGCCTTTCAGGGAGGGGTACAAATCAGGGGTACGGCCTGCGGAGGTGAAGGAGCCCGAGGTGGGACAGAAGAGGAGGGCAGAGTAGCCAGGGTGGGGCGCAGAGGGGACAGCAGGAGATGAAAGGTAATTGATGAGGCAAGGGAATTGCCTATCAAAGAGGAGAAGGAGATTGGCATGAGAGCCTTGGACCACGACGGTGCCATTAGGGTAGACATTAATGATGACTTTAGAGGAGTCGAATGGAGCCATGAGAGCTTCCCAGCGGGTGCCACCATTAATGGGAGAGGAGGAGACAGGACAGAGCACAGAGATCATATGAGGGGTCCAGAGATCTGGCGAATGAACGATAAAGAGGATGTCAGTGAGGGTCTGGTTGGAGGAAGCGCTGGAATAGGTGTCAGCGATGGGGAGACCAGGGTTGGAGGCAAAGATATCTTTTTAACTTCTTCCTTCCAGACTTTGTGAGAAGGGAAGGATAGTCAATGGAGAAGCAGTTGGAGAAGATAGGAGAAACAGAAAGTCCCATGGGTGTGGTAGCAAGAGAAAGGGGGGGCAGGTAAGAGTGAACAAAGAACGGCGAGGCCACTGGGCCAGCAAGTTTCAGAGAAGCAACAACAAAATACAGCAAGATTTGACCCTTAACCAAAACGCAAAGCACAGCAGGATTTGACTTCACCAAAAAGCAAATTACAGCAAGATGACCCTTAACCAAATATCAAGGAGATGTGGTGGGCAACCTCTGGGGAACTTGAGGATTAATCATGCTACAATTAATGCTTTGTTCATGTTTTTTCCATTTTCATTAGTTGCCAACCGATTCATCCACAGATTTTATGTGATGTCCTAATTTTGCATCTAATGTTTATTTACAGATAACTGGTGCGTTACCTGTAAAATAAAGGATATGTCACTTTTTTTACGTGCTTATTGTAGGTGTAGCCCGTGCTGAGCAGAATAACCTCTTCACCCATGCGCTGCAACGGATACTGTGACGGAACAGAATGTTAGGAATTCACTGGAAGCATTGCTGCGAAGCAATCATGTTATAGTGCACATATCATGGGCAATAAATGTGCATCTAGCGGGCAGAGCCGCCTCAAGGTGTGCTCAGACGGCAGCCACAATAAAGGGCACATTGCCTTCAGCTTGGTGTAATGTAAACAGCGCAAGTTTTTGAATCACACGATTCTTTAATAGACGCCATTTCCATGACACCGAGCTGTCGGCAAGGCACCCTTAAACACCTTACAACAACAGCATGCGGCTCAGTTCCATTGTTCAGCTAAGACTTGTTCTAGTATCAGCCGAACAACAGAACTGAGCACCCCCCCAATCTGTATTTGTGGTGGGTGGGATGGGGATTGGGGTGTGCAAATCTCACACAGGGCACTG
Organism: Ambystoma mexicanum; assembly: GCF_040938575.1. Taxonomy (NCBI): domain Eukaryota; kingdom Metazoa; phylum Chordata; class Amphibia; order Caudata; family Ambystomatidae; genus Ambystoma; species Ambystoma mexicanum. Next base: position 651,850,761 of record NC_090940.1, on the reverse strand, counting down.
GCAGACCTAGGGCCGCCACTACTGGGTAGTGTAGCTCAATAGCAACGCACTCGTCTTAGGAGCAAGACAACGCAGAACACAGGTTCGATTCCCGGGACTGCGCTTAGAAACCTCTTCGGTATTAAGCAGGTTATAAATAACCAATTATACAATTTATTATACATACCTTACATGTGCTATCCTATCCTGATTTAGTGAATGGGTGGGCCAAGACAGCTGCAGGAGTCCAAAAATGACAAGCAGAGGGACTGGCACCAATGGCACCCTTCCATGGGCCTATCTGCATAAAATAAGGAGCTGCTAGTGTCCAGAACTATGCCGCTGTGTCTCTGCTGCAGCCCAACCAGCCCAAATCTCTTGAAGTGGTCTTGCTCTCCATCTCCTTGTCAACTCTTGCCAAGGAATACTAAAGGAAGCTTGTCCTGAGAAAGCTTCAGACATGCGAGTGATGCGTAGGCCGACAGGAACGAAAGGTGACGTGGCATGGCCATGCGAGAATACACATAATCCTGCTAGAATGCAAAAGGAACCGGAGGAACCTTGGTGAGAAACGAGAACCAACATATGCATGGAGGAAGTGCGTGGTGATTGCGTTGACTCGAGTTTTAAGTGCTCATTTTGGGCTATATTTTGCGCCAACCCATGATTAGTAATGTATGGGAGCACCTTGTGGGAATATACCTTTTTTTAGCAACCTGTAGGTAACATGGTGAGTGGGCAAGCATGCACCTTACGTCGCACATGCACGTAAAAATATCATAGGGGGAATGAGATACGTGGTAACCAACCTGAAACCTTTCAGGTTTTTGACTATGTTCCTCCTATAGCTAAAGTTCTGCATTAAAGTCTGCGTTACCAGGGGACTAGCCAGGCTATATGCATTTGCAGAGTGAAGCTGCTGGCCCAATTTAACCAACCAGAGGATATGCCCAGTCACTAATTGTGGAGTACACTTTTTAAAAGATACCAGACTACCCTAAAATCAGGACAGACTATATTGTGAAGATTTTCAATCCCCACCACAGAGAAATCTACTCCATACACAATGCTTTGCAACAACCCTATGCCGGGGTACAATTCGTAGAAATAAATAGCTTAATAATTTAGCCCTTTACATGCAACTCGGAGCAAGTGTGCATTACATTAAACACCTCTAGTACCATAGCAGTCCCACATGCTAGATGCATATGACCATATTTGAACCACTACTCCACCTTTGTATGGTTAATAAATATATAAAACTATCATGTGGACAGTACCGTAAGCATGAAGTTAAAACAGTGTACATGTACATCACACCCGTGTGGTTAACAAATGTGTAATATCCTGTGGACAGTACCTTATACATGAAATTCAAATAATATGTACATACATATCAACATAATTACAATATGTGTAATTGGTACTGTGAGAAACCTAGGGATAGTCTCCATTTAAGCCCCGGACGTCCTCTATTCAGGTGGCCAGGGAAGGGCCACTGCTCTTGGATCCCAACTCTGGGGGTGGACGACCAAGTGAGGATCACCTGGGTAGGGGAGTCCAGGGTGGTCCTCGAGGGAACACCCTGGGTGAGACGCGTTATTCAGATGGGACAGTAGAGAAGGAGGATGTCCTGAAAGCCTTCATGGGATATGGTCATCCAGACCTACTCTTACCCCATGGCTTTCCCTCATAAGGAAGTTGGAGAAAGAAACCGTGATCTAAAAGGTAATTTAAACCTTTTACCAAACCATGACAACCTTTTCTCTCAATCCTCAAATCCAACAAGATACTTTGTAACCAAACTTCCTCCTTCTCAGTTACCTTCCACCAATACAACAAAGGGAAACAGGAACACACCCCCATTCATTATACCTACTCCAATACTCCCAATCAGAAGAAAGGTCAAACAGGAAAAATAGGGTATGAATATCAATCCATCTCCAATATTATCAAAACCCATGCTTGTATAATAAAGCACATGGAACACTCTGGAAGCAATCTCATTAAATAACTACAAGGCCAAAAGAACCCCTTATGTCCCATTCGATTCACAAACGCCTTAGGACACCCCGAACCCAAACTCCCCTCAGTCTTTATGGGGTTGCTTAAACACCCCTTTCATCTCCCCTTCCCATTTCAACCAAATACTGAGACAAGGAAGAGGAGACTACGATCAGTAAAGATTACCCATATGAGTAACATGGGGAAAGTAAGGGGAACCTATCATAGAAAGAACGTTGTCCCATTAAGAGTCAGGCAGGGTCAGGGATTCAATATCAAACATTCACACCAGATTTCACTTTACTGGTCTTTTCACTATAAGACAATGCATTACTTACCGTAAAAGCATTTGATGGTTGTATCTGCTTAAATTCACATGCTGTGCATAGTCTGACATCCAGTGGTCACTGCGGAGTATTGCATTTTGTTTTTCATAGTCGAAAAAGGGACGTCGACAAGGCGTGTCTGTAACACTATCCCTATAGTGACGTGCGTTGTACCCACAATCCCTCACATGTCGAGGTCCCTCTGTTTGTATTTTTTCTGCCCTGAGGGAGCTTTCTATACGTGAGTGAGTACAGAAAAGAGAGATGTAGAAAGGTGTCTATGTTCCTTCCAGCGGGGAAGGAAGGGTGGGCGCATGTGAATCTAAGCAGATACAACCATCAGAAATGCTTTTACGGTAAGTAATGCATCGTCTTCTGACGTTTGTTAATCTGCTTAGAATCACATGCTGTGCATAGACTAGCGAGCAGTACCCGGAGTTGGCGGTGGGTTATGAGAAGGAACAGTAGAGAAAAGATGTCTTAATACTGCCTGTCCCACCTGGGAGTCAGATCTAGAGTGTGCATCTAGACAGTAGTGTTTGGTAAAGGTGTGCACAGAACTCCAGGTTGCTGCTTTGCAGATGGACTCAAGGGGAACATTTGCAATGAATGCTATGGATGCCCCAGTGCCTCGAGTAGAATGTGCTCTTGGCTTGAAGGGTAGTTCTCTCTTAGCAAGAGTATAACTGAGTGATGCATTGAACAATCCATCTAGATATAGTGGACTTTGATGCTGCATCTCCTTCTCTTCCTGCTGCCACCGAGACAAAGAACTGATTAGTCTTTCTCAGTGGTCTGGTTCTTTCCATGTAGAACATGGCAGCTCTGCGCACATCAAGTGTATGCAGACTTTTTTCTCCCGAATTGGAAGGGTTTTGAAAGAACGTTGGTAGTTCTATTGACTGGTTTACATGGAATTTTGAGATGAATTTCGGTGCAAACCTTGGGTGCGTGCGTAGAACCACTTTATCTTTGTGAACTGCTACAAAGGGGTCTAAAACAGAAAGAGCCTGTAGTTCACTTACTCTCCTAATGGAGGTGATACCTATTAGGAAAGCGGTCTTAAGTGTCATAATGCCCGCTCCCGGGGAGCCGGTTCAAACCCTGCGTCCCCGAAAGCGGACATCCAGTCCCCAAGGAAGGACCCAGCAACCCCATATAGGGGCCCTTTGGACAGTGTCCTGGCGCCTATGGCGCCAGGCTCATTATGGGAGTGCTTGGGTGCACTTACCTGATGCAGACCATGCTGCAGGATCCCGGCCTCCTTGAGGCCTGAAAGGAACTACTTTACCTGTGGGACTAATTTACCATCCGGGCGTGGTCAGGGAAGGATACATACCTGGAACTTCTTCCAAGGCTATTTAAACCCCACCCGAACAGCCACACGTGCTTCGCGTTGTTCTGCATCTAGCAGCTGGACGCTCACCGTGTCTGCTCCTGCATCCTGACTTCTGCCACACCTGCCAGCATCCTGGATCACCTGCAAAGGAAGAGAAGAAGAGAACAGAAGAAGGAAAAGTCCTTACCTGCTAAATCCGCATCCTGGAGACATCTCGCCGACAATCCTGAAAAGGAAGACTTATTTAAAAGCTCATCACGTCGATCGCTGCAGCGCCGCATTCCACTCACCTTTACAGGGCGCCTCCATGTTCAGCAGCGATCATCCGGATTCGCAGTCACGCCCCAGCGGCTAGGGAGAAAAAGACCAGAACAAAAGGTGAGAGAGAGAAGGGAATAAGGAAAGCTAAATCTCCATGTTAAGACTTACCTGTTGATTAATTCCCTCTTCATTTCGGGTCCGTGCCGCATCCTGGCATTTACGGACCCCGGCCCCCAAGGGGAAAAAGAGACATCAGCGTTAATGAGCGAATGAAAAGACATTACCAAAAAACGCTCATTAAGGACTTACCTGATTTCTACAAGGATTTCACCTCTCATCTCGGGTCGGTGCCTGTTCCCCGGCATTCCGTACCCCGGCCCCTATGGGGAAAAAGACACTAGCATTAGTACATTAATGCATGGACACAAGGGGAACCTCTTATCAAAAAACTTACCTGGAAGCCAAGCAAGTTTGGTTCTCACCAATCCGAAAATCCAGTGAAGTAACTGGATACCAACGCGCCCCTGCATCAGAAGCAGGATGGAGAGCTCGTCCTTCCAGACCCTAAGGTGAGACGCTACGAGGAATCACAGAAGGGTTTCGAGGAGGGCGAGAGGGGAAAGTGGGAGGCCGATTGCAATACCCCGCAGACAGTTAATCCCCTATTTTCGCCTACAGAAGGATACTTCTGCGAGCCAGACAAGCCAGATTTGGGGGCCCGGTCCAGTCCGTCTTCCGAACCCTGCGCATCACCTTAGAAGAGGTCACAGCAGCGCGAACCAGGCCAGCGCCCCCGTGGGAGTCAGGTGAGCGTTACATTAAGAGTGAGGTCTTTAAGAGTTGCTTTGTGCATGGGTTCAAAGGGTGAGCCCATGAATCTGGTAAGTACCACATTCAGGTCCCAGCCGGGAGCTGGGTTTGCTATCGGAGGGTGTATTCTCCTTACTCCCTCCATGAAGGCTTTCATAACTGGGACTTTCCACCACGACACTTTAAGCTGGGAAGTGGTGTATGCAGAAAGTGCCGCTAGGTGGAACACTAGACCCGAGTCCAGTAAAAGGGTCAGGTACAGGACAATGTGCGTGGGGGAGCAGTCAACTGGGTCGATGCTTCTTCCTCTACACCAGATGACAAATCTGTTCCATTTGCTAGAACAATGACGAGTGTTAGGCTTTCTAGCCTCCCTGAGGATGTCCATGCATCTCTTCGGGAGTTGCAAGTGTCCAAATTCTATGATCTCAGGAGCCAGGCTGCTAAGTTCATGGTCTGAGGGCATGGATGCAGTGTCCTGCCCTTGTCCTGTGACAGCATGTTGTGTGGGCAGGGAAGTTTCACTGGGGGAGATAGGGACATCTCCATCAAGTGAGCGAACCATGGCTGCCGGGCCCACATAGGAGCCACCAGCAACATGATAACTTGTTCCTGGTGCATCTTGTGCACAATCTTGTTGAGAAGGGGAGTCGGGGGAAAGGCATAAGCAAATTTCCCTGACCATGGAATCGATAGACCGTTCCCCTTGGATTGGTTCTGGGGGTACCTGGAGGCGTAATCTTGGCATTGTGAGTTCTCCAGAGTTGCGAACAGATCTATTTCTGGGAATCCCCATTGTGTGAAGACGTCGAAGACGATGTCTTCGTGCAACTGCCATTCGTACTCTGAGGGCAGAGGGAAGTCTCTGCTGAGTTTGTCTGCTAGCAGATTGAGTTCCCCTGGTACATGTTGCGACAGTAGGAACATGTGTTTGAGAGCCCACTTCCAGATATTCTGGGCGAGCTTGGACAGTTCTGGAGAGTGGGTGCCCCCTTGCTTGTTGAGGTAGTACATGGCTGTGATGCTGTCCGTAAGGACCATCACCGTCTTCCCTTGTAGGTGTTCCTGGAAGGCTTTTAGTGCCTTGAACACGGCCAGTAGCTCCAGTAGGTTTATGTGCTTGGATGCTACGCTCGGAGTCCACACTCCGTGAGCAGTCTGATGGGATAGGTGAGCTCCCCATCCTTTGGGGATGCGTCTGTGGTTAGAGTGGCTTCCACTGCGGGTGTGGCAAAGGGTTTCCCTCTTACCAGGTTTTCCTTTGTCCACCACCGTAGCGAGAGAACCAAGGCCTGCGAGACCACCACTAGATCGTCCCATTGTCCGCTGGCCTGACACCACTGGCTGTTGAGCCACTCTTGCATTGGGCGCAGGCGCGCGTGAGGTACCAAATAAATACATGACGCCATCATTCCTAGCAAGCGCATCGCTTTGCGCACCGTCACCTCCCGACCTGCCACATATTGGGGGATCTGAAACAGCATGTTTTGGACCCTCTCGTTGGAGAGAAAGACGAGGCCGTCCTTTGTTCGAATTAGAGCCCCTAGGAATTGTTTGACTTGGCTGATGTCTAAGCTGGACTTCTTCTCGTTGATGGAGAAGCCCAGTTGGAACAAAAGGTCTACAGTCTTTTGGGTGTTTGAGAAGCATGGCTCGTAAGAATCCCCCGTTATGAGCCAGTCGTCGAGGTAAGGGTATACTGGGATGGATAACCTGCGCAGGTGGGCCGCTGCCACTGCCAGTACTTTCGTGAATACTCTTGGTGCAGATGCTATGCCGAAGGGTAGCACTCTGAACTGGTAGTGTTTGCCCTCTATCATAAACCTGAGGTATTTTCTGTGCGCTGGCAACATTAAAATATGAAAGTATGCATCTTTCATGTCCAGTGTTGTCATGTAATCTCCCTGTGATAGTAGTGGGATTACTTCCTGTAAGGTCACCATACGAAACTTTTGGGGTTTGACAAACTTGTTCGCTGGGCGCAGATCTAATACAGGGCGCATGGTTAGATCCACTTTGGGTACAAGGAAGTACACTGAATAAATACCTTCCGTTACCTGAGATAGAGGCACGACCTCTATAGCTCCTTTTTCCAGTAGCTGGTCCACTTCTTGGAGAAGGATGGCGAGGTGTTCTGGTGTCATGCGTCGTCCCCTCGGGGGTCTGTATGCTGGGGAACTGTTGAACTCTATACAGTAGCCGCGGGCTACGGTGGATAGTACCCAGCGGTCTGATGTTATCCCCTCCCATGCTGGAAGAAAGGATGTTAACCGGCCCCCGACTGGCGATGCATGGGAGGGGACCCGAATCTTCGCGTCACTTGGTGTTGTTGGTGGCTTGGGAGCCTCTAGGGGTGGAACCCCGGCCTCTCCCCTTGCCACGGCGTTGACCTCTATGATTGTACTGGCCACTATTACTTAGGTAGTTGTTGGCAGAATATTGAAGTTGTTGATTCTGTTGCTGGCGTTGGCCACGAAAAGAACGTATGTTGCCAAATCCCCGCCTGTTAGGGGGTTTTGAGGTTTGGTCCAAGGTCTTTATGGTATCAAATTCTTTCTTCGCATTCTCCAGTGCGTCGTCCACTGCCTTTCCAAAGAGGTTAGACTCTTCAATAGGCTTGTTAATGAGCGCTGCTTGCGTTTCCGCCTTAAACCCGGAATTGCGAATCCAGACGTGGCGCTTCAGCAGAATTCCCTGTACCAAAGAGCGGCCAGCTGTTTCCGCTGCATCGAGGGTATTCTTAACGATGCATTGGTTGACCAGAGACCCTTCATTAACTGTAGCCAGCAATCTAGTTTTTAGGGGGTTCAGGAACTTCCTCGATGTCTTGCTTAAGCTTTCCCCATTGAGCATCAGCATAGCTTGCCAGCAATGTGGTGTTATTGGCAATTCTAGTTGAGAACGCTGCCGAGGTGGTAATTCTTTTGGCTAGGGCATAAAGCTTTTTCCCCTCTTTATCCAGTGGTGCCTCGCTGGTAGACAGTGGAACCCCAGCCCTTTTCCTAGTGTTAGTCACCACTAAGGAGTCCGGGATTGAGTGACCCTTAATATATAGTGGGTCTGATTGAGAGGGTGAGAACAATTTTTCGATTCTTGGATTAACCCCTCTTACTAGTGCAGGGGTGGCCAGTGAAGGATTGATTTGTCTCTTAACAGAGGCGAGTATTGGAATAGTTTGGCTCGTGGGTTTTTTTTCTTTGATAATCCTTTCCAGAAAGTCAGTGTCTGGGGTGACCTCCCCAGTTTCGACCTCAAAATGTGCTGCTGCTTTCCTCAGCAGCGCATTAAAGGTGGGCTGGTCGTCAACAGTCGAAGGGTTCCTGACTGGTGCGGTTTGAGGAGACCTGATTTCTATAATGTCTGGCTCTGTAGACCCTGATGGTGACTGCCAGGGATTTGGGTCACCTTCACCCGGGTCTTCTTCGTACCCTTCCTCACTTATGTTGGAGTACTCATGGAAGCCTTCTCCCTCTTGTTGGTCCTCCTCATTAATGAACTCCTCCTGGAAGTGAGTGTCCTCTTCGGTGAGGTCGTAAGAGTTCATATCCTCCTGAAGGGGGTTACAGAACAACTTCGGGTATTTAGCTCTTGGACTGTCTAGGAGTACCTCCCTAGGTCTTTAAGGTGTCCTATTTTCTGGAATGGCCATCAATCTGTCTAACTTGTCCATACAGGACTGGAACTTCTCTAAGGTCCACTGAGGTAGGCCAGAGCGGTCTGGGAGTGAAAAAGGAGTCTCTTCTTGTATTCGTCTAGATCTGTCCCATAGCGTCGAAGATAAGGTGCCTTCGCCTTCTGAGAAGTGTTCTGGCAGGCTAGGGCTTTCCGTCGACGGCGGGAGCTGTCCCAGCCTACTTTCCGGCGCCTTTGGCGTTTCTTTGGCCTTGTGCGCGGTTTTCGGCTTGTCACTTGACGTCCGTCTCTGGCCGTCTTTAGAAGATATACGCGCGAGGCTTTCGGCGATCATTCCGTCTGCCGAGGGATCGCTCATCATCGCGCTAGGTACCATCGAGTCTTTACTGGGAACGTGCGCGCTAGGTACCGTCGAGTCTTTACTGGCAACGTGCGCACTCTTACGAGGCGTGTCGCCGCCTGAGGGTTTGGGGTTAGCGCCCTTATTTCCAGAGTGCCCTGTCGCGGGAGCGGTGGCGGGGAGGGCTGGCGACCCTTGCGGTCGGCGGAAGACGCCGGTGGGCCCGGCGCCTCCGTTGGCGCTCTGGCTGCCTTCGTCTTCGACGAATGCGTGCCGTGGGGTATGTGTTTTTCAGATTTCTTGTGTGCGTCCTTGTCGCCGGGGGTGTTCTGTTCATCCCCATAATCTGGGCGTGAGCCGGGCTTGTCGGGGCAGGGGACGGACGAAGAGGAGCGCGAACGCTCCCTCGACAGGTCTACAACCTCCGTTACGGAGGCCATGTAATAGCTGTCCTCGTCACATTCGGCGGCAGCGGGCGAGGAATCTGACCTAGACATGGCGTAGGCCGCCCACCTTTTAACCCTACGGTCCTTTATCGTTTTGGGCTTAAGTAACTTACAGGCCGCACAGCCTTCCTCCTTGTGATCGAGGGGCAAGCAACGGTTGCACCGTTTGTGCTTGTCCTTCGAGGTATATTTGCCTTTGCAAAGTGGGCAAAACCTAAAGGGCGTCCTCTCCATAGCTGAGGGCAAGAAGTGTGATTACGACCTCGAAAGAGAGGGAGGGGAAAGAGAAAGGCTTTCTCGGAGAGAAAAGAAAAGACCACACAACCCCACTCTCCCTACTGCGTAAGGCCGGCGAGGCCAGGCCACGTGTTCAGCGACGCCGAAGGATCTCCTCCGCTCGTCCTTCCGTCGAATATCTTGCTCGGCGGAGAAACAGCTTGCAGCTTCGTCGCAGGAAAGATCTATATTTTAGATATTAATAATAATAAACGACCAAGGGTCGAAGAAATGATTTCGCAATGTCTCTCGTGGAGCTCCGCATAGAGGCGACCAATAACTGGGCGGAAAAAAACAATCTGAGGGACCTCGACGCATGAGGGATTGCGGGTACAACGCACGTCACTATAGGGATAGTGTTACCGACACGCCTTGTCGACGTCCCCTTTTCGACTACGAAAAACAAAATGCAATACTCCGCAGTGACCACTGGATGTCGGACTATGCACAGCATGTGATTCTAAGCAGATTAACAAACATCAGAAAAAAGGTTTGGTCGGACACAATAGTATGAGCGAGTAGGAGAGCAAGCAGGAGAACGAGTTGGGCGGAAAGCCGAGACACCAGAGCTGCCCAGCACAGGAGACTGGGACACAGACATTGAACTGCCGTGCAAAAAGGCAGAAGCGTGGGGAGGGAGCCAAGAAGGGTCAGTGTATTGGAGCCCCGCAGAACCTGTACATGTGAATGCTAGTTCCCCTGGGCTCGTGAGACAGCCGAGGAGTGTCCTAGGGGCAGGTGGTGATACCCTTACCTCAGAACAAAGCTGTTGTGAAGCAGCAGCGCAGTAGTCATCACTTCGAGTGTGAAAGTATTGCAGAGCCGGGTTGTGAAGAGCGTGATCGAAGGTAATGCCAGAAACGCATTAGAAAGAGGACTGTTTGAATGGACGTTTGAAGTCGTAATCAAAGATACAAGTAACAGTGTAACAGTAAGCGCAAGATGAGTGTGTGTTCAATTAAACTATAAGAATGTAAGAGGGCCTGAAGCCTGTGGGAAAAGGTGCAAGAGAAAGGAAAGGACAATATAAAAAGGGTGCGAGTGACGCAAAAAGCAGCAAGCGAGCGCAAAAGCATGAAAGCAACATGCAAGAGGCACAATCAAGACAGGAATAAAGGTCAGTGCAAGTGTGCACGGAAATGGCGAAGGATAAGTTAAGAGCCTAGCATTTTCGAAAGCCTCCGATTCTACCCCATAAGAGTATAATATGCAGGAAAGATTGTACATAAGAAAACATCCTGACCAGCTGACCGTTTTGAAAGCTGGAAGAGAACGCTGAGAGGCATATTGAGAAAAGTAGACTTTTGTAATGAAAGCTGAAAGTGAACAAGTTAAAGCTTGGGAAGAGAACCCCAAGGAACTCAAGGACATTGGAGGCGTTTGAACTCACTGTGAGGGCCATGTGGAGAAGGTTGTAGGAACAGCCCTGGATTGTGAACCCATTTTTGTGACAATTAGCAATTTGCATCTGTTGAGAAGACAACCTGAAAGCAACTTTGGTTTTGCCATTTTTGTTAAACCACAAATTTTCCTTTCCAAAAGACTTCCCGTCACATTTTTGTACAGCGTGAGTGCAAGCATAAGTTTAGACAGACTGTTAGACGACGGCCATTAGAAACATCAGTTAAGTGAACCATCCTTTTAGAATTAGGGCCAATCGGACATTCCACCACCCCAGGAATGCTAGTAAATAAAGCTTTTTAAAAAATACTTTTGAGTCCGTCCCTTGATACCATGCCCGTCTCTCAGTAGCCATTCATTTGGACAGTGGCACCTCACCTCTAAAAATATCGGTGAGGTTGTGAAATGAGAAACCTTAACTCGCTGGTAGCTGCAGTCCACAACCAAAATGAACAACAAACATACACACTAAGATAGAACCGATATTGACAAATAACTCGGTATAGCCCGAAAATACTCCTAAACCACACTGGCAATCTCACTGCCGAAACTCAGACCGAGCCAGCCAAACAAAACAAACAAATACTTAAGTGAAAGTGAAACACCTAGGGTAAAAATACGATTGCCTCAAAGTCACAATCACAGAAGAAGCAAGACTAGCTCTGGTTAGGAGCTGTGACTGAGCCCGCTTCACTTGCTCAACGACACCAAGAACAACCCTGAAGCTCACGTAGCTCCAGAGGGCATCTCACTCGAGGACCCCGCCCCCCCAATGCGATGTGGTTCCAACACCCTGGTCCGCAGACATTTTAGGTCCTGTGTTTAATCACCCAGGGAACCCTGATGAGTTAACAGTGCGGGGAACTCGGGGTTCTAAATAGAGGCTGGACTTAGACTGCTCTCATAAGCAGTACCCCTCACACTCACTCCTACACAATTCTTATGAACTATATGACAACACCCTTGGCGTTTAACTTAAGACAAATATCCTGAAAATGTGCAGATATAAATCACAGGTTTGGATCCCTCTATATGCCAATGAGCGTGGACAGGTCTGGTTTTTTTTCTGTCACCAGCGGTCATCTCTTTTTTTGGGCAAAATATGCCCAGGTAACCCTTTACTTCAGCACATGGAGAGCGAATGCTCTGACCTACACAACTCCCTCACTTCCTCAGAAACAAACATTTCCCGCTCCTACCTCTGGCTTGGTGAGGGAGACTGCACGTGTACCAGGCACAAATGGCCGCACCTGACTACTGCAGCTCTGTGCAGAGCTCACTCTACCCTGGCAAGGGGAGCGCAAGCTTCGGCAGGCTAAGAAGCCTGTCAGATGTGGACGTCCTCATAGCTTAAGGGTTTGAATACCCTCTGGGGTTCGCTGGTCTGTCCACAACCTCCTTCTCCTCAAGGCCCTCTTACGTTCTGTGTGGCCACTTCCCCTTAGGGAAAAAAATAGGCATGAACTAGGGCCGAATGGGCCCTCCAGTTCGACAGGAAACCAACGGTGCAGGAATTGCCTCCCTCTGCCTTACTGTTTCCTCTCGATCTCCCCGTAATCCAAAAATACATGCGTCTCTCAAAGTCGGCCCATACCAGGTTATCCCCAAAGGAGGCAGGGTCAGCTACCATAAAACATACATTCTCATCAGGTACCTAGGTGTTCCCCCCCCCCCCTAGCAACGGAAGGTACCAACGCCCACCATTTCGAAAATGCCAGTCAAACACAAAGCAAACGCAAAAAATTGAGAATATAAGCTTTATTCAATGAGTACAGAAATATGAACATAACTGACATCACAAAAATAAACCAAACACATTCCTAAAAGTGCAATTACACAGCATCATCATAACATCTTATCACCAGATTAGTTTTCAGATTTTACAAGATTTATTTTGGAAACTCACCAACGTCGACTGGCGTGTTAGTAATAACATCCCAAGTGCGACGTGTACTGTACCCATGGTCCTTCACGCGTAGAGGTCCCGTTGATTGTTTATAACATGAGGTTGCATGAAGTATAGCGCGAGTACAGATGTGAAAGCAGAAACAGTGATAACCCGCAAAACATCTATGCGCCTTCTACTCAGAAGAGGAAGGGTGGGCGCATGTGAATCTAAGCAGATCCAAGCGCCAGAAATACGATTAGTCAGTAATGCATCCCTTCTGGAACTTGTGGATCTGCTTGGATCACATGCTCTGCATAGATTAGCAAGCACTATCTGGAGAAGGTGAGAAGGTACAGCCGCAATTGTTTTAGGATCGCTTGTCCCACCTGTTAATCTGCTTTAGAGTGTGTATCATTGCAAGAATGCTGTGTGAACGTATGGATGGAACTCCATGTAGCAGCTTTGCAAATGGCGTCTAGCTTCCGTTGCAAACGTCCCTCTAAGGTGCAATGAAAGCTAAGGTGCAATGAAAGCGCTTTGCTCCTGTACCCCTGGTACAGTGAGCCCTGTGAAAGTTAAAACTTTCTTGCATAGGGAATATCAGAGCTGTATGCATTGGACTATCCACCTGGAGATGGCATTCTTGGATGTGTGAATGCCTTCCCTCCGAGGTGCTATGGAAACAAAGAGTTGGTCTGTTTTGTTCACATAGTACAAGACCGCCCTCCATACATCCAGTGTAGGGAGGCTTCTTTTTGCTGAGTTGGATTGTCAGGAAAACGGTTGCGGGCAGGTACATGCAGCGGTGATTGCACGGCTGTGCCGGTTACGAACTACAACTCCCAGGTGTTCCTGGAGGGGTGTGGCTCTGCACACGTCATGCAGGCACTGCCAGCATAAAAACCGATGTTACGTCCGTGCCGGGTGCAGATTATTGACAATTGTCAGCACAGGCGAACGCAACATGGGGGAGAAGACACCAGCTGAAGAAAAGTGGCAGGAACCAGGAAAGAGTGAGACGGATTCAGGCTCTGTAGGGGTAACAGAGCTGGCCTTGGAGAACTACGGTGCATCCTACAGCGTCCGGTTGTCCTCACGGGCACCAGACTTCAGTTAAGTTTGTGCTGCATTTATCAACGCCCTAGAACCTCCAACCTAGTAGCAAATATGGGACTATCAGATCTGAAGAACATTTTAGTACCCAGAGACTTGGCTGAAAGCAAAACTAAAATGCACTGTGATGAACAAGGAAAAGGATCTGACCCTTTAAGGAAAGGCATACAACTAGCTGAGACGAGGAGAGCATGCAGATGGGGAGGCAAGGCACAGAGCGACGGGAGACTAGCATAAGCAGGGAAAAGCCCTGAAAATGGGACGTCTGGAGGAGGCAGAGTCGAGGAGTGCCACAGAGCCTGCAGCTTTGAGAAAGCTCCTGAACGCCAGAGGGAAATGCTGGAGACCCAGCGTTTACTGGCCAAGTGAAGCTGACGAGAAGGAAATGCTAATCCCGGTGGTAGGCCATGCAGCCATCAAACACCACCAAAACCACCCAGCTGGGAAGTCAACGAGACACCCTGCTACCCATAGCCATACCCAGTCGCAATGAGAGAGAAGACTGCTCACCAGTAGCATGCATCAAGACGCACGCGAAGGTGAACAGAGGAAACCAACCTGAGCCGAGTACCAAGCCAGAGATCGATCCAGTTTCCTCCCCATCCCCTCCCCCCCCGTTACACCTCTGGGTGTGAAGGGGAGCACCGAGAGGCCGCCGGGAGATCGTTACGAAGTGGGAGAAACTTAGTCCAGTGGAATTAATGAGTTACTAAACATAAATTAATTGTACATTTGTAAAGCGAAGGTACACAAGTGAAGTGCTTCAAAAGCAAGGCAGAGCAAGGGAGACTAGCATGAGCAGGGAAAAGCACAGACAATGGGATGCTTTGAAGAGGCAGAGTCGAGGAGTGCCACAGCAATAAAGAGGATAACGAATAAGCCTGAAAGAGAAGGCATTAAGACTTGGGCCCAAATATGCAAAAAAGAGGGCAAAGGACCCCAGAGATTAAGAGCTAAAAGGAGTGGAAAAAATCTAGAGAAAATATTTCACGATCTGAACTTAATGCAAGTGAGCTAGATAAGGAAAAAGTTGATAAAGTAGAACAATCCCAGAAGAGGGGGAGACACAAACCACAATAAGGTATATCCCATCTAGGGAAACCTGGGTTACACAAAACGAGGAAAACATACAAGCCGGGGTCAAAGTAGAGAAAGAGAAATATAAAGGGTTCCGAAAAGCTATCTGAAAAGGGGAGCTAAAACCCCAAGAACACTGAACATTACAAGAACTAATCCAGAAGGTGGCAAGTTCCTATTAAAGAGAACTTTCGAATTAAGAAGTGATTCTTTGTCGGACAAACTAGGAGAGGTGTCTAGTCTTATTTAAGTTAGTTCAAATAGTGGTAATGTCAGAAAGAACTAGCTTTGGACGGTGGACATTTTCCTTTGGGAGTGCCCGACAAGCACCTTTAGTTATTTACATAGGCAGAGATACCCCTCTAGCAATAGGGAAACATCGGACTTACCCATCTTATTTAAGTAAATAAGATTCAACATGTGCATTAAGTGTCTGCCGCCTTCATCCAACCCACACCACCATATCTGTGCACATTTGTTAATAAAAACCCTTTGTTAACTCTATTCTATTGTCCGGCCGATTTGTCGATCAATGTCCGCTGTGTGACATCAGTTTGTCTGAATTTTGCCCTCACAGATTTGCACTGTTCTGTGCCTTTATGCACCTCCCTGCAGTTCCAGTTTTTTGCTTTGCCATTTTCCTATTGGGTCACCAAATTCCTTACTGTTTCAAGCAATTGCCGAGTTGGCAGTGACCCTGGTCTTGTTTGTGACTAGTGCTCTGGGATTCGGGATGTTCCTAGAAGGACAGGATTCCCGCGTTCATGTGCCTGCTTGTTTGCCATTTCTATATAGGTTATTGTGATCTTGCGACACGACTCTACCGGTATTCCTATGTGCCTAATAAATTGGTACTTGTCAAGCCACCCCATCTTTAGCCCGTTTTCAGTTTGTACATGTTTCATGGTGCTCTGTCTGTCCAGTATCAGATTGTTATTCACTGCTTCCAACTTTGTTGATAATTGGTCCACTATTCTGAATTAGCTCCGTATCCATACACAGTAGGACCATTGAGTTAATCTCTGTTAATATCAGATAAGGGAAAGACTTTGGTTGCCTCAGTATATGGTCTCCAGCTTTACCTTTTCAGTGAGTACAACTGTCTCTTTAGCATGTCCAAACCATGACACTGCTGTATGAGTAAGAGTAATCTGCTGGTATCTATCTCAAGGGCTTTCTCTACGCATGCACCCCTTATCAAATTCCAGTACACCCCTCGCTCTGAGCATTTCTTGTTACCAAGTAGATTTGCTTGCATTTCCCGTTTTCTTTTTTTTGCTTTCAGCCAGCTCCTGTCCCTGCGACTACCTGTCACTGCTCCCATGAGGGGAACCGCTTTCCATGAGGCCAGGTAGGTGAGGCCGCTACCCGATAGTCGCCCTGGGGGTGGTACTCAGCAGGGGGGATCTCATGTGGACGGAAACCTTACATGGGACCAGTGATAACCTTGGAAGAACACAGTATTTGCCCCCTCTTACATCTCAGTCCCCTATGGTCCACCTGTAAAGCACTGGAGGGGGGTGAAGGGAACTCCTGCCCTCTATATGGCAGAGGAGAGACACAGAGCACCCCAGCCAAGCTTCTCTATGTGGTAGCTATGGTCGAGTAATTAAGGCTTAAGCTCTCAGGAGGTGATGCAGGCTGGTTCTTAAGTACAGTGTAGTCCCCAAACACCCACAAAGGAATATCCACACACTGTTAGCGAAAACAGTCTTTATATAAATAAGGTTCATGTTGCATACACAATCACAATAACACACTTTGTACTCTGGTAATACTATAATGGCAAATATATACAGGTGTATGTGGTACCACTCTTAACTATTAATTCCTTTAAAATGCACCACTGCTAACAGCCCAATAACATACGAATCAGATTGTATGATGAATCAACGATGGACCACAGAAAGAATGCAAGTTAAATCAAGCAATGGCAGAGTAGTTTCGTGTCTACCTAGAGGAAGCTCAGAGATAATCACCCCCACCTGGGCAACATGTAAATAAAGCGTATTGACAAGCCCAGTCCAATTATGCTTTATATAATCTTGATTCCTTCTAAAGGTTCTACAATCCCAAAGTACTTGGTTTCGCAGAGTTCTTCGGTGAGGCGTCAACAGGCCCTTCTTGAGTGCACTCCCTTGAAGGCAGGAGCCACGGGTCTTCGAGAGTCTGAACACAAAGGGTGAACACTGTCGTGGCAGCAGCTTCAGTTCTTGAGGTGCTCGTTGACAACCGGTCGAAAACGCCATGCCAGCTGAGGCATGCGGTGCACCTCGACAATGAGCATTCGTTGCCGCAAAGAGTTAATGAAGAACTTTGGCCCAGCAAGGGCGTTGGGTCGTCAGCGTCTCTGCGGTCTTCGGGTGGCGGGAAACACACAGGCGAATTATCCTCGGTCAGTGGCGGCCTTGACCTTCACCGGCAGAACAAAAGTGATCGACGATGATGAGCAAGAGAGTCCTTGTTTCTAATGTTCTTAAGCAAAGGAGCACTGCGGCTCCGGTCGGTGACGACGGTGATGGACTTCAATGTCTGGGCGCTTTGCTTCATGATTCCGCGGCGGTCCCAGTCTCCGGTCGGCAGCCTTTCGAGGGTCTGACATCCAGGGAGCTTTGGCAAAGATCAGCTGGTGCACAATGGTCCCTCGTAGCTCGGGAAAGGATCTCCTAGCCAGGTCCTCTTGTATCAGTTCCTTGTCAGTTACGCAGCCTTCAGATTAGCTAAGGGCAACAGCAGCAATAATTCTTCTTCCAGTGGGCTTCAAGGTTAAGCATCAAGTATCAACTTCAGCTTCTGAACGATTTCCATCAGTGAGAGGCCCCCAGATATACTGTTGATCTCCCATTCACTCTGCTGGGTCACACTCAGGCAACCAATCATTCAGAAGGGCATTCAGGCAGCCAATCAGGCTCACAGTGCATTCAGGCCATTCTTCTCTATCCAGACACTCACAACAAGGAATGTGGATTCGGACAAGCACTCTGCCATTCAGCACTCCACACTGCATTCATACCAGTTTCGGGCAGGGCTGTCCGAGTCATTGGGGGTGATTACGACTTTGGAGGTAGCCATGGTGCTATTAGCACCATGGCTGCCTCCAAAGTCGTGTTGGGACCGGGTTCTCTGAATGGGGACTTACTCCAACCTTGGAGGACCCGGTAAGTCCCCATTCAGAAAACCACTCCCCATTCCCATTCGAGCCCCCATAGAGCTCAATGGGGAGGGAGCTAATAACTAAACTAGCTAATATTAGCTCCCTGGTCCCTTAGCAGCTCCCGCTAAGGATGACTGGTTTTACTAGCCGGCCTTAGTGGGACCCGCTAAGGGACCTCGGAATGCTGCAGTAAGGGGTTAACGGCACCGGCATCCTTACCGGTGCCATTTACCCCTTACCACCGCACTCGTAATGAGGCCCATTGTGTCAAACACCAGATACTAGACACGCATAACATGAAATGCGCATTCGTCACACACTCCATTCACCCAGGTCCCACCCCACAGGTGTACCCACAACATACAGTCATTGGCAAGGCTCCAGCCGGTCTGGCCTGGACTTCCCCACAACACCATATTTGGAACTTCCACCCAACAGTCAGGGCTTCCCAGGACTTCGGGAATACAAGGTAACAGGCAAAAGAACGCAAGAGGCTACAGGGGACATCTTTTTTCCCCCATCAGGAATCAACTGATTCCAATGGCAGGGCCTGGGTATCAACAAAATGGAGGATACTCAGAGCACCTGTCAAATTCAGCATGGAGCTGCCACCAGCCCATACCCTGCTCTGTGGGCCACACACAGGTGCCCAAGAGTACAGGGTTGTACTCCCACCCATGGGTGCCATAAGGGTATCCCAAGGGTCTTTTCACCACAACCAAAAAGAGGAAGAGTCGCACAGCCCTAAGTCCCACATGAACTCCTGTGCGGAAAACAAGACAGAACATACACGATAAAGCAATAAAGGACAAGGATACAGAGGCCCTGTCCCTCCAATGCATTTCTAGCATCACACCACCACACCTTTGTGTCTTTGCAGAGTAGAAGACTTCATTCATTCAGATAGTATTGGGACAAGGGAGAGTGAGGCTTACCCAGGTGGAGAGTATACAGTCACTGGCAAGAAGATCAAGCAAGGAGCCAAAAACCCACAGCTGAACCAACAAACACGGTACAGACTATTGGAGGCAGTCCTGGCAATAAAAACCAAAGGAGGACAGTATACCTTTTCGAGCCAGCCCTGGAGGACCAAGCAACCAGACGCACTGCGGCGAGACACCTGAGGAGAGCAGAACAGGAAAGGAAAGAGCAGTGGAAGAGACTTCACCCGGATATTTGAGAATTGTGTTATGGTGAAAGGAAAATCTACAGTAAAATCTGGCAACTTGATGGTACGTTTTTTTGTGCTGGATAAAATAAAGGAGATCTGTAGTCAAGTTTGGCAGGATAATGAACCTTGACACTACATGTGTGAGCTGGGGAGCAAGGGAAGAGACTCTCTCCCACCCACCCCCCCCCCCCCCCCGACTGCCCCCCTGACACTGGGAACTGTGCTTTTTGTATATGTTTGGAAGAGCACCCGAGTGCAGTAAATGCTAAGTTAAAGTACTACTCATTGTGTTTCTCATCAAGAACTGAACATTTGAAAGCCATATACAGAATGAGCGAAGCCTCCTTCTGGATCAAGAAGACACACAGTTTTTCCTTAGTTTGGAGTGGAAGGGACGGAAATAGGTTTGGACACAGGACGGTGGACATTTTACTTTACTGAACATCCTGACAGAGTCCTTAGTATTTTTTGTTTGAGGTACGTAAAGATAGGTTTTTCCTTTTCTAAATAAATATCTTTGTCAACAAACATGCCAACACTGTGTCAGACTCGTACTTCTGCTGCCTTACAGCTAATTACCACCTCCTTGTAGCCTAGAAGAGCCTGGTTAGTTTGGCAACAACTACCAGGAGCTATGGACTCCACGGGCCACCTTCTGCTATACAAATATACTTCTGTGACATTAAATCTGCGCGTTTGGGAATATGTCTAAAAAGGAGCATTAGGACCCAATGTGAAAATGTTTGAAGCACGAGAATGGCTCCAATTATAAATGCAAAAAGTTACAGTTTATATCAGATGTGGAAGTTGGATATGCAGCACGAGGTACTACTTCCATTGCCACAGGGATAACACGGGTTTACTGGATAATGCTGAAAAACCCAAGAGCTGGTATTAGCTCCTGCTCATCAAATCTTTATTTTGATTGCGATTCCTCTGCCCAGGACTCAAAGCTCTTTATGAGCTAAAACATTAAAGATCCGGACTACTAACAGTTATGAAACAAGCCATATTGTGGTCAAGGACTGAATGGAGATAGTGGGTCTTGTTCAATGGCGTTTACTTTAAAGAACCTAAGACACCAAGGGGTCCATCAGCTGTTTCCGAGCAGCAGGGACGGTCTGCAATTGTGAGGCAAACACTGGCACTGCACAGCCAAGAATGCTTTTTGGGCGTCTTCTGAAGGTAAAAGAAAATTACACTTTACATAACTGAGCATTTGCTAAATAAAACATAGAATAACCTTCTTCTAGGCTTTGCTAAAGGGTACAACTAAATCAAAAAATAGGTTTTCTTCTACAGGCAGTTGGCATTCAGCACTCGGGCCAGTGACACTAAAGCATAAGGACAGGAATATGCCAGACGAGGCATGATAACAGATTTTTTACTTAAATGGGTTACTATCCTGATTAAACACAGCGTGTTAACAATTGGAAAATATCGGCCAGAACAAGGCAGGCAGAACAAAAGGTGGAGTCAGAAACAAAGACATGTGACCCAGACTGTTGTGCAAAGCACATTTCCTTTTACATGTCTCCCAGGTTAGCAGCTTCCTTAAGCATGTCTGGGTATAAGGCAATTATTGCTGCTTGTTCACTTTGAATAGACCGTTTTAGTGTGGCGAAAACCCAAAAGGCACGGTTTAAACCTTAAAAGAAAGGTGTTGTGTCGTGTATAAATTGCAGCCCTCCACGCAATGTGCTGAAGGGTGTTTTCAATCAAAATAAGATGGACAGGGCCAGCACACAACCACCAAAACAAAATGACCAGGACCCTGGTTAGGTCTGGGGAACCCTTATACAGGAGATGCCAAAGGAGACTACGCAAGTGCAAGCCAATAACATAGTATAAGCACATTTTCTAGTAAACCACAAAACGGTTTCAGGATAAAGGGAAAGCTTATTTTCAGAAATGTGCAACACTCAAGGCTCATTATCCTTCCAGTAAAGGTCGTTAATCATCTGATGTAATTGCATCCACCAAGCGAATCATTAAAAAAAAAAGAAAATCTTAAATCCGTTTCCCTGAACCCCGAACACGGCTACATAGCATCACCTCAGTCCTACTAACACAATGTTTTATACAGTACTTCATGCTGGATCACTCCAGCTTCTACTAAGCGCTATTTATCACCCTAGAATGGATGATGGGCTGAATATGCCCAGACAGGATTTCCGACCTGCGAAGTGCAGGCTGGCTTCAAAGCAAAGGCGCCCACTGAATCCAGAGCTTTCCACCCACTGGTTTCAATGGATATGGTGACGAATCCCAGGTTTTCATCACAGCTACCATATAGCCGGGTAGGTGAGGTTGCTACCCTATAGTCCCCTTGAGGGGTGGTACTCTATGGAGGATCAGTCAGACGCTGTGTCCCCACGCCAATCACCTGACCTTAGACCCCTCTTCCGACAACCTTAACAACCCGTTACCCAACAGGGTCATGAGTTATTGTCACCATATCATTTCCCTATAAAGTAGTAGGACTATGAAGATCACAACCGACCCAAGAGGTTAAGGATATAAGTACTGATATGAAGAACGCCATTAACCCTCAGTAGTACATGCATATTAAAAGTACTGAGACAAGGAGGTGCGGAGCCATGAAGAGTACTCCTAGGAACCATAATGAGTCGTCTAGTTGCTGCCAGCTCCTCATTATTTAATGTACAGTAGAAAAGGAAGAGACACTCAGGAAGAAGTTGTCTAGTCCTCCCTGGAGGAGCTAGCACGGTGCAGGAAGGTGGAAGGAAGCAGACCAGAAAGTCAAGACGGGAGCTGGAAGGACCAGGGCCCATCCAGAGTGGAAGAACCAGAAGGCGAGCAGGCAGAGACAAGTTCCTGATATTCCTGAAGGCTGGGAAGCATGTGAAGGGAAGACTGTGCTGCCCAGAGGAAGGTTGAGACTGCAGTGTTACCGGGCAGACCAGAGCCCACTGCAAGTCTCCCTAGAGGTAGGGGGGAGCATCTGGGCTGGTTGGTGGGAAACTAAGGAGGGGCAGTGAGCATCTTCATTGTCACAGTACCTTGCAGGCAAGTGAACCAGGTCTGTCCCACAACGAGAGAAGCTTAAGGGTCTGGGACCCACCAAACGAAAGCAACACGAGTCATCTTCCTTGTGGCGGTACTTGGGAGAAGAGGGCTCCAAGTAACTGAGCATAAAGAAGAGGGGTCTGGGACCCACTCCAATGAGAAGGGAAACCACAGAGCAATTTCCCCCAAGGACCATACTTGGCAGGGAAGTGAACCAAGGTGGCCTAAACAGGTGGTGTGATATTAGGGACACTGAAAATGCCAGCAGAGGAGAGGCATCCTTTAGACTTTGTAAAGGCAGAAAGAAGCCAGGAGAAGGGAGTCATTCTCCTGGCATTGGGAAACATGTTAAGAAGACTAGCATTGGGAAGGATGATGGGAAGCCTACCATTGGGAATTTTGTGTTGCACTTTGAGAGACTGAGAAAGGCCAGGGGACAGGAGACATTCCCTCTGGCACAGGGAACTTTGTTTTGTAAAACATACAATCCTGCAGAAAGGATTAGAAACAGGATTTGGCGTTAGTGGGAGCAGTAAACTGTCTTATGGGATATTGAGTGCCGCCAAAGAGAAACGTCGGTCTGCTGAAGGGAGTCATGTGCAGGGGGACGAGAACCAAACCCCTTCAAGTTGTCCAGAAGAAGGGATCATTCTTTTGGACCGATCTCCCCCCTTTTGAGTTTAAGAAGTGTAAGGGACAGAGTGAGGTTTCTGCACACAGGACATTGTACCTTTATGATTTGACATCCAGACAAGACCCTCTTTTACTTTGCGGCAGGGAAACCCCCTCTCCGAGTTAGGGTTAGGTAGATTTTCCTTTTCTTTTTAAAATAAAGCTAATTGTTCAACATGTCACCTGTGCATCAGTGGCCTCACTCTGCACCCTTACAATATCTTGGGATAGCACAAGGGCACAGGCTAGGTTTTATTTAGATCGGGAGGTGCGGTGGGACACTGCTAGCCCTACCAATGCTCCATAAAAGTGAAAATGCCATTTAATTTCAACAAGAAGAGAGGCTGACACGACAAAGGGGGAGGAGGGGCAGTTCAGTTAAAATTGTCACATACCGGCCCTGAAAAGGGTATTTTGACCAACCCATGCTTGTTTAAGCACTAGTGTGGTGGAGGGGAATTCTCCAAGTTTTCAATGACGCCATTAGAGCGAATTGGGGAACAATTGAATTGCTAGGTTACGGTTAATACATTGTGCACTTCTTCCTAGAGAATTCACGTGGGTATTTTGTGCAGAGCCATCACTTTGCTTCATGGTATTGATATAAGCTTAATTCTTCTACCATTATTTTATATGCGATTTGATTTGTGCTGCCTCACCGCTCTTTTCCTTGGGATGGCTCCAGGTGCCACTGCTGAAAATCCTGCACCAAAAGGAGTAAACGAGATGCAATTCCAGAAGACTTACTCCCTCTACCTTGACAGCCCATTTTTGCTCCTATTACAGCTCCAAGCCATATCACTGCTGATTATGCAGTATTGTTTTTTAGAGGTCAACCGCTATATATTCTGTAAAGCAAATGACCAGGCATTGGAAGGGCAACAAAGCATCATCCATGAAAGTAACACTGGCAACTGTTCACCGCCCACAACTTTGATATCAAGTCTAACTCATTGTAAGGCACTTTCCAGTCCTTTGGTATGTAAAGCACACCCCTGTCTTACTTCCCAGGTAGTCTTACAATTAGGGGATCTTGTCATCTCTTGAACCAAAACAGGTGGATTGCTCTAAATTGAAGGGGAGCTGAATTGCCATATTAATCATGTTCATGTACCAGAGCACCCTCCAGAGCTTTGCCATTTTGGCTAAAACAAGGGCTGCACTCATGACCATGAATACCAAACCTGCCGCCTCATCCCCACCCAGTCTCATATCTTTCTAAAAAAAAGTGTTGATTTAAAGATTCCTCCACAGTCCCATGGTTACTCCTGAACCGATACTGGGCTTCAATGTAATTACATAGTTTTATACAATGCTACAAGTCCCAATCTGTCACTTCAGAGCACTAGAAAAGTAGAGTAAGACTACCAAAAAGAAAAGATAAGGGTGATACATGATACTACGAGTCATTTATAAAACACCTGTACACAAGTTTTTCTAGACGCGACAAGGAAGGGAAGACAGAAGGAGGACAAAACAAACGATCTTCCTAGTCCTCATGTCATTCAGATCATGCAAGCACAGGGGGGAAAAGGGAAGGAGTGCCGGGGGACGGGGGTAGTGCAATCAGGGCAGCATTGCTCTAAGTGCAGCCCGGCTCTGGGTAAGTGCATGGAAGCAGGGGACTGCAGAGGTTACAGTTACAGCCCCCAAGTGCGCAGTAGGCTCGGAGGCAGTGCAGGGGAGACTGATCATGGAGGAGCCTGGCTCAGAGGATAACCAAGCAACCAGTTGGTGCAGCAGGCCGGTGGTCAGCAGAGGAGAGAGAGAAGGCAGGGGAGAAAAGGAAGGTCTTGAGATGCTTCCGCAAACACACGTGGTCCGGCTCAAGTTTGAGAGGGGCAGGGAGGTCATTCCAGAGGGAGGCACCTGCAGAGGAGAGGGATCTACCACCCATTCTCTGCCTGGTGAAGCATCTGACTGTCAGAGAGTTGAAGTAGCTGAGCGAAGGGCTCGAAAATGAAGGCGTTTAGGAAGAGAGTTTGGATGTAGTGCAGGCCCCGGCCCCAGAAAGCCCTGTGAACGATGCAGAGGGTCTTGAACTTGATCCTTGCAGCCACTGGGTACCAGTGGAGAGATTTCAGGGCTGGGCTTGAGGCCAAGAACAAGTCTCGCAAGTCCTGTTCTGGATAAGTTGCAAAGTGGGGTGGGAGGAGTGAGGAAAGAAAGAATACCTTCAAGGAGGTGCAGCTGGTAGTGGGACTTCTTAGTGCGGTCCATGATATGAGGATAGAAGGAGAGAGTGGAGTCGAAGAGGACACCAAGATGTTTTGCCTCACAGGAAGGCCTAAGGAGGCCCAATATGCATTACAATATCCTGGTGAAAGACAAGTTCTAGAGGGTTATATTTGATTTTACCGAAGTTAAGTTGAGTGGTAAGTTTCACAGAGGTACAAAATACTGAATTTTCAAAACCCTCCCCAACCCCTTTTACCCTCCCCTCACATATTTTATTTAAAAATTCTATATTTTTCATTAATGCCTCGGTATAAAAAAGCCATTCTCCATTTTATTTTTCGATAACATCACTGGATACCCCGTCTGAAAAGCTGCGCCAGGAAACACATGGAATAGTAGGGGTCTAGAATGGATTATGTCCCCCACAAGACTACGATGATCCCACTGGGGCCATCTGGGCCGGTTGACTCAGATTGCCAAGAATGGAGTGGATCAAGTCTTCACGTTACACAAACCCATTTTTTGGAGTCTTTTCAGGACTGATTGCCCTCTCCCCAAGTGGGAGACAACCCTTTAGGATTAGGGAGGAGAACCCACGCAGCTTAAAAAACCCTAAGGGGCAGGGTAAGTTGGATCCCACTGAGGTTGACCCCCTCTGGGATCAATCACTAAATAGAGAAATGTGTTACCCTCCCTCATCCCAAGACTCTCAGAGTTGTGTTGGTTATATAGGAATTGTGTTTGTATGACTGGTCCCTTTTTATACAGAGGGCTGGTATGGTTTCTGATCCCTTGTCTTTAGGGATTCCCGCCCATTGCACAGTTCAAGTAAATCAGTTGGTAAATGGGTTTCCTTCCCTATGGACATCCAGAAAGGAGGAACGACATTTACAGACCGCTTTAATTGAATTATGCATTGGGCGAGGAGCCCTAGAGACATTTGCTAAATACTATACTGAAACTATTTATCACTCTAGGAGCCCCAGAGACATTTGTTAGTGACTTTCTTTAAACTGTGCCTTGGGCAAGAGGCCCTTTTCTAAACCAGACATTCAGAAGGGATTAGAAACTAGCCACCTTTACCTCATTTGGTTAAAAGACCCGTAGGACACTTGTAAGTTAGGTGTTTAAGTTAGGTTCTTTGTTTTGAGAATAGTTGGGAATCAGACTAGGATAGGTTTCTATATGGCAGACAGACATTTTGTAAGACCTTCGGATGTGCACCCCTTTGGACTCTTCTCCTCAGGTATAGGGCCTAGAAACTTGGACAGAATAGGGTTTTTGTTGTGCTCAAATAAAACCAGAGTTCCAAAACGTCATGTTGACAGTCTCCCGATTCTGACTTACCTTAGGAGGATCCCATGATCAACAGTATTGTGAACGCCTGAGAAGTTCAGGAAAACCTGGGCCACTTGCCGATCTCGTCAAGTGTGATGAGAAGTATTTAAATCTGACTGGCAATCTTCCAAGAGGTAGCAGAGATTCTCTACATCCTGGAAAGTGCCTTGTTACTTTCCTTTCCATGATCTTTTTGTGGAAAATGTGGTTGATACACGTTTTTAGTACGAAAACTGCTCCTCTATGGTCACCTTTCTGGGCTATGGGTTTGTCTAAAAATCAAACTGGTGTTGCAAGGAATGTTAACAGTCTTTCCTCAATGTTCTCCCACGCCTGGCATTTCTAGTGATTAGACATTTGTTGGTTCTTATTCTGTAGGTCTCACAGATCGGTTAGGGTTTTTGGAATACTTTCCATTTCCATTGAAAGGACGACACCATATAATACCATACCAATGAGGTCAGTGTTAATGGACTTGGGCCATGTTCACTTGGCATGCCACTGCACTGCTGGTGCGTTTTCTTGGTGTAACTTGCCAGAGCTGGACGACATTGAAATCTATTGTGTTTTTATGTATCCTTGCACGTTAGACCAATTGCATTAAATCCTCTCCTAAATATGGACGAAGAACTAAATTGAAGTTGGTCAGACTACAGAGCATGCTCCTGTGATTGGCTCATGCTCTGCTCTACTGCACAAACCAACTCCAGTAGGATGTCGGAGTTAGGAAACGTAGGCATTGTAAAAATCTACTGCCCAAATTCAGAACTCCTTACTGTGAAATTCTCTCTGCAAATTAATACAGAGCTTCAGGTGAGAGGACGGAGACATTTGTGTAGCCTGAACATCAGGAAGGGGTACATGTATATGCGTCACAGCCAGGATCCCATCACATAAAACTCCAATAGCAAACACACATCTGCATCTATCACACTTCCTAACTCCATGGAGCATTTTAGCAGCATGCTTGCATGCCACCATGTTCTACCTCAATGTTGCCACCATGTTCTACCTCAATGTTGCCACCTGTAACTCACGCACGCCCATGGTCTAGCATCATACCACATTCTTCCAGTAGGCGTTGTTTCCCACTACAAGGTTTTTTTCAGAGCTATACAATGCTATAGCAAAGCACATACTATAAGTACACTGGGCCCCAAACAGGACAAAAAAAAGGTGACCCACACATTGCACAGTAGAATCCAACTTCAACATGAGCGACTACTCCAAGCAAGTTTCCAACTCAAAATAAAATTACCCCCCAAAAATATTCAAGGTCAAAAAAAGGACTGCAGTTTTCAGGGTCCGCATTACTACTGCGCAGTCCAGTCCAATGTTGTGACTAGCCCCGAAGTCCACAACCTGTGCTTCTCCAGCAGTTTTGGGGGATGGCTCCCATGATTCCTCACCATGGACAAAGCAAGGAAAGAAGACCATGAGATAACCATAACGCTTTTATTAAGAAATTGGTAGTAAGAGGTGAGACATGCATTTAATCTGGCAGTCCACTGAAAAACGTAATCCACTTTTAATGCACGTGTGACCAAATCGGCATGGAGAGGTTTCTGCAACCCAAGAAAGCCAGCTAACTCTTGTTTTGCTATAGGAGCCATGAGCAATAGGAGGAGGAACAGGCAAAATTGTTTTACTTAAAACTACAAGGACATCAAATAAGTGGCTAAATATTGTTTCGATATATCGCCCCCACGCCAAGATATTCCCACATTCCTTGAGGATCTGGCTGATATTCTGTCATCATTACATAATCCCAATACTTCAACTGTGGTGCTGGGGGATTTCAACAGGTGGCTTAGAAATCCATTGGATATCGGAGCCACTCGGCTTGTTCAGCTGCTTGAGAAACATTTGTTATTGGTAGCAGTAAAGATCCACACAAACTGGGGAATGTGTTAGATTCGGGTAGCCAGTACAAACCTGCGAGTCCCCTGGACCACTCAACCCTGTATCTGTTGCCAATGCCTACCGTTCAGAAAATCAATCCCCTCTGCACTGTCTCCAGTAAAACTAAAACAAGGTTCTTCATGGAGATTTGGAACCCTGTCTCTCAAGACTTATGGAATCCACTTCCGATCCCCCCGATTATTTGGTTTCAGAATTTGATATACTAAACTGCTAAATTGTATAGCATCTGTGACCTCTTAAGATTGTCAGGGAGAAGTCCAGCTATTATTCAGCTGCCTTGTTGGATGGAAAAAAGGAAAACAAACTCTGGTTGAAGGACCAATCATTGGGCAATAGGGAAAAAAAGGGAAAGACTTGGAAAAGTTATATCGAACTGAAATTCTGCATGCTAAAGAAACCTACTCCGATAAACAAATCGCTCATGCCGAGAATGGCTTTTTCAGTTCCTTCATGACCTTGAAAAACCCATATCCTCCAACTCCGACTGTAAAGCAATCCATGGCATTTGCCCAAAAATAATAATAGTAGCACAATCCCAAATTATGGACAACTCAAGTAGAATGGAGCATATAGCTCCCCCTCCGACTGAAAAGGAGTCGGGTCAACGGGATAAACCAGCTTTTACCTTTAAATTTATTTCGGGAGAGGCTTTGGCCAATATGAAAAAAATTAGAATTATTCTTGGAAATAAGGAATTATTCCTCTCCTTCCTTGTACGCCTCACTAACGCGAGCTTCAGGGAAAGCCGCTTTCCCAAGATAAGGTGGTCCAGGTGACCCATTTGTTAAAGAAACCAGGACTGGACTAAAAGGTTCACTCCTACTTCAGACCCATTTCTAATGCTCCTTTCCTGTTAAGTGTTAGACAAGTTGGCTACATCTCAATTTCAGGATTATTTAGAAGCAGCTTGAGCTTTACACCCGAGACAGTCAGGCTTCTGAGCTTGCTATGGCACAGAGCGCCTTACTGAATATGCAAACTAAAATGCTCCAGATCATGGATAACGGCCAGGCGGGGCTGTCGATGTGGTTATATCAGTCGGCAGCCTTCGACCTAGTGGATCATGATAAACTGCTATGTCGTTTGATAAATGCAAACAACTACTCCGCTGAAGCAGTAGCCTGGATCAAATCCTTTTTGACTGGATGAATGTCTAGAATTCTTTGGGGTAACGCCTGCTCGCTTGATGAGCCAATGAAATGTGGTGAGCTGCAGGGCTCTTGTCTATCCCCCTCCCTCTTTAAGGTCTACTGCCGCCCTCTTTGCGATCTCTAGGATAGGCTAGGCCCGAGTTTGACCAATTACGCTGATGACACGCAGCTTGTCTGAACTATGGGCGGGGAGTACACAGAGGGCATTGAGAGGATTACTAAAGTTTACACTACAATACAAAACTTGATGGCGAACAATGGGATGTGCCTGTACGTTACTAAGCCTGAGCTTACGCTTTTCGGCTAGTCCCAAGCCAGACCGAAACTCGATAGTCAGTATGGAAAAGCACCTTATTAAAAAGGCAGTGGGCAAGACACCGGGTGTCACTTTTGACTAGTCATTGAGCTTGGATGCCCACATTCAAAATGTCACCAATAAAGCTGCAAACCATCTTAGGCTCTTGACACTAGTCAAACCTTACATCTCAAGAGTGCTATACTGGTCTGTACATTAAGGCCAAGGATTGACTATTGCAATGACGACTGGGGTCAGGAAGCGCTTGAAGGTACTACAAAACGACGCAGTACGTGTTGTCAAAAATGTACCTAGGCATGAACCCATTTCTTCCTACAGATGGAGCATGCACTGGTCCGGGTGGAAACGCGTCTGCTTCAAGGCTATGACAATAGTTCACAAATGCCTACATGGCCTTGGTACCTGAAAGACTGCATTAAGGCTCATCATCCAGCGAGAACCCCTACATCAAGCGACGGCCAATGATCTCTGTCTTAATGCCAGTAAGACTGAAATCCTCCTCATCGGACACCTGCGCCGTAAGGGAAACAAGTGTGTACCTCAAACGGTAAGGAGTGTTTTCAAAGTTGATAATGGTGAAGACACTTCCTGCAGATGGTATCTGCTAAGCCAGATTGTCCAACAGTGACAACGCCGTGTAAATGAAAAAGGCCCTTTTCCGCGTTCAGAGCGGACGCCGCGCCTCTCAGCAGAGACGAACACTTCGATTCACAGAAGCGTTGTCGCTGTTGGACAATCTGGCTTAGCAGATACCAAGTGTCTTCACCATTATCAACTTTGAAAACACTCCTTACCGTTTGAGGTACACACTTGTTTCCCTTACGGCGCATTCAATACCGTCTAGACATCTATACTTATGATGGATTTTCTTGCTTAACCTTGCACTGGATAAGTCTTTGATAGAGATCCCGGGACTACCATTGGTTCCATCACACGTCCTGATGAAGGCCTGTCCACCAACCTGCACCTCACAGCTCCTTTAGGCCGAAACACCGTTGTGTCGACGTTAAACACCACCTGAACAGTGCACAATCCTAGCATTGTTGTTTTTCTTTACGATTTACTGTATATATGTTCATGAAATTGAGTTTATGTTCGTTCCTGTGACCGCACAAGTGTTATAATCGAACAAGAGTAACATTTTGCCGTTTATTGCATCGAGATCCAGCTCTGTCCACTGGATCATACTTATTTGTATTGTGTTCTCAAACACCCCTGGGTGCTCTATCCCTATCAGTTTTTATCCAGATGTTATTAAAACACATTGATGTGAAAAAAAATGTATTTCCAGTGACTGATATATGTTCAGAATGCTGGAGTGGTGTGACCTCTCACACTGAAAATTTGTTTTTGTTTACCTGAAAGGAGGTACAACATACGAGGGAGCGTGACCATTTTAACTGCAGCTAACCTTCCTAGCCAGGAAATCCTCAGGGCGCCCCATTTGCAGAAGTCCTTTATTCCTTCCAATAGGAGGGATGGGGGGTAATTTGCTGCGTACCACCCTTTGAGTGTCGGTGTGATCTGGATGCCAGGTATCTTATTCCCCCTGCTTTCCACATAAATGGCGTGTCATTTTTAGTCTACTGCATTCTCCCTTATCTAGGGTTATGTTACTTCCGATTTCCCAAGGTTTATGCGCAAGCCGGATGCCTCTCCGAATGCCTCCAGAGTGCGTCTACTTGCCCCGATGGATTCTAGTGGCTTAGTTAGGGTAAGCAGCAGATCATATTATTAATAGCATATTATTTCAATCTGGGATGACCTAAAGGCCAACGCAGACAAACAGCACCGCTCTGATAATTCTTGACCTCTCTGCAACATTCAACACAGGCAACCACAACCATCCTTATGAGACTGGAAGAATTCGGAATCACCAACAACGCCTTACTTTGGGTCAGATCTTTCCTAAAGAATAGAACAGAAACCATATGGATGAAACCTTACAAATCAAGCCCTCGATAATCATCATGCAGAGTCCCACAAGGATCATCCTTCTCGCCACTTCTATTCAACATCCACCTGTCACAGCTAATTAACATCATCGAAAGACATGGCCTCACCTGCTACAACTATGCTGACACACAAATCTACAAAATGCAAGACTTACAAAAATACAAGACACCGCAACACTAGAGGACTGCCTTCGTAAAATATACAACTTGATGAACTTTAACTACCTCAAACTCAACCTAGGCAAAACAGAAAGAACGATCATCACAGAAAATGGAGAAGACAACCTCTACATCCCATGGCCAACTGAACTTGGTGTAACCCCAACCCCATCAACTGTAGAAAACCTGGGAGTCCTGATGGAAAACAAACTCACTCTAGAGCCACAAGTAAATACCCTAATCAAGAAATCATCCTTTCTCCTGCGATCAGTTAAAAGGATCCTACCATTCCTCTCGTTCACCAACAAAACAACTGCCGTCATCGCCCTCATCATGTCCAGACTAGACTACGCCAACAGCCTATATCTAGGCCTGCCTGAACGACTCCTAAAAAAACTCCCCCATGCATACAAAATGCGGAGGCCAGACTACTTCTTAATATTACCTTGAAGAGAAAACATCACACCAGCGCTGAAACCCAACAAACAGCGAATCAAGTTCAAATCAATGTGCATAACCCACAGAGCAATCCACGAACAAGGTGCAGAGTTCATCAGAAGAAAACTAAACGTACATCACACTGCAAGGCCACTCAGGTCCAGCAGCGACATTCGTTTGGAACCCAAATCATACAACAAGAGAACATTCTGATGATCCTCCTTTTCTCACCTCGCCCAAAAACCTGGAACGAACTACCAAAGAACATAAGGAGCACAAGAGATCACCTACAATTCAGGCCGAGAGAAAAGCCTACCCCGACTCCCTAAATCTACCCTTATCAATAAGGATATATGGACATGTAACATATCTACTTCTCAATTAAAACAATCCTCACCAATTATAACTTGAACACTCACAGTTTCAATTGGAAGTGAGAGCAATATATCACCCAGCAATGGCACCCTCGGGGGCACAGACAGCAATGGAACATAGACAGTAATGCATAGGAAATAATGGAGAGAGATAATATAACTCCACTACCTAAGCAGGGTGTACCAAGCTCAACAGCTTAGCTGGGGACCAACCTCTTCCCCGGCCCTGAACCTACACAGTCAGCAAATGGAAGAGAAGTTTATACCACCCATGGACTACCGACAGTAAATGGAAAGAAGGTGGGTAATGATAAAACCCCACTGTCATTCTAGGGACAATGCTCACCGGACCTGGGGGTACTATGCCAATTTATCTGCTGAAATAGCCACAGTATCACCACAGAAACTAGACAAATCATTATACCTAGAGAGAGAATACGCCAATCCTCTGACTACCTGATACATAAACTAAACTGCAGGGATTATGAGACATACAACCCACTAACCAAAACCTCTAATTTCTGCTTACTTAATTCAC
Source organism: Ambystoma mexicanum (assembly GCF_040938575.1). Lineage (NCBI taxonomy): Eukaryota > Metazoa > Chordata > Amphibia > Caudata > Ambystomatidae > Ambystoma > Ambystoma mexicanum. The sequence continues at coordinate 651,817,471 of NC_090940.1, read as the reverse complement.
ACAAATCCCACACAACCACCTCTCAGTAAACCGCACGAACTTCACCACACCGCAACAACAAACTACCAACACATAGATCGCAACAGCAGCATGCAAGGTCCTGTTTCGATCCTATTTGCACACCCAAGCTCAGCGCACGGTAAAAATCGAACTGAAGCTGCCAAAAGTACACCATCTCTCACTTTCCTACACCCTCTTCACTGACTAACCCACCCCGTCCACCTTTCTATACAGATCCGCCTGAGCGCCTGGAGACCAACTCCGTTGGGGACGGTGCGCTATATAAGTACCATTAACATTAAGTCTGCGAATTGAGAGACTTTATGCTGCTTTCCTCCGAAGGGAATGCTGTGGATGTCTCCTGCCTCTCAAATAATCTGTAGTAGAGGCTCTAGGTAGATGACAGAGCAACAGGGAGAGGGGGCACCCCTGTTTTGTTCCCCTACCTAGCTTAAATGGACGCAACATGGTGCCGTTTAATGCTACCCGTGACAGTTTCTCTTGATAATTAGCCTGCACCATTTTCAGGAAGTTACCTCCTAATCCCATTTTCTCCATGACCCCGAATATAAAAGGTCCACCCCACGCGGTCAAACGCTTTTTCCGCATCTAATGAGAGCAAGACCGCGGGAGTGTTTGTCCTTTCTCTATTGGGTGGGCAACTCTTATGTTATCCGCCGTTTGCCTGGCCCCTATTAAGCCTGCCTGGTCTTGGTGAATTAAACTAGGGAGAAGGCCCTCTAGTCTGCTTGCTAGTATTGGTGTAGATTTTCGCATCTACGTTTATTAATGGGATCAGTCTACAGGACGTGTATTCCGCTAGATCCTTGTGGGGTTTTATTAGGGTCATCTTTGCCTCGTCCATGGAGGGGGCTATACGACCTGCGTCTGAAGGAATTGTAAATGTGGGTCAGGTGTGGTTCCAGTGTTGTTGGAACCGCCTTGCCCAGTTTTATAAAAGGCTGTGTAGCCGTCTGGGCCTGGTGCCTTCCCCGTGGGTAGTCCTGCTATAACCCTCTTCACCTCCTCCTCCTCTGTGATCTCTTGATCAAGGGCCTCCTGGGTCTCCCTGGAGATCCTGCGCAGGCCGACTGCCTTCAGGAATTCCTCTTGCATCTGGGACTGGGGATTCTGTGATGTATACAGACTCTCTCAGAATTTTGCTAGGCTTTCTTGAATGTCCTCATCTCTCGTGTTATTCTATCCCATGTCTGACTTCAGTGCTGTAATTACATTTTTAGCGGCCGCTCCCCTAAGGAGGCGTGCCAGAAGGGCATCCGCCTCATTTGCCTTCGCCTAGAATTTTTTGCCTGACAAAGAGTAGTGCCCCTTCCGGCCTCTTGGTTCTCAGGACCCCCAGTTGTCCCAATACCCTTCTATAGTCCCTCATGGCAGTCCTGGTGGGTGCCTCTTCCACCTTCTTCCTGGCTTCCTCTACCACCTGCTCTAATCTAAGTCTCCCAATTGCTTGTCCCTCTGGGCCTTGACAGCCATCAACTCCCCCCTCATCGTGGTTTTAAATGCATCCCATCTGGCATCATCTCGTGTCCCCCCCTTTTGTTCAACTCCATGAATGCTCGCATTTTCCCTGTTATTTCTTCTCAGATTACTGCCTCTCACCCAAGAGTACTTAGATATTTTCATGCCCATACCCCCCCTTCTTCTATCCCCTAGGTCCATTTGCATGGAGACGATTTTGTGGTCTGCTATCCAGATAAGGCCTACTTTGACCTCTCACCCTTCCCAGGAGGACCCCGAAAGCCCAAATGTAGTCTATCCTAGATTGTGTACTGTGCACTCCTGAGAGGAATGTGTAACCTTCCTCGTCCCCTTTTATTTCTCTCCATATTAGGCCAAGTCGTGCCATTCTGTACCCCATGCCTCCTGAAGCTACCCCCTCCCCTCCTGCCTCTCTTCTTCCTGATCTGTCCCATTCCCTGTCCCATGCCAGATTAAAGTCCACCATCAGGACCACTTGGCCCCTTGCACTCTATTCCAGTAGCTCCAGGAATCGCTTCAGGAAGATGTCCTGCCCCGTATTAGACGCATACACAACCACTATCGTATATGTAAGTTCCCTGCAGGTTCCAAGTACTGTGATATATCTGCCTTCCTTGTCCCGTACAATATCAGTTTCCCTGAAGTTCAAAGTGTTCCTTATTGCCAGTGCCACCCCTCCTGTCTTGGTTTTCCGCGATGCTTGATAGATTTGGTCGAAACCCCGCAACTTTAGCCAAACTTGATCCTTGAGCAGGAGGTGCGTCTCTTGCATCCCTAATATATCTGGCCTTTCTTTCCTTGTGACCCGTTCCAACTTTTTCCTTCTTAGCGGGGAGTTAAGCCCCCCTAACATTATGAGATATCCACTTGAAGAGGGTGCCTCAGCCTTATGCCTTGTACGGGTATTATTATTGGGACTCCCTCCCCCTTGGTCCCCCCCTTCCTTATACCCTTTGTGTTTTGAATGCTTCTGGCCATCTCCCCTGAATCTCCTCTGGTTGGTCTTGCTGCCCCTTCCATTTCTCTCTTCTTCCCCTCCCTGCCTTTTTTGTCCAGGTCCTCTCCCCCCTCTTCGGCCATTTACTGCCCTTACTGACTTCATGATGTTTGCTCCCCTCTGCCCCCTGCAAATGCCTTAATGTCCACCACCCCTATTCTTGTCACCTTTTCAGGGCTTCCCTTCTTCAGCTACCTCTCTCCTTTCCCCGTCTGCCTCCACTCCTTCTCCCTTTCCCGAGTGGCCTCCTAGTACTGGCCTTCTTCGGTTTTCTCCAACTGTCGTCCATTACCAGGGTCTGGCTCTCGGTCGTGGCGCGGCCTCTGGTGATCTCTCTGGCCTCCCTTCCCGATCTCCCTGTTCCAGGTCCAGTTGCAGAAGATCAATCCCTTCCTTCTTGCAGGGTGGTTATCCTTTCCTGTGATCCTGCCCATTCGAAGAGGAGGCCGAATGGAAAAGTCCACTTATATCCAATTCCTCAGTTCCTAAGAAATGCCAGAATTGGGTGCATTTGGCATTGCTTCACTAGGGTACTGTTGGCCAGATCCTGGTATAATTCAATTATTTGCACGTTGTATTCTACTGGCTCTCGCTGTCTGGGCGCTATCAGTACTGCCTCTTTCTGTCCATGTCTCGTAAAGGAGGCCAGCACGTCTCTAGGTCTAGCGTTTGGGCCTTTGTTTGGTCACCCCACTCTGTGGACTCTGTCCAATTCCACTGCCTCTGGGGCCGTTTCCCCTAGAAAGTCCACAAAGATGGCCTGTGGGGCCCTCTTAAGGTCTCCGTCCGCCACCGATTCCAATAGTGCCTCCAGCCAAATGTTGACCCTTCTAGACCGATCTCCTTGTCCTCCATCCTTAATTCCAGGTTTCTTGTTGTTGTGTCTAGTCTTTCAATCGCTTGTTTCCCTGTCCACTTCTTGCAGGCCCTTTTCCAGGAGGTCTGTTCTCTCGCCTAGCTGCCCCACCTCCTGCTTCATCTATGCCATGGCCTGGTTAATGTCTGTTCTAATCGATTTTATTTGCTCCTGGAACGTCTTTGCCAGGTTGGACTGTAGTGCCAACATTTCTCTGTGGAGGTCTTGGCGCGACATTGGGGTGGGCGAGTCCCTTTCTACCTAGGGGCTTCAGCCTACTGTTTCCTGGGAGCCCACATGTTGCTCCTTTCCTTCATTGGGCAGCCACATTGTTGGTGGCTTTCTGGGATTCTCACCCTGTGCCTGCCCTCCTTTGTTCTGCCGGTTCTTGGTCGTCATGACTCTGGTTGCTCTGCGTTGTGTTTTGGGGAGTGTTTTGGGGCCCTTTTTAGCACCTCTGGGCCTCTGTCCCTGGTTTCCAGTTGGGGACCTCGTTTTCTGCTGCGTCTGTCGATTTCCTACTTTCTCTATGCTCCCTTCCTTGTCCCACTTTTGAGTCAGTTCAGGGGGCTCTAAACCCCCCAGGGTTATTGTGTCCTTTCTTTCCTATGGGGGCGGGGGGGGGCTTCCTCCTCCAGCCCCTATCCCGTCTCCTCTATATTTTTGGTCTCTTGGATCACCTGGGCATCCTGCTCCCTCTTGGTGGAGCTTCCTCTCCTTGCTGTGCCCCCGTTTGTGATCAGTTGCATTGGCTCAGTTTAGGGCTTGCTGCCCCTGTTTTGAATGTGCTGCCGCGACATCAGTGTTCGTGCGGACCAGTATTTCCCTCGGTCTTTTGTGGCGCTGTGGTGGGGGCCAACCAGGCCCAGACCCTGCCAACGCCCCCCGCTTGACCCCCCCCACACCCCCCACTGTGGCCTCCCGCTCTTGCTTCTGAGCAGGGGGGGTAGAGGGTGGGGGTGGGGGGGGGGTGTTCAGGCCCTCCACAGTCTCAGGCCTTCGTGGGTGTCGTCCCCGAGCCTAAGTTTGAGTTTCTTGTGGTGGGCGCTCCGCCTACCAGGCGTTACGCTAGCTGGGTGCCCGCCGCTCCCAACTCCAGGCTCTCCCTCCCTTTATTGGTGGTCTGTTAACTGTTCGGGTCCCTGGGGTAGGCTCACCTACTGAACTCTGCATGGTCCTTTTCCTTTGGGTCCCTTGATCGCGCCCTCCATGTTGGTGGTTCGCCCTTGCTTCACTTGCCCGGCCGTTTCAATTCCTTGACTGCTCTCTTGTAATCCTCTTCACCTCCCACTCAACTGGGTCTTCAGTTGCTCCTTCTACCCCTTTCTCCGACTGGTCTGTTTTCCTTCTGTACCCGAGCACTCCTGCTCCATGCTGGTGCCGAGCTGCCGCTGTGTTACTTTCTCCACCTCAGGGTGGCCCCTTGCTTCCTTCGTGTCACCCCGCTCCTCCCTCTTCCTGCGAGCCTGCTGGTTACTGCTCCGTGCCCTGCTGGCTCGTGCCTCGCCTCCTTTTACTTCCTCGGGGTGGGGAGGGGTAAATCCGGCCTTCCCCAAGTCTCGGGGGTATCAGGATGGTGTCTTCGTGCCCTAGTTGTAGTCCCTTGTGGGGGGGCACTCCGCTTTCCAGGTTCTGTGCCGGATGGGTGCCCGCTCCCCGTCCTTTACTGGTTCTCTCTTGGCTGTCCGTGCCCCGGGGGAAGACTCATCTCCAATGCCGTTCGGGTGCTCTTCCTGCTCCCCCGACCGCTCTCCCAAACTTGCTCTCTGCACCCGTGCAGGCCTCTCTCCTCTTGCCTGGTGGGTCTTCACTTCTTCACCGCACTCTCGTTTCTCTCCCTCCTGCCCAGCCGGTTTTCAGTGCCTTACTATTACGACTGACTCCTGGATGGGTCACGGAATCTGTGTTGAAGGTACACCCTTGCTTCGGCTGTCCGGGCCGCCTCGGCTCCCCGGGTGCACACTTGCAGGGCCTCGTGAGGGTTCTAGTCCTCTTCTGTTTTCTTCTGCCGGCCTTCCGCCTTTCCCCTGTTGCGGGCACTCCCGGTCCTTGCTGACGCCTTTGCTGCCTTTTCCACCTCAGAGCAGCCGCATGACTCTTTCGTGGTTCCCCCTCTCCTTCCTCCTCCGTGCCTGCTAGCTGCTGTACCGCAGCGTGCGCCCTACCGCCCGTGTCTCGGTCCGGCTTCGCCTCCCCTTACAATCTGGGTAGCCTGCGCTTCTCCCTCTCTCCTCTTTCTGTATTTCGATAAACCAGGCCTTTGAGGAGTTTCTCCTCAGTTGTCAAGTCCCCGCAGCTGCTAACCAGTGGTGGAGCCGTTATATTTTCCCTGCTGGCTCCGGAGCACCATCGACACGTCTATCTCGTGGCGGCAGCCATCCTAGAGTCGTCCAACTTTCTCTTTCTAACCTTCCTTCTCGAACACTCAGCTCATCCAACTCTGAGGATCAGACGCTTTACCAAACAGAGAATGGGGGTAGAATTCTTTCCACGGCTGCGGCCTCCCTCTGGAACAGCCTCCCTGCCTCTCTCAAACTTAAGAACCACCTCCGGTTCCGGAAACAAATCAAGACTTTACTTTTCACTTCAGCTTTCTCTTCCTCCCCCCTGCTGATGTCCCTGACTAGTCTGCACACTGGTCACCTGGCCACCCACTGAACTTGGGCCCAGGCTCCTGCATGTCCAGTTGCTGTTGCACTGCCTCCATGCTCCCCCAGCACTTAAGGGTCTGTATCTGCAACCGTACAGTCCCTTGCCCCCCCCTCGCACTATCTGAATGACACAAGGTCTAGTAAGATAATTTTATCCTTCTGTCCCCCCACAACCCCCTCCTTTGTCGTCGCGCCTAGAAACACTTGTGTACAGGCGCGTCATAAATTATTTGTATAGTAATGTCGACTTTCTCTACCTGTAAAGAAGGATGCACCAACTGTATGTATGTGGTCAGAGGAAGGGGGCCCAAACCAAGACTTTGTAGGCTACCTAGACACCCGGAAAAGGTAAAAGAACGCTGCTTATGAACAGCCCTAGGTTATGGGGGACACTCAGAATTTCAACTGCGGAGTTCGGGAGGTAGAGAAGAATTCCTGTCGGAAATGGGGAGTTCCATGTGGCAAGAGGGGTGGACCCTCCTGAATAAATGCAGAGTGTGCCCAAACACCAGAGGTCAACATACAAAAGTGAGGGCATCAGCTTTGCTGGAGTCAGAGTAGCATCCAGGGAGCTGCAAACTGCCAAGGCGGAGCCAAGAAAGCAATACGTGACCAAATATTTCCACCAAGACTTTTGAAGCTTCCGATATCAGTGGACTAGCAACAGCTGGGGCAAATAAGAAGGATAACAGAAAGTGACCAAGACACAGCGGTAGAAGATCAGTCCTCAAGAGGAGAGGCCTCTGAAAGGCTAGAGACAACCAAGGAAGACAAATCGGTCAGTAAGGAAGTTAGTAAGAACCTGTCAGCCAACCCACAGGGAAGCAGACTGAGAAAGAACTGTATTGAACTATCATGAACCTTGCTACTCTTCAAGTGGCGCCAGACTCACAAAATTAAATTAGTTTTACTGACATATTTATTAGTATATGCATATTATTCTCTTCTACATGGAAAATATAGAAGAAATGTGTCCTTAACAAGTGTCTCGGCTTTGAGCCTTTTTCAAAAACTGGATAATAGTTAGATTTTTCCAGTTTACTTGGCTTGTATATCACTGTTTCGGCATTGCACCTTATTCAAAGCCGAACACTAATTTGATCATTCAACATACATTGATAGTTTGTATCATATGTAAAAGTTGGACCGAAAATTAGGGGTTGGCAAAAGGTAAGATTCAAGGGTGCACAAAAACAGAACAATCACAGATTTGGTTAATTATGTTTGAGACTTGCTTATATAATTACTCAACAAGGTGGTCAATTTGTCATTTACATTGTTAATCTTATATTTTACTATTTCAAATCACACAGATAGCATTGCTTTTTAGAACATTAACGTTCCAGGGTTAGTTCCCTAGTTCTACAATAAAGACAGTTTTTATTTTTAATAATTTCAATGTAGTTCCCTACCAGCTAATCAGAATAGTTATTCACTGTTAAGTGGTTTCTTTTCCCATATGATAGGTTCAAATCCCTCTGTGCACACATTAGCCATATCAATACTGCGTCACCCGTTTAACTTGATCCGAACTCCTCTTTGCGTTCATGCATCACATCCCCAGCTTTTTGTACTGGTTGCATCCAATCAGTACACTGACATTTTTTGCACAATAATATGCTTCTATGATCATTAGATAGCACCTCACTTCGACATTTTAGACATAAATCATTCACTCTCCATTACAAACAATGTATTTCCTCCCCAAGATGCAAAGTCTGAATTCCGGAAGACCCAAGTGGAATAAGGTGGGCAACTGAACCGATCGAGTATATCGATTCCATGATGAGACCACATGTGAACAAACTACCAACCTATCTTAAAGGCACAACCAGTGTATTGAATATTCTCAACAAAATAATTTGGGATCCTAATTGTCTATTGGTCACACTGGACGTTCGGGCCTCAGACATCGATCCGACACGATTTAGCTTTGAAGACGATAGAATATACCTTCAAGGATAGCTCTGCCTCACACTGCCAACACAGAAACATGCTTATGAAAACGTTGGAAGTAACGCTGCAACAAATCTATTTTTGACGAGACGTACTACCAACAAATAAAGGGAGTGGCCATGGGCACGAAATATGTACCAGCTTTGGCAAACTTATTTATGGGCTTATTTGAAGACACCGTAGTTTGCACAAATCATAATTACCGAGAAGATGCATCGATGTGGACCAGATATATAGGTGACATCTTATTAATCTGCAAGAGAAATCTGTCCCAACACATTTGAAATAACTTTTACTGGTGTCCACGATGAGGGAGATTTACTTCTTAGACTTGACGTTTTATCAGGGAACAAATTAACCCCTTAGGTGCCAAGGACGAGCTCTCTCATCCTTGATAGTACCTCAGTGTTGCCAAGGACGAGATAGCTCGTCCTTTTTTGGCACCTTGTTTTGAGCGATCCCTGCAAATCAGGGATCGCTCAAAACAGTAATCCAACCCCTGGGCTATGTGAGGTGTAGGTCCCCCCTCACTGCTCGGGGGCTGGATTACCTTCCATTTCACATCGGCGTGCGTAAAGCACGCCGACATGAAATTAATTTTCACTGCAGCAGCCATTTCGGGCTGCCGCTGTGAAAATGAAAGGCAAGTCTCCACCTTTCTCCCCCTCGATCTCCGGCTGTATTTCAAGCTGGAGATCGAGGTAGGCGTTGTTGGAAAGGGGCGATCCGCATCTAGCAATTCCCACTAGACCACCAGGGATTGGTTTTGAAAGTGAGGGAGTGGGGGGCTGCTTACAGTAAGCAGCCCTGCCCCCCCGGCTCCCAAAAGCATGGGGGCACTTATGGATAACCCTGGGGGGGCAGATGACTGATAATCTGCCCCCCAGGGAAGGGGGCAAAATAAAAAAAACAAAAAGGAGATTTGGGTGGGGGGCCACCAGGGATTTATTTTACGGAAAAGGGGGGTGGCCGTCTCCCCCTCACCCCAAGGGGAAATGGGGGCACCTCTTGTAGCCCTCCCTGGGGGCAGATACCTGCTCCTAGAAAGGGGCTTCTGACCCCAGGAAGGGCTGCATGAGATGCCCCCCTTATCCGCACCGAGGGAGGGTTGATTGAGATGGCCCTCCTTTCATTTGGTGTGGGGGGGTTTAGGGTGCCCCTCAGCCCACCCTTAAGTGTAGTGTACCATTTTCAATGTTTTTCTTTACCAAACTTCCCTTGGCGCAGATGGGCACATTAGTGTGCCCATCTGCCCCCAGGGTGCCCAAGCCTTACTGCCCCACCCACTGGGGGGCCTGTCCAACATGTTCTGGTGGCCCTCTCCTCCACCACCCCAAATGGAGGGGTGGGTGTACCTCACGCAGCCGTTTGTAGGAGGCCCAGGGAGGCCTGCATGAGGTGCCCCCCGCCACCCATTTGGGGTGAGGGACACCATAAAATGTCGACAGACCCCCCAATGGGTGGAACAGTAGGTTTTGGACACCCTGCGAGGAGACTGACACACTATTGGGCCCATCTGTGCCAAGGGGCAGGCAAAAATGGCCAAAATTGCCTACCTCTCACAAAACGGTTGATATCCACATCAAAATAATTTTTCTCATTTCCACTAAACCTGTTCTTGAATCCAGGAAATTGGGGAATTCAGCACAGCAATTGAATCCAGGAAATTGGGGAATTCAGCACAGCAAAACATTTGTTCCTAGCTCTTACAAGGAAAAAAACACAGGCTTCTTTTTACATCATTTTATTGCCTTTTTTTAAAGAAAAAAACAAAATGTTCCCCCTTTTTGGTTATTTTCTCTCACCCCCCTACAGCAACCTAACATTCCTGGGTGGCGTTACGACCGCCTACATGTGGGGAAAAAAGGGTCCAAATTTGGCCGAGATATCTCATGTAACAAAAAGTTACAAGGGATTGAATGGCGACATACCGAAATCACCAAAAAAGGTCTATGCAAGGGGCGCCGCCCATGGCACTTAAAGGGTTAATGACCCATACCTACAGAAAACCAACGAAGTCAATTCAACCTTATATGCGACAAGTTGTCACCATAACTCAGTTATCATACCTGTTGGGGAGTTTATAAGAGCTACAAGGAATTGTGAAGAATAAACTGTTTTTGAGCAGGAGTGTGAGCTGTTAAAGAGAAGATTTCATCAGAGGGTACCCCAAAAATGTATCCAGGAAGCGCAGGCGAAGCGAACAGCACAGAACAGAAACTTTAAAATAGAAAGATAAGAATCCAGATGCAGCAACGACTAAAGTCAAGATGATAAAATACTGCGAAAATCACTGATGCAGAATATCCCCCACCCCCCAAAAAAAAACAAAAAAATTAAAATAAAAACCAAACAAGAAACACTGCCACCTACTATTGGACAAAGATCTTGTGAAACATTTGGAGGAGAAACCTATGGTTCTTTTCAGGCAAGTAGAGACGCTGAAAAACAAATTGAGCCTGTCTTTTGTACCAACTATCATCACTGAAAGAACAACGACCTGGCTGCAGCCCTTGGGACCAAGTTTTCACAAATGTGGCACATGTACTATGTGCAGATCTGCACATTAGAATACAGATCTGTTCGTGGAACAAAGACCATCAATTGCAAAACGTAGTATGCATTTGTAAGAGGGTATACGTTGGCCGTATAAGGCTATTAAAAACACTCTAATCAGGGAACATATGTCCTCTAATAGCCAAGACCCTAGATTACCCATGGCACTGCACTAGTAGAGGTATCAGTTACACAGTAAGCACGAAATAAGATTCATAGATTTAAAGAAAGGGGGGGGGGGCAAGTTACTCATTAAGGCAAACCGAGGCAAGAATGATATGCAGTTTGGTCCAACAGAGCTCAGTTTAAATATGGATAATGCGAGGAGTTAATTCTTATAAAGTTGTGACGTTAATGGATGTTTCCATTGAGTCGTTATTTAACAAGCGATTGAACAAATGAAATGAGAAATTTGAATAGGAGATTTATGAACAGAAGAGCCAATTTAAGCGATATTCATCATGAAGTGATTTGCTATAGAGTGGATTTATGCCCATTGACGGATTAAGGGAACTAGCTACTTTTAGAACTAACGCTATATGAGGGCAGTGATTTTGACTCAATATAAAAATGCTGGTCACGGAAGAATAAAACCTGTTAGACAAATAGCAATCTCTAACAGTTGCCATAGACACAATTATATCATCTTTTCCAAATTATTCTTTATAAAACAAAATAGACAAGGAATTATAAAACAAAAAAGAAATAATCACATTTTAGTAAATGCAGATACTCAGAGCTACAAATTATGCCGGGTTAACCATAGGTGTCTGGATGTTAAGGGAGGATGATGCACACTTTAGCCATCTACCTTTTATAACAAGTGATGCACTGGGAAATGCGGGGGTGGGAGGGAGAGGCTTTTTCCACGCACCCCTATTTAAAGAGGAACAAAATGGCGAACGCGTGTTAAGACACAGAACGCGACCGCGAGAATTAACTCAGCGATTCAGGCAAGTGAATGCAATAATACCAATGTCAAGTATGGACTATTTTCTGATCAATTAATCTACTGAAATCATGCATATGTGAAATAAGTAATGACTTATAATACAAGGTTTTGGGTAGGTGGGGCAGAGTCTAAGACCCTTGGTAGAGACTGAATGATGTATGTCTAAGAAATGTCTAAGTGAGGTGCCATCTTATACTAGATAATCATGGAAGCATATTATTGGGCCAAAAATGTCAGTTTACTGATTGGGCGCAACGAGTAGAAAAAGCTGGGGATGAGATGCATTAACGCAAAGAAGAGTTTGGATCAAGTTAAACGGGTGACAATATTGATATGGCTAAAATGTGTGCACAGAGGGATTTGAACCTATGACATGGGAAAAGAAACCACTTAACATTGAATAACTATTCTGATTAGCTGGTAGGGAACTACATTGAAATTCTTTTTTTTTTAAAACTGTCTTTATTGTAGAACTAGGGAACTAACCCTGGAACGCCAATGTTCTAAAAAGCAATGCTATCTGTGTGATTTGACAGGCAAGTGAATTGGACGAGTAAGATAATATTAACAATGTAAATGACAAATTGACAACCTTGTTGAGTAATGATATAAGCAAGTCTGAAAACTAATTAATCACATCTGTGATGTGTTCTGTTTTTGTGCACCCTTGAATCCTACCTTTTGCCAAACCCTAATTTTCTGTCCAACTTTTACATATATGAGCCACACCATCAATGTATGTTGAATGATCTAATTAGTGTTCGGGTTTGAATAAGGCGTAATGCCGAAACACGCGTTAGACACATTTCTTCTACGTTTTCCACATAGATGAGAATAATATATGCACATACTAATAAATATGCCAGTAAAACCAAAAAGGATTCCCTGCCAATTTAATTTCGTGAGAAAGTCTGGCCCCACTTTAAGAGTACCAAGGTTCATGATACTTATGTATGAAGGAGGGGGTTAAACTTGTGAGTTTTCAGTAATAGAGGGGTGAGGGCGTTTAAAATCGATGAGGACCACAGTGAGCGAGAAACAGGTTATGACCGCCATTTCCCCACTCAGGATGGGGTGCGGATAACCTCCTACAGGGATTTTTCTACAACATAAGAATACAGTTTGTGTTTGGGCTTTGCAAACATCAAGATGGGTCAAAGAAAGCTCAAGGCTTTTCTCCATCTCGAGATCTGCTCCAGGTTCGCTATAGAACATAGTCTCAGGGATATAGCACCTAGCTGCTTTCTTCAAAGGGGCCGGGCTCACCGTTTGCCATTTGTAAACCATGCCATAAAGATAGTGTGGCAAAACTCTTCCTGGTCTGGGAATACAGTGACCCAGTCCTTATGAAGGTAGGGCGCGTTCACCCCCTTACGAAGGGGATTTTTCAGGCTTCTGCATTTAGGACATCGTGCTCTTCCATCTACTAAGGGTTGAATTTCCCTTTTGGCTCTCATCGTATTAATGCATGCGTCAATGGGATAGGAACATGGAGCAGAATAAGAAGTCCTTCCTCAGGCACATCAGTCATACTTACTGCCCCAGGGATTTCAGGTTCTCCACATGTGGCACTCTGAGCCTCTTCTCCCAGGTGGTCTGGCCAATGGAGGCCTCTACTGCCGTGCCCTGGCTCCTCTCCTAGCTTGCATCATGTGATCACTCAGAATTGTGTCTTCTTGCTAGGTACTCCTGGAGCTGTCCGATCTCCTGCACCCTCTTACGCCTTCAATGACTGTTCTTGGGTCACCTCTTCTCTCCAACTTGCTCCATGATTGGTTGTCACCAGACTACTTCGGTGAGGGGGTCAGTGGATTGGCTATTTGCCAAACTGATAGATGTGCCCCCTCAGTGAGAGTCTGCGTGTCGAATTACAAAAATGCCCGTCAGCCATTTTGTGTCTAGGAAGAAGTTGCGCCCATGAAAAGGCTGCAAGCTGGATCTACAGACAGTGGTTGTGGTTGGCCCAGGCCACCTGGCCTCAGAGATGCGTTCCTGCTTTGGCTCCTCTTTCCATTGCGGTCCGTCATGTTCTCCTATTCCTTGGTGAGCCCCTCCCGGAAGCCCGCTGGGTGAGGTTCGCGGGCAGGTGCCCATATTGCTCTACTGCTCTACGTTGGCGCGTCCTCCTCCTCAGTCTCCGGCTTATGGCATTCTTCAGGGCCTCCTGGGTTAGGCCTCCAATCAGGGCCTTATTTCCAGGGGCTGCCCTACACACACGGAGTAGCCCTCCTTGGGCTGCTACTATCATTTGGGGGTACAGAATTCATAGGTTTCAACAGACTGAGGGTTGCTCCAGTCTAATCCCATAGATCTGGGCTCAAGCTTCACTCGTGCTCCCACTGGGTCTCCTGTCAAAGGGGTGATGGGGCTTCACGGATGGAAAAGACCTTGCTCAGGTGCTTACCCTTTGATCCTTTGTAGCATCCTCCACACCACCTCCAGAATGCTTGGTGTTCTGGCACTGTAGTCGTGCTAGAAATACGTAAATAAAGATGTATCCCACCCTTTCTGTGCGCAGTCTAAACTGAACATTTATTTGGGCATAATCACTCGATAATTGCTTTCCGAGTGAGCTCTCAGTTGTATCAATCCTCTAATTCTATTATTTATCAACGTTATAGTGGAATTGAGCTAGTTGGAGGGGAATTGAACAATCTCGTGTTTACATATAATCTTTAATTAATAAGGAAAAAGTGATTTGAACCAAAACAATTGAAATTCGCATTAAAATCTGTATTCCATTCTACAAGAAGCATAACAAAATTAAAGAAAAACCATTGGACTTCATGATTCATAATACAAAAACAAAACATTTAAACATGACAAACAAAAATTAAAGTTTCAACATGTGATCTTCAAGGTGAGTTATAAAAGAAGGAAGCTTAAGTGTAGTTCCCTTATTAAAACACCCTGTTCTAGGTGTCTTGAGGGGACTCCTTAAATTTTTCCTAATACTTGCTCTATTTAGTGAAAAAAGCAGGAGTTGGTGAAAGTTCCAAAAAGTTATTTTCTTAGGGCTCGACTATTGCCCGATATCTGTAGTGGTGCTAGGCCAGGGAGCACAGACTGCAGAGAACCCTTGATGAACCTGGTGCACCAAACTTGTCACACGAGTTAGGCATATAGTCCTTGGAGCAGGGGAAGCGGCCAGGCCCTATCTAGCCCTCGATGAAGTGTCTGGATATATTTCCATGCGATGGTGGACGAGAAGCAGGCTCGTTGCTATAGCCCTGTGACTGCGATTAGGGCAAAGGGGCGTGCGGGGTGCTCACCCACGAGCGCGGATTCAGAGCAGCGTCCCAAGGGAGACCAGTATCGCTACTATTGAGAACATTTTTCACTAATCCCGCCTTCCATAACAGGACATCCTTTTCAGTGCTAGATAAACCCTAGGCCGCAGAAGCATTTATCCCACCCTCAGGGGAAAGAAGGATTCTGTGTTCCATATCCCACGGCTGCTCTTGTGAACATAGGGACAATGCAGCCGATTTACAATTCATTTGGCATCTTTAAAAATCGACCTTTTACAGAACAAACAGTATGAACAAAAATATCTCCTGTCGCTGAGCTTTTGTTTGGACATAATTCGCTTCCATCATAACGTACAAATGATCCTAGCAAAACGAAAATAAATAAAAATCTGACGGATTAATATGACATATTAAAGCCTTATTCGGATTTCAAAGTGTATATCTGGACTGATCTGCTCCTCGAATAAATCTAGATTTGATTTCTGCAGTGTTTCTAAAGTAACCTTTGTTTGCACAGCCAAATTGGGTCTTCCAGCGCACACGTTTTGCAGAATAAAAATACGTGCACATTTGCTGTTCCGAAGAGGAGGCGGCAGAAGGCTACATTTTAAATTCGCCTGAAAATGCGTGTGGACAGTTCTGTCATTTTAAACCCCGCTGCTGTAGGTTTTCATAGTAGCACATAGAATGCAATGTGAAAAGCTTCCAGCTGACGCTGATCCGGGCTGACATGCGAGGTTTTCCAGTGTAGACTATCAGCTTTAATAACCGGCCGGCGAGCACGTCATCCTTTATGTTACAGGACATGTAGAGCACATTAGCGCAGCCTCCGTTTCCCAGCAAGCCCACATAGCCGTGAACACAAGCCTGTGCTGCCAAACTAGCAGCGAGGCGCAGAAGTAAAGAGATGCTGCTATGCCCGCCGTGCCCGCTGTTGGCATTACCAAGAAGAGATTGGAGAACTGGGACGGAAAACAACCGCTCGGGCGACCTTTAGCACATACAAGCACCCCACCCCCTAACGCAAGCCAACAGGGGCATGCACGAGCTTCATTATGGACTGCCCCCATGCCATGCATGAACTGTAGACCACTCTGGGCCATTGCAGCAGCATTTGCCTCCCACGGCCGCCCAAACGGAAGCATCTGCTGGACCACATTATGCGCTCGACGGCTGCTCACTATTAATTAAGGTCAAGCCCGTTGCAGGAGAAGGGGTTCGCGCTGGCCCCCTCTCTCCCTTCGCAAGCAAGTGAACGGCCTAAACTTTCGGGATTTCTGCAACGATCGGGGAGCTTGCAGAAGCCAAGGGCCACATCAAGTTACGCGCAGGATATACCCCCGTGTGAAGCGAGCAAGGATATTCAGACCGAGCTGAACTACAGCAACTTTGCATCAGAAGGGCACAGATTCAGGAAGCCGGGACTAGTGTCCCCGTGTGCTTTTGCTGGCGTCCTCTCGAGCACACTAAACGGAACGCACAAGATGTACTTCTCGCCACGGGTGTTCTGCCCAGTGCCCACCGGGACAGGGATGCTACAATAAATGACAACCACACCCACTGCAGCAATTCAAAGCGCCGCGACCGTTGCACACGGTAGGTCACTCCCGATATATAGCTCTGTTTCTCATTAAGCCACATAAAAGAATTGCACCAATGGAACCGCTTCCTACAGAGTATTCAGCCCCACTCATGCGTGATACTTCAATAGCTAAAGATACGATCGCTTATCAAGCACAGGCTAGGCAGCAACTTATGCAATTTAGCAGTGTAGGCTAGAATATTTATTAAATGTATGCACATTTATAACAAGTTACTTCCATTTCTCAGACCCAGGAAACACGTATTTTACAGATGGGATACACAGTGATCTATCGAATGACACATTGTCCGTTGCTATAGCAATTATAAATTCGATTGATGAAAATGGTTGAAGAAAATGTCCCCAGAATGAAAGTTTTTTATTTTTTGCAACAGCTGAAAGAATGCCTCTGTTCAACTGGATGAAATGGCCTAAAAGTGAAGCCGACAAGAGCAGCCAATGTCCCACCCCCGAGATGGTGACAAAGACCCTGCTCAGGGAACTGCAGTGGCACCTCAGGGAGCGCGAGCGCTTGATCCAGGAGATCGAGAATGGGCAGAAGGCGCCCTGGACCGGGGCAGACTACAACTGGCTCAAGAACTCGCACAACCTCCGAGCCAGCAGCATCCCGGCCACCGAACAGAGGCAGCTGGAAGTCCTGTGCTCCCGCATTCAGCCAAGTCACACGGGGACCGTCCTCAGCAGGTATTTCATTCCTTCTCCAGGGCATAGGTTATAGAAATGGCCGTCAGACGGGGCAATAATGTTATATCACCAGGGACTGAACGCAGAGCCACCCGCAGAGTGCGGCAGTCTACCATATCAGACCGGCTAAGGGACAACGACTGTGCCCTAATTCCTGGATATAAAAAACCTGGAAGGATTTTAAAGGGGATTCACTTTCAGCAGAAAATGCCAAAACAACTTTCCAGGTGCAACAATTAGGTGGCAATTAAGAGCTGGGAATAACAGTGACTTAAGACCTGGCAATGTTATGGACCACAACTTCCACCAGTTGTAGCCAACTTAGTGGTGTGGATCCTGGCAGTGGTAGTCCAAAACATCCAGAATTGCAAAAATAGGGCAGAAACCACACAATCGTGGTGGAAAAATTGGTACAAACAAAGACACCAGATGCCCCGACATTTGAACAGCACAGGGTAGTATTTTGCAGCACAGAGAGAGAATGGCATATGTCCACTGGCATTTATGAAATGACAGGCACTTACTTGCAGAGCAAACTATGATACAGTTGAGAAACAATGATTTTGCCAAAAAAAATATAAAAGGCAGTAGCTGCCAAGGATGAAGATGATAGGACTTTTGAACACCAGATAAAAACTGCAATCTTTCCCCTGGGCACTCCCAGCTAGCCTAGCGACAACAAACACAATAGCGATTGACCAATCTTTCCCCTGGGCACTCCCAGCTAGCCTAGCGACAACAAACACAATAGCGATTGACCAATCTTTCCCCTGGGCACTCCCAGCTAGCCTAGCGACAACAAACACAATAGCGATTGACCAATCTTTCCCCTGGGCACTCCCAGCTAGCCTAGCGACAACAAACACAATAGCGATTGACCAATCTTTCCCCTGGGCACTCCCAGCTAGCCTAGCGACAACAAACACAATAGCGATTGACCAATCTTTCCCCTGGGCACTCCCAGCTAGCCTAGCGACAACAAACACAATAGCGATTGACCAATCTTTCCCCTGGGCACTCCCAGCTAGCCTAGCGACAACAAACACAATAGCGATTGACCAATCTTTCCCCTGGGCACTCCCAGCTAGCCTAGCGACAACAAACACAATAGCGATTGACCAATCTTTCCCCTGGGCACTCCCAGCTAGCCTAGCGACAACAAACACAATAGCGATTGACCAATCTTTCCCCTGGGCACTCCCAGCTAGCCTAGCGACAACAAACACAATAGCGATTGACCAATCTTTCCCCTGGGCACTCCCAGCTAGCCTAGCGACAACAAACACAATAGCGATTGACCAATCTTTCCCCTGGGCACTCCCAGCTAGCCTAGCGACAACAAACACAATAGCGATTGACCAATCTTTCCCCTGGGCACTCCCAGCTAGCCTAGCGACAACAAACACAATAGCGATTGACCAATCTTTCCCCTGGGCACTCCCAGCTAGCCTAGCGACAACAAACACAATAGCGATTGACCAATCTTTCCCCTGGGCACTCCCAGCTAGCCTAGCGACAACAAACACAATAGCGATTGACCAATCTTTCCCCTGGGCACTCCCAGCTAGCCTAGCGACAACAAACACAATAGCGATTGACCAATCTTTCCCCTGGGCACTCCCAGCTAGCCTAGCGACAACAAACACAATAGCGATTGACCAATCTTTCCCCTGGGCACTCCCAGCTAGCCTAGCGACAACAAACACAATAGCGATTGACCAATCTTTCCCCTGGGCACTCCCAGCTAGCCTAGCGACAACAAACACAATAGCGATTGACCAATCTTTCCCCTGGGCACTCCCAGCTAGCCTAGCGACAACAAACACAATAGCGATTGACCAATCTTTCCCCTGGGCACTCCCAGCTAGCCTAGCGACAACAAACACAATAGCGATTGACCAATGTTACCCTGTGCACTTTGGTTGGCTTCGTTTAACAATGAGATGCAAAAATACATGGATTATAGCAGAAGGAAGTGTGCGATATCGCAATTTGCAAAAGCTAAGGTCTGGCAGTCCTAATGAAATGGCTTGTTCTCCTTTCTGTGGATTCTAGGTTTCGAGAAGTGTTGGCTGAGAACGATGTCTTGCCCTGGGAGATCGTCTACATATTCAAGCAGGTTCTGAAAGATTTCCTCACGGCGCTGGAGAAGGAACGCCAGCAGGTGAAACTCATGGAGGCCTGGAACACCAACAGCCCTGTGGACTTGAGCCTGGCCGGTGACAGCCCCAGCGGGGAACGCAAGGAGGAGATCCCCACGGTATCCAGCTACGTGGACAAAAACACACAAGGCCTCTTCCCAACCTTCTCCCACCGGATCTGGAACCTGCCCCAATACTACCCACCCGGGTTATGAGAAGCGGGCTCCCAGGCTCAGCACGCGGCAGGGGAGAGAGCCTGCATGGTAATAGGACATGACCTCTCACTGTTCAGGGGCTCTTTCGGGATATGCCAAGAGATTAGCGCCCCAGGACGCAGTAGCCTCGCCTATTGGTGTACTGCAGATGTTCGGCTCTGGTTTTGCCATGTCTAGTAGATTTGCTTTCTCTGTGTTGTGCATGACAGCTGAAAATTTTAGAACTGTAATGTGCAATTGTACATAATTTTGGGTCCAAATTCGGAAATTGTTCTGCAATTAGTTTATTCATGGGAATAGGCCTAGCTGCTTAATTATCCTTTATTTAATATTGTACCAACCTCAGGAGGTCAATGCACATGTTGGGAGGTTAATGGTGTTTTAGGAATTTACATATAAAACACTGCTGTGCTTGCGTTTGCCACCGATGAACACAGTACAGAAACATGCTACGGAGATGGAAGGGGGCACAGCAGCCGGCATTGGTCGACACTAAGCTCCTTCTGCAAAGCGCCTTGAGGCTCGCATGGGGCACGCAGGGTTTGGCTAGTGAGGCCTGATCTAATAGCAGGGTTGTATAGGGGGGGAGAGGGGGTCCTCTTATTTTATAGAGGGGCCTGGATCAGGAGGACATATACTAGGGAAAGAAGGGGGCGGGTCCAGGCTACCTCTTCCTCTGAACACTTACAGGTGTGGCACAATATTCATGAACCAGATCCTAGTGCATAAGATCTGCGTTTTTGTATAGTAGATCACAGCCTTTTTGAGGTACAAAACATTAATTTGCACACAAGGAATCGCATCTTTTTTTAACATACAAACATAGAAAATAAACTAAGTCCATGTTTTCATTATATTATATCATCATATAACGTAGCTGTCTCAGACATAAACAATGTGAGGATTAGTACATAGTGACGGAGAGTGCAAGGTTGCTAAACATGCACCTATCAAATCAACACTTACTTGTGTTTCCAGCTGAGAACAAAACAAAGTGTTGATGTTGTTGTGTTCTGAAGCTTTCCTCAGGACTAGATTAGGCAGAGTGTAGTAGGCTAGTCTGCCACATGTTGCTGGTGGCACCGGAGTCGCTGTGGGAACATCAAATGTGTGTTTTAAAAACGTGTCTACGCAGGGGGAGTACCTAAAGCATGTTGTTGTGCCATCACATACCTGTTTCAAGAATTTGGTGTCTCAGGGCTGAGTATTTGAAAGATGGCGTCGATCAGTTAGCCACAGCGACACCGGTGCCACCAGCAACATGTGGAAGACTAGCCTACTACACTCTGCCTAATCTAGTCCTGAGGAAAGCTTCAGAACAACATCAACACTTTGTTTTGTTCTCAGCTGGAAACACAAATAAGTGTCGACTTGATAGGTGCATGTTTAGCAACATTGCACTCTAAGTGACTATGTACTAATCCTCACATTGTTTATGTCTGAGACAGCTACGTTATATGATGATATAATATAATGAAAACATGGACTTAGTTTATTTTCTATGTTTGTATGTTAAAAAAAGATGCGATTCCTTGTGTGCAAATAATGTTTTGTACCTCAAAAAGGCTGTGATCTACTATACAAAAACGCAGATCTTATGCACTAGGATCTGGTTCATGAATATTGTGCCACACCTGTAAGTGTTCAGAGGAAGAGGTAGCCTGGACCCACCCCCTTCTTTCCCTGATCTAATAGCAGCCAGCGAGGGGACTTCCGCCACTGTTCGATGGAAAGCAGCCAAAATGCGTTTAGAGGAGAAGCTGTTGCCTGACGTTTAAGAGGGGGGTGGAAACTTATCGTATACTTTAAATAGCGTGTTCCTTTGCTTTTTTATTTAGGCCGGTGAAATAATCTGAATAGTTTACTAAATCTACGTCTCCCCCATGGAACTATGTAGGCGCTCTGGAGAGTCACATGCACGCACACTGTGCCCCAATTCGATCTGTCTGGTGGGAGGCTTTTGCCAAGGGATGAATTCTAAATTATCTCCCCCCACACTGAAACTGCTCAGCATAGAAAACGCCAAACAACCAAGACAGAAGTGAAACCCTCGCTAGTACAAGTGTAGAATAAACTCGCGCTTGCGGAGTCCCGATTAAAAGAGGGGGCACAGTGTAAACTAGCGGCTAAAACCACCGTCCACTGCGTGTAGTGAAAGGGGAGACGCTCAATGGGGGGAGCGGGGCGGGGCGCTGCACAGACTAAAGATTTCCCAGTGCTCGAGGAGGGTCGGGTGAAGTTTGAGAGGTCAATGGGCAGAGGTAGCAGGCCAAAAGGCAAGGGGGTGCGCCAGGAATCATGCCAGGAGCCCAACCGCCTGACTGGAGCACACTCAAGGCCGGATGAGCCCTGGGATGGGGCAGACCATGAAGGGGGCTCCTGTGGCCCAGGCGAGGGTGGGGCAATCAGCAGGCAGGCGAGGTGGAAAAGTGGGCTGCCTAGGCACAACAGGGGCGTCCTGTAGATGGGGGTCTCAAAACACAAGCCTTTCATGTAAGCGGGGGCGGCATTATCTCTTTTCAATAGTTCAATGTAAACTGGTGAAACTGCAGCCACCGAAGAACAAACCGCATTGCACATGTAAAGCCCCGACCTTTTAATGTGGCACTACCATTGTGTCAAACTTGCCCCTCAACCTCTGCACAGACTCTGGGACACTATTGGCTCATAATGGCCCGCAGTGGCGCAAACCCTACATTACCTTTGAGACAGAAAAACGTGAAAATGGGGAAAACATGAATGCCAAACAGGAGTCTAAGCAAGAGGAGATTTGCTCTGGTCATCAAGGTTGCGACAAAGAAGAAACCAGTAAACGCAAAGCCATACTTCCAACTGTACATTCCTCTGCATTCCCAGCGAGATCGTTTTCCCCAGCCCACAGAAACCAGGGTGAGGCATCAGCTTCAAAGAGTAGAAGTGAAACCAAGAGTTGTCTTTTACCCAAAGGATCCGAAACTGTCACAATAGATGTAAAATGTAGTGGAACTAGAACCAATAAACATTGTAAGTAGTGCCAGTTCCTTACTCCGAAATCAGAGAGCTCTCAGGCCCCCATTTCAAGCTCCTTTCCAAATCGGTTGTCCTTTCTTCCAGACCAATATTCAGTATCTGGCAAAGGCGTCAAAGGAATCCATCATTTGCACCCTCTGGAGTGGCTGTGGCTAGAGTAGAGCAGTTGGCCCTTGAGTCAATTATGATGAAGACTTCCTAACCCAGGCTCGAGCGTAGGATAAATGCTGAGTCTCAGTAAGAGCCCGTGGCTTCGCTTGCCACTCGCAACAGCCCGAGCACCATGGAAACCAGATGGTCCACGTTGAACAAGCCAACAGGATTGTATGGTCCTGAAAGGCTGGCCAGCCAGGCTCTACGACAAGTCACAACGGGGACAGGAAGGAAGGGCAGGAGAAGACAAATCATCAAAAGGAAGATCTTGGCTGTATGTTGGCAAGTTCCCGCCTTGCACTACCTTCTGGAGGAGGCAAATATTTCTGGGTATGCAGGTTAAAGGGTGCTGGACATAGTTGAAACAGGCTATAGCAGGATCTGTACAGGGACGAGTCATACATAGGGGCTTAAGTGTTCTTAGCCTTATGTATGCGAGCTATTAGCAGCCAAGTTCACATGGGTCAGTCATTGCGGTCTCATTGCATGCACGATAGTCACAGTACATATTTGGTCTGGGATGTTGGGCAGTGAAGCAAACTATCGCCTCTCCTAAAGGCAGACAATAAATGGTAAATATCTAGTTCGCTACAGACTCAGCTGAAAGGCCCAAAAGAAGTCCGACGTCTTAATGGATCATCCATGCTCCAGGGCTCCAAATTAAGATTCAACGAGCAGGAGCTAAAACCAGCTGCTGGGCGTCAGCATCTCCCAGTAGGCTTCCGCTTGGAAACCAGGAGAGAGCACATACACAGCGAGAGGGACAAAGTTCATGTCTTGCAATTATGTGTGATCTATCGTTTGTTTTGTTTATTTATTTATAATGCGCTCCAGACCCATAGGTTACCGGGCGCAGCAGCAAGTATATGCGAGGCTTACAATGTTACAAATCTACATGAATAAGATTACAATATTACAAGAATGTACAGTTACCGGTTGCAGTATTTACATGAATGTACAGTTAGCAATATACAGAGTTAGCAGTTATAAACATAGGGTTACACACATCTCAGTACATTAAGTAGGGCTCACTTGTGAAGGTTCATTACAGGTGTCTAGTCATTGTTAGCGTTAATGTGTTTGATGAAGTTCCTTCTGAAGTGTGGGAAGGGTTGGTCTACTCTTAGGTTGGGTGGCAGAGCGTTCCACAAGTTGGCAGCTCTCACAGGGAAGCTT
Source organism: Ambystoma mexicanum (assembly GCF_040938575.1). Taxonomy (NCBI): domain Eukaryota; kingdom Metazoa; phylum Chordata; class Amphibia; order Caudata; family Ambystomatidae; genus Ambystoma; species Ambystoma mexicanum. Next base: position 651,793,771 of record NC_090940.1, on the reverse strand, counting down.
GCGCCACCGATTTTAGCAAGTCTAAATCTGGGTACTACCAGGCAATTGGAATTGGTGAGTCTCATGGGTCTAGTAGATGTTTTTCTTTTTATTTTGTCCGTCAAGTAACTAGGAGCAGCATTATTTAGGGCCTTATGGGTCAAGGAGATCATCTTTAGGTGGATTTTATTGTCCGTGGATAGCCATTTGTGTTGCCGCCTAATAGAGGAGATATGCCCCCTCTTCTTTATGCCTAATGCAGCTCTAAGAGCATTGTTTTGTAGTGTTTGGAGTCTTTGGGTGATGGCTTTATTGGCACCACTGTATAGGGCATTACAGTAGTCGAGTCGGGAAAGTATTAAGGCTCTAGCCACGGTTAGACAGCTAGTATTGGACAGGAAGGTCTTGCCTGCTCTTATCAATTTACAGGTGTAGGCAGTAGTGGAAGCTAGGGAGTTGACCTGTTTAGTGAAGGACAAGGTAGAATCGAGGTAGAAACCAAGTGTTTTTACTTCCCTCGAGACTTTGATAACATTTCCATCTATGTTGAAAGCGGAGTAGTCTGGGCCCACTTTGTTGATATTGGCTTGTGTACCCAGAATGATCAACTCTGTGTTATCATCATTCAGCCAGAGACCATGAGTAGCCATCCATGCCTGAATGATGAGGTACACTCTATTCACCAACTCCCTGTCCCTACCATGATCCCCAGAAAGTGGGAGGAGAATCTGTGTATCATCTGCATAGTTAGTGTAGGTGATACCAAGATTGTCCAGATCATCGAACAGAGGTTTGGTGAATATGTTGTATAGAGTCGGGGAGACGCAGGATCCCTGAGGGACTCCACAGGTGATGGGTATAGGGTCTGCTGCTGCCGATGGGGGAAAAAACTCTCATAGTTCTCTCACTCAGAAAGGATTCTATCCAACTGATAGCTTGGGTGGAGAAGTGAGCGGCAGAGTCCAAGTGTCTGCAGAGGACCTTGTGGTCCACAAGGTCAAATGCAGCTGAGAGATCTAGTAGGAGGAGGAGGACTGTCTTGCCTTGATCTCTCAATTCGTCTATTTGGGTCTTTAGGTCGATAAGGGCTGTTTCCGTTCCATGTAGTGGGCGGAAGCCAGATTGTCTAGATCCAAGTAGCTTATGCAGTTCAAGGTATTTTTGAATCTGTATATAGGCCACTTTGTCCAGGATTTTCAACAGAAATGGAACTGTAGTGATTGGACGGTAGTTAGTCGGGATGAGAGGGTCAAGAGTTTCCTTTTAGAGCAACGGGAGCACCCAGGATTGTTTTAAATTAGCTGGGATGATGCCTGTGGCGAAGGATGCGTTGACAAGCTTGGAAATAAACGGTGATAAATCTCTGGCAGCGTCTTTTATTAGCTGTGCTGGGCAGATGTCACCTTTGCAATTCGATGGTTTGAGGGTGAGGATGATTTTTTCTATCTCTAGTGTGGTGGTTTTGGTGAAAGAGAATTTGCTAGACTGGGGCTTGTTGGTAGCCTTGGGTGGTGGCAGAGTAGGAAGGTTGAGCGAATCTTTTTTCAGTTGAATTTTATTTTGGAGGGTGTTAATTTTGTTGGTTAGTGCATGTTGGATATCTGTGCACCAGGTCTGATCTTTGGTACAGGTGTCTGGTATGGCAATGGGTAACTCAAGTTCCTTCAGTATGGAGAAGAGTTCCTTCATGCTTGAATTAGAGTTGGCGATACGATCATTGTATGAATTCCTCTTAGCCAGACAAACTGCATTTTTGTATCGTCGGGAAATAGATGTTAGGTTGGCCTTGTTCTCAGCAGTTGGGCATAGTTTCCAGTTAGATTCATATTTTCTCTTGGTAAGGCGTAGGGCCATGAGTTCAGGAGTAAACCATTTATTTAGATGGGGTTTAGGTTTGCTTGTACGCATTTTAAGTGGGGCAATTTTGTCCATAGTATCATTCATGATTTTGTTATACTCATGCACTAATATGCTGGGGTCTAGGTTGTCAGGCAGTGCATTTAATGTTGGAAGAATAGCGGGTATGACATTGTCTATTGTCATGTTCTTTTTATTTCTTGTTGGGCATGGAAGTGCCGTGGGGACGACTGTAGAGGATGGTCGGGAGGTTAGGAGGTTGAAGGACACTAGTGAATGGTCAGTCCATGATAATGCTGAGATGGATGAGATAACTGCTGTACAGTTTGAGTCAGCGACCCAGTCTAGTATTCTGCCTTTCGTATGGGTTGGGTTGTTGACTTTTTGGGAGAATCCTAGGGAGTTAATAGCGTGGGCAATGGTCGCGGCCTGCACATCTGCTTGGTCATTAAATCCTAGGTTAAAATCCCCTAGTACCAGCAATTGTGAGGTGGTTTTGGCATTGAAGGTTAGTAGCTTGTGCAGATCCTCTTCGAAAGTCCCAAGCGGACCTGGAGGTCTATAGATTAGGTGAATGGTTAGGGTTGGATTATTGTTTATGAGGAGTTTTGCAGTGAGGGCTTCAAGATTGTAGCGTTTGGGCAGGGGCTAGTCTTAGCGAGAGACTCGATTTGGAAATGATGGCGATTCCGCCTCCGCGGGTGCCCTCTCGGTCTTGCCTACATATAGTGTAACCGTCAGGGATGGCTAGCATAAGTGATGGTCCTGCTGCCTTGTGTAGCCAGGTTTCAGTTATTGCAATAAAGTCCAAGTTCGCCTCAGTGATTAGATCAGCTATATCAAGGGCATGTGCAACTAATGACCTGGCATTGAGAAGCGCTCCTTTGTAGGAGTGATCCTTTGTTTCCTCTTTGGGATGTGTAAGATTAGGAGTACTTTTCGCGCTGGATTTTATCTTAGATTCGGAAGTTTGTATGTACATTGAAGCTGGGGTGATATTGGAAGCGTTGCATTCCTTACCATTATGGCGTTTCATCTCACGTATTGTAGGAGGGAGGAGTCGTCTAGGTGTCTCGTGAAGTTTGTTAAGTCTAGCACATAGTTTGTTATTTCTATCGTCCGTGGAACTAGGCCGGGAGGTGTAAGCTAATGGTCCTAGCAGAGCTCGGTATTTTGAGTTAGTGTAGACATGAGTTTTGGTAACTATATCTGTTGATATAAGTGAGAAGGGTCCGAGTGCATGTAGTGGGGCCTCTATGTGGCTGACCTGCTTGCAAGTGGCAAGGAGTGTAGCAGTAGCCATAATGCAGTAGAAACTAGATAGGCTAGACATTATGCGGAGCTAACACTTAGTTAGGTGGGTGGTGGTCATGCAGGGAGGATGTTCCCTGTGGTAAGGTAAGGTGATCTAGCCACATAGATTTGAGAGTATCACAATGGCTAAAAAAGCACAACACCTAGAATTGAGAGTAACACAATGGCTAAAAGCACAGCATCTAAATTTGAGAGTAACACAATGTCTAAAATGCACAACACCTAGAGTTGAGTATCAAAATGGCTAGAAGCACACCACCTAAATTTAAGTGTGTCACAATGGCTAAAATGCACGGCACCTAGGTTTGAAAGTATCACAATGGCTGGGAGGCACAACACCTAGATTTGAGAGTGTCTTAATGGCTGAGAGGCATACCTAGTTACAGAGTGACATAATTAAAGTTGCATGCATGGGCGGTAACTGGGAAGCCGGATCGGCCATACAAGTTTGACAGAAATGCAAACATCACGTTACAGTAGGCTTGGTGGGCCACGTGGCATAGTGGTGCATAAAAGAGGCATATATGTGGTGTGATACAATGCATACAGTACAATGGGTAGTTTCTTAATATACTGTATAACAGTGGACTATAGACCATCCAAGGGTATGGAGACAGAGCAGTACATATAAACAAATGGCTGTTGGCATACTTAAAAGCACAGGGTAGCGTGTAGATAGTGACGGTGGCCGTACACAAATAGTCTGAGGCGGGGTCAGTATAAGTGGATTAGTAGCGCTGGAATATAGTGCAGAAGAGACCAGGCTGCTCAGCTCCTTGCTGCCCGACGCGGACAGCCGCAGCAGGCCCTTAGGCTCGCCCTTCGGCTGCCGCCTATCGGTGAGTTGCAGGGGCGGGTGATTGCAGGAGCAGCCAATCACTGGCTTCGGGTGCTCCTGGGCTTGTTGCTGGTGCCTGAGAGTCGACCTAGGCGGCGGCCATTGACCGCGTTGTATATAATGGCGGGCAATGGAGCCACGGGCTATTTGGGGGGGTTTAAATGTGTACTAGATGTGTCCCAATTCTTCAGTTTGTATGACACGAGTTGGCCTGGGGAGTCGCTCCTGGTAGCGGCTGGTTTCAGGCTAACCAGGTGCTCCCGGCCTAGTTGCAGGCGCTAGATCAAAGCAATTATGAACCTTGCATGCCCTTCTCAAGCCCTGTGCTCCAGCCTACCAGAAATATCAGCCCTTCCATAGTCCATTGGCAAACCTTTCATAAATCTCATACTTTACAGGCGCTACTCAATCAACTTTGCATTGGTTCCATTTGATTAATGCTTTTCACTCTGGGAAAGCTCCCGCTGCTAACCCCAAAGTCCTCCCTGAGCCATCACACTACCGCAGCGCTCCTCACAATACTAACTTAACCAGTCTAAAGGTGTAGAGTACATTTTAGGGTGGCTTTTGTGTGGACAGTGCTTGGGGTTCACTGGTTCTGGGGTGCCGCTTAGTGTTTCTACCATAAACAGATTCCCCAGGGCCGCCAAGTTATCATCGTTTCAGTTTTCTTAACCGTTTGACGCTGTTTATTTGTGCAACATAGAGTGCATGTTTCTAGGTTTAATTGCCATTTCCTTTTAGAAATATTTCCTCGTATTTAATAAAAAAAAATGAATATTGGTTTCTTGCTTCCGACATATTCCGCAATAATCACTTTAGTGAACTTCTCCAAGAGAATGGTTTGTGAGGCAGCATGCCTAAAGCTCTAGCACAAACTTTGCCAGCAGTACAAACGATTAATCAATCTTCACTGACCTCCTGCTGCTCTTCACCGTAGCATCGTGATCGGCGTGGTAGTGAAAGGCTTCAGGCTAAACCCGACTCATTTCAGAGTCCACTCACTCCCCGTAATCCTAGATCGAAAGCCCTTCAAACCGTCCTACTGATGGGCACAGTCAAAGCGCATAGCAGGCTCCGAGCTCTCTGGTGAACACTGGCCTGCCGCGCACACAGGAGCTAGGCGTTAAAGGATGGAAAGCGGTCATGCCACACCTGGTGCAGCTCAGCGAGAGCAAGCATGTGCCATACCCGCTCCAGCGCAAGATTCTGCACCACTCAAACTGACACAGCGAGGACTCTAGGCGCTAGGCGGGGCGGCATTTGAAAGTGAAGGACTGCAGAAGCAAAGTGGCCCTCACTATTCAGGGGTCATGCAGAATGTCCACCCTCAGGTCACGCACCACGTAAAGGCGTTACTTCATCTCATGGTGCAGCACAAAGTAGTCTTTCCCTGAAAAGCAGAACCACCAGCATCACTCAACCCCTGCATGAGGATTTCTACCGCTCCTCTGTTGGGGTCCAATGGGTTGCAGGGGGCCCAGGAACCTCCGGTGAAACCCACATAACAAGCCTCTGCTGAAACCTTGCCCTTTCATGGCCCTGATCACGCCCCTTGTCCCCCTCAATCCACCCAGAAACTCCATAGTTCTAAAGGTGCCCCGGGTCCCCGTTCAAACCCTTGGTCCAAACCAAAAGCAAACTCCTCACAATCCAAGCAGTATCCCGAATGGCAAACATCCCACAGAATCCGCACTCTCTGGCCCCTGCTCTGCCCCACTCACTTCCTGCTGATTGGTCCTCAAGCAGCAGTCACCCCAAGATGCAATGCCTCCCATGTAGGCCTGAATGATCTACACGTTCCACGTATCACATGCGACTGCCCCCCCCCCCATCACTTCCTCGCCACTGGGACAAAGACAAAGGGGGTGTCCCGCCCCCTCCCCTGCGGTGCAACTCATGAGCACAATGACGACACACACAGGTGAAATCGTTGCAACTGACCAAACCATTTCTTTCCCAGAGTGCAGTAGAGGTTTTTAAATAAAATACATCACTATTGTAATTGGGGGTGACCTGCACTTCCAGGGATGTAATCTTTGACGTCACATGAGGTCACCTGTGATGTCAGCAGTGTGTTCATGAGCCACACGACTGCGGATCCAGAGTTAAAGGTGCTTATTTTCCCTCAACTGTTTTTTTGTGATACATTATAGGTTGCTGTTAAAAATACAAGTTCTATAGCTAATAACTTGGACTTGCTAAAAAACACATTTGCTCTGCTCCTCCAAACTGGACATTTTGTGGAAAATGTGTTAAACATTTGAAAGGTTCTTAGTAAACCATAAAAACATACAAACAAACAAAAAAAAAGCTGTTTTCAGCCTACCCACATTCATTTTCCTCAGAGGAAAAGGGGCATCCCTCAGGCATAGCACAGCTACACAGATTTGCACCAAATAAGAAAGCAGTTGGGTATAAAGCGTCGCAGCTGTGACTTTTTTTGGTTTGTTGTAATCTATGGAGTAGTTTAACATTTTTTAAACAAAGTGGTGGCCCTGGTTTTGGTTTCTAAAAAAGTATCACCCCTGGTGCATTGCTACCGTGAAACTTTTCAAAAATGAACACTCGCCACTTTTTTAAAAATGCCTGCAGCAATAAACGTTAGTTTTATCGGGGGAATCCCACAGTATTCTAGTGGTAACTTCACAAGACGCACTTGGAAACAAAAATGAGTAACCAACTGGAGAGTAAAAGGGTGTAATGGGAGAGTGTTAGAGAGGACTTCCTTACACAAGGAGAGGCGCGGGGGCTCACCGCGGGCACACAGTGAGCGAGTGGCAGTGGCGATTGGGGGGGGGACGAGAGGAGGGGGTGAATTTAAAAAGGTCAAGCGTTTGTCCAGCGTCCTCCCGTTACCATGGAAGACAGCGACAGTGCATTTCCAACGGAAATGATTACAGGGAAGGATTACCGCTGGAACAGAAGACAGAATTAATGTACCAATGTATTGTAACAGTGATAATTGTGATAAATCAACGGGGACTAAAAGGGGAGCATTGATCTCGGCCAAAGTCTTTGTGCCAAATTGGTGCAATATGTACAGTGGGCATGGCCAGTGGGTCCTGAGGAATATATTGCGTAATTGTTTCAACCCGGAAAGGGACTGAATTGGGAGGGTGATGCGGGCAGGGGCCACAGTTCATGGCCAGTAACCCTCCGTCTTTTAATAATTGGTGTTGGAGGGCGCTGTTGAGCGCCTACAAGATGGCCGCTTGAACGAAGGGGTCTGCAGCCTGCTGTTGCGCCATAGCAATTATGCATCCTTGCCTGGCACAAATTCATGCATGAGCGACTACTGGGTCTGCCTGGAAGGTACTGCATGTGTGTGGCCGGCATGGACCCCTGCCAGTGCTTAATTCGTGGTCGGCGTAGCCAATGCGGCCTGCACACTTCTGCTGAGGATGACCATGCGTATGGGACGGCCTGGGCTGGGGCCGTGGATGATCAACTGAGCAGCATCTGGCGCCGGCTGGAGCTGAAGTCTTGGATGCTCGGCAGTGCAGCAGACCGGACCTACCTGCCCAGTGCATGGATTGGTTCAATACTGCGGCATCCCAGCGGCTGTCCTTCGCGGCTACGCTCCCCCGCATCTGGGCCCGCGGAGAACGAGGCTCAGAGATTTGGAATATCCGGGTGATTGCGGGGCGCGGGCAGCTAAGCATATGCCCTTACCCACTACCTGCACTGTGCAGCCCTGCGGCACCCTCCGAGCTGCACATCCTGAAACGACTCGTGCCCTGCATATCAGTACACCGGAGATGTCGCAGGTACTGTGTCTCCGCACCAGTGGACAAAAAGGAGCTGCTGTGGGAGTGATGTGGAGGTGTGCCTGAGCGGTGTGCGGTTATGGTCCTGCTGCCCGCAACTGGTGGAAAAGGCAAAGGCGCCGCCAGCAGCGTTTATCTGGATACTGGCCAACACTAACCTATGTCATCCCAGCTTTGGCAACCGTGACAAGGGGCGCTCCGGCTCCCATGCTGCCTGGCGACCTACGAGCTGAGACCGGCCTTCCACTGGCTGGGCACATTCTGCTGCTGCTTGGGCCGCGCTGGACCGCTGGGTTTCTTGTTGCGAGCTTAGCCCTGGTGGCCTGCTGCTTTTGCCTGGGTCACACACTCCAACTGCTTGGGAGGATTGTGTGGCAGCCAGCGAGTAGTGAGAACGCCCGTTTCCTTGTGCACCAAGTCTGTTTCTTCAGCGGCAGTCCCTGGATGGATGCGGCCCTGGGGCTGGCTGACTGGGCTCTATGTAACTGGGAACGACCAGCCCTGTTTGAGGCTGGCTTTGTGCAACAGCTGCTGGAATGAATACTAGGCCCGATACACGACCTCCCAGGGGTCTACGTGTTGCTGCCCCAATTTCTGGACATTAAGCGAGGGACCTTCACACTTTGATCTCCTGGACCATGTCCCAGTACACACATGACTGCCTCCATGGATACTGCTTGTCCCATACTACTTACTTTTGACCACCCACGCTGCCCATCGGTGCTCCCGGCACACACATTGCAAGCTAAGGTGCCGTGTGGCATCCTTGGGCCAGTGGCAGACCCGACTTAATCTCTGGTTGCTACGTGGTTTGAGTCCCAGTGCCCTTACTGGGCTATGCCGAATCACCTAACACTACTACCGTACTGCTCCCGGCGGCTCTGTGTTGCTGTTGGGCGCCTCCACCTTCGTCTTGGCAGCGGCTCACAATACCCTCTCAACATACTTCTTGAGCACAACCTCCCAGTCTCTCCTCCTGGACGAGTTCTATCACTATATCGCTTGCAGCCACCCCCTTACTTCTAGTGCTGTGGTGCCGCCATGACTAAAGGGGGAAACAAGAAACAATACCACCACAAGTAGGTTTACCAAAGCGAATTCCAGAGAGCCAGGGGGCCCCGACAAGTCTGCATCAGGCTCAGCCCCTCCCAACAGTGGGGAGCCCACCAAGATGCAGAAAATGGACTACATGCAGTAGGGATTTCCAACCCTCAACCCCAAGCTAAATGGCACGAGTGAGACGATCAGCGCTATTAAGGCCCAGGTGGAGAAGACAGATACTCGAGTAGCCGAAGTTGAATCCAGAGTCAGTGTAGCGGCAGACAATATCATGGCACTCAAACCGACCTCACCACGCTCGCCAGGCAGGTGCAAGAGATCAGCAAAAAGAATGAGGACCTAGAATCAAGGTCCCGGCTTAACAATATAAGCATTATTGGTGTGCCCGAGGACAACATATCCGGCAGGATGAAATACTTTGTGGTGCGCACTCTCCTCTCCTTATTGGATGGTCGCAAGCTATCGCCCCACTTCGCGATAGTACAAGCCCACCGCTCACAAATGATGAAATCCCAAACCTGGTGCCCCCGCCCAATAATCGCCAGAGTCTTAAATTATCGGGGCAGGAATGCACTGCTGTGTGCGGCAGGAGCTAAGGGGGAGCTACTACTTGGTTCGAATAAATTTCATCTCTACCCTGACTTCTCTGTGGCGGTACAGAACGAGTGGAAATCCTTCCTTGCAGTGAAGAAGGGGCTCTGTGAACTTAGTGTTAACTACGCAATGATGTTTCCTGCCAGGCTTTGCATTGAACATTCCAGGAAGGTTTTTTTCTCCTTACTATACCTGAAGAAGCAATGAAATTCTTCAAAGAGCATTGGCCCGTGCAGTAACTATATTCCTGTTGCTGAAATAGACCACCACCTCCTTACCTAGCATAGTTCAGGTTGACGCTCCTCCCACGGTCCTATGGGGTCACCATCTCACTTGTTAATGTCTCAGTAATGTTGCGAGGATGTGCCTTAGTTTTACTTGCACTGATATGCTGTGGTGCGCAGCGGGCTGCATGACACGATCAGCCCTCCCCATGCTAATTTGCAATGGTGTTTGTTATAGTTGGTTTTCATCCCCCCGATTGGGCGGAGGTGGTGTGTTGGTGCATGGGTGGGGTGGTAAAGGATTTAGGAAAATGCTTGACGTAGGGGACTGGGTTATCAGACAGCGACAATGTTTTGTGACACTATTGATGAAGCACCATGGGTCGGACCAATACTGGTCCAGGCTTTTCCACCTGCAGTGATCAGATTATGGCTGAGCCAATAAGATGCATGAGCTGGAACCTCAGGAGACTGGGCAATTACTCCAAGATGCGAAAGCTGCAGTTATATGTGGAGCAGCACAAGACTCCTATCCTCTATTGGCAGGAAACGCATTCACAGGCAGCTGGTTGCGAAAGGTTTGCTAGAAGATGGGGCGTCCAGCACTTCTACACACAATATTCGATCCAAAGCCGAGGAGCGATGACCCTAATCCATAGATCACTTCAATACACCCCCAAAGGCACACATATTGACCCTCTGGGGCGTTACGTGTGGTTGCACGGAACACTGGCTGGCATCGAGGTGGTATTGCTTAATATATTATGGTCCCAACACTGACTAACTTGAGTACTACTTCTATTATTCTGTCATAAAAGGCTGTCCTCAGAATGAAATGACTTTATTCAGTTACATTTGAGGGCAGGTTTTTTAGTTTAAAAAGACCCCCACTCATCCCTGGTGGATTTGTCTTCTGGGAGGTGGGAATACTTGGTGTAGTTGGGACCTACAGTCCTCACGTCTACTTTTTCATTTCGATTTTTCTTTTTTCTTGATGTTGATAATCAAACACAGATTCTCTGTGTTTCTGTGTGTATAATACACAGTGACGATCCTAGATCAATCCTTAGCTTCTTTAGGGTAGATCACACTGTACTCTGGCATATTGCATTAAGATGTGCCAGTGCAGTGTTATGGTAAGTCGACCGGTTTCAGTGCTAAAAGACTACTTTCATCAGGGCTGTAACAGCTTAGCCAATTGTATTGCCGTTGGAATGTTGAGGCTGAATGTAGCTTCTTTTCATCCAATTGGAGCAAACTGTATGAATACAGAGCAGGAAGGGGAAGGAGGGAAGAAGAGAAGGCACATTCGTGAGAGATGTTATGGCTATACATAGTGTCTATTTATTGCCTGATGTGGCATGTGTCTTACCCTCCACTCGCAGCGTCTTCTCTGCCTACGGAGGTCCTTGATGATTCACGTGTAGACTTCAGTTTTACTGCAGATATCACAGTTAATCCAATTTCTGCATAGGATACCCGAGTATAGACCATTAAATAGATTGGTGTAATTTACTACATCGTGGTATCCATTTTTTTATGACATGGCTTTAATTACCTCTTTGATTACTTAAGGCAAAGTTCATAATGAACGAAAAAAGTACCAACATATCTCTAGTTGTGCATGTTAATAAGGTTCAGATTGGCCAAACCCGGTGAGTGGAAAACACAGCTGTGTAATACCATAATGCAAGTCTATACACAGGATACCACCTTTGTGGGAAACTTAATTGGGGTTTAGATTTTGATTTTTGAACGGAGTGCACATGTATGCTGTAATACAGTTGAACTGACCAGTTTACCTTAAGGTCTTGGTCTTTTAGATGCGGGTCATACAGGCAAAATTTTTGGCGGCTGGGTTCTGGCAGGCGAACTCTGCCCTGGCACCACACTGTATAGGGTACAGGGGATACACAGAAAAAGGCAAAAAAGCAACAAAGAGCACGTTGGTCAATGTAGCCTTGTTGCGCTAAATAGCATAAAAATGGCAATTGCTAGCCCTGCTGGGGCCAAACATGGTGTGTCCTTTTCGTTTTGAATGTTACTTTATAGATCTGTGCTGCGCGGGATACGTAGCTTGTCTGCAGTTAGTCTCCCCGAGCCGCGGTGTAAGCCGTGATAGTCCTGCAGCTTGAAAAAGGCACGTGATCTTACTCACGTGATGTTTTCTGTGCGCGTGCATCCCGATTGGAGCATGCGTGGTTACTGTTTAGGGAGGGGCTAGTACGTGTGTCGTACTTAGCGTACGAGTGCTGGGAAATGTAGTCGCTAAGGCTATGTATATCCATGTCGTTTTTTGTGTAATGATTGTAGTCCTTTTGTGTATGGTTCAACCCGTGTATATCTTTGTTCAGCTCAGTTTACCTAGTTCTCAGTAATGTTACCCAGTGATTAGTACATTTGAAATTTTTTTTTTTTTTAAAAACTTTTCTTTATTGGCAAGAAGTAGTAGCTGGGACATCACAAGTTACAACAAACACACATTTCATATTTAAATCGTGAATGATAAAGCACAAATTCTACAGAGGGTCACATATGATCCAGGAAGAGGTTGAATACAATAGAGGCATTCATCATGCAGTATGATCTGTCCCCTGATCAGGAGAAGGGGGAGATGACAGAAGCTCCAGGTCCACTTTGCGGTTCAAGTAGCTACAAAACTCCGTCCATATGTTTTTAGGACTAGCATTACTGGGCAACATGTTAATGTAGTCTTCTTCACAAGATTGTGTCCGGTGAGGGCTTTCAGCCACATTTCTAGGGTATATGGGGGGGGGGGGGGGGGGGATCTGCGCTTCCAGCATTGCAGAATAAATTTCTTGGCCACATTTGCCGCCACATTCAGAAATTTCGCCTCCCGCTTCGTCTCAGTTCCCTCCCATAGCCCAAACAGAAGAGACAGGGGGTCAGGGTCAACACAGAACCCCACTATTTCAGAAAGGGTCTCAAGCACCGCACTCCAGAACGGGGCCAGTGCCCCACAAGACCAGAACATGTGAGCGTGGTCCGCATCGTTAGATCTGCCTCTTTGACAGGGGTGGGATTGATCCTGGGCAAATTTCCCAATCGCGTGTGGAGTGTAGTACAGGCGATTGAGTAGCTTGTATTGAACACACCCAACTCTGGAATTAAGAGAAACCTTGCGTGTATGCATGCACATTTTGGTCCACATAACATCTGTGATGTCTAATCCCAGATCCCGACTCCAGGCATCCCAAACCGTGGGGGGTGGGGGGGGGGTTGATCTACAGCTCGCGCCATCAACATTTTATAAAGGGAGGATACAATGCCCCTACCACCAGCGGAATTGGAAATTTAGCAGACCTCGGGGGATTCAGGGGGTTCGTCGTTCATCTGGATATGACGGCCACATGTCTTGGAGCGCCGCCCTAAGTCAAAAGTATTGTAGCAACTCCAGTGAGTGCCCTGGCTTCCATGTATCTGGGGTGATGAATTTCCCGTCAGGGAACAGGTCGGAGAATGATCTGTATCCCAGGTCCGACCAGTGACGCATGAGGAGTTTATCTTGTGTGGGGGTGAGGCCAGGCAACGACCAGAGGGGAAGCCATTTGTAATACAGGGGGGAGCCAGAACCAGGCTTCAGAATTTGTCGCCACGCCCTTATAGTAGAGTCCACTGGGTCAGCAGCAGCCTCCGAGCGGTACGAGTGAAAAAGGATCAAGGACATGACATTCACCTCCTTGGTCGCCAGGATTTCAAGCTTAACATGAGGGGAAGGGGGGTCCTGGTGATGGTACCAGTATGTAGCATGCTGGGCCTGAGCGGCTATCCAGTACTGGGTGAGATCCGGTGCACTGAAGCCACCCCTCTCATAAGGAAGGGTCATATGTTGCCACTTTCTGCGCACGGCACCAGAATGCCATAGAAAACTGGCAAACCCCGCGTGCAGGTCTGCAAAGTATTGTTTCCCGGGCCAAAGTGGAACGTTAGCAAATATGTAAAGGAGTTTCGGAACTATGATCATTTTTATTAGGGAAAGCCTCCCTGATAGTGAGAGGGGGAGGCTACGCCATCTTTCCATCCTGGCGCCGGCATATTGCGCGGCAGCCCCATAGTTGTCGGACAATAAGGAGGATTTTGAGAGGGATACCTGGACCCCTAGGTATTTGATGCCCCCGGTGCCCATTGGAGAGGAAATTTGCATGCAGGTTGAGACGTTGCGGGCGTAAGGGGTAGGATTTCTGATTTGGTGTAATTTATGGTGAAGCCCGAAAATGTGCCAATTTTGATAATTTCGCATGATCGGGTCGAGGTGGACTGAGGGGTCTCTAATGTATAGAAGCACGTCATCAGCGTACAGTGATATAATTTAGGGGGTACCCCGCAGACGAATCCCTTTGCGCACGTGGTTGTTTCGTACACTATCCGCCATGGGCTTAATGGCCATCGCAAATAACGGAGAGAACGGGCACCCCTGTCGTGTCCCCCTGTGGAGGGAGAAGGGAGCCGACAGGTGAGAGTTAACAAGGACCCTGGCTAGTGTATAGCAGTTTGATGCAGGACATCATGTATGGGCCTATCCCCATCTTCTCAAGCACCGCCCACAGATACTGCCACAAGACCATGTCGAACGCTTTTTGGGCATCCAGCATCACGGCCACAGCGTTGGCTTGGGGGTCTATTCTAGAGAGGACGTTAAATAGTCGCCGAATGTTTAAGGCAGTGGAACGGGCAGGGTCAAAACCACTTTGGTCTGGGTGGATCAGGTATTTCATGATGGGGAGGAACCTATTTGCGATGATTTCAACGAAGATTTTCGTATCAGTGTTAATGAGTGACAGGGGTCTATAGGAGCCACATTCATCCAAAGGCTTACCCGGCTTGGGGAGCACGGTGATGACAGCCTCACGTAGGGACCGGGGGAGGGAAGTAAGACGCAGCGACTCCTCCCAAACCTCGTGAAGGCGTGGAGCAAGGAGGGCCACATGTTCTGATAGAACTCGGTCAGGCCGTCTGGACCGGGGGCTTTACCCTTAGGGAGAGCCGAAATAACAGCAGTGATCTCGTCAAGGGTGAAGGGAACATCTAATTGTTCTTTGGTGGCTAGAGATATAAGGGACATTGGGATGCAGTCTAGGAGGTCGTCCAGATCCTGCGGGCTGTGGTCTGGTTGCTGGGCATAGAGGGTTGCATAGAAATCTGCAAAGGTCTCGAGAATGGGCCTGTCAGACCAATGTCGTACCCAGTCATTGTCAATGATACTGTCAATTTGAGCTCTACCTCCCTCGGTCCGGGCAAGGGTACGGCCCAGTCTCTCTCCTTCACCATACTTTCGGGCCGCAATGGGCCGGGCAAGGTATCTAATCTCACTGAGGGCAAAGGACTCGAACGCATCTAGTTCGGTTCTTATCTGTGCAAGCTTGGGTGGAGAGGGGTTGGTTGCATAATCGCGCTCTAACTCCCCAAGTCTGGACTCAGAGCGGCACAGGGAGTTTCTAATATCTTTCAGGACTCCAGCCTCCCTGGAGATACACATGCCCCTGATGAATACCTTAAAGGCCTCCCATCTCACCCCATCAGTTGTGTCGTGCCGTTTGTTATTATCAAAAAACGAGGTGATATCTGCGAGGATGTCAGCCTTGAAGACAATATCATGCATTGCATCTGACAAACCGCCAGTTAGAGTGTTGGGGGAGGGCCGGGTGCAAGGCAATGTCCAATGTGATCGGGGCGTGATCAGATAGCGTGTGCTGCAGAATCTGTGTGGCGAGTGTTTTGCCCATGAGCCCTGCGGAGAGAAGGAAAAGATCTATCCTCGAGTGGCTGTCGTGGACAGAGGAGTAAAATGTAAACTCTTTCGACATTGGGTGGAGTGCTCTCCAGGCGTCTACTAGACCGGCAGTGAGCATATGTGCCTGGAGACGGCGAGCAGCTCTGGACAGTGTTCTTGGTGCAACACCAGATCTGACCAAGTCGGAGTCCAGGATGAGATTCATGTCCCCCCCCAAATAATGGGAACCCCCACATAACCTAGGAGTATGTCAAGGATGTGGTCGAAAAAATCATCATCGATGCATGGGGCATATGTGTTAATCAGGAGGCATTCTGTGTTAGCAAGGAAACAGGATCACATATCTACCCCGGGCATCAACATGGCTGGTGCGAAGGGAGAACTCCAAGGACTTGTGAATCAAGGCGAGGACTCCTCTGGACTGTGAGGAGAACACTGTGTAGTATTTGTTGGGGCCCCATGCCGGGGCAAGAGAGGACGAGAGATGTGCGAGGGCGTGGGTTTCTTGTAAGAGAAGTATTTTGACCCCGTGCCTCTGGACATAAGCCGTGATCCTGCGCGACTTCGTGAAATTGCTGAGCCCTCTGATATTCCAAGACATTAGCCTAATGGCCATTTAGTAGGGCTTGGGGGGGGGGGGTGGGGGGCAAATCAGAGTAATGTGCGTTATAGTCCGTCGAACAAGTGCCAGCCACTAATACAGTGGCCAGATACGTCAAACATCAAACCAGAAGCCATCACTGTCTCACCATTTTTGTTGAAATATTCCCCAACTGAACCTCCCCCCTCCCTCACTGCCTTCCCCAACACAGCAGTGCCCAAGAACCCACCCAAAGTCGTGTGGCTTCCGTGCCAAGCCCCAACGGGGCAAGCCGAGCCCCCACACCCAACAGGGGAGCAACCAGTGAACAAAACAAGCCAAACTCTGCGTTGCAACGGCAGTGGGGGTAGCTGCTGCCGTGAGCCCGATTAAGATGTTTGACGGTGAAATACACCAAATAACTTGCAGCGGTAACTAAATAAAATTTGAGGAGACAACAGAGTACGGTAAGTAGGGGGTATAGGAATGGAGGATCCCAGTTTAAGTGCAATGAATCGTAAACCCTACGACTTTGACCTACATTGCGTTTCATGAATCTTCACAATGAGTTACAACAATGAATGAATACACAAAGGAAAGGATACATGAGATTACAAGAAAAATGCATACGACGAGCGTGGTACTGATACCACAATGATTGAAGTAATGGGTACATGGCAAGCCGGCTCAACCCTCATCCACAGGGTCACCCTCCGGCCCTGGGACCGGAATATGGGACTCAAATTTCACCGCCTCCTCTGGGACTGTGAAAAAGTACAGTTTCTTATGGTGGGTGAGCTTCAGCCTGGCAGGGAAGAACATGGCGTATTCCACTTTCCTCTCTCTAAGCAATTTTTTCACACCATTGAATTGTCTGCGCTCCATTTGAACGTTGACCGAGAAGTCGGGAAAGATACGGATAGTCTGGGACTCCCGTTTCAGTTCCCCTTTTTCATGGGGCCAGACATAGAATGTGGTCTCTGTCCCTGAAGCTGAGGACCTTGACAATAATTGGTCTGGGGAAATCACCCGGCTTGGGGTGTGGGGCCAGTGAGCGATGGGCGCGCTCAATAGTGAAAAACGGGGAGAGTTGAGGATCACCCAGGAGGTCTCTCAGAAGGGCCTCGACTGCAAGTTCCATTTTGCCTTCGAGGGCTGCCTCAGGAACCCCAACAATGCGGATATTATTCCTGCGGGATCTGGACTCTAAGTCGTCGCACTTCGCCTTGACCTGCTTCATATCTCGCACCAAGTCAGAGACCGTATTCTGGAGCACGTGTACCTCATCCTCAGTGGCCCCAATCCTAGTCTCGGCCTCCACCAGCCTAGTACCTTGCTGATCCAGTTTGGTGCGTAGTGAGGCTACATTGGCGTTTATGTCGTCCAATTTTTCATGAAATGCCGCAAAGTTTTTGGCCATAGATTCCATGAGTGTCGTGAGGTCTGGCTGAGGAGGGCCTGAGGATGCATCCGGGTCGTCCTGAGGGAAGGCAGCCCCACCCTGGTCTTGTTTAGCAAGTGATTTGGCAAACTTGTCCATTGCTCCAGCCTTGTTGGCCCCACGTGCCTTACCGGACATGTTTGGGTTGTACACCGAGATAAGCAGGGTGTGTAGTGCAGAAAGGCAGCAATGGGGCCAGCCCCGGGGGTGTATAAAGGGACTACGGCCCACAATCAGCAATGAGCCGACAGCTGCTCAGGGGGCAGGAGCAAGGCGCACCTACAGTAGGCATGTTATAAGGCACTAGGCCCACCCCGAAGGGGAGGCGAGGTGTCGAAGCAGCAGTGTGACCTGGAAGGGGTAGTGTCCTACAGCGCCCGCCCCAGAGCCAGAAGGGCCCCAGGCAGAAGGAGCCAGTAATGGAGGGCAGCCCAGTCCAGGGCGCCTGGTGCGCTCAGGGCGTAGCAATTAGACGCACAATCCGGAGAGAGGAGACTGGTGGAGCGCCCAGAGCCGCACCGGCGTAAGATGAGTGGTCGCGGGGGAGCCTTGTATAATTGGGGGCCACTGTCACTCGTTGAATGGGGCAAGCGTAGCCCGAGGATAAGGCAGACAAAAAATGGGCGCAACGTGCGGAGCTCCGCACCCCCAACCCTCTCACCTCAGAGCACTGCAGGCCGGTATGTGGATGGTGGTTCAGGCGGGAGCGGGCCTCCAAGCAGAGTATGGTGATCCGGGCGGGAGTAAGACTCGAACCGGAAACAGGAGTCAGAGCCCAGGGTGGCTCCGGCACCGCAGCCCAGCCGCACCACGGGACCAGCGATGCCGGTGGCGGACCGCCAGGCAGGAATTGCGGGATGTTGTAGTTGCGGGGGGCCGCTCCGGCAGCCCCCGCGATATTGCGGAGTGAATTCGCCCGCCGGGGGCCGGCGCCACCACCGCCGCCCAAGAGCAGAAGCCGCGCCGACAACTGGCGAGCCCAAGCGCACCCCCCCGGAGAGAGCGGGGGCGCGAGGAGGCAGATGAAGGAGCCGGGCAGCAGGCCACCGCCGAAGAGCGGTTCTCCGAGGGTGCAGCGGGGGGGGGATGGGCCGCCGAGGGATCACGCGGCTTAGGAGGCCTCAGCTGGTGGCGGAGCGGCCAAAAAGCTCCGGTTTCGCCCCAAAACCGGTCCAGACGGTGTAGAGGCGTTGGGGAGCACAATGTTCAGGTTCCCAGCTCCAGGATATTCGTAGAACCGCTGATTCAGGCGGATTTGTTGCAGTCGGGCCACGGAGCGTTAGGACTAGGCAGCCATCTTGCTGGCTGCTCAACAGCGCCCCCTGTAAATTTGAATTTAATACATTTTGCAACGGCATCCGTAATCACGACTAAATGGATATGAGACAACCATCACAGATGGGATGTGATTCAGTTAAACACAGTGAAGGCGTTAGTTGGGGATGACCTAGGGGGTGTGATCATACATGCCTTTCCCAATGAATTCCCATTAACAAAATGACAAATATAACTCTGGTTCTGCACATTGCATTACAATAAGCTCTACAGTAGGACACAACTGTGCCTGAAGTCCAGTTAGTATGTATCTGACTCAATCCACTACCTGGTAATTAGGTGCTGTAAATGTGTCTAGATCCCAGTATAACATCTACATGCCATGTCCTGTGTTCAAATTTCATAAAGAATTTGGCATAGTCGATCCAATGTCCTCACTGTGTTACTCTTTCATAATGTTGCAAGGGTTTGCCAAGATGTCGGCTCATTTAAGCCTCTTGCATCCGATTTTAATCTAAATATCCATTGCTGCTCACGGCGAAATAGTAGGTCATGCAGGTTTCCTCCTCTTGATGGAGCGTTCACTCTCTCGAAGATGGACCATGTAAAACTATCGGGAACATGGGTTTTGCTGACAAAATGTTCTACCATCGGTGCGGTTAGTTTTCTTGTTCGAATACATGAACGATGTTCAGCCAACCTGGTCCTAATGGGGCGTGTTGTCATCTCCAAGTAGTGCAGGTTGCAAGGACAGGTTATGAAATAGATGACATTCTTCGTGTTACAATTGGTCAAGTCCTTTTGTATCCAGGGGTATTTCAACCCAATGTTGATCTCTTTAGTTCTGGTAGTGCTTGCACAGGAGCTACATGTACCACATGGGCCATGCCCTCTTGGTTTTTCTTGCTTCCATATTGTTGTCTGTGATGGAGTAACCGGCTCTTTACAAGTATGCATCAAAGAGTCTTTTAGGTTTTTCCCTCTTTTGATTGCAAATCTGGGGGATTGAAGTTGGAATTCACTGACATTCAGTATCAGCCAGAGTCTTAGTACCTCTTTTTATTTTGTTGGTTAGAGGGGAATAGAAGTTTTCCTAAAAATCTTTTTGTTTTTGCGAAACCATTTTGAATCAAACTGCCCAAATCCTATTGTGAAGACACGTCATTAAAAGGCAAGATTTGGGTCTTGACCACCCTTACGGTCCAGTACGTGGATACCCAACTTGAGTACTATACACAGCAGACCGACATGCTGGGCAGATATCCCCTGGTCCCGGTCCTCTAAGGTGCGGGAGCGATTTTAACACCATTCTAGATCCCAAATTAGACAGATCTGGTAGCAGGGCCCGGCTGTTGTCTAGAGCTGCCCATATTGTCCTAGATAGGTTGACTTGTCTTGGGGCAGTGGATGCATGATTTCTACACCCTCGGT
The DNA here is from genome assembly GCF_040938575.1 of Ambystoma mexicanum. Taxonomy (NCBI): domain Eukaryota; kingdom Metazoa; phylum Chordata; class Amphibia; order Caudata; family Ambystomatidae; genus Ambystoma; species Ambystoma mexicanum. Next base: position 651,773,657 of record NC_090940.1, on the reverse strand, counting down.
CTCTGGGTTATACGTTCTACTCAACTGTACATGATTCACATTCTAGGATAGATCTGTGGTTACTATCTGGGAAGTTAATCAGCTGCATAGCTAACGCAGATATACTTCCGAGGACATACTCGGACCACTCCCCAATCACCCTACCCCTAACCTGGGAGGAACGGCAGCCCCCTGGTCGCTCCTGGAGGTGGAAGCTCCACTAGCTACTGGATCCAGTGTTCAAGTCCGAACTGGGTGAATGACTTTCAATATTAATAAATACTGGCACGGTGGACTCCCTAGCTATCCTCTGGGACCGTTAGGTAAAGTTTGTATGCAGTACCCTCTGGGACCACTACACACAACTAGGACTACAGGTGTAAGCAAAACCAACCTTTGATATAAGTCTGTACCACACAGTTTTTGGTAGCGAGCTGAGCAGCCAGGCTTATCTCAAGAGGGAATGTGAGCTAGTAAGGGTGTTACACAAAGGTCTAAAATGACAAGTATTCAGAAATTACACAATCATTTATAAAGCATTCACTAAATGAGGCAACCAAGATCACACACAAATTATACTACAGTACTGATTACTAAGCAGTTGATCTCCCATGAAGTAGGATTAAAATAGCAATGGAAGTAGGAGCAAAAAGGCACAAGTTAATAAAACGAATATTACAGTTACTCTAAAACAGTGCAAATAGTGAGTACACCAGAGGAGTTGATTCAACGCAATAGGTAGGTCCAAGTCAATGGGCTAGTGTCTTGTATAAGTATAAACAGTTCTGGTATTTAAAACGGAAAGGTCTTTGCCACGGTTCTTAGAAGTAGTTCACGGAAGAAAGGTTTGTATGTCCAGGTCACAAGCTGACTAGGCCTGCAAGTTGCCAAAGTTGTACGCACTTTCGCAGTTAAAGGTAAGTTCTCTCGGTCAGGTTTTCACAGTACCTTATATTGAAGAAAAGATGCAGCTGAAGACTTCTGTTCCAGGCAGTTCCTGCAGATCTCGCTGTTCCTGTGCCTCAGTCGTGGGGACAAGAGGGAGGACGTCAGGGGGCTCCTGCAGTGCACGGATACTGGTCACAAAGCTGGCAAATGGGCAAACCTTCGATTCCGGTTGCTGTTCTTCAAGAACACAAGCTGGTGTGCTTCCCCTGGTTAATCCCAACCAGCCCAGAGAATGGTATCCAGGTGGCTTACGAGTTGATTGGTCCTACCAACTCAAAGGAAGAAGTCGTCCTTGAAGGGCTTCTCTGTCGAGGTGAACTTGGCGATTCGGTCCTGCAGCAGGGCTCCACCGGGCAAACCAACGGTCCAGTAGTTGCAGCAGCCGTCCTCTTCCAGCTCGTCATGGTTCTTTCGTTCCAGTGGTCAACTCTGCTTTCCAGTCCAAGAGACTCGCCTTTTAAACAGTTTTCTCCCATTCATTCCAGCCTAGCTACCACTCACCTCACAGGGTGGCTGTACTTGCCGGACAGTCAGCCAACCAATCACACCAGAGTGCATTTGGGTCTCCTATGAGACTAAGCACAGGGAGTTTCGGGCACCTCCCTCACTGCCTGCCCACGCCACACACTTGGGCGCCAGAGGCCGTCTTCAGTCCTGAAGCCCGCAAAGGCGTAAGAACAAAGGGACCAACTCTAGTTTGGCGTGCAGAGACAAACTCTAGAAGGACCTTTCGAAAAAGAAATAGCGAAAAAAGAAGACCGGGACCTATTTAAAAAAAAAAGGGGGCTCAGACGACATCTTGAAAAACATGGCTCCTGTGATTTTTAGCTACCGAGGTTCGCGGTCGTGAACAAATCATGGTAGTTCGTTGTAAAACCACTGCCACCAGCCATTTACTGCGACGTTAATATTTGCTAAGGTGTTTGCCCTCTGGCTGGCCCCATATATGGTAATGGTACACTTGATAAATACTGACCAATCTGGTTTTGTTCCGACCGTTCGACGGCTCTGTACCTGCGGCAATTATTTAACATCCTTTCCCAAATTGATTCTGGGGTGAGGCTGTAGGGGCCATGTTAGATGTGCAGAAAGCATTCGGTTCTGTGTCTTGGCAGTTCCTATGGGTAATGTTAGAAATGTGCAATTTTGGTCCCAGCTTTGTGTCCTGGATACAACTGCTTTATGCTAAACCTGACGCCAGTGTATGCACCAATGGCCTGCTTTCACCTCGGTTTGATATTGGCGAGACGAGGATGCCCTCCGTCTCCACTTACCTTTGTGATTGTCATAGAGCCCTTTCCCGATTTAATATGTCAAACATACGCATGGGGGATACGGCTATCGGGGCACCTGAGATGGTTTCTCTTTATGCCGATGATGCGTTATTATACATAAGAAATCCAAAACGTAATAAAATACCCATTATGTGGGATGTCGCCCACCTTGGATCTCTATCAGGCCTTCGGGTCAATCGGGCTAAATCCAAGCTATTCCCCCTTCCTGTTACCACTGTAGCCCCGCCAGAGATTTGTGTGGGCACCGGATGAGATAAATTACTTGGGAGTTACGGTCATGAGGCGCCAAGACTCGCTATACAAACGTAACTACAGTAATTATTTGCAGCAACTCAGTCTAAAGCGGCTCTCTTGGGCGAAGCTACCCATCACTCTTTCTGGCAAGGTGTCTGCTCAAAATGGTGGTGCTGCCCCAACTCCTCTATCGTTTCCACTGCGGCCTGGCGTAGCAGTGTTTACTGAACCCAGGTCCAAGATCAATAGTTTATGGCATTTTGGGGCGGTGAGGCTGAAATGGTCCACTCTGGTGAGAACACAGTCAGGAAGGGTTGGCGGCTCCCAACTTTGAGCTATACTGGCTTGCGGCGCAGGCTCACTATGCGGCATACTGGACAGCGGAGGGCCCACCGCTTCCATGTGTGGAAATTGAGCGGCTTGCAGCTGGATCCAGGGAGCTGGGCTCTCTGTTCCTGCCCTCACTATGGAGAGACTCCGGTGTAGCCAGCCCGGCGGCCAGCACTGGCTTAGGACAAAATAAGGAGACTGACTGGTAGACCCCAGCCATTCCTCCAAGACTTGCCGCTTTGGAAACTCGTGCCTGAATACCCTCAGATAAGTAAGACTGCAGTGGCCAAATGGTCAGCTAAAGGATACGCTACCCAGGGTAACATACGAGCAGGGCTAATTTATTAGTTGGTCTGGCCTGCACGGGCTGTTGGGGGGGAGGGGACTGCCACCTGGGTGGCTGCAATACGCTGGACTAAGGCATGCAGTTAGGAAACGGTGGCCTGAATTCCCCTCACAGCCCCCAGATGAACTTCTACTGGCAATTGTGTCGGGTACTGCTGTCCCTTTGGGTATAGTCTCTAAACTGCAGATTGCTTCAGGAACAGTGTAATAAACGCCTTACTAAACTTCGAGAGGCTCGGGGTTGGGATCTCAGAACCAAGATGACTGAGGAGAGGTGGGATACTATCTGTGTCCGTACTCGTGAAGTGTCCCTGAAGGCTAAGTTTCGACTGATTCACTTCAAGGTATTGCCAGGTTTCATTACACTCCTGCCAGATTACACATTATGTCTCAGGATCATTCACCTCTCTGCCCAGATGCCACATTGATAATGCAGGGCATCTCCACATGGTCTGGGCTTCTCCCAAAATATCTCAGTACTGGCTTAAAGTTTGAACGGCCACATCAACGATGCTGGAGCGAACTGTCGAGTCGTCCCTCATGAATTGCCTATTTCACGAGTACACATCGATCCAAGGGGTGGCCGTAGGCTGGATAGTCTTTGTATGCCTTCAGCAATGCAATGTAGACTATTGTGGCTCCGGCCTACTGTACCCACTACTGACCAATGGCTTTGTGCTGTCACCTGGGCGGCAGACAGAGGAACGCTGGATATCCCTGCAGCAAACTAGTTGCAGACCCCAGGAGATGGCCTCCCTTTCGGACATACCTGCAGACCCTGGCTGACGCAGGAGGAGAAGATGCAGATACATCTATGCCTACATGTCTCTCTGATTCATCTGTCATGGTGGTAACTAGTCTGGGCATTATCAACTGATGTGCCCAAGGTGATTGTATGCAATATACACATGAAACCTGCAATATACTTCATTCACGGTGCGTCACTCTTTCTCAACTCTCATGCTGGACTTCCTTTGCATCTTGTACTCATGGTGGCCCTGAATCATGCTGTTCCCATCTTCATGTTGTATCCTGGCTTGCAACATTATGTGTTACTACTGACTTCTGCAATTGTATTCGCTCTCCACTCTTGCTTCTCCACTCTTTTTGACTGCTTACTCTCCGTTCTCTCATCCTTTCCCTTCTCCCATTTCCAATCTCCTCCCCTTACTTTCTTCTATGCACTTACTCTATCAGAATTGTCCCTGGACCTAATATGATAGCAACCTCGTCTGCTTCCTTCACCCTCCCATTACTGTTATTTTCCTCCCCACCAACCCTCCACCACTATCTGAAATGTCGTCAGGCCTAGCATGATAGTCGCTTGTGTTGTTCCTCCCCTCCCTTTCTGCACTCCTCTCCCTCACCTTTTGTTTTTCTCCGGCTCTACCAGAAATGTCGTCCGGCCTAGTACGGTAGTCGCCTGTCTGTTTCCATTTCCTTCCCACTCTCCCCCTCCCTTCCTTATCTATGTCTTAGCTCTTGCACCATCTGAAATGTCTTCAAGCCGAGTATGATAGTTAATTTCACATCCTTACTGTTCATGGCCTGTAAGAATGTGGTTGTATTTTCCCTTGTTCCCTCCCCTGCCTTAAAGCGCTTTGAAACACATTGTATATAGGCGCTATATAAATAAACAATCATATCACTATTTATTGTTCCGATTGTCCTTGGTGCCTTGTCAAGCAATATTAAATAGAGGTTTAAAAAAATAAAATAATTGGTGCTGCATGCTTAGTGGCCATGTCGGAAATGCCCTGGCCTCTGGGCCCGGATGACTACATTGCCCAATTGTTGCAACGTGGACAGAGCACATGGCTGAAGCCCAGGACAAGTGGAGTCTGCTTAGTCACCAGGGAGGGGAATATGGGCAACGGTTGGTAATGAGCCTGGGCAGGGCTCCACACCAGTATGGCTGCTACTGCGTCCCCCACTTGGAGCGAGAATCTCTGCCCTGCTACATCCAGCCATGCGATTGGCTAAGGTCTGCAGCATTAGGGGATCCAGAAGAGAGCCAGAAGGCGAAGCCGGCCCAAACTGCTTCCAAAGGCTGGTTCCAAAGGCCTAGGACCCCTGTCTGGGGCGCCGAAATGCTGCTATCCATTAGCTGCGGTCCTGCTCCAGAGGCATACATGTACCATCATCATCCTCACTTATTCCATTCTCAGCAAACATGATGTCTCCACCGCCTTGCCCCACGTGTTTTCCACATGAGCGCAAGCGGCAATCAGACTAACTGGATGCAAACTCAATGCTCTACATCACTGAAGGTAAGAAGAGCACTGCCACTGCAAGGCACTCTTCTAGCCATGTACATACCATTTACATTAAAGCTTGCCTGCTTGTTCCAAACACCAGCCCTGCCCTACATGCCGATGCAGCCCCTCGTCATACAGGGCGTTGCTTTCCAGTTATGCTCGCTGCCTCATTACACGCACAACCGTTCCGCTTGTATCCTAAGTGCCCTGCACGCCGGCCGACAACATATGTCCAAGGGTGGTGAGCCTCCACCTGGGAGCTCTCTCTAATCTGTGGAGCCAGCAAACACTTTCCAAAGGCCTCTGAGCAAGGCTGTGTCTAGTGTTTGAGTAACTGCCTCCAGTGTCCTCGGTATCTGACCACCCTCTGTTTCGTACAGACCAGGTTAGCACCTTCCTCTCCACAGATGGCTACTAAATTGCATAACATGTGCAGAGCTATTTACAATACACCCGTTTTGTTGACTCTACAGCTTTGTACGGCTTAACCTGTGCACCTGCATTTCCTATAACTGCATACTTGATGTATTTCACCTACCAGCAACAGCATGCCTGATGTCAAGGCATACAATAAGCATCATCGCATAGCAATTATATAAGTTTGCTACTTATCTTTAACTTGTGTAGCACAGCCTGCTATTTAAATTACCGTGTTCAATGAAATCACAGTTCAGTGCATTCCTTTCTTGACCTCCAGGGTTCATTCCACACTTTTCTCTGTGCACTGGTAATTCAAAAGGGTTAATGGAGCACTAATCATCTCTTCCAATCTCACAAGTGCCAGAGGCCTGTTTGAGATTGCTACGGAAGATACATTTTCTTTTTTTAAATAATCGCACACCAGAAGTAGTCTGGATGATAGTTGTATTAACACACCTATATCCGGTTTGGCAAAGACCGGTATGTGTCACCTTATTATTTCTTTTTAAATACAGTCTTCCAATTCCATTCTTAGATATGTAGGTTGTTACTTAATGCATAGAGTATTGCTACTTTAAAACATTGCACTGTCTCCACTCCATGTTTTTCAGTAAAGTTTAGGTTTGTGTATACTATGTTTCATGGGGGAAGATGTATCATATTGATGAGTGAACACTTGAAAATGTACATGACTACACTGCCAAATGCCTTTGATAACAAACCTAGTTCTGTGACCTGCTGGTTGCGTGCGTTAGGCAGAATCCTGTGCAGTGCCCTTAGGGACCACTACACACAATTAAGAGTACAGGTTGCAATACAAGTTTACCTTTAGTACAAGCCTGTACTACTAAGTTATAGTGGCAGCAGTAGCGGAGCAGCCAGGCTTCTCTCAAGAGTATATGAGCAGTAGCAGAGATTACACAAAGGGACCACAATTACTGTGACTTAAGCAAACACTGACTCAAGGTTTCAGGTAAAAAATATAAGTACATTTATTTTTAAACCATATGTTATAAACACAACCCCTCTAAAACCACACTTTAAATATACTACAACTAACCAATTCACTTTGTACAGTATGTCTCAAGGCAAGTACCCTGTGTTTGAATGAACCGGTGTTATGAACAAAACACGATACCACGGATACAGTTGCGATAACTTTGACAGTTTGGTCTACTGAATAAACGCGTATCCGTGACATGAAATGCTACTGGGGCAAAAGCACACTTAGCACCTGAGATACCCAGAGGGAGTTGGAGGCAAAAATCACAGGCAATATTTAGGTTAGGCAGACAGTAGCGAGAAACACTCAGAAACAGGAGTTCAAAAGTCAAAGGGTCAGAGCCAGGTTTAAGTGACACCGGAAACCTGTGCCAAAGATCACACAGTCAGACAGTTCACGATTCAGCGTAGCCCAAAAGTACTTGGATATTGTCAATGTTCGGAAGCAAAAGTTATAAGAAGGAGGGAAGACGAGGACGAGCCTTGAGGATGAAGAAAAGGGATTCACCTAGTTTCCTCGAGTAGAACACAATACCTTATTTCCACGATGCAGCTGGTGCCCTGGCAGTTGTTCCTGTTGGTTTCCCGCAGACCCACGATTCCTGGAGCTTCGTTGTGAAGGACGTCGTCTGAAGGGGGTCTGCACCACACAGGGATTAAGCCGGCAGCAACGACAAGGAATAAAAGGTGCGCTCCTTAAAAACAGGAGAGGTTCAGCAAGTGGCTATCCGGACCACTACAGCAGTGTGCAGCGATTTCAACCACGGCGGAGATCTCTGGCTGAAGAAGATGAGCTGGTTATCCCCACCAGGCTCAAGGGAAGAAGACTCCCGACTGGATCTCCTCTTAGTCGTCGAAGGGTAGATAGCTCAGGACTGCAGCAGGGCTTCACCGGTATGGGGTAGTTGCAGCAGCCGTCGTTCTCTCCGCTTCTCTTCGTTCCTTGTTTCTAGCCCAAGAGACCTGCCTTTTATTCGCAAAACCTCCATTCACACAACCTGGCTGTCAAACAAGCAGCAGGGGGGTTGTCCAGCCGGGACAACCACCTCAGCCAATCATGGCAAAGTGTGACTTGGGTTTCCTAGGATACCCTGTGCAGGGGGCGACTACACCCCTTCCCCCACATTCAGTCTACCTAGACACCCAGGAACCAAGAGGAGGGCTTCTCTGCAGAAGCCCGCCAAAAGATGGTGAACAAAGAAGGCGAACCTAGTTTGCAGCGCAAAGTAAAACACAAGAAGGACTTTAACAAAAAGAAATGGCGAATAAACCCAACCGGAGCCAAAAGAAAGACGATTTGGTCAAGCGGGTTTATGTTCGAGGCTAATATAATAGCCAAAAAAAGTACCACTTTTGTCTAATATAATCGCGGTAGAAAAGTTAAGGTAGATACCACTGCCACCAGCCAAGTCTAAATGTTAAAAGAGCGAAACAATGCCCAGGGAGGTACAGACAGAAAAGGGGTACAGATTATGTCATGATTCCTGTCGGGCGGCGCTTCTGGGATTTGTGGAGACGCCATTGACAGGTGCCGTTACGTTCGACGGCCGTTGGGAAGCACCGCTCTAGTGTTTTTCCAAGATGGCCGCCGATGTTATTTAGTGTCGGGCTCGAGCAGCGTTTCTTCGCGTTGTCCCTTCTCTGCTTCTCCCGGCTCGAAGGTTACGCCGTTTACCCCCTCGTTCTGGCTAGACCTCCCTCCATTGGACTTTCTTTTGTTATTTTCCGCTTGCTCGCTTACCGGTACCCTGACCGGTCTCTCTGTGATCCCTCCTCTCCACTTGGCTCCTTTGGTCTCTCCCTCATTGGCGCCTTGGCTTTACCATTCTTTGGTCCTGGGTGCTCCTCTTCATTCCTCTGGATAACCCTGCTTTCTCTCCTGGTATATTCTCCTCATCCTCGCCTTCTCTGGAGGTGATTCTGCTTACCTGGGATTTCTCCCCCATTGTTCATCCGTCACTCTCAGCTCTCCAAGTTTGTTACTCTGATCATCCTCAACATCCCAAGACATCACCTCGGGCATCTTCCTGTTCTCGCAGGGTTTTTTCTGCCGTTGAGGCTTTTTCCCTGCTCAGGAGCCGGCTCCCAGGAGTTCCCGCTGTTCGGTTCCCCAATCACCCGACAGCGTGGCATCCCTGGAAGCTCCCCCCTACTTACGTCAAAGAAAGGAAGGCAAGAAAGACGGCAAGGATCCAGCTCGAAGACGCCCAGGAAGAAGGTCGGTGGCACAAGACTACCCTACGGATACCTCAGGTGAGGAGGAAGGGAGGGAAGCCTTAAAAGACTCTGACAAACCTGATAGCGTGCAACACCACAGAACACAGATGGCTTCTCTCGAACAGTACCAGGAATTGGTAGCCGCCATTCAGGGGCTTACGGTAGAGGTTCAATCACTTAGATCTGAAAACCAATCATTACGGCTGCAGGTAGCATCTCGTGAGGAGACCCGTGGAGACCTACCTCCTCTACCAATATCTTGCGGAAAGTATGATGGCAATCCGAAGTTATTGAAGGAATTTTTGGATGCTTGCCGGCTTTATTTTACTTTCCGTCCTCGCACCTATGAGACCACCAAGGCCAAGGTGGGCTTCTTAGTCTCAAATTTAACAGGAAACGCCTTGGCATGGGCTTCACCACTAGTTCTACAGTCTCATCCAGCTACCTCTAACTTTGATCAGTTTTTACAACTGTTAAAGACCCGCTTTGACCGACCCGAGGTTCAGTATGCCTCATATGAAGCCATCCTTGACATTAGACAGGGCCCCCACGATGTACAGACTTACGTGACATCCTTCATGCAACTAGCCACAGATGCTGGATGGCCTGATTCGGCCCAACAGACTTTATTTCGTCGCGGCTTACATGAGGACATTAAGGATGAACTGGCACGCATTGCAAGACCCCAGACCTTTCAAGAACTTGTATCACTCGCATTGCAGATTGAATTCAGGTTAAGAGAAAGAAGACAGGAAAGAAGACGTCCACGTCTCCCTCCCTTATCTATCTCACCCAATTCTTTGAGGGATCGTCCGATTTCCCCCGTTGGAGAGGAACCAATGCAGATCAGTACTACAAGAGGGCCTTTGACAGACCAAGAAAAGAAGAGAAGAAGAGAGTTGGGCCTCTGTATGTACTGTGGTTCTAGTAAACATTTACTTCGAAATTGCCCAGAGGTTCCTCCGCGCCGCCAGGGAAACGAATCTCCCCGAACCTAATCAGGGGTAGGTCCGGGGGTGTTGAAAAGAATCCCTGTAACAACACTTTGCCTCTTCTTCCTAGAGAAGACAATCGGCTGATGGTCTTTCAGGTTAAGTTGTGTCGGGATCCTTCTACAGTCTGGGAAGCTTTAGCCATGCTGGACTGTGGTGCAGCAGGGAACTTCATTGATGTATCCTGGGCCAGAGAGAACGACGTGCCACTTCGTTTCAAGAATCTGCCCATTCCTGTGGAAGGGGTAGATGGCCAACCTCTGTCTTCAGGACCCATAAATCAAGAGACTCTACCTTTGCAAGTCCAATTGTTTCAGCATCAGGAAGAAATGGTATTCGACATCATCAAGGCTGCACACTTTCCGGTCATTCTTGGTATTCCGTGGTTACGCAGACACAACCCATTGATCGACTGGACGAACACTACCATACAGTTTCGGTCATCCTTTTGCCTCAATGGATGCCTAGAGATCGTTCATCTCAAGGCCTCCCCGAACAAGGCGGATCTCCTGTTGACAGCATCACTTCATATGATCCCAGAACACCATCAAAAGTCTTCCTGGACAAGCAACCACATTCCCTTCCTCCTCACAGAAGAGAAGACTGTGCCATTGAAACCCAACCTAATGCGTCTATACCTTTCGGGAGGATGTATCCCCTATCCTTACCCAAGCGCAAGGTTCTCAAAGAGTATCTAGATTGTAATCTACAAAATGGACTCATTCAAGAATCTAAATCGCCAGCTGGAGCATCTTTGTTCTTCATACCGAAGAAGGGATCATCGGAACTCCGCCCTTGTATAGACTACCGAGGTTTGAATCGCCTTACCATCAAAGACCGATACCCGATGCCTCTTATCAAGGAGATATTGGAAGCCGTACAAGGTGCATCTGTCTTCACCAAGCTTGATCTCAGGGGAGCATATCATCTGCTCCGTATAAGACAGGGGGATGAATGGAAGACAGCATTTAGGACACCACTAGGGCATTTTGAATATCGAGTCATGCCCTTCGGCTTAGTTAACGCACCTGCTGTATTCCAACGCTTTATGGATAAGTTGTTTGCCGATCTCCTATTTTCCTCAGTGGTGGTGTATCTAGACGACATCTTGATATTTTCCTCGTCCCTCCTTGAACATAGAAGACACGTTCGGCTGGTACTAGAACGTCTGCTGGAAAACAAGCTTTTGGTAAAGCCTGAAAAGTGTGTTTTTGAAGCTCCAGTGGTAACCTATTTAGGTTTCATCCTTTCTCACGAGGGTATCCGCATGGATCCCGTGAAGATTCAAGCTATAACCAGTTGGCCAGCCCCCAGAAACGTTAAAGAAGTTCAGCGCTTCCTCGGACTGGCTAATTTTTACCGTCAATTCATTCCTGGATTCTCCGAGAAGGTTCTCCCAATCACCTCACTATTGAAGAAGGGAGTAGCCTTTTCTTGGTCTCAAGAGGCAGATTCTGCATTCCAAGCTCTGAAAGTGGCATTCACCTCGGCACCTATTCTGGTGCAGCCTGATCAGACTTTCCCCTTTATTGTAGAGACGGATGCCTCAGGAGGAGCTATTGGGGCCGCTCTCCTTCAGAAAGGAAAGGATGGTCTAGAACATCCGGTGGCATATTATTCTAAAACCTTGTCTTCCAGTGAAAGGAATTATTCTGTCATTGAGAGAGAGTTGTTGGCGATCAAGCATGCCTGTGAAGAGTGGCGACACCTCCTTCAGGGGGCTATACATAGGTTTACGGTAAGTACCGACCACAGTAATCTTCGGATTCTGCAACAGATGGAATGTCGTAATGCCAGACACGCCCGTTGGGCGTATTTCTTTTCGCAATTTGATTTTGAGGTTACATACCTTCCCGGCAAACAGAATATCTTAGCCGATGCCCTGTCTCGTAATTGTGATTCGGTTGGTGAAGCAGACTCTAGCCATGATTTATTGTTAGCGGGTAAAGAGATCAGTACCGTGGACAATATTTTTTTGCGCGATGTCCGCATCCAGCAACATTGCTCTCCGATTGGGTCTGGTTTAGGGTCTGAATTACAAGAAAGAGAGGGAATCCTTTTTAAGGGTCGAGCCCTATATCTACCCGACAAGAAGCATCAAAGACTGGCACTCTCATGGTGTCACGATTCACCCATGGCCGGACATAAGGGCATACGAGCTGCCAAGGATATCTTGTCCAGAATGTTCTGGTGGCCAGGTTGGAATCAGGATGTGCATTCTTATGTATCCACCTGTTCCATCTGTGCAGCCAACAAGTATTCTTCCTCCAAGCCCATAGACCTATTACAACAGGAACCTGCTCCCAAACAACCATGGACCCATGTCTCCACGGATTTTATTGTGGAGTTGCCAAATTCTGAAGGAAACACAGCCATCATGGTTACTGTCGATTCTCTGAGCAAATTGGCCCATTTCACACCTTTGAAGGGGGTACCTACGGCCCCTGAGATGGCCAAGATATTCTTGAAAGAGATTGTGCGGCTTCATGGTCTACCAGAAACCGTGGTATCGGATCGAGGCCCTCAATTCACTTCCCAATTTTGGGGCTCTCTTTGCAAACAGTTGGGGATTCAACGAGCTCTCTCCTCTGGGTTCCACCCGCAAAGCAACGGGCAGACAGAAAGGCTCAATCATACGTTAGAACAATATCTTCGATGTTTCTGTAGCAGAAAGCAAGACGTCTGGAATGCCTTTCTCCCTATGGCTGAGTTCACTTATAATAATACCAGACATACGGCCATCAATATGTCTCCTTTTTTTTGTACGTTTGGCTACCATCCCAAACATTTGCCTTTGACTGATATTCGCCCGTCGAAATTACCTGCTATGGATCATCTCCTAAAGGAACTCAAAGACACTCATGTGTTAGCCAGTGAGACTTTGAACGCTAGTCGACAGTCCTACAAGACATGGGCCGATAAGAAAAGGAAGGCAGTACCCTCGTGGACGGAAGGTGATAAGGTCTGGTTGGCCACAAAATTCTTACCTCGTTGGACACACATAGGAAAATTTGCACCCAGATACCTCGGACCTTTTCGGATCACCAAGAAGGTTAACCCTGTTGCCTTTTGTCTTCAGTTACCTTCCTCTCTCAAACACGTACATCCCGTATTTCATTCCTCTCTTTTGAAGACTTACCGTCCGGACCCTTATAAAAGAAGATCCGAGAGTCCGCTTAGTGTCACTCAGTGTAAACCAGCAGAATACGAGGTTTCCAGGTTAATTGATTCCCGTTATCATGGAATCCTTCAATACTTGGTTCATTGGAAGGGTTATCCCATCGAAGAACGTACATGGGAGCCCGTGAGTCACATTCATGCCCCGCAACTCATTAGGAGGTTTCACAGATTACATCCGGGAAAACCAGGAGGTCCCCCAAGTAGAAGGGGTCATACTGTCATGATTCCTGTCGGGCGGCGCTTCTGGGATTTGTGGAGATGCCATTGACAGGTGCCGTTACGTTCGACGGCCGTTGGGAAGCACCGCTCTAGTGTTTTTCCAAGATGGCCGCCGATGTTATTGAGTGTCGGGCTCGAGCAGCGTTTCTTCGCGTTGCACCTTCTCTGCTTCTCCCGGCTCGAAGGTTACGCTGTTTACCCCCGCGTTCTGGCTAGACCTCCCTCCATTGGACTTTCTTTTGTTATTTCCCGCTTGCTCGCTTATCGGTGCCCTGACCGGTCTCTCTGTGATCCCTCCTCTCCGCTTGGCTCCTTTGGTCTCTCCCTCATTGGCGCCTTGGCTTTACCATTCTTTGGTCCTGGGTGCTCCTCTTCATTCCTCTGGATAACCCTGCTTTCTCTCCTGGTATATTCTCCTCATCCTCGCCTTCTCTGGAGGCGATTCTGCTTACCTGGGATTTCTCCCCCATTGTTCATCCGTCACTCTCAGCTCTCCAAGTTTGTTACTCCGATCATCCTCAACATCCCAAGACATCACCTCGGGCATCTTCCTGTTCTGGACTCTCATCGCAGGATTTTTTCTGCCGTTGAGGCTTTTTCCCTGCTCAGGAGCCGGCTCCCGGGAGTTCCCGCTGTTCGGTTCCCCAATCACCCGACAGCGTGGCACCCCTGGAAGCTCGCCCCTACTTACGTCAAAGAAAGGAAGGCAAGAAAGACAGCAAGGATCCAGCTCGAAGACGCCCAGGAAGAAGGTCGGTGGCACAAGACTACCCTACGGATACCTCAGGTGAGGAGGAAGGGAGGGAAGCCTTAAAAGACTGACAAACCTGATATTAGCCCTTGAAGTACTCCATGTAAGATGGGGTGTACTGGGTCTGTGGTAAAAATGAATATGTAAAGTAAATGGCAACTTTACCTTTCTCTGGGGGACAGTAGTCAGCCCCAGCAAAATGGAGTCAGAGGGAAGTCTTAAAGACAACCCTGGGTTACTACACTAAAGGTGCCGTGTAACCCACACAAGAACAGGGGCACTTGGAGTGGTGTGCTCCAGTGCCCAAGATCACACAATGATTAACAATACATAGGCCAAAACACATGTAAGAGTGGAAAAAGGATGTACACTCTTACCAGGTGGAAAAAAATAAACTCCAGAAATCCAGCAAAGCTGCTCGGGGACTCACTAGGTGAGGGAAATTAGCCCTAGAAGGAGAATTCTCCCTAACAGCGTGCATACATGTACAACCAGTACTCAACCTATGAGCGGATACCAAACCCATTGACATTCTATCTTGCCTGCTGATCCATCCACTCTGCTTAATCTATTCCTTGCTTTCTTCTTACATAATGAATACACAAAGCTGACTAGATGTGCATGCAAAGTGAACAGTACTTCCATCCAGTGCCTACATCTACCGATCTTCATACTATATACACTGTAGTTAGCCTCCAAGCTCGCTTTGCTCTACTATGGACTGCATTATATATTAGCACCTGCAGGAGAGACCGGGTCAATTCCGAATCGGTAAGTAGCTGCCTGCTTTTTTTGCCCGGCCTGCTGTGTCTCCGGCAAACCTTCACCCTGTCCCCGAGGCAGTGCCTCAGGACGAGTCTCCACTGGAGTGCCACACCTCCACCTCACCTGCAGACCTCATTGCAAACCTTCAGTGCCTGGAAACAGTCATTTCCAATGGCAGACATATGGGTAATTTCCTTTTAAGGGACGCATCAATTGTGTCAAGCCTGGTTTCCATAAAGACAAAGGAAAATCCACACCACAGATGGAGGTTCCGAGTGCTGATACCGATAAATACCGCTTTTAAGGCCAGGCAGGGGTGGAATGTTGCGCTTGGGCTCACCTGGCTCGGGCTTGAAGGACCTTAGTGGCCCTGCCGATAGTGGTATTTAACATTATAATGAAAACAGTTAATATCAGTGACTGGCAACGCCTGTCGCAACACCATACTGCATACTTAGTCTCAGGCTAAGACTTTCCTTTCCTTTTGATTTAGGAAACTTCTGAACTTCTCCCTACTCAGCAAATGGTGGGACAATATATGGGACACTGCCCTGTGAAACTCTGATTGCACAGAGCCTCCCACTGAAAACTATTTTAAGAGAGTTATCACATATTTGTCTCCATTCGTGCAGCTACCCTTTACATTTTACAGACACTCATTTCGTTCATGTCTTACTTCAGCTACACAAAAATGCGGTCTTGTTGCTCAATGTATGTCTTGGGTATAAATAACTTCTGGTGACAAAAATATTAGTACAACATTGCTAATCAAATAGGTGTGTTTGCCATCAAGAAAACATTTAGCAAACTCTGCTAATCAGTTTTTTTTTCTCCAACAGATTAGTTTTCAAAAGCATATCAATACAACATAAAACAGAGTTAGAACGTTAATACAAAATAATAATAACAACAACAACTATAGTAAAATGAGGTCTGCGGGTTCAAGGGGGGGGGGGGGACCAGGCGAGGGCAGATACACAAGCATAGTTATTCAATATTGGGGCACTAAGGAGTCAATAGTTGCAGTTATAATATTTATAGGGTTGGGGTCGAAATGGGGCGTTGCAGGTCTGGTTCCTTCTCTGTTCCGGGGTTTCTAGTTCACTGGGCGGCGTATGAGCCCTTCAGGTCTGTGGCTACCATTTAGTCGTGCTTCGCCAGCCAGCCGAGACTGGAGGTTGCTGGGTTGCGCCCGGGAACTTCTCCTGATAATCTAGGAAGGGCACCCAGACATTGTAGAATTTGCTTCCATTTCCGTTGCGGAAGGCTGCAATTTGTTCTGCAACTGCTATGTGCCAGCATTTTGTCCACCACACGGGGATTGCCGGGCCTCAAGGGTGCTTCCATTCTGGCTATTGAGATTTTTACTGCTGTGAGTAGGTGAGCGCATAGTTCAGCTAGGCAGCCAGTCATTGGAAATTGCCCTTAGAGCCCATAGCTTCCAGCAGGACTATTCCCGGGTCTCATGGGATTGTCAATCCTATGATTATTCGGACTTGTTCTAGCATTTCTTTCCAAAATTGTGTTTGTTTTCGGACAGGTCCATAAAAGGTGAAACAATGTGCCTGTGGCTGGGCAGCCTCTCCAGCATTTTGATGGGATTGCTTTTGTTTAGAGTCTCTGGTGTCAAGTACCACCTGTAGCACACTTTGATCGCTCCTTTATTTGTGACACATTTTGAGCTCTTGTGCTTTAATGTCCTGATTCGGCTCTATTCCACCAGGCCCAATTCTTTTCCCCATGTTCCTTTACCATTTCTGCATATAGGTTTCTTTTTTTGTTGGGGTCCGCTTTGTCTACTAGTCTATATAGGGTGGATATCTTGTCTTTAGGGGCGTTCGCTGTTAGTGTGTGTTCTTGCGCCGTTAGTTCCCTGCCCCTGTGAGTTTATATTGCTGTGGGATAACCAGTGCCTTGACTGTGCATAGCAGAATCTTTCCGTTTCTGGCACCCAGAATATTGTTTTACATGCTTCAAATGTTAGTGGGGTGCCGTTAGAGAGAAAATCCGATATCTGCTCCAGGCCCCCCTCCCTCCACTTATCGAAACAGTTGGGCAGTATTCCCGGGGTGAAGTCGGGGTTATCCAAGATGGAGGACAGGAGTCCCACAATGCTTTTGCAGTCCCATCGGCGGGCTGCATTTTTTCAGCTTTCCACAGTGTTGCTGGTGGCTGTTAGTGGGCCAGAGTTGGGGGGAGGGGGAGCCGGGGCATTGCAATGTGTGGAATAGATTCTAGTGGAACCCGGCTCCAGTCTTCCTCTAGCTTCTTCCAACGAGGTTGGTTTGTGACCGATTACCACATGAAAGCTTGTGAGCTGCGCTGCAAGGCAGTGTTTGGCACACCTAGGCCCCCCCCGGACCTGTTCCCCGGAGCATTATCCGTTTAGCTCTCCACAGTTTTTTCCCACGCTACAGATGTATTTCAGAATGTTCGTTTGCAGCTTCTGCAGGTCCTTTTTGGAAATGGGAATTGGGAGGGTCAGGAAGTGATGGATCAATCTTGGTACCAGGTTCATTTTCAGAGCCGCGATTCTCCCCATCCATGACATTTCCTGTTTCTGCCAGGGTTCCAGGTCGTTGTGCATTTCTTTAAATAGTGGTGGGAAGTTTACTCAGTATGTTCTCTCTATTTTAGATGGGATCTGGACTCCCAGGTAACTGATATGGGATTTTGCCCACGACATAGGATGTCTAGCTGCTAGTGTCTCCCTAAGGTTCCTTGGAATGTTAATGCCTAGCGCTATTGATTTGGCGAAATTAACCTTAAACCCTGATGCTTCAACAAATGCTTCGATCTCTTGCCATAGGGCTTTCATGCATTTCTCGGCCTGGCTCACGGTCTGGAGGACATTGTATGCGTACATGGCTACTTTGTAAACTTCACCTTTTACCTCTATCCCATGTATTAGTGGGTTATGCCAGATTCTGCTGGCAAATGGCTCCATAGAGAGCACGAATATTAGTGGCGACGGCCAACCCCGCAGTGTGCCACTAGTAATGGTGATTTTGGGTAATCTAGTGCCGTTTATTCTAAGTGACGTGTTAGGGTGTTGATAGTTGGGTAGGGTCCACTTCAGGAACTTCGGGCCAAACCCAAAGTGGGTTAGTGTTTCCTATACATATCCCCAGTCCAACTTGTCAAACGCTTTGTGTGCGTCGAGTGAAAGGATTGCCATTTCCACCCCAGCCCTATTTGCAGTTTTGATTATGTTTAGGGTGCGTCTAATGTTGTCCCATGTGTTGCGTCCTGGGATGAATCGCGTTTGGTCTGGGTCGGTGGATCAACTCTGGGAGGATTGCTGATAATCTGCATGCTAGGATTTTAGAAAATATTTTAGCATCGTTATTCATTAGTGTGATGGGCCTACATGATGCGCATTGTTATGGGTTTTTTTTCTGGCTTTGGGATAAGCACCGTTGGGGATTCCTCCATTGAGGGAGTGATGCTGCCTGTAGAGCGAAATGTATTGTATAGGGATGCAAGGTGTGGGGCCAATATGTGAGCACATTTGTTTTAAAACATGGTCGTAAGCCTGTCGGGGCCTGTAGCTGTGTTTTTTTAGAGTACGTATTATTTCAGCTACTTGTGTGGTTATTGGGAGCTCCAGGACTCTAGTTGAGGATGAGGATTTTCCTTTGGGGTAGCTTGCAGGTACCAGATCTGTGCTGCTTAATCTGTTGGCGTTCCAGACATAATTTCCCTGTGGTAGTCTTATCATTATCTCCAGTTTCCCCCTCTCTGCGAAGCAGGGCCGACCGTTTGAGTCTTGGAGAATGTGGATGTTATTCAGTGTGTGCAGTTTTTTTTGTTTATGTACCAGCAGACAGTTTGCTTTGTTGCTGTTTAAGTAGTAGTATTGCCTGGTGTACGCTAGCGCTTGTGCTGATAAGTCTGCGAAGTGCATTTCCAGAGATGCTTTTGCCTTCTTAACCTCCCTGCCTAGTTTGGTAGTTTGTTGTCTTTTGAAGCTTTCCTCCAGCTCTGCCACCCTCCCCTCTAGCCTAGATTGCTGCACTTGCTTCATTCTTCTTTGCAAGGCCGTGCAGTTAATTGTTACCACTCTCACCACTGGCTTCATTGCGTCCCAGACAGTTGCCTCGGAGGTGCCCCTTGCTGTGTTTTCTCTAAAGCAGCATTCGAGGGATTCAGACAGCTCGCTACCGATTGCTAGATTTATATAGCGCCTATACACAATGTGTTTCAAAGCACTTCAAGGCAAGGGAGGGAACATTGTCTTGTAATTTCCAGGACCTTTGTGGGGTGTCTGGCAAGGCCTGCACTCTCAGGCAAGCTATTCCTGGGGCATTATCCGATATTATTCTGTGGCCGATTTGTATGTCTTCGATGCATGGGAAGAGAGTACTGGATGTTAACAATAGGTCAATTCTGGAGACGCCCTTGTGCACATGTGAATAGAACGTATAGTCCTGAACCCCCTTGTTGGCAAGCCTCCGGATGTCTACAGTTCCCGTTTACCTTAGGAACTCGGCCAGCCCCATTGCCCGGACAAAGTCTTCCTTGGTGGGCGGCAGTGTTTCATCACTGTATGGGTCGGGGATTAGGTTGAAGTCATCCCGATTAGCAAGTGGTCCTCTGCAAATGTGGTTATAGTTGTGAGGATGTCGCGGTGGAAACTATCGCGTGCATTGTTTGGGCAGTAAATAGCTGCCACAGTTATTGGTTGCTCGACCAGAAGTCCCTTGACCAGGAGATATCTCCCCGCCGGATCTCGCTTCACTGTAATGTGTGAGGGGACCTCTCAGCTGATTAGCAGGGCCAGTCCCCGGCCTACTGTAGCAAAGTATTGTCTGGAGTATCGCTTGAAGTTGACTTGCTTCCCATCCGCCTCCAGGAGGCGAGTTTCTTGTAAGCAGACATGGTCCGCTGAGAGCTGGGACAATCTGCCTTTGACAGACTTTCGCTTCCCCAGAGAATTCAGCTCCTGTACATTCCATTTGATCATAGTGAGCTCTTTGGTAGAGTGTCATCTAGGAAGTAACTTATGATTCCGCTTACTTTACCCCAATGATTTCTGCAGAAGACTTGGCGTATGTGTGCGGTTAGCTTTGATGGTTGTTTAAGTCTCCCATGATGAGCAGTTTTTGGTTATTGACGTTCTTCTCCGGCCCTCCCCGAGAACTCCACTCACCCAAATTCCCCCCCTTCCCAAATAATCCAGGTTGTTAGGGCCAGCCCTCGACCAACGGGGTAACCGGCCAGGCCATTGCAATCGACTTTCCTGGAGAAAACAGCGCCTCCTGTAACTTTTGGGTAAAACTCTATATTTGCGTTCAGCAATTGGGTCTGTAGTTTGTGTATTGTTCAGCACAACCCTTTTTCCTTTTGGGTCTGGGCTGCTCCGTTTCTGCTGGCCTGTTTTTGATATGTTGTATTGTTCTGAAGAGGAATTTTGGAGAGTCCATGGGGTTTTGCTTGGCCATTGATTATCAAGTTTGTGGCTGAAAGCGCCAGGTTTGTTGTAGCTCTAAGCTCCAGAGTCTTATATCTGGGGAAGTGTGTGTACCAGAGACCCTGTTCCCTTCAGTTTTTGTTGTTTTGCTTTTTTGGGTGGAGGTCCCTTGATCCTGTGTCGTCGATCCACTGGGCTCCAGGATTTCGCGGGGTTGTCCTCGTCTGCCTCTGGGTTCAAGAACCTCTCTGCCTCATTTGGGGTGTGGATTAGCCAAGGCTTGCCTTTTCAGGAGAAGTAGGGAACCCCCTGCGGTATGGGACTTTTTTCTCTCAGCCATTCTGTGTTGGGCTTCAGAGATTTCCTTTTCATTAGAGTTGTTGCCGCTAGGTCCTGGTATAGGGAAATGGAGGCATCACTGAAGTGGATGTGTGCTGAGCTTCTGGCTTTCCGCATTATTTCCTCCTTTACTTTGTAGAAGTGCACTCTCACTAGTACATCTGGCGGGGTGGTCGAGCCTTGTTTTGTCCCAGTTCTGTGCACCCTGTCGAGTTCAAGATGGGCTTTGTCTGGGAGGGTTAGGATGAAGCGGAATAAGTCCCTCCTGAAGAACTCCAGTTCTGCGTCTGTTACTGATGATGGAATGCCCCGTAAGCGGATGTTGTTGCGCCGGGGTCTATTCTCTGCGTCTTCCCGTTTGAGTTCCAAAGCCTTGCATCTGGCCTTCAGCGCCGAGATTCTATCTGTTCCCTCCCCGATTTCAAAGTTTTGCTCATATATAGTGTGGTTTAAATCTCTGTTGTCCTGTTTTCACGGTTTTCAATTTCGCCTATGCGCTCGTTTAGGGTTGTGATTTTACTCATCACTTCTTCAGTGCCTTTCTGGTACTCCTTGGTTATGGCTGGCAGTAGTTCTTGAAGATCTGTTTTGGTCACAGCTTGCACAGTGGGGCCGCTTGCGGACTCTGGGCACACCACTGGGGCCATGGTTTCGCTCTGCCGTCTCCTCCCCCTTTACTTTTTCTGTGAGGAGGCTGTCAGCAGCGTGTTATGTCCGCTTGTTTAGCCAATTTGGGGCTTTTAGCCATTGTACCTTCTTTCTTTGCTTCTGCAAGGCGAGTTCTCCACTATGGTATGGTGAGCGTACGCAGGGGTCGTTGCTATAAATCGCTTTTACTCCTGGTAGCAGTTGCTGAGGCTGTGTCGTGGGTGCCTTTGCTTCTGTGCTTGGTCTTCTATCCCTTCATGGGCCTTTGAGCACACCGCAGAGGGAGAGCTGTTGAGCAGGTGGCCGTGGAACCCGACCAATCCCTCCCGCTGATAGTGCGGAGAGGCCGATTAAGTTGTGCTGGTCCCGGGGGCTGCCGACTGCATGGGGAATGAGTGGTGGCGTTGGTGCTGCCTATGCCGAGATCGGTGGCTGGAGCTCTTGCTGCTGAGCGTGGGTCTGTGGCTTCCCAGCAGGTCCGGGCCCCTGTGTGATCTAGTCCTCTTATCCTATGTGAGGGAGCAGAGGGGTTGGCAGGGATGTGCAGAGGAGATAGCCGGGTTGTGTGGCACGCCGCTCAACCTTCAAGCCAAGAGTGGGGGCCGACTGCTCCAGGCGCCGCCACCCGTCGAGGTATGCGGGTCACTGCATGCTTTAGATGGTAGTCTGGAGGCGCAGAACCAGCGGGATCGACCAGAGGGGGATCTGTCCCGTTTTATATGTGCAGCATGTCAGGGCTCATTTTCATTTCCTCCCTGTTGGCGCAAGCTGTAAGGGAGGCCTGCGGGTCTCTGCAGGCTTCATTTAGGAGATTGCAGGTCCCCGATCGGCATCTCCGCATTCGCGGGCCTGCTGCCTGGTGTGATTCGCGCTCCTTGGACACGGGGGCACTGTGGCCAGAGGGGATCTGTTCTATTGTAGTTGCAGCGCAAGCATATTAAGAGTCCGCTCATTTCCTTGTCGGCAGCCCAGCAGAAGTGGGCTGGCTTCTCCGGCACCTACCAGCAGTAGAGGACAGCTTTTGTTTGCTGTGTGCGAATTTCTGCGGGGCTTCAGGCGTGATGTTGGGGCTTCCTGCGAGACTTCGGTATCCTGCTGAGGGGCTCCCTCATAGCGGTACGCTGGTACGACCCAGCTCCTCCTCCAACTTTGCCGTGATCGGGGGTGAGGCTGCCACGCCCCCTCTGCTAATCAGTTTTTGAAAACTAATGTATGCCTTGTGATGTAGCAAGTCTGTGTACCTGCACCAATTTTGACTCATATGCCCGTTTGCATGCGTGATGTAGCCCCCCGTTCCATGAGGTGTAACCTTTCCAGTCTTGTACTCGCACCTATTTTGACTCATATGCCCGTCTGCATGCCTGATGTATCTAACCCCCTGTACCAGTTTGTGTACTCACACCTACTCCGTCTGCAACCATATACTTAATCATGCACTTCACTAATGCACCTAGATGCCTCTGGACTTTGTGCACTAAAATGATTGCAAATAAATAATCCGAGGCCACTCAGCCATGTCGGGTGGTCTTCCCTCTTTTTTTTTAACGATTGGTGCAACAGAACCAATTAATTTCGGTGAAAAACTTGTTAAGACATGACAAAGCCCTTAACTCGAATCCCACCCGTTCAGCCCATGAGTACACACATGCATGACACCAATGAGATTTTAAAACATGACATTAGTTAAGATGGTCGTAAATTAATCTCTCACACCCTCTTATTTCACAGGTTTTGTTACGATAATGGATTATATATATATATATATATATAGCAAAATGTAGCTTTTCGAAAGAAAGGCAACTTGTGGAATGCACTCCAGGGAGCAGCTGCAAGGGGGGGGAAAATGTCCCTGCAGCAGTCGAGAGGAAAGGAAACACCTCTCGATTTCCTGGCAACACGAGTTTCTTTATTAATATTTATGCGTCAGGAAAAGGAACTATTTTAGCAAAAGTACGACGCGTTTCGCGGTGTGCAAACAGCTTGATCACGTAGGTTACAAACAACACAGATGATGGACAGAAATTTAAACCTTGGCAACTCTCTGGTTGTCCATAGAGTGTCTACCTGCTAGTTGCCGTTGTTTTACATGTTTTAACAGGCGGACATCTTTGAACAGTAAAATAGTGTATAATTCACATGGGAAGGTGCAGACAAATTCCATTTACACAAGAAGCATACAAGACAATTCAAAGAAAAGTTTCAAGAAGGTTCACAATTTTAAAACCGATACCGTTGAAACAATATTAATGCCGTTGTGTGTAAAAGAACTCTCGTAAAGGGCCTTCGTTTAATTTAAACTGTCTTGTTGTATGTCTGATGTTTATTAGCCTTGCGTAAAAATAAGTAAGGCACTGCCCGTATCTACTTGATAAAGATAAAAAGAGGGGGCAGCCTATACAGGGTGTATACGGCATATATAATCCCTGATTGTTGGATGCTGTCACTATATATACATACATATACACACACACGAGAGAAGTCAGAGAAGAGAATGGATTATTTATATATATATATATATATATATATATATATATATATATATATATATATATATATATATATATATATATATGTTTCATTCTGGAACAGACATGTATGATGGCTTGTGCCTTCATAAGTACATACTGCGATGTGGAAGAGCAGGATTAAGAATAATGAAATTACTGGCGAGTAATCAAGCATTATCTGCTAAGCCTTTTGTGACAAATTGAGCAGGAATAGTGGCTAAGGCACTTGCTCAACCCCAAACCACTATCAAATCAGCAGTGATCCTAATCATAAAGGTGAAACAAGAGACCCAGCCCAGCAGTTATTCCTCCTTTGCCTTTTGTGATACCGCAGGCCCAAGGCAGGCTATCCTCTTTAGGAGGGGTATGACAGTAGCACCCAAACAACGTAAGAGCAATAGCCCAAAATAAAGGAATATGCAATCAAGGTTCTAAATGCCAACAACCAATCGGAGATCAGAAAAAAACGAAAACAAAGAAAACACCCCTTTAAAAGAACACAGAGAAACCAGACTTTTGTGAAAGACAATATGGGTAGATGAGAAGGGGTGTTCAGGGACAGAACTGGCAAAATGGCACTGTTCAACGGATAGATCCTCAAAAGTCACTATGGTCCCAAAAAGTGGACCGGGGACAAGGCCTCTGCACAGTACATTAAGTCTGGTCTTTGCAGATTTTACGCAACAAACCACGAGTCTGGGTGCTTTTGGCACTGGGGGTCAAGTCTTGGTGGGGCAGTGATGTTGACAGTTGTGTCAGCTTGCAGGTCAAGCAAACTCGGAATGACAGGCAGTGTTGGGTTGGCAGCACCGGAGGACTCGTGGCCTTGACTTGGGAGGTGCAGGGAATGATCTTTGGCGGACTCAAGGAGTCAGTGTTCTGCAGCAGCAAGGTTCTCTGGAGGAGCCAGCGTGGAGCTCGAATAAGCTGGTAAACAGGCAGCAGTGTCGAGATGAGGATGCAAAAAGACCAAGTCCCAGATTCCGTTACAACAGGGAATCAGCATCATGCGTAACTGATATGCACATGGCTGTTGGGCAAGAAGGTCCGAGAGGAATCTGGCGGTTACTGTGCAGCAGCAAAATGTGCTGAAACTGCCGTTGATGGGGTTCACAAATGCAGGAAGAGCCACTTGTCACTGCCTTGGTTCTGCGGTTGCTAGGAGTCCCAATCCAGGACCTTCAGGTCAAGGTGCGTCCTTCTGCACTGCCACTCTTGGCAGCGTGGCTCAAGTGTACAGGGGGATCCTTCATCTCCAGTAAACTGGAGCCAAATTCTAGGGCAGCCAGTATAGATCCTTCGGTCCAAAGCAGTCACCCACACTGTTCCCTGGGGATGGTTACGGGGCAGAACACTCCTCTACCTTGTATGCATTATGTCTTAACCTCTATGGCAAAGGAATTTGGGACAGACTGTATCAGAGAGGACCAGATGAATTCTTTTCCTTGAGGAAGTGCAGAGATGTATAAAAGAAATAGGGGAAAGCCCTCTCCTTTTAATGGCAAAATTTCATGCAGGATTGGCCCAATGCAAGTCTGCTGTTGTAACGAGTGCCCTTTGACTTACGACATCACACCCAGACTAATTTACCTGCAGAGGGGACAGGAGAAGGGAAGAGAGCTCCAACAGAAAGAAAATGGGACTCTGCTCCAGGCCTACCTTCCCTCTCTGGCTTCTCTTAACTCTTGACCCCATCCAATACCTGCTAACTTCAACGGGACTTTGGTGGTCATCCCCCTGGGGCAAGGAGAGTTTTGTTATGTTATCGCTACATCTGAAGCACTGGTTCCCAATAGACCTTTTAGGGGCAGTTTCTATGCCTTGGGGGAGGGGAGGCAGGTGGAGTTACTTTGCCTTGGGGGAAATGCGTTACCCTTGCTGCAGGAAAATCAAAGAGCAGCATTCTGGTTATTGTTCTATGTAGCTGCTGTGGGGACAGTCAGACCAGACATTAACAAACATCCACCCTGTCATAGACGACCCTGCTTACAGAACTGACATTAGTGTGATAACAAATTGCTGTGGCTGTTTATTTGTCATCATGCAACAACCATGCATGGCTTATTTAAAGATGTACATGCAACCAGACTGACTAGAGCATACACTTAATTTAGATCAGAAGGGAAGAAGAAAGCTTGCAGGAACTTTGTGTTCCAGCATCTGTCAAAGATGCACGGGTGACCCTTGAACCAGGCCTGTGCCACTGCATTTCTGTTATGTTACTTGCCATTTATATAGCGCCTTATATATCATTGGTATGACCTCAAAGCGCAGGTAGGTTGAACGCCCTCGGGAACCGTAGTTCCAGTCAGTAGAGAGAGTGTGGTATGGTGCGTGGGTGCACCGGATGTGTGTGCAGCTGGTGTAGTTGTTGGATGATAGCTGCTTCCTAGCGATAGATGTGGTGCTGAGGAAATCAGTTGGATGGGTTCAGTCTGGCGGAGGACACCCAGACTGGGTTCTGGCTGCGTTAGGCCTCAGGAACGCCTATGCAAGCAGCTAGCCGGAATGTGCTCAGCTAGCTGCGTTTTATTAGGGCGATGAGGTGATCATGGAGTCGTGTTCGTATGTGAATAGCTAGGCCGAATTATCAGGGGTATAGCTGTGTTCTAGTTGAATGATGGTGTATAGTAGAGAGTAAGCGTAGTGGTGTGATATGGTGGTTATCAGTAAAAGCGCCCGAGACCAGGCACGTGAGCAGGATGGTGAGGACGTACATAGCGACATAGATATATTATATATATATATGGATACAGGTAGGTAGCATTTAACTGGTGTTGCCTCCATCCGCAGCATCTGCAATTTCTGGGCTGAGGCACATGTAGACTGTCTCAGCAAATGCACATGTGTGCACTATAATTTCGCCATGCAGCATTTATGAAGGGGGGGCTTAAGGGGGTTTGATTTTTTTTTTTTTAAAATAAACTGCATGCATCATTTTATGTGAATAAAAATCAAAAGCTAGGGCTTCCACCCCTGCACATGGCAATCCATAGCACCTCTCATCCGCAAAGAATTGCTGCTTGCATGTCGCTGCTATGATGCAACCCACTAGCTAAGATCTGCTCACGACATCAGCATTGGTTCTAGCGCTAGAAGAACTACTTAAGACAAGTTTCCTATAGGTTTGACATTTTAAAAGGTGTTTTTCAATGACAGAACAAGTAATTTCTGGAGGTAGCCGTCAACCCACAGAACGTACTTACCTTCGTTAGTGAACAGTATACCATTTAAGGGTCTGCAAGCAGATATGCCTTCTGGGATGGCCAGGAAGCATAATGTAGTGTACAGTCCTCGAAGAAAATAGGCCAAACTGCGAACAGTGCTACTAGAACGCATATTGGTGTGCAGTTCAAAAATTCAGAGAACATTATAATTGGAAAGGTCAAAAGTGTGAACTGCCCTTCACACTGGGCAATGCTGTGGCACGATCTGCAATGGAACAAATGCTACTCGTTGCACAGCAGCAAGGTCTCCTCTTCAGCCCCCAACCCGCTCTGCAGCCTCCTAGAGTAAAAGGCGATACACTAACACCGTGGGGTTTGAGGGTCCCTCAAGCATGGTGCCATCCCTCAGCCTCGTGACACAGAAGCAGGGCACGCTCCTGCAGAGCCATACACCACCCTCGACTCCTATGGACCATTTTGTTTACTTGCAGCCAACTCCTGCCCTACTGCACCTGTGCCCCTTCCTGTAGGCATGTGCTGTGGGCCGTCTGCACCTCCTATTCTGCAATAGCGGGCCAGCCACCGGCAGATCTAGACAGCCAGCCTTGCCCACCCTGAAGCACATGCCGGCCCTACTAAAACCCCACACAGCACTGGGGACCCCTCCCCCGCCATACGAGCGCCCCTGCATCTCTATAAGCACCCCTTGAGCTATTCTGTGTCGCCCTTTGCCTTATCCTCCAGGGTCTGCTGCATCTCCTAGGTTTTCCATCAGCTGTTGGGGTCCCTCTTATGTTTCTGATCAGCTAAAATGGGACATTTTGGGAATGGGGGGGGGGGGGGAAAGAGGCTTGCATTGGGTTGAACAATATATCTCATGAGAAATTAAACATTTCTGAAAAGTAGCACAATTGAAGTCTACAAAAAACGGGGTGTCTCCCCTCCCAAAGAAGTACAGTGTGTGTAGCATGCCTGGCCCTTCCAGCGCTTTCCCGGTGCTCCGGGCACCACCAGCCCCCCCTTGCCCACTCCCTGACTACCCCCCCTCCCCTGTGCCCTGCCTGCACTCACCCGTCACCCCAAGCGGTGGGGGCCGGTTCCTGCTTGGGCGCGGGCAGCGTCGGGGAGGGCCCCAGGAACTGCACATTGGCGACGGTCTTCCCGATGGTGAACCAGTCGGTGATCTGCTCGTACGTCAGGTTCTTCAGCATGGTGGGGGGCGTGGAGGGGGCGCGGGGCCTCAGAGCCGGAGCGCGGGGTCAGTGGGCCCGAGGCCTGCGCGCGGCACAAGCTTTAGGGTTAGGCCCCGCGAGGCCTGACAAAGCCGGGTCCTCGCGTAGTGGGAGGTGGGTGAGTGGAGGGAGAGGAGCAGGGGTAGGCCGCGGGGCCTGCGCGCGCCACGAGGCCTAGGGGTAGGCCCCGCGAGGCCTGACTGAAAGCCGGGTCCTCGCGTAGTTAGGGGGGGCGGGGTAGGCCGCGGAGCCGCAAGCGGCGCGAGATGGCGCTTAGGGCGGAGCCGATGAGAGCGAAAAGCCGGGGAAAGGGGCCGAGCTCCGAGGGCCACACGCACTGGAGTCGGATTGGGCCGCGAAGAAACACGGCGAGGCGCTGCGAGCGGACGAGGGGCTTAAGCGGGCCATGGGCGGGGCCGGATGAAAGAGAGGGGCCCACCCCAGCGCTGCCAGGCCCGCTGATTATAAGCCACGTTTTGCCCCCAAACGTTCGATTTGTACCCCTTCAGCGCTTATTGTTAAGCTTGTCCAGTTAATAGGGGTGAGAGAAAAAATGGGCGGAACCTTCTGACTCTTGAGGGTGGGTATAATGGAAGGAAAGGAAATAGAGTCAAAGGCTACCCTAACCCAAAACGTGACAGGGGGTCATAACATTTGCCGTGAAGCTAGGTAGTAGCTAGCTTGAAAAGACACACACCTTAAAAAGGAAGAGTGCATCAAGAAAAAAGTTTATTAACACTAACACAATAGACATATTTTCAAAAACGAGACATATTTTCAAAAGAGTGCCATTGCACTAAAGGTGTGCATCATTGAGCACATAAATATCATCATTGAGCACATGAATATCTGCTTTTTCGTGGGTTAGTAGGCAGAGTGAAGAATTGATACATGTATTGCTTGGGATCACAATACAATCGTTTTGTCGACACAAAGACCATAGCTCTCAACTCACCCGCTTTTGGCGGGTGACACCCGCCTTGCAAAGGGCTGACTCACCCGCCAAGCCTCCTGCACGCCCATTAATTCCAATGGGCGTCTCACCCGCCAAAAACAAAATCGGGTGATTTCACCCGCCTTTGCGAGACAAATGGTTGAGATCTATGCAAAGACTGGTGTTTCTGGTTCGGTGTATTTGATGATATATTGCAGTGGCTGTACAGGGTGGAGCAGCACTGCTTGGATGTACCGAACGGTCTTCAGGACTGTAAATTGTAGTTGGAGCCATGCTGGTGAAGTGCGTCCATCATGTTCGGGTAGTTGTACGTCTGGGTCAAAGTCCAATGTAATTTTATATTTGGACTGGCGGGCATCTGCGAATAAGTCAGATGTCAGGAGCTGGTGTTGTTCGGCTGGGGAGCTGTGCTGCGTCCGGCGCTCGGTCCCGTGGTCCCTCGAGGACCTCGAGGTACGCAGCTCATTATCCACGGGACCACAGGACCGAGCGCCGGACGCAGCACAGCTCCCCAGCCGAACAACACCAGCTCCTGACATCTGACTTATTCGCAGATGCCCGCCAGTCCAAATATAAAATTACATTGGACTTTGACCCAGACGTACAACTACCCGAACATGATGGACGCACTTCACCACCAAGGCTCCAACTACAATTTACAGTCCTGAAGACCGTTCGGTACATCCAAGCAGTGCTGCTCCACCCTGTACAGCCACTGCAATATATCATCAAATACACCGAACCAGAAACACCAGTCTTTGTGTCGCCAAAACGATCGTATTGTGATCCCAAGCAATACATGTATCAATTCTTCACTCTGCCTACTAACCCACGAAAAAGCAGATATTCATGTGCTCAATGATGATATTTATGTGCTCAATGATGCACACCTTTAGTGCAATGGCACTCTTTTGAAAATATGTCTCGTTTTTGAAAATATGTCTATTGTGTTAGTGTTAATAAACCTTTTTCTTGATACACTCTTCCTTTTTAAGGTGTGTGTCTTTTCAAGCTAGCTACTACCTAGCTTCGCTGCAAATGTTATGACCCCCTGTCACGTTTTGGGTTAGGGTAGCCTTTGACTCTATTTCCTTTCCTTCCAGTTAATAGGGGTACACGCTTTCAAAAAAAAGTAATGTTCCATTTAAGAAGCTGTGTTGTGGACAATGCCTTGGAAAGGCGCATTATGCACTGAAACCACATACAGAAAAACGATTGCCATGAAATACATTGACAAAAAAAGAGTTGTGCACTGGCTCAATAGTATTCATATGTCCGTGTTATGTGTGCTAAATGCATTGGAGGGGGTGGGGGGGAGGAGGGGGAGAATGTCACCTTTTACTAGCATCATATAAATCATGCCTTTGTTAAACAATGCAAAAGGTCATAATTTTGTTTTAATTTTAATTATAAAGTTATGTAGTTTACAGATAAACTTTTAGCCAAACCAATCCTGTCACAGTGCGCACATGCGCATGAACCAGATCACGGACAATTCCTCCAGCACACATACATGCCAACATTCAGGCGCGCTGGGTGGAAGATTTCCACAGGGAAATCTGGAGACACACATTTCCCCATAGGAATGCATTGGGGCTACAGTAATTTTAGGCGGGAGACTGTGAAAAATAGCAATATTTTTGACGGAAAAATCAGGAGATTCCTGCCTAAATCGGGAGGGTTGGCATGTATGAGCACATCAAATCTTACTGTGAAGGTGTGCACAAACCAAATCACGGGAAATTCCACCACCATCTATTAGGCCGGTAGAAGAACTAAGAGGAGATGATATATTATAGCTCACAGTTTCCATTTTTTCCTGCTTTTTTTCCTTTCGCTCAGCGCTCACAGTGCATGGCACGCACTCTAGCACCCAACTACACGCCCCCCTTTATTCCCCACCTTATCACAAACCACGACCCCTCCCCTCGTACATCAATGCACCCTGACACCGCCCGCCCACTCTCCTACCATCATCCATCATCCAACTCTAAGATCAGAGGAGCACACTGGCGCTCAAAACACCTGCCTCCTCAAGTGCCTATCCCCCATCCCACCCTAACTCATCGACTTCCACTCTCCCTCTGACATCTATTGAGAACAACCTGGTACCCCCCCACCCATACACCACGCCCTTTATCAAACTCCCAAGCCAGGGGAGCCCTCTGGCACTCCAAACAGCGCAAACCCACTTCCACTCCATCCTTGTGCCCATCGCTAAAGTGACTGAAATGTTATGGCCTACCAGCAAATATGCCCACCCCATGTCCGAGGATATGGTTTGAAACTTAACCAGGAAGCGGCCAAAATAGCGAGTTCTTTGCTCTGTGAAGGAGCAGGATACAAAAAGATGTTTAAGGGATTCTTTGCTGTCATTCCCCATGCAGAACATGCAACCTGATGGCCTTCCTTGTGTTGGGTCACTTATTGCAAAGATCTCTCCAGTTAAACAAAGATTAAAACAAATTCTCATGAAGCATCACTTGACTTCAGGATCTGGGCATTTGATGATGTACGGGTGGGAAACCCCCCTTTCCTGGCTCAGTTACCAGATCTTGCTAGAGACTTAGTTGAGCTATCTCATCATTTGTTTTGATCCAGTCTTCTAATCTGTTTCTTTTTCACTGAGGCTGGGGAATATAGCATGTCATCTGTCTGGATTTCAAAGGACTATTTCAGCTCAGTACAGACTTTTTCCCCATGCATTCACCCTTGCATTGGATCTGCTGTATAGTTCCTCTTGAATAACTTTTATCATAGGCACTGCCGAAACTCACAAGCATTTTCCATAAAAGGAAGGTTTTTCCATTGCACTGTCATCAAAAGGGAGTTTAGGCCAAGTTCTTTCCGAATCACTTCAATTGGTGTAGAGGATGGAACTACCAAGAGTTTTTTTCAAAATGTGCCTTCTAATCGCAGCCACCACTTATTCGGGATGTTCATAAGAGCTCCCGACCCATATGTAAGTTTTAGGATAACCTTGGATTTGTTAAATTCAATGATAGGTATCAGAGAACATTTACAAAACCTCCTTTTAATAATCAGGGCTTGACTTGTCAGAGTGCATACTTTTAGACTCAAGAGTTCCACTGCTTCCAATTCCGTTCCACTCGAAGAGATCATTATGCCCAAATATCTGAAGGACTAGACCCTTGTCACCTCTTCCTTGTCCAAATACCAACTGAATTTCTTCGATTTTCTACCCATCTGTCCTTTTTTAAGGGTTAAGATTTTTGTCTTTGCGATGTTAATCTGTAGATGGTTGGTCACAGCGTATTTATGCAGGCTTGTTAACTGGTGCTGCAAACCTATTTCGGTACAGTCCAGCAAGACAAGGTCATCAGCATAAAGTGAGTGATGATCGTGTTGCCCAACTTGGGCGGGAAGGAACGTATCTTTGCCATGTTCACATCCAAATCTGAAATATGGAAGTTATATAAAGCTGGGGCCAGGGCGCAGCCCTGCTTGTCTCCTCTGAATGTAGAAATGTCTTCACTCAATGCGCCAGCCGTTGAAAGGCGCATTCTAACAGAGGTTTCGGTGTAGAGGCACTCGATTTATTCTAGTAGATCTTCCACTTAGTTTTTTGCTCTTAATTTAGCCCATAGTTCATTTCTACTGATACTGTCAAACGCTTTTGTGAAATCCACAAAAGCCAGGTGTATTTTAGTGTTAGAATTCAGGGCTTTAGCTTTTAACATTGAGAAAATAAACGCTGGTGGAACGGTCCCTAGGCCCTTTACAAATCCTGCTTGAAATCGATCCTATAAACCAGACTGATCCAGCCATTTAATCAATCTTTTCAGTGTAAGGATGCATGTACTTTCCCCATGGCGTCTAGGAGGGCTATGGGCCAATAATTAGATGGTTCAGCCCACCCTCCATTTTTAAAGATTGGAATTACATTAGCCTTCTTCCATGATTTTGGCGTCTGCTTTGTCCTCAGGATTTCTTGAACGATTATGTCCAACATCCTGCCCATTGTTCTGGGTGTTCTTTCAATGTTTTGTTAGAGATCCCTATACAAAAGGGGTTTTCCTGCAAAAAAATCCATGGTCCTTCAGGAAAAATACAGAGAGAAACCAAGGCATGGACCTGTGGATCAGGGTGACACAAATCACTATACTCAATTGGCACACATTTTATTAAATAATTCACATATAAACATCAATCTGTATGTCTCCTTAAAAAACAACAAATTCATTTATTACAAAACACAGTCACAATTCTTTCACAACTTCATACTCTCCATCCATCATTCATACATACTTACATAAAACCATAACGGCCTATTTTACATAGTAGAACAATACCAAATGTTACACAGATACTGTCACTTCACCATCGATTTTCTCTGACCCTGTCCTTATTACTGATGTCAAATACAGTTTGTTAATAATTTCCAAACAGTTTGTGTGGTCGTCGACACGTGTTTCGGTCATATGGACACCAATGATGTCCTTTTCTTCTCAAGACCTTCCTCAGGACGCGAGGCAAAATCTAATAGTCCCGCCTCTCATGGACCGGAGTAAGCCATTTTAAATCTAAAAACATACAGAGAAATAAAAACCTGTCAAGGTCTTGTGTCAACCCCATTTCTTCAATCAAAGACTATAATTGTCATATATGCAATCTTCACAGTAGGTGCAACGCATCTTACGCACCCCCATGTAGTAAATCTGGGGATACAGATAGATGTAATGGAATAAATCCTTCTCTGGTGCCTAGTGTCCTGTTTAACTAGGTCCTGTGAATTACAATGGGAAAGAAACAATCTAATTTATTATCTGTCCTCATTAAAATGATGATCAATTAATTGGTCATATCACGAACATACTTACAAGTCCAGACTAACCACCTAGTCGTCTCTGGATTGATGTCTTTTAATCACCTCTCATAACAGACTTGCAACCTTTGTTTCTGACTCCTTTCAAGCGAGTCTCAGCCCGGTAGGTAGTACTTCCAAAATATGACTTCCTTCAGTCACTATACATCATCAAAGCTGTTTGTTATTTACTTCCTATTGCGGGTTCTCTACGGGGGGAGAGGGCATATGGTCACCACAGTACCATTGTCTTTCCATGTACATTAATCCAACCCACAACTACCTGTTTCTACAACACCCACCATATTCCGGCATTATGTATCTTTACAGGCACGAGGATATCGGTCCATGGATTCAAATACTTATTTTGCTTTTTTCATTTTAAAGGCCAAACCAATTTTAGCCCATACCAGACACCCTTATAGTCCTCTGAGAGTTAGAGAAAATGGATGGTGAAATGACAGTATCTGTGTAACATTTGGTATTGTTCCACTATGTAAAATAGGCCGTTATGGTTTTATGTACGTATGCATGAATGATGGATGGAGAGTATGGAGTTGTGAAAGAATTGTGACTCTTTTGTAATAAATTAATTTGTTGTTTTTTAAGGAGACATACAGATTGATGTTTATATGTGAATTATTTAATAACATTTGTACCAATTGAGATAGTGAGTTGTGTCACCCTGATCCACTGGTCCATGCCTTGTTTTCTCTATTGTTAGAGATCCCGTCAGGACCTTGTGCTCTAGAAGGTTTTCATTTTTTGATCATTACGATCAGATCTTCTAGATCGTAGGGTAGGGACCAATCCACTCGGGTTATATGTTCTCTGATACCAGTCTTGGTTGGATCCTCAAAAAGCTTGGAGTAATATTTTGCCCAAGCAGTTTCTGATACTCCACTAGCTTGTAAATGACGTTGGATGTCCCCGGGAGATTTTAACAGAGTCCACAACCGGGGTGACGATTAGTCCTTCATAGCTATCTGGATACATTCTGCGTCATTTTGCAAGAGACCTGCTTTATGCATTTTACTCCATGATCTATAATTGGCTTTAATTAATTTAGGTTCCAATGCCTGGTGGCTCGATGTAGCATATTTTATAGCACAAATAGCTTTCCTAATTTCTTTCCTTTTCAAAACTAAAACAGGATCAAAGTTATGTTTATGCTTATGTTGTGGACGGCCTGGCCATGTACAGTCTTTGCTTTTAAATTTGCCAACAGCTGTGTATAGTCTACCATCATGGATTAATTAGCTGCTCTAGATAGTTTAAACGTGGTAGATAGATTCATCGCAAGCTGGTCAACTTTGTCTGCATTCAAACAAACACGATTTCCCTGGGTCGCGGCCGTTACCTGTATGCCAAGCAGCGAGTGGTAGGCTGCATAAGGTGCTCTCCAGGATAGCTTTAGCCACTTATGGTTACTTTTATCAGTTCAATGACCTCCAAACTTGATATCAGTGACTCCAAGTCTCTCGAAACGAAAATATAGTAGAGGATGGATTGTGGGTGTCCCTTTTCCACGTCGGGTGGCAAACTTTGTCAAATTCAAAGTAACCATTAGCCATATGAGAATCCCTATTTTTCACAAAGTGACGCCAGAGCCTTGTTTTCCTATTCATGTACATTATGGATAGGCTTGTCTTGGAACTGCCAATTGAGGCATAAGAAGGCATATTAAAATCCGCACAGATAATGATAGATGGATGGTCGAATGACAGGCCCACGTCGATAGCATCAGCGATCTTGTCCAACATACCAACAGGATCAACATCAGCATCATCCCATTAAATGTTAAGTATTGAAAGATGATTTATTATAAGGGCCCCTTTGGTCCCAGATAGTATCTCTTCCTTTAGTACTGTATGTTGGATATAGGGCGACAGATTTCAAGTTTCAATAATCTCAAGGTCGGCCCTAAAACTAATGAGTGTTAGAAGGCCTGCCCTGGGTCTTCCAAATAGTCCTCTAATAACAGGGTTAACCAAGGCTGTGAAACCGTCCAAAGAAGGCCCCCTAACAGCCAGGTCTCCTGTAGGCACACGATATCCAGGTTCGACCAAGGTAAGCAGTCCCTCTGGGTCAGGTGTCTGAATCCTCTAGTATTCCAAGAGATGAGGGTATGCAGTTTAGGGGTCCTTCTTCTGTCTGTGCTTAGCTAATTCCTTTTCTTTGTGGCTAGGGCTCCTGGAAACCATGCCCATGGGTCCTCGAATGAGGGTGATTTGCTGAGCACCAACTTACCCTTAGGTCATCATTTCACATTATCTTTTGTTATGATTGAGTCTTGAAAGACAGCTTACAAGCCATTTTTGGTAATGTTGTGGAATTGCATTCTGGTATTTGTAGACTTCAAGATGGGTTGAAAATAAGGCAAAATGTGTACTCTTTTTGCGGAACATATTTCTATAAGGATTCCTATATTGCTGCAGTACTTCAATTATGACGTGTGTACTTTTCAAGTCTGATTTATAAAACAGAGTATTGTTAAAAGCGAAGCGTCGTGGTGCGTAGGGGAAAGGATCAGAGGGAACATTTGTTGTGTTGATTTCCCGGTTCCATGGATGTAGGAATAGAGGTTGCTAGACTGAAGATGCTCTACCTGGCCCCGTGCTGATTTTTAGGTTACAAGTTGAGATTACATGTGGGTTGCCAGTGTCCGCCCACTTTTTTCACAGTGCCAACTCCATCCCCATTGGGTGTTTTTGAGACCAGCATGCAAAAAAGCTTGTTTGCTCATGTTTTCGCCCACCAGGATCTGAACCCACAAAACCACATGAAAGTATCTTCAAAGCACACGTCTTCTATTGGTATTTTGCTGCTTTCCATAGAACATTTCAATATACATTTTGGGATAAAAGGTGCACACCTTTTATACTTTGCCAGCGTGTTCTAGGAAAATCTCCTCTAGCTGTTATTTTTCGGGTATGATTTTGTGAAAGGCAACGCTCATTTCTATTTTGAAGTTTCTTCTATAAAAAAGGCCTCCTGAATTATGCGTATTTCTTTTTAGGATAGTTTCAGTCCCTATGCCTATGTTAATGATCCCCCATACTTTTTTCTGCACTTGAGCCCTATTGATGACATTTGAAGACCTGTAGAATTGCTCACTCTGACTGACTCAGTACCTTTCCTGTAAATAGGCTTTGCAATTGCGCTATCCTGCAGACAAAGCACTTTCCCTGTCTTTCCCAGGTCCGATTCCCGCCCTTACATCAGTGAAACGTGCACTCACATTAGGAATGTTTGGATTACTTTCAAAAACGTGTAATGTTGGGCGGGTGCGGGGGGAGGGTACGTGGTCACATATTTGGTGGAGATGCCCTAAACTTTAACATTTTTGGAGGGAGGTACAGGAGACTCAGGTCCAGGCCTTTGGGAACAAGGAGGCTAGACCACCGGACAAGGTCCTATTGGGGTTAGATGATAGCACAGAGGTGGGTGAGAGTTGGGGTCGCAGTAAGGCAATGACGATGTTAACTCTCGCCGCCATGCTGCTAATTGGACAGAGGTGGAATGGTGAGGCCATCCCCAGGCTCCAAGATTGGGTTTGGAAAGTTTGGGATTTTGTGATGCTGGAGTGGGCAACGTATGCCATGAATAATATCCTACTGTGCTTCTCCAGAGACTGGGGGGAGGTCCTAATATTTCTATGGGAGGATTTCAGAGTTCAATGGTACCCCCAATGCCTGAAATTATTGGATTTATGCTGACATGGCTGAGTGAATTTTTAGGCCCAACCAGACATATGCCCATACAGTCCCCAGGGGTGTGTGTGGGGGGGGGGGTTATTTTGGAGTTGTATCTGGAGCATGTGTATTTGCTTTTTGAAAACGAATAAAAAGAAGTTAAAAAAAAGTGTGTAATGCAGAAGAAAGGCTTTCAAAGTATGAGCTTGCAAGGATGATAGGGTGAGGAGGACCAGAGGGTGACTGACCAGAGGAGAATGAGTCACCAGGGAGTCAAAGACCAGGTGTGCGACAGACCAGAGGAGCAACACACAGCTCACAAAGGAATACTTGCCCAGTGGCCCGTTTCATGCATGATGTTATGAGCCAGTGCTTGATTTTCACGTGCATGTTGGTACTTGTAGGTCATACCTATCACAGGAAGCTTGAAATGTCAGTCCAGCATTCAACAGGAGATGCCCAAACTGGCCCATACTGTCACACATGACATGGGGCTACCTGGCAACTATGTAAGGGAGCCAGGGACTAGAAGGCTGACAGACTCAAGAAGACGCGGACCAAAGGAGAGGGCACACCAAGGAGCCAAGGACCAGAGGGCTGACAGACTCAAGAATACGCGGACCAAAGGAGAGCGACTCGCCAAGGAGCCAAGGACCAGAAGGCTGACAGACTCAAGAAGACGCGGACCAAAGGAGAGGGCACACCAAGGAGCCAAGGACCAGAGGGCTGACAGACTCAAGAAGACGCGGACCAAAGGAGAGCGACTCGCCAAGGAGCCAAGGACCAGAGGGCTGACAGACTCAAGAAGACGCGGACCAAAGGAGAGGGCACACCAAGGAGCCAAGGACCAGAGGGCTGACAGACTCAAGAAGACGCGGACCAAAGGAGAGCGACTCGCCAAGGAGCCAAGGACCAGAGGGCTGACAGACTCAAAAAGACGTGGACCAAAGGAGAGAGATTCGCCAAGGACCAGTTGGGCGATGGATCAGAGAAGCCAATTATATACTTTTAAATAACATATAGACAAGAAATGGAAACAAGAGATACTAAATGTCAGTAAAATGCAATTATAATAACATATTTTTGTTCTAACACACGATGTCTGTGTGCTCTCTATGTATATTTATGCTATTGTGCTTTGTTTCTTATTTTTGAGACCTATCCACAGCATTTTAAGTGTGCGCTTGTTTTTTCTGCTTATTTGATTGTGAGTCAGCTTGTTTTGGGCTTGTTTTGGAAGGGCATTCATTTTTCTTTCTTTCCGACCTGGCAACACTGGCCCAATCACTAAGAGTGGGAACTAGGGCATAGAAGGGCCATGGGAGATGTTGGAGGCTACGGATGAGAGAGGGGCTCAAGCACTAAAAGTGGGAATAGGGTATAGGAGGGCCATGGGAGATGGGGGCTAGGGAAAAGCGAAGGGCTCAAGCACTAACAGTGAGAATAGGATATAGGAGGGCCATGGGAGATGGGGGGGCTAGGGAAAAGCGAAGGATTAAGCACTAACAGTGAGAATAGGGTATAGGAGGGCCATGGGAGAGCAGGGGCTAGGGAAAAGAGAGGAGCTAAAGCACTAACAGTGGGAATAGGATGTAGGAGGGCCATGGGGGGCTAGGGAAAAGAGAGGAGCTAAAGCACTAACAGTGGGAATGGGATGTAGGAGGGTCATGGGCGGTGTGGGGCTAGGGAAAAGAGAGGGGTTCCAGCACTAAGAGTGGGAATAGGGTATAGGAGCACCATGGGAGATAGGGGGAAAGAGAAAAGCAAAGGGCTCAAGCACTAACAGTGAGAATAGGGTATAGGAGGGCCATGGGGACGGGGGGCTAGGAAAAAGAGAGGAGCTAAAGCACTAAGAGAGGGAGTAGGGTCTGGGTGAGCCACTAAGAGTGGGCATAGGGTATATAGGAGGGCCATGATAGGGACTAGAAAAAAGAAAGAGCCACAGGGAAAGGGGGCGAGGAGGGCCAAGGGCAAGAGGAAAGAGGGCAGCAGGCACCAAAAGGTGTTTAGGGTCTACGAGGGCCAAAAGAGATGGGCACATGGGCATAGATACCACCATTATCCATTCCATTTGGGAGATGCTAGTCCAGTTCTAGCTTTAACTTTGCATTTCGGGACCTGCATTAAGGGATTTCTCTGTTATATATCCAGCACTACAAGTCCCAGAATGCAAAGTTAAAACCAGGACCAGACGTTCCCCTGTTTCCCAGCCCGGTCTGGGGCAAGGGTGCAGGGCAGACCAGGAGCAGTCCCCACAGGAGCCATCCACACTCACACCCCAGGAAAGTTGGAGGTGAGGGGTGCTGGACCTACTAATTTTTTTTATTTATTTTTTTAAATCTTTTTTATTTTGTGTTTATCAAATTTCTTTGATTTTACAAAAAGCTGCTCGGTCTGTGCAGGAAAGATCTTCGTCTTGTGTTGGGAGTGAGTTACTCTGTGAGTAAACACGTTTGATTTACAGATGCTTGGAGGTTATCTTCTTTGAGGCATTTTGCCAAGGATAAGTCTATGATCTTTGCTGCTGCAATCGTCCACGATGTTTTGTTTCCACTTATGAGTCGGTTCCACCAGACTTCTTCTTCTCGTAAAACAGAGGGCTTTACTAGCGGGAGTAAAAAGGCTTGCCTTAGGTTGATTGTTTTTGTGCAGGATATTAAAAGATGGCGTATTGTTTCGGTTTGTGTGGGATCTTTGCACAGTCTGCAAGTACTCACGTTGGACAGACCTCTCAATGCTCTAATTTCATTTGTTGGTAAGAGGTTTAGTCGTGCCCTTAAAAACAGTTGTCTTGTTGTTTTGTCAGGAAATATTCTCACGATTAGTGGGTGACCGTTTAGTTTTTTTGTGTGTTGCGGCAAATGGGCGAGAAGTTTATTCGTTGTTGCTTTTTCTTGCGTGAGTATCCAGTCTTTTAGATCCATTTTCTTTTTGATTTTGTTGGGGGTGAGGAAAAGTTCTTCTTTGGTGAAACCGAGTTCTATCAGAGTATTTTCCTTTTTTTTCGCCCAGGCGGATAACGATTTGCAGTTTCCTCTTTGAATTTCTTGATTGATTAGTTTGTACTGACTTGGAGCGTCTGGCATGATTATTTTCCTGTATAGCAACATTTCATTTGCATCCACTGTCGCTTTCAATGAAGTTAGTCCTAGTTCTCTTCGGATTGCCGCTATCGCTGTTGATTTTGGGAATTGCATTACTTCTCGCCAAAAGTAGCCCTCCAACTTGTCCCAGATGGTTTTTGGGATTGTCAGGAAGGCTTCCCCACCATATGTCAGCGCTGGAACCACTTTGCCCTTGAAAAACTTTATGATTGGGAGCAAAGAGAAGCGGCCAAATTTCCTGTCCATTGCTCGACCCTGGGCTGTTAGTTTTCTGGTCTTTTCCCAAAGATTGTGTTGCATTCTTACTTCGTTGCCTGAGCTGTCGATTAGTACTCCAAGATATTTGAACTCTTTTACCACTTCGATTTTGGTGTTCTCGATTGACCAGTGGAATGTTTTTTTTTCTAGCAGTTGATTTCTCGAGGATCAGAATTTTAGTTTTCTCCTTGTTATTTCGAGGTTGTTTTCTGAAATATAGTTTGCTAAGTTGTTTAGTTGGCGTTGCAGCCCAACAGAGGTTTGATCAAGGAGTATAATATCATCTGCGTAGAGAAGCCTTGGAGTTGGGATATCACCCAGTTTTGGTGTGAAGGTTCTGAGATCTTTACCGGAGTCTTTGTAATCCCCAATGAAAGCCGTAAAAAGTGCTGGAGCCAACGGGCATCCTTTCTTTACGCCTCTGCTGATTGTGATTTCTTTTGATAGAGTTCTACTGTGGTTTAGTTTTACCCTCATTGATGTGTCTTGATGCAGTGCCTTTATAGGCTCTAGTAATTGGGGTGGGCATTTCCATTGTTCCAGTTTGGCCCATAGCCTGCTTCGGTCGATTTTGTCAAAGGCCTGTGTTAAGTCCACAAAGGCTATGAAGACCTTACGTTGCTGTGCTCGAGTTTTGTTCTTTATGATATTGAGTATCATGATGTTTACTTGTGTGCCAGTGTTCTTCGTAAAGCCTGATTGGAGGGGATCCCAGCTGGGTGAGGTTGAAGCCCACCTTTGGAACCCTTTTAGCAACAGTGAGCCAAAGATTTTCCCGATGGTATCTAATAGTGCTATTGGGCGGTAGTTAGTGGGATCAGTTCTGTCGCCCTTTTTGAAGATCGGAACTACCGTGGCCTTTGTCCATGAGCGGGGTATCAATTTTGAGGTTGTTACTGTTTCGAAAACAAGGCTTATAAACTCGGCCCATTCTTTTGGGTTGTTTTTTAAGTCTACATTTGTTATTCCATCTGGTCCGGGCGCACGACTAGGCTTTAGTTTGCGGAGTGCATCTTATATATCTTCAATGTCAGAAATGTCTTCCCAATTTGAATTGTCGTTGGCGATGTTTAGGGTTTGTAGTCCGTTGGGGTTTTGGAATAGGGTGGAAAAGTGGGTCGTCCATCTTTCTTCACTCACTGTGTTGGCTAGGTTGTTGGCCTGGTTGCTGTCTATCTTTTTTATGAGTGACCAGAAATCTCTGGAGTTTCTTCCCATTACCTTTTTGAGCATTTCTTCTGAGTCTTGTTGGTATAGTAGAATGCGGTAAGATTTTAACCAAGCTTTATATTTTGCTGTTTCTTCTCTTAGTTTTTTTTCCATAAGTATCGATCTTGATTTTGCTGCAAGGCGTTTTAGTTTCCTTAGTGCACGGCGCTTGAGTACCAATAGTTTATCGTACTTATGATGTCTTTGGGGGTTGTCTTTTTTCTGACCCCTTGTGGGGTTTGTCTGGTATTGAATTAACAGGGGTTGGTAGTCTGGTTCAGTTTTACACCGATTAGGCTCTTTGGCAAGTTTCTTTTTGTAGTTTTGTGCCAGATCTTTTATCCTTTCAGCGTTCAGTCTTAGGCGATTGCCTTGGGTTGTTACGTCCACTTCTTCCGACATTACGTGTTTGACTGGGCGTTGTGTGGTCCATGATATTAGAAGGATGTTATGATCGCTTTCCTCTGTGCGTAGGTCCTCAAATGAGGTTAAGAGTTCTAACATACCTTCTGAAGCGAATATATAGTCGATTGTTCCCGCTTGAGATGCTCTTTCCCAAGTTGGAATTAGGGGTTTTGTTGTTGACAGCAATGCCGTGTTGTGGAGGTTTCTGGAGTCCATTAATTTTAGCCATTTATTGCCTCTTGAGTCTCCTCTTGTCTCGCTGTTGGGTGCTGTTGGGTAAGAGCTTTTATGGGGACATTTAGCGTTCAGGTCTCCACAGATAATTAATTCGGTGGTTTCGGAGTTTATTTGGGTCTCGTCTATTTCTGTTTCAATTATACGAAGAAAATCGTCATCTGAGATTTTGTCTGGGTTCCAGTACGTTGTTATTATTACGATCGGGGTTTCCCAGCTTTTGTTCGTGATCGTGTTTTGTCGGGTCCACTTCACCTTAATTGTTAGATGGTTCTGTGAGGAAGATAGCTCTTTGTCTATTTCCAGACCGCTTCCTGTTCGAACTGCGATCAGGAGGCCTCCAGTTGGACGGCCCGTTTTTCCTCTTACGGCTTTTGAGGTTGTCAGTTCGTAGCCGTCTAAAGCTGACGAGGTTGTAAGCCAGGTTTCTTGTAGTGCTAGAATGTCGAAGTCTCCTAGATTCGTTTTTCCTGTTTTCATCAGGTGTTTGAATCCTCGGGTGTTCCACAATGCCATTTTCAAAGTTGTTGTCGTTGAGAGCAGGTTTGTTGTTTTTCCTAAGGGTGAATCTTTCTCTGCTCTCGTTGGTCGTTGCTATTTAGTAGGCCTGTTTGGGGTTGTTTTAGGAAACCAGGACCATAGCTGTTTTATTGGTCCAAGGGAGAGTCCGGTTGTCCTTTTCTGTTCTTTGTCTTTAAGGTTGATTCTTGGTGTTGGGAGCTTTTCTGCTGTCGTTTCGTTGCCGGCGTCGTTGTTTATCTTTCTGGGTCCTCTCTGTTTCAGTTGATGGGGTATTTCTTTCTCGCCTTCTCGACTGGTTTTCAGCGTTAGATGACAGGTTTTTTGCGGGGTGTTTCTGGTGGTGTTATCACCTTTTCTCTTAGCTCTGAGGCGGTGCGACTGGAAGTTGTCCGGGCTGGACTGGATCTGCTGGTTGGGTGGTTGGTTGTCGGTCCAGTATTCCGTCAGGAGATAGCCTATTTGTCGTAGATCTGTGTCCGTTTCTTTAGGCTGGGTGATTTTTGCATTCTTTTTTATGTGTATGTATGCTTTTGCTTTGCGGGCTTTGTGGTATGGTTCTACTAGAGGGATGTCTTCTGGTTTCAGGTGTCTAAGGGACTTGATGTTTCTGAAAATGTTCATTATCGTTCCTCTATTTAGAGTTACTGCTTCAGAGTTGTGATCTGTTTGTTCCATTTTGAGGATTATTGTCTGGCGGTTTTCATCATTCTTTTTCTTTAATGCGCGAGAGGTCCATTCTTTTCTGGGCTTATTCCAAGGGGCCTTTTTTCCTGATCGGGATCGGCTTATTGGTCTGCGTCGAGGGGTTCTTTCCTTTGACCTCCTGGTTTTATTTCTTTCAATGTTGGGGGTGTCTTTGTTGTTGATGTTGCATCTTTCATCCAAGACTAGGGCTTGACTTTTTTGGGATACTGGCAGGGTTGGCTTTGGTTGGGAGGAGAGGTTCGGTCCTTTCGGATATCGTAAGTTCACTCTGGGGGTGGTGCGATGTGGTTTTGCGCTTTTTCGTCTTCTTTTTGTTTGTTGCTTTGATTTTGGTGGGGTCGAGTCGATGCTTATTGTTGAGACCTCTTCAGCATCTTGATCT
Source organism: Ambystoma mexicanum (assembly GCF_040938575.1). Taxonomy (NCBI): domain Eukaryota; kingdom Metazoa; phylum Chordata; class Amphibia; order Caudata; family Ambystomatidae; genus Ambystoma; species Ambystoma mexicanum. The sequence goes on along the minus strand of NC_090940.1, from coordinate 651,729,122 downwards.
GGCGTTAAGTGTATGGACAGGTTCATTAAGTTTGTATCCGCCAAGAAGTCTTCCGTTGTTCTTGGCGATTTTTGAATAGATTGTTGTCCCAGTTGATGAGTGGGGGGTGATTTTGGTTGCTGGTTAGTAGAAGTAGTTTGTTTTGGAAGAAGTATTTTTTCTGGTCTGCCACGATCGGTAGTTGAATCTTTGGTCATTGTGCGATTTTCTGCCAGTGTATTTTTTTCTGAGAATTGGGTCGGTAGATCTGTTGTTGTGTTGAGTTGGTTGGGTGACTGATTCTTCTTGCGTGTTTCTTTTCCTTTGGTTCCCAGGATTTTCTTTATTTTGGGCTCTTCTGGTAGTCTGCTTCGGAAACTGAAGATCTGGGCGCATTGTTGGTTGCTCTGTTTGCGTTTCTGCAGTCGAGTACTGTTTTTGTTCTCCCTTTTCAGCTCTCAAAGTATGGTCTTTAGTTTTTATTTCTTGTTCCTTGGCCGTGATGAAGCCTTCTAGAAAGATTAGTTTCGTGTGCATGAGAGCAATTAGGGTTGTGTTGTCTTTTAGCGTGTCATTCAGGGTCTCGTAAAGTTTGCCGAAAGGAGCTAGAGCTATGGTTATCGCTGACATTATGGTCATCATGTCTGGTTTCCATGACAGAGTTTCTGTTGTTTGAGGGAGGCTTGTTCTGCCGGGTCTAGCCGGCGATGTTTGGGGCTGTTCAGATCTTGATCTTTCTTGTGTCTGATTGTGTGGCAGGTAACTTCCTCTTTGGTCCCTTGTTAGGGTGCTTGTTCTCATGGGTCTGGGCGTTAGCAAAATTTCCCAGTCTGCTCCGACTGCTGGAGCTGGTGGGTCTTGTCTTTGATCAATGATTTTATTTGTTGCTGTTTTGGGAGTTTGGGATTCCGGCGGCTTGGTTTGGGATCCAATGTTTGTTTCTGCTTCTGAGTGGGTTCCATTGGCTTGGGAGGGTGCATCTTCGTCCAGCTGTGACTTGGTTTCCTTTTGAGGCAGAGGGTCGATAGAGTGCTGTGGGTGTTCGTCTATGATTGCCGCTTTTGGTGGTGGTTTGTCCATGAGTTTGCCAATTGGCGTTGTCGGGTCCTGTGTTATGCTGTTGGAGTTTTGACTAGGCTGTTCACCTTGTTTGGCGATGTCTAACGTTTTTTCCTCTAAGTCTAGGGCCTTGGATGTCGTTTTGCGAGCTTTAGTTGTCGGCACTGGGTCAGTTAGGGCCTCCAGTATCTCGTTGTCGGTTAATTCGTTGAGAATATCGTGTTTACGTTTCCCCTGTCTGGAGAAAAAGTCTTTCAGGGAATTGCAGAAGGTGGTTTTTAGTAGTGCTTCATTTGTGGGGTCCTGTTTCCCTTTTATCGTTTTTTGCTGATTGCGGTTTTTGTTAGTTTTTCTCTTTGTCTGGCAGCCATTAGCCTGCTTGGTTTTCAGTGTTTTTTGAGCAGGCTGTGTCAGACATTTTTTTTTCTTGTTAGTTTCTGTGCCGGGTGCTGAGTCTGTTTCAAGTGTGACTTTTTTGCCTGGAGCGATTTCTTCCCAAACACTGTTTGGTTGAGTTCCGTTGATCGCCTCTAGGGGCGCTCTTCCAGACTGCGGGGGTGTTGGAGCGAGGGGCCGGGGAGGCGTGCTGTGATTCTCCCGCCCTCAGCTCCTGCTGCTTCCTCCGCGGTCTCCGACACGTGAACCATAGCTGCGACAGTGCTGCGAGCCGGTCTCTCCGCGGGAGCTGGAGCTGCCGGCGACCTGGTCGAAAGCCTCGGCGTTCGTCCTTCGCAGGTGGTGCTGGGAGCTGTTAGGAAAGATTTCGTAATTATAGGTAATTTTCCTTCCATGTGGCAACCCCTAAACTTTTTGCTGTTGTGTTTCACCTTGTTCTTGACTTTGCCAGAGAAGTGCAGCCTTCTGCCGCACTCCTCTGGGCTTTCGCTCCTTTATTACGGGGAAACTGACATGCCCTTAAGACAGTCAGTACCGGGGAACGCTGTTTCCCGTAGTTTCTTTTATCATGTTGCAGCTTTCGTGCAACATGACACAAGAGGGCACTGTAAGCTAAGTTACAGCTCTCTTGGGTCTCTAGCCTTGTACAGGCCCTAGATATTCGTTTAGGATTGTATCTGATCGGTGCAAGTGATTCAGGGACGGGAATGGTGGCAGCGATCGTTTTCTTGTGTTTTGAGCTCCTTTTGGCGTTCTAAGCGCGTTTTCCGCGCTTAACCCAAAATGGTGGCCTGGCTCCCAAAATGGCCAGACCACGAGGCTCCTTTGTCCTGTCCGCTGACCGTCTTGCTCCCTTCACCTTCCCCAGGTCGAGCCGACCCGGGGCCTTCCTTATTTGGGCATGTACTTTCCCGCGAAACACGGATGCTTTCGCGGGCTTCTACATGTCTTGTGTGTGCCTCCAGGATGTGGGCTGGGATGTCTGGTCCCAATACACATCCTGGGTGCCAGAGAGTCTAGGGTGGTGTGAATGCCTGGGACCACCTTGGTCCGTGATTGGTCCACGAATGGTGTGAGTGTTGATGAGCGGATCTCCCATTGGGTCCCCTCCGTTTTGGCGCGAAGGGAACCGTGGATAAGAGGGGGCTGGAAACACCACTTCCATGTCGATCTCCTGAGTTCTCACGAACGAAGGAATACAGGAGCCAAGTATCCTGCAAACAAGAGGCTGGACCGAGGAATCGCTGGTGACCCGCTGAAGGACTTCTGCTCTGCACTGCTGTCGCCTTGTGAAACCCTTTTCACCTTTGATCGAACCAGAAGGCCTGTACTGGTGCTTCGTCCCTTGGAATAGCGGGAACAGCTATTCTCGGCATCTTCATCATCTCCTGCCAGTAAGCCTTCGGAAGCGTCTCTGGACCATCCAGCTGACTGACCAGCTTACACGGGAGTCTTGCTCTGTAACCGCCGCCAGGTTGTGTAGTATTTCGAGTCCTTGTCACTCTCACACGCTTCGTGCACTTGGCGTTCCCAGGTCTGAAGTGAGTAGTGTACATTTGGCTCAGATACACACGGCCGCTCCGTTGCCCTGCTGTGGTAACAAACTGTGCGGGTTTCTTCGATTGGGACGTCTTTTTACTCAACACGACGACGAGGCGTTCCCTGCTCTTCTGAACTTGCCAGCTGCTGAAACTGACGCGGAGAAGCCTGGGTCTGCTTGCATCGGGGACCGGTGAGTAGCATAGCTAGGATCTGGTCGCCCTCCTGCAGGAGCCCATTGCTTTTCCCCGCTGTGTAAAACAGCACCCTTGTCCGTACTCGCGCTCTGCTTCTGCCCACTGTGGAGGCTGCGCTTGAGTCGCGGACCTTGTTCTTCTTCTTTTGTGCACTAAACTGAACTGCCTGATTTCCCTCGAAGAGCTTCTCCTTTTGCCCGTTGGCACCAGCGCGTGCAGGTACTTTTGAGCACAAGGCTCCACTCTTCGCAGGGCTCGGACTTCCATCTAGTTAGGTGCCTCTGAAGGCGAACTGGGTCTAAGCATTATTTTGCACTGCCTGTCTTCCTTCCCTTTTAGGTGGACTACCCATTTCGTGCATCTAACGCTTGAGACTGTCGTATTTGTATATATATTGTGTTGATATGGTATGTGTTGGTTTACTATCGTTATATTGTGGTTTACTCGCTATGGTCATTGTTTTAAAGGCCTTGAAATAAATGTGTATATATTTTTAATATAACAACTGTTTGGAGTAGTTTGTAAGTGATCTTGCTTTGTGTGCTCATTGCGGGCTTTCAGTCACCCTCACCCCTCTTGAGACCTAGTCTTGACCGCCGCGATCGCTACCTTGATTGGTCTGGCTCGTCCAGAGGTTACCCTGTTCCAAGTAATTAGGTTGGCCTTCTGAACTTCTGCGCCACCAGGACAGAGTTCAGAAATCCGTCTTAACAGGAGCCGGTGAGATTTCTCGGTTTCCTGCGGCGCTCGTGTTATTGTTGTGAGCGGGCTCATCCACGGTTTCTCCCCCCGCTGGGGCAAAGCCCCTCGCAGCCTGTCCTCCGACCTGCTGCAATGGGCTGCTCTCGGCGGGGGGGAGTTGGCACGAGGTCGGGTCTTCGTTCGGCTCCGCATTTGATTCTTTTGTGATTTGCGGCTGAGAGGCCGAATTATTTATTTCTTTCTTTTTTTATTTATTTTACATTTATAAAGCGTTCACACAGCCCGCAGGCATCGAGGCGCTGTTACAGGAATTGTTTGTTTTTCTAGTTGTGTAATTGTGTTTTTTTTTTTTTTTGTTCTTTTGTCTTCGTTACTATTTATAACGCGCTTAAACACCCCGAGGTTTCTAAGCGCGGCCCCGGGAATCGAACCTGTTGTTACTTCGTGTCGCCTTGCTTCCAAGACGCGCACGCTGCCGCTGAGCTATCCTCCCGGGACGCGCTGTCACGCCGGCTTCGGTCACAGGCGACGACTGAATGCTTTGAAAGTCTTTAGCCAATGACATGGCTTTTTTTGGTGCTGCAGGGTTAAAGATGCAGTTTGAGCGTCCGCTGGGAGTCCCGCTTGAAGTGGTTGAGAGTAGGGGGGGGGATTTAGGGCCAGGATTTGCTTGAGCTGGTAAGCGTGCTTTAGGTGCTTGTTTTGTGGCTGGTTGGTTTGTTGATTGTGAGGTTTGAAGTATTGGTGGAGCCGGGCCAGTACTCCTCAGATATATTTTTTCCGGTTCTTCGACCTCTGTTGTTGGTCTACCCTGCGAAGATTGAGCGGGGTACGCAGGTTCTGGGTTCATTTCTTTTTGCAGCCTGACAGCCTTTCAGTCCTGAGAAGGACTGCAAAGACTGCTCAACTCTGCTCGAACTCCGCGACCGCTCTGCGGTGCTGGTTAAGTTTTTGTAGGTCCTCCCACAAAATGGTGGCTGTAGAATGGAGCACAGAGAGAGAGGCAGCCTGGGTGTCTCCTGCAAAGCCTACTAATAAAATCGCTGCTAAACAGGAGCTGGGCTACACCCTGAGCCCTTACCTTGCTCCAACGGGGACCGGCAACAAGGTGAATGTTTGAGGGATCCCAACAGGAACCCCTCTTTATTTATAAAAATCACGCCAACTTCAACTCTTAGTAAACGTTCCTACTTTACTACCGCTAATCTCCCTCCTAGATTCTTCTGGCGTGAGTTCTTTCTAAAGGGATCTTCATCGTCAGCCCACCCATTCTTAAAGAGGCAACAGGGGGACCCATAGGTGGGCCCAACAGAACAGAAGCAAGACATATACCTGGCACCACCCACAGTAGAGGGAGGCCAGAGGATGACCTCAGTAGGTGGTCCCACGCCCTAGGCGGTCTCTGGCATGCCGTCACTTCGCTTACCTGCCTCATGCCAGGTTATACACAGCAACCTTTATTTCCCTCCCCCTTTCTATAAACAACTACTCCTTTTATATGCATTCCTCCTGCTTAACTATTAACATTCACCCTCTCTCAAAACTATCATACTACATAATTATTTCTATAAACAAAAATATTACTATACACACACACTTAACTATAGTTTTAAATAGTCACAAACAATAACATATAAAACACATTATTTTATATAGTGATAACTGCTGCAGTAGTGGGTGGGGTAGTCTTTCTCTTAATAACAATAGGGGCTGTCCCACCCTACTGTGCTCATTCGGGTTGGCCGCATCCACCATGTGGGGCCACCCTGTCACACAAACACACAGTCCCTAGGCAGCCCTCATGCCGTGAGGGGCACTGGTGTACTCTGTACCACTTTTGCAGTCCTTGTTCATTTTACAGGTTGCCCCAGATCTTGCCCCCTGCGGTCAACTCCACAGCGGGCAGCCCGTTGTTATCTTCCTGGCCAGCCCAGTGCCCTGTAGGGTGCCCATAATCACCCCTGCATCCCTGTTGCCCCTTCTCATCTCCTACGTGACCCCTTGCCTTGGGAGGCAGTCCATAATCACCACCACAGCCTGCCACCATTTCTTCTTAAGGCGGCAACCCCGTTGCTATGGGGACGCAGATGTCAACAACCACCATGCATGTGGCACACTCAAGGCCTTGCAGTTCCACCCCCTCCCTTTATTTCATATGAGTGATGCAATGGGGAGGCCGCTCTCCTTTCAGAGCTCCAGTTGGTTTGCCAGAGCGCCCTACTTTCACCGGACTGCCCAATGTGGCATGCAGGACTTTTTTTCACCACTTCCTGGCCTCTCTCCTCTTCACACAGGTTGCTCAACATGGCAGCTTGGAACTTCCTCGGTGTCCAGTCAATTGGTCGAAAAAAAACTGGTCGACTGCAATTTGGTCGACGCAATTTGGTCGAAAACCAAATGGTCGAATTTTTTTTTTTATTTATATATTTATTTTTCGGGTTTTCGTTTAGTAAAAAAAGGGGTTTTTGGAGAAAAAAAGGGGGTTGGGGGGGGCCCCCCCAAAAAAATAAAAAAAAGGGTTAAAATAATAAAATAAAAAAATTCGACCATTTGGTTTTCGACCAAATTGGTTCGACCAAATGCCTGGCAACCAACTTCCTCCACTGCCTCATCACCTCCCAGGTCGCCTGGTATACACATCACGGGAGGACTTCTCTTCGGAGCCCTTCTCGCATGGCCAAGAAGCAGGCCCACAAGGGGCACAGCTAGGTTACCCGCCTTGGGCTGCCTCCCACAAGTGGGTGGCACTTTTCTTCACCTTGACCTCCCTGTGCACATGGTCCAGCACTTGAACAATGGGCCTGTCCATTCTTGCCCCCGGCTGGGCCGACAGCCACCACGGCAGCCTGGACCCACAGTAACAACGCCGGGTCACCCCTGACATGCAGCCCGGCTGGAAACCTTCTGTGGGCCGAGTGGGGCTGTTCAAGGCCATGCCCCCCAGACAGCTATCTTTTTCTGCTTCCTTTCCCTTTTCCTTCCCAATGTTTTTTCTTTCTTCCAACGGTTTCTCTTCAGAATGTTCCATCCCCTGCCCATCCCACTCTTGGGCAGGGGGAGCTGTTTGTTTTGATTTTCATTTGCTTCTCAGTCATCCTTCCATCCAGCCCCATGGGGAGCTGGATGGATCAGATCAGGAAAGCCTTCACCTTACACTAGTACTAAGTAAAACACAAACACTACACAACACTATGTCACATATTTTGTTCCTACACCCTGGTGCCTGTGTCCTTTATTTCTAGATTTCCTTTGGGACAAGCATGTAACCCTGCCTAGCCTGAGCCACGTGCTGCACTAGCATCTCCCACGTAAAATGGATCATGTTGGCATGCATGCACATGGGATGATGAAGGGAGAGGGCCACATGCACTGAGGGCTATGGGGAAAGTGGGCTAGGAGGGCACGAGTGAGAGAGGAGGGTGCCACAAGCACTGAAAGGGGAATTCTAGGGTCAGATAGGGCCAGTGGACAAGGGCTTGGAGAAATATAGGCCACAGGTGAAGGAGACTAAGAGGGTCAAGAAAGGCAGGGGCTCGGGCCTGGAAGAATGTTGCGACTCACCAGATCAGACCTCGACCGACTCGCCAGACTTGATCAACCGCTCCTCTTCACGGCGTGTCACTGGAACCCAGACAAGGATGTCTGGTTCTTCTCACCAGGAGGGTGTTCTTCCCATCAATGCACCCTTTTATGGTAGTACTAACAGAGGAGTTAATCAATTGGAAGAGCAGGACAAAAAAGCATCACCAACAACGTCAGTTGTAGGTTAGAAAAGAACAGCGGTTAGCGAGATGGACAGGCAACTTGAATTAGATGGATCAAGAAAGAAAGTAGCTAACCTCTTAAGTAAGATTGAACTGCCTGTGTGGAGTTTTGGTGGTGGGAATGATGACCAGTGGTTCCTCCAAGGACTAGGATGACTAGAATAGCAGAACAGGAGTTAAGTATCAGGTGGTAGGCACAAGGAATAAAGTATATGAATAGGAGTAGTGCAAGGCTTAATCAAGGGTTGGGGTAGCAGGAAGCCGGAGATGGATAAGTTCCAACAATACAGTAAGGTAACAGCGTTTGCAGGAGGGCCGCTGCACGCTGTCCAAGAGCCCATTCAAGCAGAACGATCGCTGCAACAACGGCGTTGCTCTCTGGTGTGCTCCTGCTAGACTTCTGCAGGGCTGCTACGTGGAGTACCACGGACGCCTTCACAAGATTCTGCTGCGTCGACAGGGACTCCAGGGAGGAGTCCAGGGTCGCCAAAGCAGTGCTACGCAACTTGTTCCAGCACCACCTGCGTAGCAAATCCATGGTCTTCTGTCTCCCCAGATGTGCAGCAAGTACAGAATCATGACACCACTGCATGGCAGTCTGTCTGGTTGCGGCATTGGGCATGTAAATCCTCCCCTGGATATAGGGTAGGGATTGGAGGATGCCCATGTTGTATTCGGTCACCTTAGGCGGTTTTGCCGAAACACATTCACAAATAGAATCCTGGAGCGAGGGTTGTGGTGTGCGGGCACACACAGCCTGGTTGGGGAGTAGAAGAGAGCAGTCCTGGTTGGGCGTGAGATGGTTCCCGTGCATGCGAGATAGGGCATCGGCCTTGGAGTGCAGGCGAGCTGGATGGTATGTGATGGTAAAATCGAACAAGGAAAAGAAGGCATGCCACCTGGCGTGTCTCGCTGTGGAGCACCTGATTGAGTTGAGAGCCAAAAGATTGTGGTGGTCAGCGAATACTTGAATCAGATGACTAGCAACCAGCAGATGATGCCTCCACTCAGTGAAAGCCTCCCGAACAGCACTTAATTCTATTCTGTGATGGTATAATTCTGCTTGCATGTAGTCCGTTTTCTGGAATGAAATGCCACCAGGTGTAAGACACCAGTGTCTGGACTTTCTTGAGACAATATAGCACCAATAGCGATGCCAGACGCTTCGGCTTCTACCAGAAATGGAAAAGAAGGGTTGCGGCGTTGCAACACCGGGGTGGAATTAAATGCAGCCTTCAATGCATTGAACACTTTCTGGGCATCGGAATTCCAGGAAAAATTGACCTTGTTACTAGTGAGAGCCGTCAGGGGAGCCACCAGAGCAGAGTAAGAGCAGATAAATGTCTATAAACGTTAGTGAATCCAAGGAAAGATTTTTGATTTTGATTTTTTTGATTTTGAGTAACTTATTACGCGCACCAGACGGAATCAATCATATTCGGGTGCAGATGATAACTATGAAACTCGAGGATTTCATAAGAAAAAAGGAAGTCTGTTTCTTCTCACCAGGAGGGTGTACTTCCTATCAATGCACGCCTCTATCAGATATGGTAGTACTAACAGCAGAGTTAATCAATTGGAAGAGCAGGGCAAAAAAGCACCACCAACAATGCCAGCTGTAGGTTAGAAAAGAACGGCCATTAGCGAGATGGACAGGCAACTTGAATTAGACAGATCAAGAAAGAAAGTTGCTAACCTCTTAAGTAAGAGTGAACTGCCTGTGTGGAGTTGTACCATCAGGGTTTTGGTGGTGGGAATGATGACCAGTGGTTCCTCCAAGGTCTGGGATCACTAGAATAGCATAACAGGAGTAAGGTATCAGGTGGTAGGCAGAAGGAATAAAGGATATGAATAGGAGTAGTGCATATCTTACCGAAGGGTTGGGGTAGCAGGAAGTCAGAGATGGATAAGTTCCAACAATCCATTAAGGTAACAACGTTCGCAGGAGGAGAAGGGTGGGTAGTAGGGACCCGACTCCCGAAGGCACCAGAATGCCTGGTCGGCCGGGTAGGTGCACCAATAACTGGAAAGCATCTCCAGTCCGTACAAAGGCTCAGGAATGAGCAGCAGAGCAGTCCGGTAAGTGATAAGGTGGTCGGCAGGTTAATATCAAAACAAAGAAAGGCAATCCTGGGACGTGTTGCAGAGGTCAGCGTTGTGCAGGCCGCAAAGTTTCCGAACAGTAAGTAAAGGTAGTCCAGGGACGTGTTGCAGAGGTTGGCGTTGTGCAGGCAGCGAGGTTTCCGAACAGTAAGCAAAGGCAGTCCAGGGACGTGTTGCAGAGGTCAGCGTTGTGCAGGCAGCGAGGTTTCCGAACAGTAAGCAAAGGCAGTCCAGGGATGTAATGCAGAGGTCAGCGTTGTGCAGGCAGCAAGGCTTCCGAACAGTAGGCAAAGGCAGTCCAGGGACGTGATACAGTGTTCGGCGTGGAGCGGGCAGTGAGGTAACAAAACAGCAAGCAAGGGGCTGTCCAGAGACGTAATGCAAAGCCGAGTCAGAAAGCAAGGAATCAAGGGACGCAAGGGCAGCAAAAAGCAGGAACGCAACTTCAATCAGAAGCGTTAGTTTCAGGTTGAATGCAGCGTTAAATCTGAAAGGGGGCGACGCACGCTACATTCTGCTGTGTCACATGAGAGCGTGCGCATCCGTTCCCCTTGGCAACCATGTACACAGATGCGTGACGTCGGAGGTGTAATTGTCAGGTTTCCCTCCTGTGTCACCACTTCAGTTATTAGATCTCCCACATTATGTAAAGTAAGGGGTTCCCAGTCACGTTATGGGTGCGCCTTCCCTGGTATTGGAGCTCCTAGAAAGCGGAGAGCGTTCAGCCCATTGATGGGATTAAGGCAGGGTGCATGGATGTTGGCATGGCAACACTGGCATTCTAGGCACCATTGTTGATCTTGCCTCCGGCGCGTACTACACGGAATGCTATCATGTGACCCCGTCTTCTTAAGCACCTCCCCCTGATTCTGCCAATGCTTCTGAATGTTTCTCGGTGGCGTTTTCCACGAACTACGTATTCCTGTTTCTGGAGTTTTGACCTTGTATTCCTGTTTTCCCCGGACCAAGTCTTTGCCTCGCCCTTCATTGTAACTTGCTGCTTCCCTCCTACGACCTGGATTGTCCACGGACCTGCTCTGCCTGCGTTCTGTACATCACTGCTTCCCTCCTACAACCCGGATTGCTTACGGACTTGCTTTGCCTACGTTGTGTACCTTACTGCCCGCCCCATTACCTGACACGGATCCTATTCTTCTTGCCGCTCTGCACCTCGCCGGCCGCTTCTATTTCGACCCAGACTGTTTTGGATTGCCTTGTGGAAACGTGCGCGTGGCTTGGACTTTATTGGACTTTTGTTTTGCATTAACAAGTGCACAGACCTGAGACTGACATAGTGTACTTGGACTCTGAGACGTCCGCGTGCCGTCGGGGTAGATTTGGTCACTCTCTTCTGCTGCCTTGGGAATTCTATGGACCACATAAACCCAGAACCTGGAAAACATCCTTTTCAAGCCGACAGGATCCACGTACGGTAAGCTCATCAATCATTGGGGTTTCTAAACACTAGTCAATTACGCTCTTGTACTCAATATTCGGGTTTCTCCTTACAGCGAACACCTCTGGGGCCTGTACCATATCTCCATCATTCTGACTTCTGACTGTCTCCTGGTTCTGTACCCCCCCAGGTCAGTGGTCTTTGCATGCACAACTGTTACCTGTCATTTTGCTATGCTTTATATGGTACTGATAGCTGTACTTTCCTTGCAGCCACCAGTGTCGCATCCTGCAACACCAGTGTCTCCTCCTGCAGCACCTGTGTCTCGTCCTGCATCCTGTCTTTCAGTTAATTAACCATTCTGGTTGTTCTTTTCTATAACCAGAAGGGTACATTATTAGGAAGACTTTGTCTCCTACACTATGGGTCAACTCGCTCCACTTAGTCTACCAAAGGAGAATCTGACAGTAACGGCCTCCAACGCTGCCATGGCAACTTCCAACACCGGAGGAAAGGTGTAGTGTTAGAGCGTGGATGACAGCTCATCATGAAAGAGCGATGAGACGCCCTAGATCATGTAAACTGGGCAACTGGTGGAATCCTAAAAGAGAAGGAGAGGGCCACAGTCACAGGGACAAGGCAGGCCAGAGGGACTGAGTGAAGGAGCGGGTCACAAGCAATGAGAAGGGAATAGGGTTTGAGAGGGCCAAGGGAGATAAGAGCTCAAGGACTGGGGAAGGGAAAGTGCCACATGGTAAGGGGGTGTGGAGGGGCCATTTGCACTATGACAAGGTCTCATATACAGTGCCCCCCCCAAGAGGTAAAGGAAGAACAAAGAAGAGAAGAACTAAGAGAAGAAAACACTTTCCTTCAGAAAGTCTCCAAACCAGACGAGGGCTTGTGTCCAGCTGATGGTAAAGGACAAGGGAGACTAAGGACAACTCTCTCGAGAAGAGATTCTAGGAAATTCAAAAAGTTCAGAATATCCCCCACAATTAGAGGAGGTTGTCTACCCAGTGTGCCAGGCCAATGGTGTCCAGGTGGTGGTAAAGGATGTCTGAAGATCCATGTGCTTGGAGCTGATGAAACTTCCTAAGGAAGATAATAATGAACCACATAACCCAGAAAACATCAAACCACCAGCACAGGAGACATCATAAAGGGGTTAAATAGTTATAGTCTAGAGGAGCAGGCTCTAGTGCCCCTGTGAGAGGTGTTGGACAGAGCATTGCCCAAAGTCGAAGGTGATGGACAAAGAGCAGCAAAGTGTGACACTAGTCACATACCTAATGACTTTCCTGATGTTATGATGCCGACCAGACATGATTCTAATTGATTAACCCATAGCACAGACGTCACTTTGCACAGAACTCCGTCCTGATGAAGGCTGTGTTAAAGATGAGGCATAACTAGCCCACCTCAAAACGGCTGAAACACCTGGTGTAGACGCACTACTCCCCTGAAACCACAGCACATGAATGCTGTTCACACAAGCTAAACGATTTTGTGTCTCTATAATGGTCTATGTGTTTTTTACAATGTTGTTTCGAATTTGTACACTGTATTATGTGACTTTTGACAAATCCTAATAGATGTTGGGTTTGTTATATACAGACTATTTGGATATTGTCCCAAAAATGTTTTGGTACTATGTGTTGTAAACATATATTTTTCGGTCTGTTCTGTTTTCGTTCAGCAAACCATTCTGATGTCTTAATTTATCTTGAATTGTGCATTTATATCTTGATTCACACAACTCTAATATACAAAAAAAAAATAGATTTTCCTCTACAATACAATACTGAAGAGTGGTTCCTTCTTTATAAATGCAGAGGTCCACAATCCCTTTGGAGTTTTTGTTATGAGCATAGTGTCCTTGGACATATTCATTTGTATGCTTTGTTTTCTAGTTAACCCTCCTGGGTAGAATAGGTTCCATACCAGGAGCCCAACCTTTTGATTCTGTAAGAGGAAGAGGGACTTTGATCCCCGGAAAAGGGGATGTGCAGCAGAAGGGGGGATCCTCTTGTCCAGGAAGAGGAAAGTAAAGAAGAGAAGGAGAGCACCAAGAATGGGAGGACTTTTGGGACACTTGGCAAAGGAAGGAAGCTCTAAAATCCCAAGAGAGACATTGAAGCCTTGTGGTCCCCAAAATACATCACTAAGCAGGAGACCTTCCTGTCTGGAAGTTTCTGTATGTCTTTTTATTTGCCATCCTTCATATATAATCCTGCTTTAAGGACAATCTTTCCCAAGAACCTTTATGTTACAGTCATCCTGAAGCAATAACCATGCCATAGTCTTATGTTTTAATTGTTATCATAGGGTGACTTTACCTTACCCTTCTGTGTCCACCGAGAAGTGGACAGGTAAGGCTGGACCCTATCTGTAGCCACTCTGTCACCCTTCATTTGATGAAAGAAATAAAGGGAATGTTAAGTCTACTGAGGGATGAAAGGGTCTCAACCCCCTCTCCCCCCTCTCCCGAACCACAGAAGCCGAAGAGATCGACCCTCCCACCGTGGTTGGCACAGGCGTCTGAATGTAAATACACAGATAACCACGTGGCAGCCAATGGGGGGAAGACGGAGTTAGGGAAAGGGTGTGGAATGACAAAGAAAAGGTAGGGAAGAGAAAACATGCATATCTAACACATAACCTTAATACTGGAATTTCATACTCATGCCCGCCATGCTCGATACTGCCTATCCTATCCTACTCCTGAGCATATAAATGTAGCACCTACTGATCTTAATTATATTGTACCATACCAATGACCCTGTACGTGTAATGTATACCACATAGCGAACATGAAGTAACACAAACTGTATGGCACAAACAAGGGAATCTTCCCTATATGAATTCAACAAGACACATGGCCCACTGGGCTGACATTTAACATAAGCAAACATAAATCATGACTTGTCCGTGGATGTCTGCCTGGAAGACTCTGCCCCTTCCACTTATTAAAGATTCCACTCTTTCCTGCAAGTATTGCCTCATGCTCCAGGTATAAACCATGTTACCAAGACTTTGTCATGCTGGCCACATTACTGTAGTTCATTAGGTACTCTCAGAACTTAGAACTTAAACACCATGCACAATGCGCTAACGTAAATACTTCAATGCACTTATCTTAGGGTCCGGGTGACTCGAGAGTACACCCGGACATCAGGACATACCGCCTTTGGAATGCCGTGGCCACGTGCAGCCACTGCCGCGCATAGCCTGGAGGCGCTGCACGATGCAGCTGCTTAGAGGGTTCACCGCCGCGGCCCGGGCAATGCTGCCAAGTGACCCGTATTGCCTTTCAAGAGTCACCACCGTAGCCCGAAGAGATCTGCAGGCGCGGGTCGGCAAAACCCCTCCCTCTCACCGCCGTGACTGCCTGGATCACCGTCAGTTCCTCCAGAGCCCCATTCACGCCGTCAACGGCTAAATACTCTCATGATGGGCTCCAGCTGTCTCACGGCGCGAAGTCCAAGGACTACAATCCACTCCTAAGCATGCTGGGAACAGTAGTCTTGTCACGCCTCTTCGGAGACATTGGTCTTTGTGGCATCGTTGGTCCCATGGACGACGGATTTCGGCCCTTTTTCCTTCCAAGATGGCCACCACAACAGACGATGTGGGTCTAGACAATGCACAACCCAGCACCAGGGAAGCTCCGCCCTACTACTCGAGATTCAGTTTATCTGTCCCTGTTGACAACGCACGGATGCGTTGCTACTCTTCACAGACAACGCTACGTAAGTTCGTATCTAGGGATACCTTTCCAATACGTCTTGCTTACTTCCAAAACTTTATAGCACTTAATCTGTCCTTCGTTCTTTCCGACTTTCAGACTCTGCATTTCTACTCGCCTCCTCTCCGACCACAGAGACTCCAGCTCCCTCTCGCTCACACCTAATCAGGAATCCAGCGAGCAGACTGTTAGAATTCATCGGTACGAAGGATAGCAGTAACAGACACCCCCTGATTCAAACAGTAACCTGTAGTTGACACATTTCTTTCCCTTATCCAATATCTAGGGATTCCGAATTCAGTCTTCAGACCTGTTTGTTCAAAACCTGTTATTGCTGGTATACACCCAAGTTCCTCTCTCACAACTTGCAAGGTAAAGACCCCTTACTGTACACTCTTGCTCACTCTATACTCTGTACTATGCTAACGAAATTCCGTACTTCATCAGGTGGAAACCAGAAATCTCCTCTTCCAGCGTGATACACCTCCTAATCCTTTTTAAGGGAAACTTGAGAATACGTACCTCCACTTTTTATCACTCACTTACCCTCATATACTTATCAAACTCTCTTCTTCTTTCTCCGTCAAGGCCGCCTTCCACCAATCTTTGCCCGAATCTTTGCTGCAACAGACGACATCGATCCTGCAGTCGCTGACAAAGGGTTTTCTTCCCCAGAGGGTTTCCCTGAGACCTTTTCTCTCCTCTAGTCTTCTGGAGGTAGGGAAAAGGGTTTAGGGAGGCTTTCGTACTCATCCCCCTGTTTGTCAGGAATGGCACTCTGTCAAGAGTGGCACAGGGTACCCAAGTAGGGTTTGGGTGGCTGTGCTGAGGTAAGGTAGCAGATAAGCACAGACAGCAGGAAGTTCAACAAGAAAGAAGAGTAGGAAACAGTAGCTGTGAGCCAAAAGGGGCAAAAGATACAAAGGTACAAACAAACTGGATTCCCTCTTGGGGTGTATGCTGAAATGGGAAAGAGTGTTCCACGAACCTTAGGAAACTCCAGCCTTCTGCACAGATTGCTATAACAGAGGCCCACGCTGTATGCTCATGGCTGGGAACAACAGCAGTGGGTGTCTGTAACACTGAAAACGCGACAAAGGAAGGGGCAGAGGTTGCCTGCCGGAAACCAACAGGCAAGCTCTGTACAAAGGGATTACATAAGACACATGAGAAGACAAGAACAGAAATATCCAGCGAAAAGGAAGTCAATGAGCAATCTATCAGAAGGAAATGAAGGAAAGGCAGTTAGACTGAAATAGATAACCTAAGGTGGAGTACAGAGGACTCAAGGAAGAGAACAAGGAGCAGGAGTCAGGAAAACAGAAGGATGCAAAGTAGGAAGCAGGTCTGCAGTCAAGAGTGGCACTAGGTGCAGGCAAACTGTATTGGACTGCGGAGGACGGTAGTAGGCTGAAAAGCAGGGAGTCCAGAAGAACAGGACAGAGAGAGATTAGTAGTAGGTGATAGACAGAGAGCCCAAAAGAATAGGGCCGCTAGGTAGGGAGCCCAGAGGAGCAGGGCTGTAGGCAGCAAAGAGGTGCAGGCTTCAAGGTAGGGAGCCCAGGGAACAAGGGCTTGGAGACAGCAGAAGGTTGCAAGCTGCACGGTAGGGAGCCCAGAGGACAAGGGCTGTAGGCAGCCGGAGTGAGGCAGGCTGCAGGGCAGGGAGCCCAGAGGACAAGGACGGTAGGCAGCCGGAGTGAGGCAGGCTGCAGGGCAGGGAGCCCAGAGGACAAGGATTGTAGGCAGCCGGAGTGAGGCAGGCTGCAAGGCGGGCAGCAGAGGACTAGGACTGTAAGCTGCCGGAGTGAAGCAGGTTGCAGAGCAGGGAGCCCAGGACGGTAGGCAGCCGGAGTGAGGCAGGCTGCAGGGCAGGGAGCCCAGAGGACTAGGATTGTAGGCAGCCGGAGTGAGGCAGGCTGCAAGGCGGGCTGCAGAGGACTAGGACTGTAGGCAGCCAGAGTGAGGTAGGCTGCAGGCCAGGGAGCCCAGAGGACAAGGACTGTAGGCAGCCAGAGTGAGGCAGGCTGCAGGACAAGGAGCCCAGAGGAGCAGGGCAGCAAGGAGTGAGCCCAGAGGAGCAGGGCCGCTGACTGTAGAGGGCTGCAGAGGACTGTAATAGGCTGCAAGGCAGGAAGCCCAGAGGACAAGGGCTGTAGGTAGAAGGCAGCGGAGCGTGATCGGCTGCAAGGCAGGGAGCCCAGAAAGGGCACTGGAACAAAACAGGATAATGCAGCAACAGGAACAGCATACAAAGTAAAGGGTCAAGGCAAACAGGAGCGGGGAGACCTCAAGATGCAAGACACTGTGCTCCTGCAGGCAGCTGCTTATATGCAGCCCTGCCCTGTTCTGAGGCAGGCTACTTGACAGCACCTGTAGCAGCACACCTGAAGACAATCTGCCTCCTCCCTCTCTGGTCCTGAGTAGGTGGAAGCAGCATTGGCTGCTAGGGCTTCTGGGGATTGTGGTCCCAATAACGATGAATGAGAATAGCCAGGAATTGACGACTGCAGCCAGGTGCATTATGGTAACTGTAGTTAATTGAATAAAATAAGAAAGAACCAAAGTTGAGCAAATGGAAATAAAAGACCAAGGCGTGAAAAGGAGTTGTTCAAGGAGTATTAGGAGGATAAATGAGTACCAAGTAGTCCATGATGGTTGCCAATGCGTGCGCCAGCGGCGCGGGCATGACACTGTTGGAGGATATCCGAGCCAGAGAGAGGGAGAGAGAGAGAGAAGGGAGAGGAAGAGGAGTATCGGTGAGTCATTGAGATAACCTGTCAGTTACCTAACTTGTTCTAAATCTGTAATTATTACAAGTCTTTACCCTCATTTTCTCAAATACTGTCGCCTGGGCTTGCCCCAAACCCTATTCCTGACAGTACCTCCTCTCCCAGGGCTCTTCCCTGGCCCTGCCTTTTCTTGATGACGTAAATTAAATTGTCTTACCAATCTTGGTGCATGCACTGAACTGGCAGGTTCCCAGGAACAATCCTCCAGCCCATAACCAGCCCATTGGATTAAATACCACAAGTTCCGCTGTCTGCGTCTTGAATCCAATAGCTTCTTGACTTCATACTCCGTTTGACCTTCTTTGGTGATGGCTGGCGGTCTCTGTACACGTGTTCCCGGAACTGCGGGTTTAAGGAGAGACACATGAAACACAGGAAGTATTTTTAACGTATCAGGCAACTTTAGTTTAACAGCTATTGGCGATATACATGTCACAACTTCATACGGCCCAATAAGTCTGGGGGCAAATTTACAATATCCTGCCAATGGTAAATTATGTGTAGATAACCATACTTTGTCTCCCACTTGATAATGAGGAGCTGCCCGTCTTCCTTTATTTGCCTGTTTCTTATAATCCTTCTTTGCTTGTTCTAAATTCACTCTAGCCTTTTGTCTGGTAGCCAACAGTCATTCTTTCCTTTCCTGTAATGCTGGAAATGTTTCCACTGGGGGTAAATGTTCTGGCAACATATTCTGTCCTTGTCCATACAAACATTCGTTAGGTGCCATCCCCAGTGAAGCATGTTCAGTATTATTGTACGTAAATTCTGCTAACCACAAAGCCTGTACCCAAGAATCCATACCATCATGCACATAACATTGTAAATATTGTTCCAGAGTCTGATTGACACGCTCAGTCTGTTCAATAGTCTGTGGGTGATAACTTGTAGATAAAGCACACTCAATACCCAGCATTTGACAAAAGACACACCAAAATTTAGATGTAAACTGGGGACCCCTATCGGACACAATGCTTTGTGGCAACCCATGCAACCGAACAATGTTCTGTTAGAAGAGCTCTGCCAATTTTCCTGCCCCTGGGATGCCTTGATAAGGCACAAAATGAGCTTGTTTGGAGAAATAATCCACTACCACCCAAATTGTGTCATAGTGATAATCATGAGGCAAGTCAGTTATGAAGTCCCTTGAAATGTGAGTCCAAACAATTTCCCGAGTAGGCAGTGGCTGCAATAGTCCTGCTTTCCGTACATGATCAGCCTTACACCGTGTGCATGTTTCACATTTTTGAATATAATCAATGGTATCCTGTCTTAAAGTTGGCCACCAGAAATACCTTGTCAACATTTCCTGTGTCTTTTTTCTCCCTGCATGCCCTGCCAAGGGGGAGTTATGACACCAATGCAATGCTTTTGTTTGTAAATCTTGAGTAGGTAAATATAATTTCCCTGCGTACTATGGAAGACCATCCTTGATCGTCTCTAAGGGTCCCTTAGTACCCCATGTCACATTCTTTCGTTTCTTCATTTCCTCCTTCACCTGTCTCAACAGACTGTTGGTTACTGCTCCTACCACTCTTTCCACCGGAAAAATAGTCTTCACCTCTTTCACCACATTTTCAAAATTTTGCTGTCTGGATAATGCATCAGCCTTTCCGTTATTTTTCCCTGGCCGGAAAGTTACCAGGAAGTCAAATTCATTGTAATATTGTGACCACCACAACTGTCTTAGACTTAAACTGTGGGCAGTTTTAAAGTACTGTAGATTCTTATGGTCAGTTACTACCATCACCTGATGTCTTGCTCCCAGAAGATACTGCCGCCACTCCGGAAATGCTGCTTGTATGGCCAATAATTCCTTGTCTGTAATAGAGTAATTCTGCTCACAACTCGTGAGTTTCCGGGAATAGAAAGCCACTGGATGACACCTACCTTCCCCATCCTTTTGAGACAGCACCGCTCCCACCGCTATATTGGAGGCATCGGTCTCTACTTGAAAAGGTCTTTCTGGATCTGGATGTCTCAAAACAGGAGCAGAGGTAAATGCCTCTTTAAGTGCGTTAAATGCTTGCTCTGCTTCTTGATTCCAACTAAACCCAAAGGATTTTCTTAACAACTTAGTTATGGGCGCAACAGTTTGTGAAAAATTTGAAATGAATCTTCTGTAAAAGTTGGCAAATCCCAAAAGGGACTGAATATCCTTGACACATTGAGGCACTGGCCAATCCATGACGGCCTGTACTGTCTTTTGATCCATTACTATACCAGTAGTTGTGAGTATGAATCCAAGAAATTCCACCTTAGTAGTGTGGAATTCACATTTTTCCAACTTTACACACAATTCATGCTCCTGTAGTCTTTGTAGCACAGCTCGCACATGATCTATGTGTTGGTCCTTCGAAGCAGAATAAATCAAGATATCATCAATATATACAAAGACGAATATGTCCAAAAACTCCCTCAACACTTCCTGCATAAAGTCCTGAAATGCTGCAGGTGCATTATACAGCCCAAATGGCATAACTAAGTATTCAAATAATCCAAATTTTGTTCTGAAGCCAGTCTTCCACTCATCACTGTACTGTTTTTTACACAAATCAAGTGGTATGCCCCTCTCAAGTCCAGTTTAGTTTATATCACTGCTGATTTAACTTGATCCAATAGTACAGAAATGAAAGGCAAGGGATACCTATTCTTTATGGTTACCTTGTTCAATGCTCTATAGTCAATGCAGGTTCTGAGTGTTCCTTCTATTTTCGGCACAAAAAACAAAGGTGATGATACTGGGGATGTCGAATGTCTAATGAAACCCTTTTGCAACATCTCATTCAAGTAGTCCTTTAGATGTTGATTTTCTTTTTCGGTTAGGGCATAAATACAACTGCATGGTAACTTGGCCTCAGGTTCTAATTCAATCACACAGTCATAAGATTGATGTGGAGGTAACCTCTCTGCTCCCCTTTTGTCAAATACTCCTGCAAAATCAACATACTGTTTAGGAATGCCAGTCCCCACAGCACCCACCACTTGTGAATCTCCTGCCTGATCCACCAGAAATAGGGCCGGTCCAACCTCTTCCTCCAAATGTCCTTCACACCCCGACCTTTCAAATGATACCTCCCTTGTGACCCAATCAACACTAGGGTTATGTAAGATCAACCAAGGCATTCCCAAAATAAGGCCAAATTGAGGTGCCGCTATCAGATCCAACACAATTTCCTCCACATGTCCTGATCCACACCTCATCTGAATTGGTTGGGTCTATTGACAAATGGGAACAGAGATTAAGGGAGAACCATCCACTGACTGTACTCCTTCCACCTGTGCCTTGTTTCTTAAAGGTAATCCCAACTTCCGTGCCAAACCAATGTCAATAAAAATTTCCAGTAGCACCTGAATCCACCATAGCTGACAACATTTGTTTTGTGCATGCAAATAATAACGTTACCAACAGATACAAATCAGAATTCTTGTTATCCATCGTATTAGCTGCCCAGCTGGGGAACCTACTCAGACCGGGCCCTGAAACCTGAGTTCCCCCTAAGGACGGCCCAATCCTTTTCCCGCTTCCACTTTGCTCCCTTCACTTCTCACAACCTTTTTTTGGCATATTAGGGCATGTTCGTATATAATGTCCTGGTTGACCACAATATAAACATAAGTTATTAACCTTGCGCTGCTTCTTCTCCACCGCCGACAAAGGCCCTCTTACGCCACCTATTTGCATTGGCTCTCCATCACTATTTCTTCCCCCCGGCCCTTGTCCAATCTTACAAAAGGTAGCACCTCAGGTCGCTTCCTGTCCCCTTTTCTTTCATTCATACGATGATCTAGTCTCAAGGCTAGGTCAATCATAGCAGTACAGGAACTAGGTTGGGGTTCCACCTGAGCCATCGCATCCTTCAATTTCTCCCTGAGTCCCTGATAAAACAATACCGTCTGTTGGCCAATCTGTCTCTATTACCAACCGGTTGAACTGCGTAACATACGATACTAAATCACGTGTTCCTTGCTTTAATGCTAACAATTCCTTGTCCTGAGCTAATGAAGCTTCTCTCCGATCAACTAGCCATCTGAATTCTGTCAAAAACATATCCCAATTGTATAACAATGGGTCATCCTTTTATACCAATGGCATGGCCCACGCCTCTGCATCCCCTGTTAGGTAAGAAATCACAAATGCTTCCTAGCTTGAATGGTTTTAAATGCAGCGGGTTTACACAAAAAATGCAACCTACATTGAGTCAAAAATGTCATATACTTCCTAGGATCTCCCGCAAATCTTTCTGGTGCCGCTAATGGAACACTACTGAGTGCTTGTACAATAACTGTAGAGGTCCTTCCTGTAGTAGCCCCTGTGGATGGTCCCGCCCCCTCCAAGGGCGTACCCTGAGCAACTAACCCTTGTACTTGAGCTTTGATAGTATTAGACTGGACTCCTGTCTGGCATGTGCTAACTCTGCTTGAATCCCCTGCAGTGTCTTTAGCACTTCTGCTAAAGAAGAAGGGTTCGACTCCATTTGGCTTGGGTGGTTCAAATACACCTAAATCGGGGGCTGATAATTCTGTCAAGTCTACTGAGGGATAAAAGGGTCTCAACCCACTCTCCCGAACCACAGAAGCCGAAGAGATCGACCCTCCCACCGTGGTTGGCACAGGCATCTGAATGTAAATACATAGATAACCACGTGGCAGCCAATGGGGGGAAGACAGAGTTAGGGAAAGGATGTGGAATGACAAAGGAAAGGTAGGGAAGAGAAAACATTCATATCTAACACATAACCTTAATACTGGAATTTCATACTCATGCCCGCCATGCTCGACACTGCCTATCCTATCCTACTCCTCAGCATATAAATGTAGCACCTACTGATCTTAATTATATTGTACCATACCAATGACCCTGTACGTGTAATGTACACCACATAGCGAACATGAAGTAACACAAACTGTATGGTACAAATAAGGGAATCTTCCCTATATGAATTCAACAAGCCACATGGCCCACTGGGCTGACATTTAACATAAGCAAACATAAATCATGACTTGTCCGTGGATGTCTGCCTGGAAGACTCTGCCCCTTCCACTTAGTAAAGATTCCACTCTTTCCTGCAAGTATTGCCTCATACTCCAGGTATAAACCATGTTACCAAGACTTTGTCATGCTGGCCACATTACTGCAGTTCATTAGGTACTCTCAGAACTTAGAACTTAAACACCATGCACAATGCGCTAACGTAAATACTTCAATGCACTTATCTTAGGGTCCGGGTGACTCGAGAGTACACCCGGACATCAGGACATGCCGCCTTTGGAACGCTGTGGCCACGTGTAGCCACTGCCGCACGTAGCCTGGAGGCGCTGCACAATGCAGCTGCTTAGAGGGTGCACCGCCGCTGCCCGGGGAAAGCTGCCAAGTGGCCCGTGTTGACTTTCAAGAGTCACCGCCGTAGCCCGAAGAGATCTGCAGGCGCGGGCTGGCAAAACCCCTCCATCTTACCTCCGTGACTGCCTGGATCGCCGCCAGTTCCTTCAGAGCCCCATTCACGCCGTCCTGGCGGTCAACGGCTAAATACTCTCATGATGGGCGCCAGCTGTCTCACGGCATGAACTCCATGGACTACAATCCACTCCTAAACTTGCTGGGAACAGTAGTCTTTACCCTCATTTTCTCAGATACTGTCTCCTGGGCTTGCCCCAAACCCTATTCCTGACAGGGAAACTGGGTGACCACTAAGGTAACGTCCCCAGTACAGGGGGAAATAATCTGGAACAACCCCTTGAATAGTTGAAATACTCCACAGCTGAATGTTCGTAGCACTGTGGCACATCCAAGGAAAGCAACGTTCTCCAGAGGGAGGAGACTGAGACTGACGGGGTTGGAGGAGATACAGAAGACTAAGAGAACAGCAGGAAGGCCACAGAATGTCCAGCAGGGACAGCAGTAACACCGACAGAGAGAGAAGGACAAGGAACAATAGAAAAAAAAGGAAGCCCAGAACAGCTCAGCCGAGCATTGCGATGCAAGGATCCTCCATTTCAGAGCCAGCTAAGATCACCTACAAGAGTGGAGCATGCAACAAACTGCTGCAGCACATCCAGAGGAAGACGTCATGGCCAACTGCCACGTACCAGATGGGGTCGTAGGAAACTGCGGAACAACATGTCTCTCCAACCTGCCCACAAGTAGGAAATCCTGACACATTTGCTTATTAAAACCCTTTAACTTTATTCAGGTATCAGTAGCTGTGTGTTCCTTCTGCCATTTGACACTAACAGAAGAAACAAGCCCTGTGGTACAACTCGTCTTACCCCACAAGTTATGGGGAATGGGTGGTGTGAGCCGGGTGTTTGCCCTGGGCCTCCCAGAGCCTTTGGCTATCACTGCATCTAAAGAGAAAAACAGAGGATTAAAGACTATAATCCTAGGATACCACCCTCTCTGCCGCCGGTGTGAAGTACGAGAGAGCCTGCCTCTTGCCTCGGGCACCCTCCCCGCACCTTGTTCCTAGGCAGGCTGTTGGGACCACCCTTTGTAATTCCCATAAACAAAGCTGCTCCATGAATCCCCCATCCCGTCCTCTGCATCGGCCACTCGAGCACCCTACAATGTACTCTTCTCCGGCTCTTTGCCATTAAGAACACTCACAAGTAAGCAGTAGCCCTAACACCATCTCCAGCACACGACAAGAAGGTATTTTCAGTAAAACATGTTGCATGTCCACTGTGCTCCTAATGTTGGGAACTGCATGGGTGTTGTTTTCTCACTTAGAATACCCTACAGTGGACATCATGAGCAGGTGAGAAGCAATCAAAGAAGACCTGCATAAACAGACAGCATGGGACCCCTGCCTATTGCACTCAGGGGCTCACCAAGTTAATTTAGCCAGCCATCAAGTAACCTTTGCCAGATAGTGAGACCTCCACCGGCTGCACTAGGAACAAAGCTTCCCCAGCCCCTCCCTTGGGGAGCACTACCAGCATCAGCCAGAGTCTGCAGCGACACCCACAAAAAACTAAAGCCAGAGCAGAATTGCATCATCAAGAAGGCTAGAAATGTGAAGGAAGCTTGCCCGCTGGCCTCGCCATCAACCTGCGGCAGGACTCACAGGCTGAATCTAGCTGTTGGCTGTCCCAGGAGACACATACGCCTACTTACCGTTTTTCATTTAAGGTGTCCCTGGTGCATTTTCTTTTTTAAACTTTGGTTTTATTCACATTTTTTTAATATAACAAACGGGTTAATTATGAATACAGATTTAACACCATCATCAAACCCCAGAACCCGATCCCTTCCTCCCCTCATTCCCCTACCCCAACCCTGACCCTCCCCCCTGATAAATGTCCAATCAAAACTTTGACCACGGGAGCCTTCATCTAAACACTTCCTCTCGGTACCTGGGAGCTGTACTATACGTCCGCATCTGTGTTGGCTGTGTTGCGTCTGCTGTCCCCCGGGCCGTGGGTCACACAGTTGACCTTGGATACCACTCATTTCGAGCCCTGCCCTTCCCACGCCAGAGTGTCCACATAGTATCAATGGGCATCCCACCCGCATGCCTGATGTACTCCATACCAGTTTGCTTGAAAAGTGCCAGACTCATTATTGACCATAGCCGTCAGTTTGTCCATGAGGAACATGTTCTTTAGTTTTTTCAGCCAATCCTCCTGAGAGGGGGTCTCCGGGCTATTCCATCTCTGCGCCAGGGCCCCACTTCCCGCCCGCAATATTGTTTCCCACATTCTTGGGTACCTATATATTTCCGCCTCCTCCGGTGGGAGGCCCAACAACATCGTCAACAAGTTTTGTGGGAGTAGTTCTTCGGTGACCTCCGCCATCCACCCCCGTACGCTCTCCCAAAACTTCTGAACCCTTGGGCAGAACCACCACATGTGACCCCTTTTTCCCACTTGGCCACAACCTCTTGGGCATCTGGGTGACACCCCTGGGAACATCTTTGACAGTTTCAACGGGTCCCTATGCCATCCCTTCAAGATCTTAAAATTGTGCTCCATGTCCGACGTAAATAGGTTCCCATGAAATGCTATTTTGAATGTCCTGGACCATGCGTCCTCTGAAAGAGCCTCCCCCGCCAAGTCGTTCCAAAACCTGTGAAATCCTCTCCTCCCCTCTAAGTTTTCGGTGTTCAAGACTTTGTACATCTTAGACACTGCTCCCTTCCTTGTTGTAGCTGTGTCCAATAATTTTTCAAAAGGGGGTCAGCTGTCTCCGCAGGTTCTGACCCCATGACTGGTCGCAGAGGATGCCCTTTAGGCACAGGTATTCGAAGACTGAGAGTGACCCCTGCCTTGTCCCCCGCGTGAGGGGGAATGATTCCGACAACTCCCCATTGACCTGTACCCTTGCAGTTGGGGCTCTATATAAGGTGGACACCCAGTTCCTGATGTGTACCCCAAAACTCATTTTTTGGAGGAGGAGTTCCATGTATCTCCACTCGACCCTGTCAAAAGCTTTCTCGGAGTCCAGAGAAAGCAGGCTTGCCTCGAGGTCTGACTCTTGGACATGATGGACTAGGTCTATCGTCTTTCTGATGTTATCCGAGCCTTGCCTACCCCCTATGAATCCCACTTGATCCCCCTGAACCAGCTTAGTCATTATCCCTTCAATTCGCTTCCCCACCACCTTGGCCAGGATCTTGACGTCTATATTAAGAAGAGATATTGGGCGATAGGAGCATTCAGTCGGATCTTTGCCCTCCTTGGGCAGTACCACTATTATGGCCCTCATCATAGTTTCCGGTTGAGTTCCCCCCTCTAACACCACATTGAACACCCTCACCAAGTGTGGAGCTAGGGTGGACCGAAACCTCTTGTAAAAGTATACTGAGAAGCCATCCTCTCCAGGACGTCCCCACCTTCATCCCACTAATCGCATGCTCAACCTCCTCTTCTGTCACCGGGCCCTCCAGACCCTTTGCCATTTCCCCTGTCAAGGCTTGGACCTGTATGGAGTCTAGGAATCCTTCAATCTGGGCGTCATCCTTGTTGTATTCTGACGAGTATAACTGTTCGTAGTATCGACGGAAGGCCGCTCCTATGTTTGGGGTGTCATAACCCAGCGACCCCCGTTCATTCCTCACTGCCTTCACCATCCTGCTTCTCTGAACCTCCCTCAGCTTCCAGGCCAGAATTCTATCCGGTCTGTCCCCCTTCTCATAAAACTTTTGTTTCACCAGTTTCGCTCAGTCTTATGCAGCAGGAGGTCTTTCAACTGAAGCTTATAGTCTTCCAATGAGGCCATCTGCTCCCTATCTAGGGGCTCCTCTGGGGCACCTCCTGGCTGGAGCTGGGCTATTTTTTCTCTCAAGGACCTCTCCTGGGATTCCCTCTCCCTCTTTTTCTGGGCTCCCATCTTAATGAGGACTCCTCGCATGGTCGCTTTAAAGGCGTCCCACAGTATATGCATGCCGACCTCGCCATTGTCATTTAGCTCGAAATATTCCGTGATGGCGTCTAGCACTTCCTGTTCCTGGATTTCGTCTTTCAACAAGGAGTCATTGCATTTCCATCGCCCTCTGCTGACACTCCGCCATCCCCCCGCTATGGTGGCACGGACCAGATCATGGTCAGACCAGGGGTCTGGGTCGACCCTGTGGCCAGAGACATATGGGAGCAGGGGCTCATCAACTAGGATATAGTCTATTCGGGAGTACGACGTGTGGATTGCTGAGTAGTATGTGAAAGAGGGGGCTCCAGTCCTGGGACTCGGAATTGTGTCTACCAGGCCCAGTTCCTTTTGGAAAATTCGAGCCATGGCTTCGTCCGCGACCTAGTGGGCTGGGGCCCCATGCGTTTCCTATCAGTGGCCGGGTCCAGGACCATGTTGAAATCCCCCCCCCACCACCATCATACCATGAACAAAAAGTTTCAATCTATCCCTCACTTCTTCCCAGAATTGAGCTTGGCCTTTGTTTGAGCTATACACCACCACGAGAGTCAGAGGGGAGCCCCGCAGGGAGCCCTTCACCAGCAGATATCGGCCCTCCGGGGCCTTCAACATGGACTCCTTTCCGAAACCGATGTCCCTTGCCTGCAATATGGCTACCGCCCTTTTCTTGGTCATGTGCGATGCACTAAACACCTCCCTGATCCCTCCCCCCCGCATTTTTGGTTCCTTCCCCCGTGCCCAGTGCGTCTCTTGTAGAATGAGCAGGTCAAGTTTAGCCATCCTAAATTCCCTACAGACTAAGGACCTCTTGGTTGGGGTGTTCAGCCCCTGCACATTAAGGGAACCCACACCCAGGGCAGTCAGGTTTTCAGCCATTATCCAGATTCTCCTTTCTCTCGGTTAGCCTCCTCCCAGCACCGCTCCCTCCCAGCTCTGTTTGAGTTGTAATCGGTTCCCCTTTACCCCCCCCCAGGTGGGTGCGTCCAGCCAAATAGTTCCACCATTACTGGTAATTGGCCAGACCACCAGCCTACCGCCTTCTGCTAGGCTGATATCGAAATTCACTCCTCTTTGAGCCCCCCCTGAGCCCCACCCCCCGGCTACCCATTATACTTGCTGTTCAAGGGGACCCTGTGCGTTCTTGGACCCCACGGTCTGTGATGCCAACTTGCTTTCGGACCAGGTTGGTCCTCTCTTCCTCGGTCAAAGTTTCTTGCCTGGACCCCCGGGTCCCCTCCTCTCTTCCATTATGTATTTCAACTCCCAGACCCCCGTGGGCCGGACTGGCCGGCTCCACCATACTCAGGGTCATTTCGCTCTCTTTCCTTCGCCGGGGACGGCGTGTTCAATTTTTTGAATTTCCTTGAACCTGTCTTCTTTCTCCTGTCTCCCTGTGGCCCGTGTCCTCTTGCACCTTCCGCGGCCATCCCTGTGGGTTCTCTCCGCGGGGTCGGATCCGTCACATAGTCTTGGATGGCTCCCCTTATGTCCTCCTCCGTGACCAGGGTCGTCCGCTGACCTATATACTCAAATGTGAGGGAAAAGGGGTAACACCATCTGTAGCGCACCCCCTTCCCCTTTAGCAACTGTGTTAGGGAGTGGCACATCCTGCGTTTGGCCAGTGTGTACGAAAAGAGGTCTTGAAAAACGGACACCTGTGCGTTGTTATATGTAATATCCCGAGCCTTCCGGCCTCCTCCAGCACCTTCGCTTTTTCCGTGAAATAGTGAAACCGGACCAAAATGGACCGGGGCCCCCCGCTCTGCCTCCCTCTCTGTTGCGGGAACCCGGTCAAACTTTGGTTCCGTTGTCATTTCATCCGAGAAGAGGAGGGTGATAATGTCTCTCACCACCCGGGCCAAATCTCTCTCCGTTTCTCCCTCTCTCTCCGGAACCCCAACAAATCTGAGGTTGTTCCTTCGTTCCCTATTTTCAAAATCGTCCATTTGCCTGGCCCTTTCCTCGTCCCTCTTTTCTAGGGCCAACTGTTTCAAGTCCATTTCCATCTCTTGGGTCGCTGACGACGATTGGTTGGTCTCCAGCTGTAGCAGTCTGTCCTCAACCTTGTCCACCCTTTGGTCCATTTTTACCATTTTCTGGGCAATGTCCGCTCGCATGTCCCTGATCTCCTGCAGGACAGAGGCAAAACCCTTTTCCATTGTTATGGTGGATGGGGGAGGAGTCTCCGACTGGGCCATTCCACCCTTTCGGACCAGGCCACTGTTCTCGCTTCTGGTCTTCTGGTATCGGTATTCCTGGAGCGTTTTTTGCCAGCTCACCAGCCCCCCCTTCCCCTCTCTCCTGCTGGTATCCCTCAGGGACTGACTGAGAGGACCAAATTGAAAGTCTACCCTCTTTCCTTCTGTCCTGACCGCCTCTGGTGGACAGCCTCTGGACGGGCACATGCCCCACCAACCTCGGGTGGGGGCCACACACCCTATCCGAGTCCTCCTATCACTCATGCGGGGGCGGGGGGTGGCAAGGTTGATGGAGTCTGCCTGGGTAGAACTACGGGATAATCACTCGGGGGGGGGTGGTCCAGCGCTCGTGCTGCACTGGCTTATTCCGGCTGTCCGTGCTCCCGTCTCAATTCGCCACCAGGCGGGCACACGCCCTGGGCTGGTAACCAGGGGCCACCACCTGTGTGGATTCTGGGTGCAGGGTCTCCACCCCTTCACTTCTTATCACTTGATGAGTGCAGGGTTTTCTTCCCATCAATTGCCCCCGTGGGGGGAGGGCCGAGGACCCGGCAACCGTGGCGCCACCCCGATAGCTTTCCCGTACCTGACAGGGCTCCGTGGGCCCAGGAGTCTTCCAGCCGGGGCCGCAACAGAGCGTGGACCGGGGGCGGGTCATTCACCCCTTCCGGAACTATGCAGGCCCCGATGGGCCTGCGAGCCCAGGCCCGCAGTGCCTCCGCTCAGATGGCCGTCTCAAGGAACAGTGGGCCGGGGTCACGGTGCCCTCATTGCTCGTCTCTGTGTTCGGGCCCGTAGTTGGACAGGGCCCGGGCCTTTGATGGATCACTGCCGATTGGGGGGAGGGGCTCCCACCTCGCTCCAGCGCCGTCACCCAGCACCGCAGGTCTCCTTGAGTGGATCCTCTGCCGAACCTCTGGTGTCCACACTGGTGGGGCTGGGGGGTCGAGATTGGTCGCGCTGGCAGGCTCCCACGGCTACCCGATCCTGACCTTGTGGGGTGGTGCTGTGGCAGGATCACCATGGGGGAGACAAGGCCCAGGATGGTGAGGAGATCCTGTGGGATGCGACGTGGTATTTATCTTTTAAAGGGAACAACCTGTTAAAAGAACCAGGACATATAATGGCCTATTGGCTTTATGAGGTATCTGAACCGGACATTAAGCCTGTGGATGTGGGTAAAGCTGGTGTGAAACCTCCAAACATCCCAAGAAAGGAAAAGCTTTTTGAACATTTTAAGACTAGACATCCCTATTACGCCCAGAGGTACAGTGGAAAACTATGAATGATGGCTTGAATAAACTGCCTTCCTCTTTCCAAATAAACTCTTGTGACTTCCCCTTATGTGAATATAAATAAATCAACATTTAAAACTAAAAATCTGATTAAAAAGCCTAATTTTAGTGATTGGGACTACACGTCCCATAATACCCTAAGTACAGGGACGAGAAAGAGGGCTCAAGAGCAATGTTGCAGGAGTAGTCAGACTGTTAAGCATAATGTCCCACACCTGTGGAAAGCAGAGAAGCTTAAAAGGCCCCCTCGGGTGCAGGCCATTAGATGCAGGTGCAAATGCAGATGGAGCTTTAGCTGGAGTGGTTGCAGCAGTAGCAGCAGCAGCAGCAGAAGCAGAGCACAATGTTAGCTATCCAAGCAGAAGTGGGTGAACAGAAGGGACGCCGGGACTTTGACCAAGCAGATTTCAGCTGCCTGCCCTGAGAGGGTTCTGTTTCCCTAAAGTCTGAAGTACAGAAGTTGCGCAGCAGAAGGCATGAAGAAAGACTGCTTTTCCACATGTGAACCTGATTGCAGAGATTGCGCAGCAGGAAGCTTGCCGGAGACCGTGGCTGAAGAGAATTATTCAGCCTTGGGTCATTGGAGCAAGAGGAGATCCTTGACTGCGTGGTGGGACCGAAGACACCTTCACTGAGAAGGGGTGTGTGTCCAGAGGAGGACTGAAGCATTGCAAGCCCTGCAGCACGCAAAACCAGCAAGACAGAAGCCGGTGAGTGTTACTGAGCGTTCTGATCCCTTGTGTGAAGAAAGGCAGTGTCACGCCTCGCCGCATGCTCCCTGCGCATCGGCGTCCTTCCGCATGTCTGGGTAGGCAAACTCGTTCATTGCAGAACGCACACAAATTAATTTCCCTCGGTCAGCGTGTGCAGTGCTTTACCGCTCCGTTCTACACGCAATGGAGGTTGCCATGGAGAAAAGGATAGCATGGACTACATTTCCAATGAGGCTCCGTGTCACGTGATCTGCTCCACCAATCACGCGATACTGACTCACTTCCTAGTTACGTCTGCTCCGTTCATCATTGATAAAAGCAGCTGTGTACTTCCTTCTGTATGAAGTTGCTGACCCGATTTCCCAGAGTTCTGTCTTTGTGCTGATTCTTATTTTGATTTCTGTGTACCAAATCCTATTGCCTGTTTCACAGACTGTCATTAGTCTCCTGCTTCAACACCAGACTGCTAGTCTGTGTACCAGTTCCTTTTGCCTGCCTTACAGACTCCTTTGGCCTCCCAATGTGTACTAAGTCCTGGTTAACGGTTTCCTTCAGCCTTTTGTTTCGTATTGATTATTTGCCAGCCGAGTACCAGACGGCTTACCCGCTGTTCAGACTCCTTCTGTCTGCCGGCGAACATTCTCCCGTCTGCCTGCGTGCCGGACTCCTCCCTCCCTCTCCTCGGACGTTCCTGCTTCTGACTTACCTGGTGAGTTAGTCATCTTCACTCTAACACGGTGAGTCAGATAAAGTGCTTGTGTATATGGGAGATGTCCATCGACCTGCTCTGCATATGGTCCCCTTGTGAACAACAGTCTGGGTGTTTCAATACCCTATCTCTGCTGGGAGTATCCACTGCCATCATTACTGAACTTTACTCCCTGGGGCACAATATTGTCCACTGCCATCAACCCTGAACCATACTACCTGGGGCACAACATACTTCTGATTGCTGCATTTGAACAACAAATCTGTACTGGGACTGCATACCATCTCTGTGTCCTCGAGTGCACAGGGGAACACTTTGCAGGGTGTGCACCAACCCGTACCTAGTGCGCGCCTCGTGCCGACCGGGACTAGTACCTTCACTAACCTTCCTGTTTGTTGTTTTGTACTGTCGTTGATTTGATTCTTTCCTTGAAGCTGATCCCAGTCAACTAGTGGTAAGAGTAGCCCCTCTCCTCATAATCACTTCCTGGTTGTTTGATAGGTCTCCTTATCTAATCTCTGTATTTACATGAAGAAGTAATTCTGTGTTCCTGGTGACAAGTCTGAAAGAGTATTTCAGGTATACTCCCTTAGTGTTTCTGGGATTTTTAAGACTCTTATACCACCTGTTTCTCGTCGCCTGTTCTGTGTTTACAGCTGGTTCCATGGCGATGCGTTCTCCCCGCTCTTTTAGGTGATCAGTCTCCTTTACTTGTCATTACATACAGTAAGGAAGACATATCATAGAAAATATCTTTTTCCCTCACATAGAGGAGGCTCGGGTGGAGGCTCCAACCTGAGCTCTTCAATCAACAACCCAGGGCAACAGACGTGATCTCCTGCCTCGGTCATTCACTGTCCGGTGAGTAACAGGAAGGCAATGGTATCTAAGTAGAATAATTTGCGTATGAGTAAAAGCTATAGGAAACCGACCATTGATTTTCGGACAGTGAGAAGACAGAAAAGTAGCACTCTCGTATAAGTGAACAGCATTCATTTCACTTGCGTAAGGGTAAAATGCTTTGAAGAACAATTATTGAAAACTATAACAGATGAAAGACTAGTCGCGTGTGCCTAAAATTGATTCTAAGGTAAAGGTTAACCTAAGAATCAAATATGAAGCAGTCGAAATCAATGTGACACTGAAGTTAAGTGACTAAACATTATTCATTGTGAGTTTAGGGTACAAGCAATGCCCAAGCCAAGAGTGAAACGGGTTCCGTAGAAAAGAATGAACAAAAAAACGAATTGACAAAAATGCCGAATTCGGCATTGGAAAAATAACTGCAGTCCCATAATGAGGATCAAGGAGAGCAGGGTTTGCGGGGGAGTCCCCCACTCTCCTTGATCATCGTTATGGGACTCGAGGAGTTGCAGGGGTGTCCGCTGCTTCGATAACAAGGAATGTGGGGGACAAACAAAGTTTTAAATAAAGAAAAAGAAAGAAAATTACCTTGCAGTGCCAGTTCCCTTCTGCATAAGTGAAAGGAACCGGCATTGCAGAGGGGTGAACCGGTGTGGAAATGGGCAGCACATAACGCGGTAAGTAGGGGAGTGGATGGATGGGGGGATGATGATTTGACAGAAGAGACCATTTCGAATTCGGTATTGCCGTATTCAGCAATTTCGAATTCAAAATGTTGGCACTCGGTCAAATCACGGATATTCGAGTGAAACAAGCATTACCTAAGCTAACAGTGAATGAAGTAACTCCCAAAGCCAAAGAATGGTGCAAGTTTTGACCAAGGCGAAGAGAGATACACACTTTTCCCGAGCCAAGAGTTGGTCAAGCATTGTCTAAAGCCAAAAGAGACTAACAAAACAGCATACAGTTAAGCTACTCTGGTTGACAAGAAGAAAGGGGGTGAATGCAAGGCTGGAAGGTGAAGCTTATTGATGGTGATTATTTGTATTTATTGGGTTTATATAGCGCTTTACTCCAAAGCGCTTTACAATGTAACAAGAAGAATACATAGAATGATAACAGTAGAAGCAATTTACAATACATGAATCAGACCAGTAAAACAGTATGTAGAACAATTAGCCTATGAGGATAAACAAGAAAAGGAGGGGGTGAAGAAGGGGAAGCAAAAGGGAGACAGAATGGGGAATAGAGTGAGGAAGCAAGAGGAGGGGAGGACATAATGTTATGTTATTTTACATTTATACAGCGCCTTATATACCACTGGTATGGTCTGAAGGCGCTGGTAGGTTGAACGCCCTTGGGAACCGAAGTTCAGGTCAGTAGAGAGAATAGAGAGAGTCAAAGGTGCATGTGAGCACCGGGTATGTGTGCAGCTGGTGCGGTATTCGTGTAATAGCTTCTTTTTAGCGGTAGGCGTGGTGGTTGAGAGATCAGGAGTATGTGTTTGTTCTGGCAGGATTTATCCAGACCGAATGTGGCTGCGTTAGGCCTGAGGAGAACGCCTGGCTGGGGGGCGGGGTGTAACCAGCAGTGATTACTTAGAATGATGGGGAGTGAGCGGTGGATGTTGGTATGAGGACAGTTATACCGAATGGTGTCATAGTATCTCTGTGTTCTAGTTGAGTGGTGGTGTAAAGAGGAGAGTAAGCGTGGTGATGTGATATGATGGGGGTTATATGCTCTTTCAAACGTCCCTGCATTCCAAACCATTTTTTTTTTTTTAAATATATTTTTATTTTGTTTTAAGTGAAAACAGTATAAACAAACTTGTAACATTATATACAATAAAACAATAAACACTTAACAAAACACAACACTACACTCCCTCCCTCCCCCCCAAGAGCTCATCCACAGGGTAGTTCCGTATCGACCTGGTGTGGCCGGGTGACTTCCTCCTCCGAGGCAGTAGGTTCTCCTCGAACCCCAAACAGACCAGTGACCAATGACCTCCAGGCTACTAGGTTGCCCACATCCTCCTCCCCGCATTTACTGCATGCCTCTTGCCAGACCATGGTTTCGGCTTCCACCCATTTTTGGAGATCCCTCCACCACATCTCTATCCTAGGTTTGTAGCGTTGCTTCCAGTTCATGGCTATCCTCCTCTTAGCGAGTATATACGCTAGGTCTCTCAGTTTCCCAAGATGTCTGGTGTTCTTCGGTCTGGGGAACCCCCCTAGAAGGCAAGCCCAGGTCGTGTCAATGCTTATCGGGACCCCTTTGTCAGCCAACTTCTGTGACACTTCTCTCCAGAAGACTTCGATTACTGGGCAGGACCAGAACATATGCGTCATGTCCGCGTCCTCCTCGTTACATTTCGGGCATGCCTGCCTGCCCGAGTTCGCAAACTTAGCTATTCTCTTGGGGGTCATATACGCACTGTGTGTGATATATAGTTGGATTTGCTGTAATCTAGCATTTCTGGACACTTTTTTATGATATCCCAGAGCCCGTTCCCACATCCCATCAGTCATCTGAACCCCCACCTCCATTTCCCATTCTAGTCTCAAGTCTGTCAAGTCCTTTCCCACTCGGGACATCACCACCTCATACAATCTGGAGATCTCGTGTCCGCCCTCCGATATGTCATATATTGTATCAATCAGGGTGTCCGGATCCTCCGCTAACACCGTCTCAGGCCAAGATTTTCGGATAATCCGTACCAACCTGAGGTATGTAACGTATTGGCCCCCATGTAACCCAGCTTCTTCTTCTAGGTCTGCAAAATCCTTGATGGCCCCATCTTGCCATATATCTCCTAACGTGGCCAACCCAACCGGTTCCCAGTACATTCTGATCGTTTTTCTAAGTTGACCATCCCCCGCAGTCAAGGCAACCAGTGGCACCTGCGGCGAACACGGATCCGGGCTTTCCAGTAGCCGGCATGCTCTACGCCACATTTTCCACCCAAGTAATAGCATACCAGGGCGAAGATTTAAGTCTTGTCTAGGGACCCAGATGATCTCCTTCAAATAAAACGGGGTGCAATCTGTCCCAACCAACCTGGACTCGGGAGATTCCTCATCAGAGAGCCACTGTGTAACATATTGCAATTGGCTCGCTACATAATAGGCCTCAAAATGTGGTAATTTAATCCCTCCTTTATCGTAGAAGTTTCGTAGCTTCCACAGCGCCACTCGGTTGCGAGTGCCGTGCCATAGGAAGTCCCTGCACATACTGTCGAGTTTGGTAAAGAACTTCCTAGCTATTAAGTATGGTATGTTGTTGAAGAAATGCAGCAGTCTAGGCAAGACAACCATTTTAAGCAACGCCCCTCGCCCTATCATCGCTAGCGGCAGCTTTTCCCAAAATCGCATAGCTGCACGGATTTTATCCACAGCAACCTCGGTGTTATGCAGATGTTCGTTTCCCACAGTGTGATATATGTCTATTCCGAGGTATCGGAAGGACTCGGCTGCCCAAGGTACGGGCAATACCGGCAAGCGTTCCGTGGGGACCCTCGAATAGTACCCTAGAGGGAACATGCTCGACTTGCCGGGATTAACCGCTATGCCGGACAATTCGGCATACCTCCGCATGACCTCTAAAACATACTGGAGGTTCTCTTCCGGTTACTTTAAGTACAGCAGCAAGTCATCGGCATATAAGGATATCAAATGGCTCTTTCCTCCCACCTCGATGCCTACCAGGTCATATTGCTGTCTAAGATATACCGCTAAAGGTTCCAAGGCCAATATGTATAACATCGGGGACCAAGGACATCCCTGCCTAGTACCCCTACTTAGGTGCCACTTATCGGAT
This sequence comes from Ambystoma mexicanum, assembly GCF_040938575.1. NCBI lineage: Eukaryota > Metazoa > Chordata > Amphibia > Caudata > Ambystomatidae > Ambystoma > Ambystoma mexicanum. The sequence goes on along the minus strand of NC_090940.1, from coordinate 651,692,485 downwards.
ATCACTGATCCCGTACGCACCCTAGCCGTTGGCTGGCTATACAGTAGTCTCGCCCATCTGATATAGCCTGGCCCAAACCCATATTCCCTCAGGACCGCAAACAGCCACGGCCACCTCACCGAATCAAACGCCTTAACTGCGTCTAGGGAGATCACTGCCATTTCCTCATCTCTTCTGTTCCCTTCTTCTATCACTCGGTGGAGCCGCCTGTGATTATGAGTTATATTCCTGCCAGGGACATATCCTGTCTGATCCGAGTGTATCAGTCTGCCGATGACCTTGCGCAGCCTGTCCGCCAAGACCGCTGTCAGGATCTTACTGTCTTGGTTCAACATCGACAGCGGTCTGTACGATCCACAGTGTTGTCTCGGCTTGTTAGGCTTGGGTAGTGGTACGATCAGCGCTTCTCTGAGCGTGTCTGGCAATCGGCCTCCCTCGAATGATTCGTTATACATCTCCAGCATAGGGGGGAGTATCTCTGCGCTATACGTTTTGTAGAACTCACTCGGGAGTCCGTCAGTGCCCGGGGTCTTGCAAGTAGGCAGCCTTTTCACCACTTCTTCCAGTTCATCTAGCGTAATGGGGCCATCTAACTCCTCCCTTTCCTCTGCACTAATCCTGGGCAGTTCTATATCTTCCAGTGTGTCCCTGATTTTATCCAGATTGTCTTCCCCATTGTCCTCATACAGCGCTTTATAATAATCTAAGAAAGCAGCGTTAACCTCCTCCTGAGTGTGAGCCTCCTCTCCGTCTTCCCTTTCTATCATCATGACCGGGGCCCTGGGGGTTTCCCTCTTATAAAGCCATGCCAGTAGGCGACCAGTTTTGTCACCTCCTGCATGTTGCCTCTCCACGTATTTCCTGTAATTGAGGTCACAAAGCCGCTCCCAAAGCCCTGAGCATCGTTGTTGTAATTCGAGTACTAGGTCTGTGTCCCCTCCCCCTCTGGTACATTCACGCTCCAATTCTTTCTCCACTTTCTCCAGCTCAGCTAAAACCCCCCCCTGAAGGCCCTTTGATTTAGAAATAGCGTCGCCCCTCACTACCACCTTGAAGGCCTCCCAAAGTGTCCCAGCCGAATCCACACTGCCCGTGTTCTCCTCAAAATACCTTGTAATCGTCTCTCTAATATCTTCTCTAAAGACCGGGTCTCTGAGCGCCTCCGCCCGAAGGCGCCATGTTGGAATCCGCCCTCTGGGGCGGCCATATTGCCAGGCCATCACCAAGGGCAAATGGTCCGACAGGACCCTCGCTCTGTATTCAACCTGTGTAGTTGTTATCGCCACTTCTGGCATAGCAAAGAAGTAATCTAGTCTCGTGTGCAACTGTTGAGGGGCCGAATAATGAGAGTACTGCAAGGCCGTGGGGTGTTTCAATCTCCAGACATCTTCTAGTCCATAGTCGTCTAATAGTACCCGTAGAGCCCTGGCCGCTGGGGTGGGCCTGTCTACTTTACTGTCGGACCTATCTATCCTGGGGTCAAGAACACAGTTAAAGTCCCCCCCCAGATGATCGGTTCCCCTGCGCACGGGCCCAGGCGTGTACATAGAGTCCTGAAGTATACAGCAGTATTCTGATTGGGGGCATATGTATTAATAATACTCAGTCCTCTGTTCTCAATCAGTACCCTCAGTATTACCAGCCTACCCTCCGTGTCTACCTCCTCTCGTACAATTCTGAGTGGGACATGCGGGGCCACCCAGATCAGCACACCTCTGGCATAGGCCGAGTACGGGGAGCCCACTACTGTACCACCCCATTTTTTCTTTACAAGGTCTAGTTTATGTTGGGCCAGGTGCGTTTCTTGTAGTAGGGCAATGTCGATTTTCTGTCGTTTAAGATACAACATGACTTTATTTCTTTTCAGGTAATTATTGAGGCCTCGGACGTTCCAGGTGGCAATCTTGAGGTCACCCATGGCAGCTATGTGTCTTCCCACCCCATCTACGGGAACCTCCAGCGGTTCTCATGACACAGAAGGCGTCCCACTGCAGCCACTCCGCGAATAAGCTCATTCCCAAACTAACCACACACACAACCAAACTCCAACTCCCTTTCCCCTCTCTCTCCCACCCTCCCCCCAACACCACACACCCCAACTGTTGCCCAGCTTCAACAAAAGAGCTCAGGCACCCCCACATCTGGTTCCGCAAACACCGGTCCGTGCACGGAGCCCAGTAGGGTGAGGTCGCCCTAATGGCCACCTAACCTAAACTATTGTGGGGAGAGAGTATCGCTCCATGGGGCTCCCGTTCAATGATAATCTCAATGTTTGTGACAAACAGTACAACCAACTGACCTTCCATACCGAAGGTTCCGAACCGACTATAATCAAGTCTCAGGGTCCATGAGTCGCGCCATCTTGCGCCATTTTACGTCTTCCGCAGCTCCTCCGAGTCCTTCTGGGGCCGGTCCGCCGATTTTTGAGGGCACCCCTGTGCGTCGAGCCACTCCATGGCGTCCTCTGGGGTCTCGAAAAATAAAGTTTTATGCGCCTGTATGACCTTCAGCCTCGCAGGGTAAAGCAACATATATTTGTAACCTGCCTCTCTCAGCCTCCGTTTCACCGTCCCAAAGTTCATGCGGCTCCGCTGCACAGCTAGGGTGTAATCCGGATACGCCGTGATGTTTGCTGCTCCTCTCTTGATCGTGCCTCCTTTTCGAAAATGTTCTAATATTTTTTCCCGATCACGATAATTAAGAATTTTAGCAATGATGCGTCTGGGCGGGTTTCCGGGAGGCGGCCTCCTCGTTAGGGCTCTATGTGCTCTCTCTACTGCAAAGCCTTGGGACAAGGCCCCTCCGGATATCTCTTGCAGCAACATAGTCTCAACAAAGTCAGTAGGGTCACGGCCCTCCGTCCCCTCCAGTAGGCCCACAATGCGGATATTGTTGCGACGGGCCCGTCCTTCCGCCTCCTCCACTCTACTTTCCAAGTTGCCCACCCTTTGGATTAGGGCGTGCAGTTTTGCCTTGTGGGTGGCGCAGTCCGCCGTATTCGGGCCGACTTCTTTTTCCAGGGACTCTGTGCGCTCCGCCAGAACCCTAACGTCTTGTCTCAGTAGATTGACGTCCTCCTGAACCTCCCCAACTTTGAGGTCCAATGCCGTTTTTAATTCAGAGACAGCTAATTCCAATTTCGACTCCCAGGCCGCTCTCAGGTCCGCAATCGCTGCCAGGATTTCTCGGTTAGAGCTCGAAGTAGTCGCGCTACCCACGGCCGGTGCATCCTTATTCTTGGTGGCGTCCGGGCCCGGGGACGTTTTGGTGAAGTCGTCCAGCGTGGGCTGTTTCGCCTTAGGTCGCACTGCCTTACTGGACATGGTTCTGAGGACGTGCAGTTCTACCGAATGATGAGTGGGCGCGCTGCACGCTGATCTGGTTAGGTCTTCCCGCAACTCTTTTCAATCCCGTCTCGGGCCTATGTCGGCCATTTTGAGTCGCCCTTTGTTCTCAGCGTCTCTCGACTTTTCTTCTCCGATCTTAGCCGTCGTAGCTGCTATGACCTCCAAAAGTTCACAGTACTTCGGTAGCACCTTCACACGCTGGCATGCATATCGTCGGTATTCAATAAGCGGTCGTACTGCACTGATTTGCCCGGATCTGTTCAGGATCTCGGGAGCTCCGCTGGAACGCGTCCTCCTACATGGCTCTCGTAGCCAGGCCCCCTGCATTCCAAACCATACTATGTACGTCACACAGTTCAATGCGCTCCAGTCCGTTCCATGCACTTTTATTCATTCCATGCACTTGAGTCTGCTCCACACACTCCAATCTGCACAATGCACTCATGCATTCCAGTCCACCCGTGCGCTCCAGTCCGCCCTAATACTCCTGACAGTCCCATGTATGCTCTCCTGTCCACCTCATTTATGCATTCCTGTCAGGCTCATGCATGTACTCCTTTCCGCCACTCGCACTTCTGTCCGCCACTCGCACTCCTGTCCACTACTCGCACTTCTGTCCGCCAATCACACTCCTGTCAGCTACTCGCACTCCTGTCCGCCACTCGCGCTCAAAGCTGTTCTATTTACTTCACGCCCTCATCCCCTCTACGCCCTCATCCCCTCTACGCACTCATCCCCTCTACGTACTCACCCCCTCTACGCACTCATCCCCTCTACGCATTCATCCCCTCTACGCATTCATCCCCTCTACGCATTCATCCCCTCTACGCACTCGTCCCCTCTACACACTCGTCCCCCCTACGCACTCGTCCCCTCTACGCACTCATACCATCTACACACTCATCCCCTCTATGCACTCATCCCCACTACGCACTCATCCCCTCTACACACCCGTCCCCTCTACGCACTCGTCCCCGCTACGCACTCATCCTCTCTACGCACTCATCCCCTCTACGCACTCATCCCCTCTGCGCACTCATCCCCTCTACGCACTCCTCCCCTATACGCACTCCTCCCTTCTACGCACTCCTCCCCTCTACACACTCCTCCCCTCTACACACTCATCCCCTCTACGCATTCCTCCCCTCTATGCACTCCTCCCCTCTGCGCATTCCTCCCCCTCTACGTGCTCCTCCCCCTCTATGTGCTCCTCCCCTCTATGCACTCATCTGCTCCCCGCACTCATCCGCTCCCCGCACTCATCCGCTCTTCGCACTCATCCGCTCTCCGCACTCCTCCGCTCCCCGCACTCATCCGCTCTACGCACTCATCCGCTCTACGCGCTCATCCGTTCTATGCACTTATCCACTCTACGCACTCATCCGCTCTATGCACTCATCCGCTCTATGCACTCATCCGCTCTATGCACTCATCCGCTCCATGTACACATCCACTCAATGTACACATCCGCTCTTATGCACTCGTGCTTTCCACACATTCAACTCAACCGCTCCTCGCACTCGTCGGCTCGCCTCACTCATCCGCTCGCCTCACACATCCGCTCCCCGTACTCATCTGTTCCCGGCACTCATCTGTTCTATGTACTCATCCTCACTATGCACTCGTGCTTTCCACGCATTCAACTTGTCATCTCTCCGCACTCATCTGCTCCCAGCACTCGTCCGCTCTATGCCCTCGTCTGCTCTATGCACTCGTCCGCTCTATACATTCGCCAGGTCTGCACATTCATCTGCTCCAGCGATCTACACACTCTCCTCACTTCCGTACTCATTTGCTATCCACACTCATTCCACACTCATCTGGTCTACATACTCATCCGCTCTACACACTCATCCGGTTTACGCTCATCCATTCTGTACATTCATCTGTTCTACGCACTCATGCGTTCTATTCGCTTCTCTGTATTTAAGCACTCGTCCTCACCACACGCTCGTCCGCTCTACACACGCAACCGCTTAACATGTTTATCCATTCTATACACTCATCTGATCTACTCATACTTATTCAATCTATATAGTCATCTGTTCTTCCACTCATTCATTCTTCCATTCAGCGCATTCATCTGTTCCACACGCTTCATCTATTCTATTTCATCCACACCATTCACTTCGTTCGCTCCTCATGCATTATGTTCATTTTCAGTAGTTTACATCTCTTTATTGTTTCCCTATGATTTATTCTTATTATCCACTTCACTGTTTTGATCTATGTTACTCGTTAAATTCTGTTTGTCCTTCTAGTTTATATTCGGGGTTATTAGCTGTCAATTTCTCGTATCTGGTAGTTTGTTGGATAGATGACATTGAGATGCTGTTAGTCTGTTCGGGTTGGTTTGCTAACGGTCGGTTTTAGGGGAAAAGCCAGATTTTCAGCAGTTTGAGGAAGGACGTTAAATCCTCAGTTAGGCGGATATGGGGTGGTAGCGAGTTCCACAGGGTGGGGGCCAAGGCTGAGAATGATGATCCGCCCAACCTGACTGAGTTTGTCTTAGGTATGATTAGCAGGCCGGCTGAGCTTGATCTTAGGGTGCGTGGGGGGTGATAAGGTTTTAGCTTGTCTTGAAGATATTGAGGTCCGGTTTTATGCAGTGCTCGATGGGAGATGCATAAGGTTTCGAAAGTCACCCTTCGGGCTACTGGAAGCCAGTGAAGCATCTTAAGGGCTGGGGAGATGTGGTCTCTTGGGCCGGGCGCAAGTAGCATTTTGGCTGCAGCGTTTTGTGCCCTTTGAAGTTTATTCAGTTGGTACGCGTGTATTCCGAGGTATAGGGGGTTTGCGTAGTCCAGTCTTGATGTAACAATTGATTGGACCGCAGAGAGTCTGTTGGGAAAGGAGAGATATGGAAAGATGCGCCTAAGGGTTTTAAGGTGGTAGTGGCAGGACTTTGAGACATTGTTGACTTGGCACGAGAGTGTTAGGTCAGAGTCAAGGGTGCATCCAAGATTTTTCACTGAGTTGCAGGGTGTCAGTGAGGTGCCCATGGCGGGTGGCCAGGGTAGTGGGTGCAGAAGAAGTTTGGCGTTACCACATACCATGATTTCGGTTTTGGAGGGGTTTAATAGGAGGTGGCTTTGGGTCATCCAGAGTTCTATGTCGAGGAGGCAGGAGGCCAGGTCAGGTCGGGAGTTGGGTTTTGAGTTCATTAGTTTTAGAATTAGTTGAGCGTCGTCAGCGTAGTTGTAACACAGGATGTTGTGTGAACAAATTATTGGTGGCAGGGTGATCAGGTAGAGATTGAACAGGAGGGCGGATAGGCATGCTCATTGTGGGACTCCCGTGTCGACTGGTCGGGATTGTGAGGTATAGGTGGAGAGAATCGTTATTTGGTACCTATCTTTGAGGAATGAAGCAATCCATTTGGGAGCGGTTCCACGAATTCCTAGGGAGTGGAGGCGATCTAGGAGGATTGAGTGATTGATTGTGTCAAAGGCGGCAGATAGGTCAAGAAGGATTCGAACGTTGGTTGCGTAGTGGTCGCAGCTGGTGGGCTTGCCGATATGGGGGGAGTATTGCCTGGTGGCTGTAAGAGAGCCAGTTTGGTTGCTAGAGTATTTGTTCTTTCGAGAGCCGTAGTGTAAAAGTGGAGGGAGAGTGAGTCGCACAGTGATTGTGAGGGGGTCGGGGCGGTCGCGGTGCAAGCCGGTTTAGTGAATTCAGAGATGATTTTGTGGAGTTCTTTGCTTGGGTTTTTGCAGTTTAGGATTCGGGAGTCATAGTGGACTTTTTTTGCTTTCTGGATTCGGCCTTGTACTGATAGAGGTGTCGGGCCAAGGTGGCCCTGCTCTCTTTGGTTTTGTTTTTCTGCCATTTGCGTTCTAGGTATTTTTTAAAAAAAGCTTTATTTATTCGACTTGACAACGCACAGAACAACAGATCAGAGAGAGGCACAACAAGGCATCAATTTACAGTTATACCAAGAGTCATTTACAGTAGCATTCGGGATTCCAATATAGAACACATGGGGTAGATGGTTTAGGATGCATTGCGATCAAGGCTAGCGAGAGGGGTCAGCTCGGAGGAGGGGCCACCGAGTGGATTAGGAGAGCGGAGCAGACTCAGAGTCTGAGTTAGGGGATAGGGCGGACAGGTAGTTACAAAAGGGATGCCAAATGTCCCTGGGTCTGTAATGCGAATGTTGTAACGCCCCCCAGGTTTCCTCCGTGTCATGTGGCCAGGTGACTGCCCTAAGCCACTGCGCAGTCGTGGGTGGATTACGGCGAAGCCAGCACAGTAGTATACACAGTAGTATACAGCACACTGCCAGCACTAAACATAGACCTGCCAATTTCCTAGAGTCCCGATTCAGCCCAGGTAGATCGTGGAAGAGGCAGCGCACAGGAGAGGGTTCTATGGTATGGTCTAGTATGTCAGATATTGTGGAGCATATTTCGCACCAGTATTGCGTCAGATTTGGACAGTGCCATATCATGTGTATGTAGGTAGCTTGGTCCGCACCACATCTAGGGCAATTAGGCGAATGTTCATGAAACATACGATGTAGTTTAGTGGGTGTGTGGTGGTATCTGTGCAGAACCTTAAATTGCAGTAATTTAAACCTAGAATTATAAGAAACCTCATGGGTGCGGGCGCACATTCGGGCCCAGCGCTCTTCAGTAATCTGGACTCCGAGATCCTCCTCCCATTTAAGTCTAAGTTTAGTAAAAGGGGGGGCGGCCCTGGTCTGTAGTAGGTTGTAGAGCCTTGATACCTTACCCCTAAAGGAATCGACAGAGCAGAGTTCTGCAATTATGGGATCATCTGGTGGAACTGTAGGGAAGTCGGGGTATCTGGCTTTAAGGTTCTTGTGAAGTGAGGAGTATTGTAGCCAGGCTGATGGTTTACGCTTGAGGGCGCTAGGGAGGTCAGACCACTCAAGGAAGTTGCCCTGTATAAAGGCATTTTGTAGTGTCAAGAGACCTGCCTCCGACCAACGGGACACAATGGACTGAGGAATATAAGGAACATCAGGGAGGAAATTCCAGAGCGGGAGGTCCCCGTGGAACGGGTGGGGTGTGGTGACCATTGCCCATACTTTGGTGAGTGCTAGGGAAGTGCTAATAACGGGGTCTACCGGCTTAAGAATGATGGATCCAATCGCACGCTCGTTGACCTTCAATTTCTCAAGACAGACGTGGGGGGGGGGTCCGTGGTGATGAACCAATAGGATGCAAATTGGGATTGGGCAACCGCCCAGTACCTGAAGAAGTCGGGGCGCCGACCCCACCTAGTTCCTTAGGGGCGGTAAGTGTAGTAAGTTTGAAGCGGACTGCACCAGAATGCCAGAGAAAGGTGTTTGTAATGCCGCGTAGTGTCTTAAAGAATTAATTGCCCGGCCATATTGGGAGATTGGTAAATCGGTATAAGAGTTGCGGCAGCACTACCATTTTAAGTAGAACGATTCTGCCAGCTAGGGAGATGGGAAGTCTAATCCAACTAGCGGTTTTTATGGCCATGTTAGTGAGGTAATTTTGATAATTGTAAATACGCAACTTCTCTGTGTGTCGGGAGACCAGCACCCCCAGGTAGGTAAAGTTGGTTTGAGCCCAAGTGAAACCCAACAGGTCTGATGGGGGCTGCGTGGTGTCAGTCAATGGGAATAGGGCCGATTTTGAACAGTTAACTCTCAGCCCAGAAATATGCCCAAATCGAGCTACATCTTGCAGGATTGGTTTCGGGGGAGCGGATGTACAGGAGGGCATCGTCGGCATATAAGGAGATTATATCAGCATGACCTGCCATGCGTAAGCCTCTGTGTGAGTGCGACTGGCGCATCATGTCTACAAAGGGTTCCATAGCTATTGCAAAAATTAGGTACGGAAGTTGGGGCCAAATTTACACTTCTCAAGGACTCTCCACAAATACTCCCAGGACACTGAGTCAAATGCTTTCTGCATGTCTAAGGTGGCTGCCACTGCCTGCGTATCGGGGTTTATCCTACTAATCACATTAAAGAGTCTTCTAAGGTTTAGGGACGTGGACCTACCAGGGACAAAACCTGCCTGATCAGGGTGAATAATATACGGCATAAGCAGAGCTAGATGATTAGCCAGTATTTTAGCGTACATTTTAACATCACAGTTTATTAACGAGAGGGGGCGGTAGGAGCCACACTGGGTGGGGGGTTTACCCGGTTTCAGGAGGACTGTCACCATAGCCTCGCGGAGGGATGGGGGGAGTATACCTGTGTCGCTTGCCTCCTCCTGTTACACCTTTCCAACGCTGGTCCGTGGTCTATAGGAGAAAGATGCTTCATTCTACAAGACGGAGGGCTGCAGAACCCGGCAGAATGAGCCTTAGCGCTCTAGTTGATTCACGCTGTCAGCGCACGCCGGCAGAGAGTCACGTGACCCTATTAAAGGATCGTCTATACTCGCCTCTAAGCGTCGCTACTGTTGCCAGAGACGCTCCGTAAGTTCGAATCTAGGGTTAAACCTTTCCTGACCAACTTTCTGTTTTTCGTTGCTCACTGTAACGCTCACCTGATTCCCGTAGAGGCGCCGGTCTTGACTGGGCGTATACCGTATCTTCAAAGGTGATGTGTAACACACGGCTGGCTCTTTGGGCTGGACCTCTGTGCGCTGTATGTCTGACTCGAAGGGTAAGATGTCTGCAGATAGAAAATATGGGATTAAGGAACTGGGTTATTGAATGTCTCTCTCTTCTTCCCTTTCTCTTCTCCTGTAGAACCCCAAAGGTTAACGCTCTCACCTTAGGTAAGTGAACGCTGTGCTCTCCATCTGCCTCGGGGCAGGGTGCTGTAACCATTTTCTTCACTGGATAAGGGGAGCAGGCCTCTTGACTTCAGAGGACTGCTGTCCGTCGTTTACTGCACGAACGGTAAGTTTCGAGTAATTCTAATGTCTTTAAAGTCTTTAGTAATGATGTCTCTTGTTTTGCAGGGTTCCGGCGATGGCGGATGACGGGCTGAAGTGAGTTGAAGATGGAGCCCGTGTGATGAATAGAAGCGCCTGGAAGCACGTAAGTAAGCGCTTGTTGCCTGCTTCACGATGCGCTCTAACTGTCTTTTTATTTTGCAGGTACAAATTCGGAGCGGCTGCAGGGTGCCGGAATACCCACTGGGTTAGATGTGGAAAGGAGTAATGGCACGTGAGTATTAAAGTTCCCCAATGTCTTTAAACGCACCTTGTTTTGTCTTTCAGATGCGGGATGCAGCGCCGAAGGCCTCCGGAGCGTGCGAAGAGTTGGTAAGCTTTTGTCTTTCAGATGCCGGAATGCAGTGTGAAGACCTCCGGAGCGCACGAAGAGTAGGTAAGCCTTTGTCTTTCAGATGCCGGAATGCAGCGCGAGGCGTTGGTGACAGCCGATGGACCAGGTAAGTGAAGAGCTGTCACTGAAGACCGTAATGCTAACCTGTTCTTTCTTGTCTTTATAGGTGTTGCTGAAGACTGGATTCAGGATGGTAAGCCTTTTTCCTTAGGCCCAGGATCAGAGGCAGAAGACACGATGAGCGTTCTGCTGCAGAGGATGCAGAATAACGCAAAGCAAGATTCATCCATCGGGTGTGGTTTAAATAGCCTCCTGTAGTGCTTAGGTGTTTCCTTCCACAGCCACGCCTAGGTAAGAAAAGAGTTCCTGCTTTCCAGAAGTGTTCCAGTGTTCTGAATCTAGGGAGTGGCTCCTGCCCCACCCAACAGGAAAAGTAGTTCCAAACAGAAGAGGATCAGAGGCTCAACTGGCAGGCAAGTAAGCAGCATGGTCTGCTGCAGGTAAGTCCACCCAAGCATTATGAGCCCGGGGCTTCCAGCGCTGGGACTGGGCATATTTATGAGCCTGGTGCCACTGGCGCCAGGACTGGGTCCAAAAGGTCCCAATTGGGAGTGGTTGGCACTCGGAACCTGGGTTATGGATCTGCTTCCAAGGGAGTTGGGAAAACCCTGACCTTTTGGAAGCAGAGATCATGACAGTACCCCCCCTCAAGGCCCCTCCCAAACCGGGCTTCTCCGGGGGTTTTGGCTTGTCAGGAAATGTTCGGTGAAATCTTTTGATTAGGCGAGGAGCGTGGACATATTCAGCAGGTTCCCAGGATCTCTCTTGGGGGCCGTAGCCTTTCCAGTCAATTAGGTAAAATAGTTTAGATTTGGAGATCTTGGAGTCCAGAATGCTTTTGACTTCAAACTCGAGCTCTCCATCAACTAGGATAGGTTTTGGAGATTTAGTTAGTCGGGTTTGAGGTTGCACGGGTTTTAATAGAGAGACGTGGAAGACCGGATGTATCTTCATGTGCGGGGGCAAGTCCAACTTGACCGCTACTGGGTTTACTATGGTAGTGATGGAATAGGGACCAAGGTATCTTGGGTTGAATGTGCGTGGCCCTTTTAGAGGTAGATATTTGGTGGATAACCAGACTTGATCCCCTACTTGATATTGAGGGGCTTCCTTCCGATGTTGATCTGCTCCTTTCTTGTATTGTTTTTTAGCCCTTTGAAGGTGAGAAACAGCTTCCTTAAAGGCTTGGGTGATTGTAGAATGCAGGTAGTCTACTGCTGGTGTTTCAAGATCTTGGAGGGGATCCAACTCCGAGGTTCGAGGGTGACTGCCGTACAAAAGAAAAAACAGGGTTTTCCCAGTTCCCGAATGGACAGAGTTATTGTAGGCATATTCGGCTATCCAAAGGATGTCTTTCCAAGTTTTTTCAGTTTGTTGCAGCATGCAGCGTAAATACTGTTCCAGAGTTTGATTGGTCCTCTCGGTTTGTCCGTCGGTCTGAGGGTGGTGACTGGTCGATAGTCTCACATCAATTTGAGACGACCGACAGCAACTTTGCCAAAAATGAGAAATAAATTGACTACCTCGATCCGAAATTAGAACCGAAGGAAAACCGTGCAGTCGGACGATGTTTTCGAGAAATTCTCGGGCCAGAGTTGCTGCTGTTGGCAAGCCTTTGAGCGGAATGAAATGCGCCATCTTGGAGAATAAGTCCACGATTACTAGAATCGTATTGTATCCGGAGCATGGAGGTAGATCGGTGATGAAGTCCATAGAAAGCATATGCCAAGGGCGAGGTGGGATGTCAATAGGGCGTAAGAGGCCTGCTGGTCTTTCCTTTTGACTCTTGTTTTGGGCGCATACTCCACAGGACATTATAAAGTCTCTGATATCTTTTTTCCAAGACGGCCACCAGAAGTAGCGCTTGATCTTTTCTGAGGTCTTGGCCATACCGGGATGTCCTTCCATTAAAGAATCGTGATAACAAGAGATTACTTTTTTCTGTAAATCTGTGCTGGGTAGGTATAATCGTTCCTGGAAATACAATAAGTTGTCCTTTACTGCAAAGTCCTTTCCCTGCAGATGCCAATTCTGTATGTCTGCTGGAGTTACAAGTTGCCTGGCTTTATCCTTAACTTCCTCTATGGATTCTGTGGCGATTACACCCAGAATTCTTTGTTCGGGAATGATTGGTACAGGTTTAGGGTTGATCAAGTGTTCTTCCACTCCCATCCGAGAAAGGGCATCAGCTTTACCGTTCTTTGTACCAGGTCGATAGGTAATTATGAAGTCAAACTCGGCAAAGAATAATGCCCAACGGAGTTGTCTAGAGGATTGGGCTTTTGCGGTTTTCAAATATTGCAGGTTTCGGTGATCCGTAATCACAGTAACGGTGTGTCGGGCCCCCAGCAGATAATGCCGCCAAGCCTTAAAGGCAGACTTGATAGCCAGAAGTTCCTTGTCAGTAATCGTGTAATTGATTTCAGGAGGTGAGAATTTGCGGGACCAAAATGCCACGGGATGCAACTGATTGGTTACCGGGTCCTTTTGTGATAGAACTGCCCCCATGGCAAGGCTTGAAGCATCAGTTTCCACGATGTAGGGGAGTTTGGGGCGAGGGTGTTTTAAGATTGGTGCAGAGGTAAATTTAGTCTTCAAATCCGGGAAAGCTTGTTCCGCCTCGGTAGACCATTCAAAACGTTTGTTTTTCTTTAACAAGGCAGTGATGGGCTGGACTATTCGAGAGAATTCGGGGATAAACCTGCGGTAAAAGTTAGCGAAGCCTAACATGCTTTGCACACCTTTTACGGAGGATGGTGATGGCCATTTGAGAACTGCATCGACCTTCTTTGAATCCATACGCACTCCGCCAGGTGATAATATGAATCCCAAGAATTCAACTTCAGTCACGTTGAAAACACATTTTTCCAACTTAGCGAAAAGTTTGTGTTGACGCAATCTTTCGAGGACCATTTTCACGTGTTTCCGATGTTCAGATTCCGATGAAGAATAAACGAGGATGTCGTCAATGTAAACAACAACACACACATCTATGAGCTCTCTGAGGACATCGTTCATAAAATATTGAAAGGCGGCCGGGGCATTGCAAAGTCCGAAGGGCATGACCTGATATTCAAAAGCCCATACTTGGTGCGGAAGGCCGTCTTCCATTCATCGCCCTCTTTTACTCGTACCAAGTGGTAAGCTCCTCTAAGATCCAGCTTTGTATATATGCATGCTTTTCTGACTTGGTCCAGGAGTTCAGGGTTCAAAGGTAACGGATATCTATTCTTAACGGTGATCTGGTTCAGGGAGCGATAATCTATACAAGTTCTAAGGTCTCCTTCCTTTTTTGGAACGAAGAACAAAGCTGAAGAAGCAGGGGACTTGGAAGGACGAATAAACCCATTTGCCAGGTATTGATCCAGGTATTGTCGAAGGTGAAGGTTCTCAGGCTCGGTGAGGGCATAAATTCTACTACAAGGAGGAGTAGATCCAGGTATCAGGTCTATCTGGCAGTCATAAGACCTATGAGGAGGTAGAGAGTTAGCCTGATCCTTCCGGAAAACATCTTGGTATTCTAGGTATTCGGGAGGTAACTGGGGAGTCTCTGAAGAAATTGCTGCCAGTGCAACACCAGGTGGAGGGTGACAAGTAGAGACACATTCTGGAAACTGGACCGTTCTTGCTCGCCAATCGATCAGAGGATTGTGTTTCTCTAACCAAGGTATTCCTAGAATAATCTGAAACTGAGGGGCCTTGATCACATCGAACACAATCTTCTCATGGTGTCCATCTTGACTTACTAGCGTCACCTCTTGAGTGGTATGCGTTACTGGCCCGGAGGCTATCTCCGTACCATCCACCGTAGTAATGACGTCCTTTACAGCCTTGGGACAAAGAGTTAGATTCTGTTACTCACCGATATGGAGCGTGCGTAAACAGGCCGGACCTCTATTGCTGGGGAGTTGCTTGAAGGAGCTAGGGTTGGAGCCTCCTACCCAAGCCTCCTCTCTGTGAGGGAATGAGCTCTTTAAACCGATATGACCACTTGCTGAACTGTACAGACAAGGGGACCGATCGATCAAAAAAGCGGGGAGAACCGACCGTCTCAAACCCAGGCTGTAAAGGAAAGGATAACAAGTAAATAATCTGCCAATAATGAAATTGGTTTATTCCCAAGACTATTCCCCTTTAGTAGTACCTGGTTTAATCTCCCCTTAAGCCAAAGGAACCGGAGTAACCTATAAAGTAGAGAGGTCTTAGTATATGGCTAACGTATAATTCTGCAGTATGGAAAAACCAAGAAAAACTATACTTTACCCCTGATGGAAATAGGATTGAAGAAAGAGTCCTGGAAAACAACGAAAGTATAAAATAAAAAATAGGGAGGTTAGTAAGGTAGCTATCCCCGAACGGAACGAGTGTCGCACTGGTTTCGGGATGGTGCACCACAGCAAAGCGTTCAGAAGATGCACTTAGGGAGTTGAATTCCACAGAAAAATGGTGTTCCAATTAGAGTTTCTCTTACCGGAGTAGTTACTGTCTCAGAGTCCAGGAAGCAGGCAGGGGTCTGGTACACGAGCGGTCACGAAACAGCAGAATCAGTGTCCAAGAGTTCCGAAAGCAAGCAAGGGGTCTGGTACACGGGTGGTCAGAAACACAGCAGAATCAGTGTCCAAGAGTTCCGAAAGCAGGCAAGGGGTCTGATACACGGGTGGTCAGAAAACAGTTCAATCGGGGATTCAGAATAAGGAGTCCGTGTGCAGGCAGGGTCGGTACACGGGAAAACAAGGACTTCACAATTCAAGATACCGGGAGGGCACTTCAGAAAGTATGCCGGTTGTAACTTTAAACAGAAGCAGCGTTCTGTATGCCGCGGTGGAATAAATAACAACAAGAGGCGTATCGTATGAAAATGAGGCTCCCCTCTCAACACCGAGCACTACAACGTAGCAGGTTTTCTGGATGTTGTAGTTTGTGTAGTTATTTGCCATGGCAGCTGCCAGCGCGATAGGAAGGGCGCATGCCGGCGCCGTAACCCTTTATGAAGGGCGATCACTTTCCTGTCCCTTATTTTAGTGTTGCCCGAGATTCCCCGATTGTTCTTGCTCGTACGAGAGCAACGAGGCAGGACCCTGGAAACATGGCGCGGCCGAGGGCGAGGTGTAACAGCATCCACCCCCAAAGGCGGCGCAGACCCCCTCCGTGCATGGAAACGGCGCAAGAGAGCCGGAGTATGTATATTGCACAAGGGCTCCCAGGACCTGTCTTCGGGACCGTAACCCTTCCAATCCACCAAATAAAAGGGGCGCCCCCTACGGAGACGGAAATCCAGGATGTCCGCCACTTCGTATTCCTCATCCCCATCCACTTGAATCGGAGGAGGGCGATCGGGTAGCCAAACAGAGGGTGGACAAGGCTTCAGGAGACATACGTGGAATACCCGATGTTGATTCCACGAGGAAGGTAAAGAAAGGCGTACAGCCACTGGATTAATGATCTCAATAATGGGAAAAGGACCCACGAATTTAGGTAACAACAAGCGTTTGCCAGGAATCCGCAAATTACGGGTGGACAACCAAACTTTCATGCCCACCTTGTAAGTAGGTGCCGGTTTTCTGTGACGATCAGCATTTTTCTTTGCCCTGGCCTGAGCTAGAAGCAGATGAGAGCGAACCGTACTACGGGTCGTCACCAATTCCCTTACACAGTCCCGAGCCGCCGGGTTATCAATGGGAAGCGTAGGATCAAACGGTAAAGATCGTGGATGGCAACCGTATAGGGCAAAAAACGGGGAAACCCCTGAGGCGGTATGCATGGAATTGTTGTAAGCGAATTCGGCAGAGGGAAGCATCGTCAACCAGGATGCTTGGAAACGAAGGCAGAGACACCGGAGAAATTGTTCAAGGGTGGCATTTACCCTTTCGGTTTGCCCGTCCGTCTGAGGATGATAAGCAGAACTGAACCGATCGTCAATACCCAATGAAGCAGTCAAAGCCCTCCAGAAACGTGACGTAAATTGAGAACCACGATCCGAAACCAGGATGGCAGGCAATCCAAAGAACCGAAAAACGTTCTGGAGAAAAAGGGAAGCCAACACAGGGGCAGAAGGAAGACCTGTACATGGAATGAACAACGCCATCTTGGTGAAGTAATCAATTACTACCCAGATGGTGTCAAAACCTTTCACAGGAGGTAAATCCACAATAAAGTCCATGGAAACCATGTACCATGGTTTGTGAGGCACAGGGAGAGGGCGTAACAAACCCACAGATTTGGAGCGGGAGACCTTGCATTGGGAACATATAGAACAGGATGCCAGATAGTCAATCACATCTCTTGACATGGTAGGCCACCAGGACCAACGGCGTAATCCCTCCAGCGTCTTTTGTTGACCCGGATGAGCCGCACATAGGGAATCATGAGACCAGGCCAGAGCACGTAGTCGTGCCTGTCCTGGAGGCACAAACAAGCGTCCTTGGATGTAGGGTAGGCCTTGAACCACATCAAGATTGAGTCTCTCACATTCTTCTTTATGCTCGGAGACCCAATCCGAAACCAAAGTCCGCAGGCTAGGTTGAGGAGTGCATGCACAAACAACGTTACGTGGTAACAAGAGCGGTTTGTCAGAGGTTTTGTTGTCAGAATGGGAGGCAATACGTGACAAAGCATCTGCACAAGTATTCAATCGTGCCGGGCGATATGTGATGGTAAAATAAAACTGAGAAAAGAAAAGATGTCAGCGAGCCTGTTGTGCAGTAAGACATTTCATTGATTTAAACGCCAAAAGGCTCCGATGATCCGAAAAAACTGTGACCTGATGTCGAGCCCCCAAAAGATGGTGCCGCCATTCGGAAAAGGCGTCTTTTATGGCTAGGAGTTCCCTTTCTGTGATTGGGTAATTGCGCTCATAGGGCGTCAATTTCCTTGAGAAGAATGCAATCGGATGGGCTTCCCCTGAATCCGGACACTTTTGAGATAGAACCGCCCCAATAGCCGAGCCAGAGGCGTCGGTCTCCACCAAAAATGGGAGTAACGGATTAGGGTGCTGTAACACTGGGGCGGAAGTGAAAGCTGCCTTAAGAGTGTCAAAGGCTCTTTGTGCCTCCTGGTTCCATTGATAGGATTTCTTAGAGCTGGTCAAAGCCGTCAATGGCGCAGATATAGAAGAAAAAGAACGGATGAAGCGCCTATAAAAGTTCGAGAACCCCAGAAAGGATTGCAAGGCTTTAATCGTCGTAGGAACAGGCCAATCCAATACAGCCCTGACTTTAGAGCGACTCATCCTTATACCCCTACTAGTCAGGTCGTAGCCAAGAAACTCCACTTCAGTGGAGTTGAAGACACATTTTTCAGCTTTGACAAACAGGTGGTTTTCCCTCAACCGTTGCAAGACTATTTGCACGTGCCTCGTGTGCTCCTCACTGGAGGGTGAATATATGAGGATATCGTCCAAATATACTACAACAAACTGATCCAAACAGTCATGGAAAATATCATTCATGAATGCCTGGAAGGTAGCCGGGGCATTACAGAGACCAAACGGCATCACCAGATATTCATACAGTCCGTAGCGTGTTTTGAATGCGGTCTTCCACTCGTCCCCTTTTCGCATTCGAACGAGATTATATGCACCCCTAAGATCCAGCTTGGTAAAGACTACAGAAGAACCAAGCTGATCTAAGAGTACTGAAATGAGCGGGAGGGGATATTGATTTTTTACCGTCACCGCGTTTAATGCCCGATAATCAATACAGGGGCGGAGGTCGCCCTCCTTTTTCGGAACGAAAAAGAGCGGAGAAGCAGCAGGGGACCTAGAAGGTCTAATGAACCCAGTGGCCAATGCCTTGTCAATATACTCCTTTAATATTTTATCTTCTGGAACCGTGAGGGAATATACCCTACCCGCCGGGACCTTAGCACCTGGCAGTAAATCGATTGGGCAGTCGTAAGGCCTATGAGGTGGCAAGTGGTCTGCCCCTCCCTTGTCAAACACATCACAGAAAGACTTGTATTCAGGAGGGATTTCGGTTTCGGGAGATTTAGTAATGGCTCCAATCATGGACATAGATGCTACCAAGGCTTGACAAGAAGACTCAGAGGACACACTAGTGTCTAGGAAACACTTTTCGTTACACTCAGTGGAAGGAAACTGCACCGTTTTTCTTGTCCAGTCAATGGCTGGATTATGATGTTGCAGCCAAGGGATGCCCAAGATGACCTGGAATTGAGGGGCTTTAATGAGATCGAAGGAGATCGACTCAGCATGTCCTTCCCTGGTTTGCATATGAATTAAGGAGGTATTTTGTGTAACTAGGCCAGAGACCAAGGATGTACCGTCCACAGCATGAACAGCCTCGGGTTGGGCTTTAGAGACAACCGAAACGTTCTTACTTCTGGCGTAATCGTAATCCATATAATTCCTGGTGGCCCCGGAATCAATGATCGCCAAGGAAGTAAAGGTACTATCATCAGTGGTAAATACCACAGGAAGGCTAACAGGAATAGCAACAGCAGCATGAGAGTCCAAAGAAAGCACCCCCGGCGTAGGGACCCTGTCTATCGCCGGGTTCTGGCGTTTCCCGGCTTTTTGACAGGTCTCTTAGGGCAGTCTTTCAGAAGGTGTTCAGCAGATCCGCAATACATGCATAAATTATGCGTTCTGCGATAATCCCGTTGTGCAGAAGTCAAAGGACCTCTTACTGCCCCGATCTGCATAGGTTCGGGAAGCGAAGTAGAAGGAGAAGACTGTTCCACCTGCAGAGAAACAGGGGCTGGTGACTTGCGTTCACCCCTTCTTTCGGTTCTTCTAGCATCTATTTGTAACACCAGGTCTAATAGTTCACCAAAAGTGGTTGGAACCACTGGTACTGTGGCCAAAACGTCCTTCAATTCCTCTGACAACCCTTTGTAAAACACGGCTGATTTTTTCTCCTCCGGCCAATCAGTTTCAGCTGCCAACTGATTGAATTTAGTAAGGTATGCAAACAAAGAGGATGTGCCTTGACGCAGATTGAGGAACTCCAGGTCAGTAGCCTGGGATTTATAGCGGGTGTCAAATACTCTGTTCATGGCCGTGATGAGAGCATCGCAGTCATATAGGACGTAACTATTAGATTCCAGTAACGGATTAGCCCAAGCGGCTGCGGTACCCCCAAGATGAGAGAGAACAAAAGCTGCCTTCGTTGTAGAATTAGGGAAAGCAGTGGGCCGACAGAGAAAATGTAATTTGCACTGGTTGATAAACGTGCGATAATGTTTAGGATCCCCGGAGAATCGTTCTGGGGGGGCCAGTGGGAATTGAGTAGCCATAAGCACCGGGGTAGTCGTAAAGCCAGAGGCAGAGGGTATGGGACCGGTTGAATCTGATGCCGTAGCAGCAGACGTATCCACCCCCAGGGTGTGGGGGCTTGGGAAACTCTGCAAATTGTCGATCCTTTGATGGAGAGCACTATGTGCGGTTGTCATATCAGAACGAAGTTCGGATACCAGGCGGACCAAGGTGTTTAAAGGATCAACTTCTTCCATGGCTTCTGTTTCTGTTACTCACCGATATGGAGCGTGCGTAAACAGGCCTGACCTCTATTGCTGGGGAGTTGCTTGAAGGAGCTAGGGTTGGAGCCTCCTACCCAAGCCTCCTCTCTGTGAGGGAATGAGCTCTTTAAACCGATATGACCACTTGCTGAACTGTACAGACAAGGGGACCGATCGATCAAAAAAGCGGGGAGAACCAACCGTCTCAAACCCAGGCTGTAAAGGAAAGGATAACAAGTAAATAATCTGCCAATAATGAAACTGGTTTATTCCCAAGACTATTCCCCTTTAGTAGTACCTGGTTTAATCTCCCCTTAAGCCAAAGGAACCGGAGTAACCTATAAAGTAGAGAGGTCTTAGTATATGGCTAACGTATAATTCTGCAGTATGGAAAAACCAAGAAAAACTATACTTTACCCCTGATGGAAATAGGATTGAAGAAAGAGTCCTGGAAAACAACGAAAGTATAAAATAAAAAATAGGGAGGTTAGTAAGGTAGCTATCCCCGAACGGAACGAGGGTCGCACTGGTTTCGGGATGGTGCACCACAGCAAAGCGTTCAGAAGATGCACTTAGGGAGTTGAATTCCACAGAAAAATGGTGTTCCAATTAGAGTTTCTCTTACCGGAGTAGTTACTGTCTCAGAGTCCAGGAAGCAGGCAGGGGTCTGGTACACGAGCGGTCACGAAACAGCAGAATCAGTGTCCAAGAGTTCCGAAAGCAAGCAAGGGGTCTGGTACACGGGTGGTCAGAAACACAGCAGAATCAGTGTCCAAGAGTTCCGAAAGCAGGCAAGGGGTCTGGTACACGGGTGGTCAGAAAACAGTTCAATCGGGGATTCAGAATAAGGAGTCCGTGTGCAGGCAGGGTCGGTACACGGGAAAACAAGGACTTCACAATTCAAGATACCGGGAGGGCACTTCAGAAAGTATGCCGGTTGTAACTTTAAACAGAAGCAGCGTTCTGTATGCCGCGGTGGAATAAATAACAACAAGAGGCGTATCATATGAAAATGAGGCTCCCCTCTCAACACCGAGCACTACAACGTAGCAGGTTTTCTGGATGTTGTAGTTTGTGTAGTTATTTGCCATGGCAGCTGCCAGCGCGATAGGAAGGGCGCATGCCGGCGCCGTAACCCTTTATGAAGGGCGATCACTTTCCTGTCCCTTATTTTAGTGTTGCCCGAGATTCCCCGATTGTTCTTGCTCGTACGAGAGCAACGAGGCAGGACCCTGGAAACATGGCGCGGCCGAGGGCGAGGTGTAACAGATTCATCCTCAAAACCATTTCATGATCCACATAATTGCTGATGGCACCGCTGTCGACGTAAGCTTCAATTGCATGTAATCGATCCGGATTATCAGGGCTAATGAGGACCATAGGTATCACGAAATGCGAGGTCACGGAACTGGTTTTCACGCTCGGCAAGAGGACCTCTATTCTTGTCGGGCGAGGTCGTTTCCCTGTTCAGAGTTTGTAACTTTGGTAACTGCAGCTCCTACTGCCTTCTTGGCAGGTTTCACCGGACAGTCTCGAAGAAAGTGCCCTGAGTTTCCGCAATAGAGGCATAATTGCAACTGTTTTCTCCTTTCCCGCTCCTTTTGTGTTAGAGGACCTTTCAGACCCCCTATTTGCATGGGTTCCCCGGAGTCTACTCCTTTGGAAGGAGTTGGCGGTTTGGAAAATACTCGAGCATCAAACTTGGAACGATCGGCCTTCCTGCTCTGCAGTCTGTGATCTATTTGAACGACTAAGTCTATATAGTCCGAACAATCTTGTGGGGGATTCACTACTTGGGCTAACACATCTTTGAGCTCTCCACGTAGACCTCTATAAAACAGCGTAATCCTTTTGTCCTCAGGCCATTGAGTTTCCACTATCAGTCTGTTGAAAGACGCAATATAAGCCAAAAGGTCTTGATTACCTTGTCGCAACGAAAGAAGCTCATTGTCCAAGGCCTGCCCCTGTGAATGTCTTGCGAACAGTTTTTCCATACTGAGCTGAAAAGCTTGAAAATCATGGAGGACCGGATCATGTTGATTTACTAGAGGGATCGACCAGTCTGCCGCATTGCCACTAAGGTACGAAGGCACGAAAGCTACTTTAGCTTGATCAGTTGGAAAGGCTGCTGGCCGGCATAAGAAATGCAACCGGCACTGATTGATAAATACTGCAAACCTCTTTGGGTCACCAGAAAATCGTTCGGGCGGAGCCAGAAGTACATTCCCAGGTAGGTTGATCTGCACTGGATTCATAGAGGATGTAGAAGGAAGATTTCCCCCAGATGCGGGTAAGGGGGTCTGTCCGGCTTGTGACTGTAGCAATTGTCTAGCGAGATCATCTGTTCGCTCCTTGGAAATAATCAGTTCCCTTCTTAGAGCGTTCGTTTCCTGACGGGCTGCATGCACTTCTGCCCTTAGTTCCCCAAGTAACTGGGCTAGCTGGTCGGTATCCGAGGTTTCCATAGCGCCTGGACGGGAGTTTTTTGGTAGGCTTTGCGTTCTGTAACGCTCACCTGATTCCCGTAGAGGCGCCGGTCTTGACTGGGCGTATACCGTATCTTCAAAGGTGATGTGTAACACACGGCTGGCTCTTTGGGCTGGACCTCTGTGCGCTGTATGTCTGACTCGAAGGGTAAGATGTCTGCAGATAGAAAATATGGGATTAAGGAACTGGGTTATTGAATGTCTCTCTCTTCTTCCCTTTCTCTTCTCCTGTAGAACCCCAAAGGTTAACGCTCTCACCTTAGGTAAGTGAACGCTGTGCTCTCCATCTGCCTCGGGGCAGGGTGCTGTAACCAGTTTCTTCACTGGATAAGGGGAGCAGGCCTCTTGACTTCAGAGGACTGCTGTCCGTCGTTTACTGCACGAACGGTAAGTTTCAAGTAATTCTAATGTCTTTAAAGTCTTTAGTAATGATGTCTCTTGTTTTGCAGGGTTCCGGCGATGGCGGATGACGGGCTGAAGTGAGTTGAAGATGGAGCCCGTGTGATGAATAGAAGCGCCTGGAAGCACGTAAGTAAGCGCTTGTTGCCTGCTTCACGATGCGCTCTAACTGTCTTTTTATTTTGCAGGTACAAATTCGGAGCGGCTGCAGGGTGCCGGAATACCCACTGGGTTAGATGTGGAAAGGAGTAATGGCACGTGAGTATTAAAGTTCCCCAATGTCTTTAAACGCACCTTGTTTTGTCTTTCAGATGCGGGATGCAGCACCGAAGGCCTCCGGAGCGTGCGAAGAGTTGGTAAGCTTTTGTCTTTCAGATGCCGGAATGCAGTGTGAAGACCTCCGGAGCGCACGAAGAGTAGGTAAGCCTTTGTCTTTCAGATGCCGGAATGCAGCGCGAGGCGTTGGTGACAGCCGATGGACCAGGTAAGTGAAGAGCTGTCACTGAAGACCGTAATGCTAACCTGCTCTTTCTTGTCTTTATAGGTGTTGCTGAAGACTGGATTCAGGATGGTAAGCCTTTTTCCTTAGGCCCAGGATCAGATGCAGAAGACACGATGATCGTTCTGCTGCAGAGGATGCAGAATAACGCAAAGCAAGATTCATCCATCGGGTGTGGTTTAAATAGCCTCCTGTAGTGCTTAGGTGTCTCCTTCCACAGCCACGCCTAGGTAAGAAAAGAGTTCCTGCTTTCCAGAAGAGTTCCAGTGTTCTGAATCTAGGGAGTGGCTCCTGCCCCACCCAACAGGAAAAGTAGTTCCAAACAGAAGAGGATCAGAGGCTCAACTGGCAGGCAAGTAAGCAGCATGGTCTGCTGCAGGTAAGTCCACCCAAGCATTATGAGCCCGGCGCTTCCAGCGCTGGGACTGGGCATATTTATGAGCCTGGTGCCACTGGCGCCAGGACTGGGTCCAAAAGGTCCCAATTGGGAGTGGTTGGCACTCGGAACCTGGGTTATGGATCTGCTTCCAAGGGAGTTGGGAAAACCCTGACCTTTTGGAAGCAGAGATCATGACACTCACTCTCTCTCTTGTTTCCCTCTTCCCAGAGACTTTGTTCCAGGTTTTCTCACTATCAATTCTCCAACACGCCAGACTCTTCCGGCATCACCCGCGCTCCCCTATCCGTTACACTCGTTCAAGTGTACGGTGTTCAGTAGGACTCAGAG
Source organism: Ambystoma mexicanum (assembly GCF_040938575.1). Lineage (NCBI taxonomy): Eukaryota > Metazoa > Chordata > Amphibia > Caudata > Ambystomatidae > Ambystoma > Ambystoma mexicanum. Next base: position 651,668,242 of record NC_090940.1, on the reverse strand, counting down.
CCCCTCTCATACAGTGAGTGTGTCTTTCTTGGGTTTCGGGTTTCTCCTCACATTCCCATACTTACTCGTTCAGTCTTTTCAGGATCCCCCCCCCCGGCGCTTCGAGAACCAGGCTCACGAGCAGATCCTTACTCCACGCTCACCCTCTCCATCACTAACGACCGTTCAGGTCAGACTCCTGTAAGGATTCTCCTTTCCTCTCCTTTCATAGTTTTCTCACTCTCCTTCATCCATCACTTACCTGTCCTATTTTCTCCTGTAGGGCTTGTGCCTCAACCCATTGAAGATGCACATGTGAAGGGATTCCATCCATCCGAGAAGCCTCCATCCGCTTCATCAGGGTTTTTTCCCCCAGAGGGTTTCCCTGGGGTTCGTGCCTCCCCTCCGTGGGTATTCGAGCTGCGGTGGGGGTGCAGGCTCCTCCTGGAGATTCTTGCTTTCTGCAGTTGCTGCTCCCGTGTTGGCCATCTGACCAGGTTAGTGTGATTGTGAGTTACTTAATATTAACAGTTAGCGACGCCAGTAAAAAAATCCTGGTTACGATCGCGAACATGGAACAGCAAATGCAGCAGCTCATGGCAGCGATGCAAGCTATGACTTTAGCAATGCAGACTCTCAAACATGATAATGCTCAGTTAAAACTACAAGTTGCCCGTGCGTTTTCTGAAACCCCCCCAGTCGCCCTGCCTACTGGCAAATTCGACGGAGACCCACACAAACTGAAAGAATTTTTGGACAGCTGTACAGTCCAATTTACATTTAAGTCCCGCTTTTTTCCAACTGATAAAGACAAAGTAGGGTTTCTGATTTCTCATCTTACAGGTCTGGCCCTTGCTTGGGCTACCCCTTTGGTTACTTCAGGAAATGCCATCTTAGACTCATACCAGGCTTTCTCTAATAGTCTCAGATCAATGTTTAGCCGTCAAGAGATCTCGGTATCCACACAGGAAAGACTCCTGGACCTTAAACAGGGAAATAAGGATCTCATTACATACATTACTCAGTTCAAACAATTGTCCTCCGAAGTAGGCTGGCCTGATGACGGTTTACTGACTCTCTTTCAACAGGGGCTTAATGAGGAATTAAAAGATGAGGTGTCGAAGGTTCCACGACCAGCTAACTTGCCCGAGATGATAACCCTAACTATGCAAATCGATTATCGTTTGAAAGAACGCTCTCAAGAAAGGAGAAAGGGTAAAGGACATCGCTCGCATTTAGATCCGGTTTCAATCCCTAGTAAACCTTGCTCAGCTGAAGAACCCATGCATATAGGCTCTGTCAGAGGACCGTTATCTGCTACAGAAAGAGAGAGAAGAAGGTCCTTAGGGCTGTGTATGTACTGTGGGTCTTCCTCCCACGTGTTACGAGATTGTCCCATAGTTCCTCCCTGTAAGTCCAGACCGCCTCAGTCGGGAAACGGCAAATCCCTGCCGTAAGGGGAACCACGGCAGGAGATCAGCATCAAGGTTCCTCTATCAGAATCGAATCATCTCTTGAACCATCTTCTAGCCAACACCCCATGATTGTACTTTCCTTGACTCTTGTCTTGCATGATCAAACTATTCAAGGGGTTCCTGCTTTGCTTGATAGTGGAGCAGCAGGTAACTTCATCGATGATCAATGGGCAGCAAAAAATGGGTTGGCTAGAATCACTAAGACAGTTACCACCCCCATTCAAGGAGTTGATGGTTCTCCTTTGAGTTCAGGACCTATTCGGGAACAAACCCAACCAGTTACTTGTGTGATTGCCTCCCACCAAGAAACATGGGCTCTGAATATTGTGTTTCCCATTGCATGTTCCAACACACTGTAGGTCTTCATCTTCCCGCTGTGATTACAGATACTCCTGCTGTACCCTACATAGGTCAGTTAGGGAAGGTTCCAGAATGTCACCAATCATTTCATAGAGTCTTCTCAACACCACAGTATCCGACTCTTCCTCCCCATCGTAGAGACGACTGTCACATAGACCTTCTGCCTGACCAACCTATTCCTTTTGGACGCATGTACGTTCTTTCTCAACGAGAGAAGAGTGCGCTCAAGGAATATCCTCAAGCCAACCTCCAAAATGGTCTCATCACTGAGTCAAAATCCCCGGCTGGAGCCTCTTTATTCTTTATCCCGAAGAAGGACACAGAGGAACTAAGACCATGCATAGATTACAGAGGACTCAATAAGATCACCATACCAGACAAATATCCTATGCCTTTAATAAAGGACATTCTAGAAGCTGTGCGGGGAGCTACGTTCTATACTAAATTGGATCTCAGAGGGGCGTATCACCTCATCAGAATTGCTCCCAACGACGAATGGAAAACTGCCTTTCGCAACCCGTTTGGTCATTTCCAATACCGCGTAATGCCATTCGGTCTGGTTAATGCGCCTGCTGTGTTCCAGCGATTTATGGACCATCTATTTTCTGATCTCCTTCTTCATTTTGTCATCGTGTACTTAGATGATATTCTTATTTTCTCCACAACTTTAAAGGAACACATCGAGCATGTCAACCTTGTGTTAAGGCGTCTGCAAGACAATCAGTTATACTGTAAGGCAGAAAAATGCGAATTCCATCAAACACAAATCATGTATCTAGGATTCGTCCTTTCCAAGAAGGGAATTTCCATGGACCCCCGAAAGGTGTCTGAAGTCTTAGAGTGGCCATCCCCAACTACAATCAAAGAGGTACAAAGATTCCTTGGGTTCGCGAATTTTTATCGTAAATGTATCCCCTGTTACTCAGAAATTATACTCCCCATTACCGTTTACTTAAAAAAGGAACAGTCTTTTCTTGGGATCCACCAGCGCAACAAGCCTTCGAAACCTTAAAAGAGTTGTTTACCTCAGCCTCTATCCTGCTCAATCCAGACCAATCCAAACCCTTTATCTTAGAAACGGATGCCTCTCAACATACATTGGGAGCCGTTCTTCTGCAAAGAACGGAACAAGGAGTAGAACGACCTGTGGCCTACCTATCGAAAACTTTCTCTTCCGCTGAAGAACACTGTTCAGTTTTAGAGAAAGAACTGTTGGCTATTAAAAGGGCCTTTGAGGAATGGCGGCATCTGTTGCTTGGGTCCCCCTTCGCAATAGAAGTTCGCACGGATCATTAAAATCTTAAGGCCTTGAAACATGCACAAACTACTAATAGCAGACAAGCAAGATGGGCCCATTTCTTTCTACCTTACCGGATTGAATTTACCTTCCTGCCAGGGAATCAAAATTTGAGGGCGGATGCTTTGTCTCGGAAGAGACCTCACTCTTCCCGGTTTTGTTCTGAAAAGATGTTTCCCAGAGCAACTTTTATCGCAGTCATTTCCGATTTCCTACAACTTCTCAAACAAGAAACAACCAGAAGTCGACGCCTATGCGAGGATCTCGCTCTTACTCATCACCTTAGTAAGAATCAAGAATTATACTTCCACGCGGATCAAGTTCTGGTGCCATCAACACTCCTTCAAACAGAAGTGCTTCGAATGTGCCATGACTCTAAGGCTGCAGGACATCGGGGTGTCCAGTCCACTCTAGAACTCGTGAAAAGACATTTTTGGTGGCCTACAGTTCAATTGGATGTTCAAGACTATGTTAAAGCATGCACTACTTGTATCCAGTCCAAAACCCCACGATCCTCTCCTTACGGGCTGCTCACCCGAATGCCTATCCCAGAGAGACCTTGGCAAAAGATTTCTACTGACTTCATAGTCGATCTTCCACCTTCCTCTCAGTACACGGCCATTATGGTCACCATTGACTACTTGACAAAACTCGCGCACTTCACTCCTTTAGTTAAGATTCCCGGAGAGGTTCAGATGGCTTCAATATTTCTATCAGAAGTGTTTTCTCGTCACTGTTTACCTGAGGTCATAGTATCAGACAGAGGACCTCAATATACCTCACGGTTTTGGAAGAGGGTATGTCACGTTCTTGGCATTAAGAAAGCCCTTACTTCAGGATACCATCCCCAGACCAACGGGCAGACTGAACGCCTCAATCAGACCTTGGAAGGCTACTTACGCTGTTTTGTGTCTGCAGCTCAAGATGATTGGAAGGAACTGTTACCGTTCGTTGAGTTTGCCTACAATAACGCTAAGCACTCTTCCCTCAAGACTAGTCCCTTCTACTGCTCATATGGCTACCACCCATCCTTTGTGCCTACTGTCTCTTCAGCCTCATCTAGTTTCCCCAGTGCCGATGGTTTCGTAGCCGATATTCAGAAAGGACATAGTCTCGCCCGTCTAGCTCTCCAAAATGCCCAAGACCGGGCCAAACGGTATGCGGACAAACATCGCCGTGATATGCCAGAATTGAACGTAGGGAACTATGTCTGGTTGTCCTCTCGATTCCTCCCAAGACATTTGGTTCCTTCCAAATTATCTCCTCGGTTTTTTGGGCCCTTCAAAATATTAACCATGGTAGGATCTACTGCGGTTTGGTTGGCCCTACCACCCTCGTGGTCTAAGATTCATCCAGTTTTTCATTTTTCTCAAGTAAATCTAGCCATTAGGGACCGGTTTTTACGGTCCTCCAAACCATTACCTCCCCCAGTGGTTACTAATACTGGGACTGAATACGAAGTGGCCAACATTTGCGACTCACGTTATTATACAGGTCACCTCCAATTCCTGATCGACTGGAAGGGTTATTCTCCAGCGGAAAGGACTTGGGAACCGGCCTCTGGGGTTCATGCTCCCCTCCTGGTGCGGCGGTTTTTTCGGTTGCAGCATGGAAGATGGGTTCTCCACCCAGGAGGAGGGGGCATACTGTTACACCTTTCCAACGCTGGTCCGTGATCTATAGGAGAAAGATGCTTCATTCTACAAGACGGAGGGCTGCAGAACCCGGCAGAATGAGCCTTAGCGCTCTAGTTGATTCACGCTGTCAGCGCACGCCGGCAGAGAGTCACGTGACCCTATTAAAGGATCATCTATACTCGCCTCTAAGTGTCGCTACTGTTGCCAGAGACGCTCCGTAAGTTCGAATCTAGGGTTAAACCTTTCCTGACCAACTTTCTGTCTTTCGTTGCTCACTCTCTCTCTTCTTTCCCTCTTCCCAGAGACTTTGTTCCAGGTTTTCTCACTATCAATTCTCCAACACGCCAGACTCTTCCGGCATCACCCGCGCTCCCCTATCCGTTACGCTCGTTCAAGTGTACGGTGTTCAGAAGGACTTAGAGCCCCTCTCATACAGTGAGTGTCTCTTTCTTGGGTTTTGGGTTTCTCCTCACATTCCCATACTTACTCGTTCAGTCTTTTCAGGATCCCCCCCCGGCGCTTCGAGAACCAGGCTCACGAGCAGATCCTTACTCCACGCTCGCCCTCTCCATCACTAACGACCGTTCAGGTCAGACTCCCGTAAGGATTCTCCTTTCCTCTCCTTTCATAGTTTTCTCACTCTCCATCATCCATCACTTACCTGTCCTATTTTCACCCGTAGGGCTTGTGCCTCAACCCATTGAAGATGCACATGTGAAGGGATTCCATCCATCCGAGAAGCCTCCATCCGCTTCATCAGGGTTTTTTCCCCCAGAGGGTTTCCCTGGGGTTCGTGCCTCCCCTCTGTGGGTATTCGAGCTGCGGTGGGGGTCTCCTCCGGGAGATTCTTGCTTTCTGCAGTTGCTGCTCCCGTGTTGGCCGTCTGACCAGGTTAGTGTGATTGTGAGTTACTTAATATTAACACCTCCCAGAGAGCCAATAATTGAGGGGCCAGGATGGATTTGTAGCGTTTGTAGAAGTCCATGGGGAGACCATCAGGGCCAGGGGCCTTCCCAGCCGCAAGCGACTTGATGGCCTCTGTTAGCTCTTCAGTGGTGAAGGGGCTTCCAGGGAAGCGGAGGCGTCAGCAGAGAGGACCGAGAGAGGGAGGTTATCCAGGTAAGAGTCGATTTCTGAAACGTGGGGACCAATGGCCTTAGAGTATAGGGAGGTGTAAAATGTTAGGAACTCAGTATTGATATCTTGAGGTGAGGTAGCCAGTGTGCCGTCAGTTCTTTCTATTGCTGGTATGTTGGGGGCTCCAATCTCGCGGTGTGTCAGCCTGGCAAGCATGCGACCCGGTCGCTCACCCTCCCCGTATTGTCTAGCAGCGTGGGGGCTATCTAGGAATTTTACTTCTCGCTCCGCAAGTCTGCGGAATTATCGAGCTCTGAGCCCAATGAAGCCAGTGTGACGGGGAATGGCCCTGGGCATATCGGGATTCCAAGTTAGCGAGGGATGATTCACATTCTGCAATATCCCTCCGAATGTTTTTCAGGATGCCACACCCTTTAGCTATAGCAATGCCCCTGGTGAAGGCCTTGAATGATTCCCAGAGGGTAGCACGTGAGGGTACCGAATCTATATTGAGCTCAAAGAACTCCTGAATGGAGGATTCAAATTCGGAGGCGAAGGTATGGTTAAGTAGAGCATGGGGGCTCATTCTCCACTGTCTCGTTTTTTTCGAGGTCGGGACCCCAATTCAACGATACGACCACCGGGGATAGATCCGAAAGTGTCCTGGGGAGGATGGCCAAGTGGGAAAGGCACCTAATCAGGACGTCTGATAAGAGCCATCTGTCAATCCTCGAATGCGAGTCATGGACAGAGGAATAGAAGGAATACGTGCGTGAATCAGGGTACATTAAGCGCCAGGTGTCAAACGCTGCCAGTCGGGGGAGAGATGTAAGAATCGTGTAAGCTGCTTTTGAGAGCTGGCGGGGTCTGGAGCCAGATCTGTCTAGGTCAACGTCCAAGATCGTGTTGAAGTCGCCCCCCATACAATCGGGATCTGGGAGTAACTCTCTAGGACCGAAGCCAAGTGAAGGTAGAATTCGGGGTTGTCAATATTAGGGCCGTAAATATTTAGGATGGCTACTTCTTGATTTTGCAGCTTGCCAATGATAAGTATATATGTCCCGAGGGGAGTCTACTTGTGAATGGGAACAGCAGAACTTAAGGCTCCTGTGAATCAGGGTGAGAGTACCTCGTCTTTGGGTGGAGTAATTCGTATAGTACCTCTGGGGTCCCCATTGTTTAGCGAATCTCACGCATTGTTCCGAACGGGCGTGGGTTTCCTGGAGGCACAAGACCTGAACACCATGGCGTTCAGCATAGAGTTGTATTTGGTGCATCTTTCTGTAGTTGCCCAGACCCCTCACATTCCAGCTCATGAAGACCACATTGTTAACCGCCATTAGTGTGGAAGGAATGTTTGAGTGTTATCTTGTGTATGCGAGTTGGGCCATGTTCTCTTGAACAGGGCATGTGAGTTCTCTTGTTGCTAATTCTGCGATGTGTTAGTGTGTCATGTGTGGTCTCTCTGGCAGTTGTCAAGTCTTTTTTAACATTATCACCCACCCCTCCCACCCCCACCCACATCCCTCCCCCAACTTGAGGAATGAAACCCCAACCCAACCAAAACAACCACATACTTTTCGGCATCTACGCCTGGGGCCTGTTAGCTGGCCTAGTAGAGGCACATCGGACTGGAGAGCATATAAGGTAGTCATTACTACAGCTGAATTAAAAATAAATCCTAGGTACGTCTCAAGGACTGGTGGGCGAGTCAACAACGGCTACACCAACCGGGGAATGCATTCCTGTACGGACTAGAGGGGACCCCGCCCAAATGAGGCTCTAATCAGGACCCCGGTATCCCGTCCAGGATCTGATGAAACAGTACCGTGTGCACAAAGTGCTGGGGCGGCATTAAGGTGGCAGAAGTTGTTAAACACAATAGAAACATTCGATATAGGAGGACCAGAAAATAGAGGATCAGTTCGACAAGGAACAACAAACTGTAAAAAACAGAACCCAGAGCCGTTATGACCGGCACAGTCTATATTGCGAGCAAGTCTAATTTCGGTCCATCGCTGGCATGAGCTGTCTTAATGCAGATTAGCAACAGGCTAAACCCCAAATACGTTGTCAGGAGGTCAGCCAGGGAAATGTTCATCAAGAAACTTGGAAGCCTCCTCCGGGATCGTAAAGAAAAAGGTTTTGTTAGAGTGTTTGACCCTTAACTTTGCGGGGAACAGCTTGGAGTATTTGACTCCCAAGTCTCAGAGCCTATTCTTCACGGCGACGAAGGTTTGATGCTCCCGCTGCACCGCCATCGAGTAGTCAGGGTAAAGTTGGATCCTAGATGACCCCATAAGGAGCTCTCCCTTGATCCTGGCCGCACATAAAAGGGCATCACGGTCCCGGAAGTTTAAGATCCTAGCTATAATGGGCTGTGGTGGAGCACCAGGTCTGGGTTTTGCGGACAAGGATCGGTGTGCTCTTTCTATTGCAAATTGCGGAGAGAGTTGAGGGTTATCCAGGAGTGTCATGAGGATGCGCTCCACGTAGTTCTCCATGGGCTCCGTGATATTGTCTTTGGGTACTCCGACGATACGTAGGTTGTTCTGTCTCGAACGGGATTCGAGATCATCATTTTTCTTCTTGACCGCGGACACCCGGTTGGTAAGTGTGGAGACTGCCGCACGGAGAGAGCCCAGGTCATCCTCGGGTGCACCCACTCTAGTTTCAATTTCGGCAACTCGACCGTCTGTTCTTTCGATATGGGCTTTTATAGAAGAGATGGTCCCATTCATATCGTCCAATTTGGAGTGGAGTGTAGTGAACCCATCTCAAATGTATTCCAACATCTTTTGTGAGTCGTCCGAGGGCGAGGGGGCCGAAGTGGAGGCCGCCTCATCTGGGGTATCAGGCGCCGACTTGGACGGCGTTTTAGTGAACATGTTTAAAGAACTTTGCTTTTTCCCAGCGCCGGCTCCCTTAGTCATGGCGAGGACTGGTGCAGGGTCCCCAGAGTTAGGAAGAGTGCGGGTGATCTGCGGCGGAGCAACAGCAGTATGCCCAGGGATATCAAGGACAGTGGTGGCGTGGGCTTCAGGATGTTGAGTCTATTTCCCGCTCAAGCCACACTCACAGGCTACCCACAAACCTGCATGCGCGTGGCATAGTAGTAGTTTGTAAGGATTGGCCCTTCCCGGGGACGGAGCGGGCGGGGGATTCACCAGTGGGATAGTTCAGCGGTCATGACCGCCGGGGTGATATATCCTTTAGGGTAGAATCTGTTGTAGCAGTTAGTAATCAAAGGTAGGGTCACAACCCCAGCGGGTGGACATGGAGCCCCCAGTTACTGCATCGTACAGATATCACCACGCCCGCCAAGAGGGTCCAATTCGGCGCTAAATGTGGTCACCCTGCAGCCCCTGGGTACGGCCCATGACAAACAGTAATCCCAGAGTTGAATTCCCAGTTCAATGGGCAATGAGTGACCAGTGGCCATGGACAGGGGGGGCAGCAACCAGCTGCTCCAGCAGTGGAGATGTGCCGGGGGGGATTGCCCCACCGGGCCGCAACAGAGTTAAAAAGCACCCACGAGCCCGGATCTCATGGATGGGTGGGCAGCAAGTGGAGGTGAGCCCTGTTGGTGTACTCTAGTGAGGGCTGGAGCAGTTCCAGGGTATGCAGCCTGGGGAGGGGGAGCCGCAGTGTTCAGGCCCCGGGCCGCCTCACAGCGCACCTGGGAAAGTGATGGCTACAACAATGCGGGCATCGAGCTCCAAAGACGCCCGCAGCGGCTCCCACCCAGGCGGGTGAGGGGGGACCGGGGCAGGTCCACGGCAGCCCCGCCACCGAGGGAGCCGAAAGCTCACACCTCCCCCTCAGCCCCCCCTCCTGCCACGAGGCTCCGATGATGCCGATCGGGGGAGGGAGCAGGAGCAGGCGGAGAAGGGCAGGCAAGCCGCCATCCACACCGAGACAGCCACGGCCGTGAGGACCACCAGTGGCGATCGGTCCAGAGTGCAGGGCCACCAGGAGCGGCAGGCCTCCGTTTCCAGGCGGGGGCAGTCCGGGGCAGTCCTCGGGAGCGGCGACCAGGAGGCCAATGGTCGTAAGAGAGGGCAAGTGTAGGGGAGCACAGCGTGGTCCCTGCCGGGTGCTTGCCGCCCGGCGTGCCGCAAGGCCGAGATGCCCCTCCCCCACAAGGCCGTCCGAGCCAGGGAGCTGGGTATCGAGGAGGCGCCGCACTCGATGAAGCCGCGGCAGGAGGCGAGTCGGGCGTCCGTCGCCCAAACCTCGGTGGCCGTGGCGGGGCTCACAGGGGGTACCCCGGCCCGGGAGTTGGTGTGCACGTCACGTGCAGGCTCAGTCAGTCGCCACAGTTTTTGGGGAGTGGTCCGCTGCAGCTGTGAGGTATTAACAAAGGATTTGCGCTCTCGAGGTCCGGAGCCCTTCACTCAGGCAGCCATCTTGTTTCGGCGCAACAGCACCCCCCGTTCTAGGTATTTATATAGTTGTTTAGTGGTCTTCAACTCAGGAGTGAACCATCTGGGGAAGAGGCCACGGCGGGTTGACGGTTTACAAGAGAGTGTGAGCCGCATTAGAGATGCGTTGAGCCATGAGTCAAAGGCGTCAGGGGTTAGTTGTTTATTGAGTTGGCAAGTAGGTGGTGGAGACTGGAGGAGTGCGTCCGCTAGGTCTGGGACGAATATTAGTCTTTTCCAGCATTTGCGTAGATTCAGTGGTTCAGATTCGAGTACGGGATAGGGGTCGGAAGTTCGAATGGCGAAAGAGAGAATGAAGTGATCGGACCAGATGATAGGGGTGGGAGGGTTTAGATGAATCCGGGTGTTGGAGCTAAAGATGGCATTAAGAGTGTGTCCTTTATAGTGAGTCGGGCCATTTATGTGGGGTTGGAGGTTAATTGCGTCTAAACCGTCAACCAGAGAGTGAGTCATAGGGTTGGGGGGATGTCGAGCCATATGTTGAAGTCTCCAAGAAGGGTGAGGTTGGGATGGTTTAGTTGAAAGGTGGCAATAGAGTCGCAGAGGTTGTTTGCGAATTGTCTATCGTAGCCAGGGGGCCTGTAGATTATTAGGAAGCTGTGTAAGAGCGACAGGGAGAGGGATAGTTTAACGAGGAGTGATTTGCAGGCAGGAATGGAAGGTTGGTTGTCGATGTTTGAGGCGTGGAAGAGAGACTTGAAGACGAATGCTACTCCACCTCCTCTAGTGGGACGGTTCAGTGGGATGAGGGAGTAGTCAGGAGGGAAGGCTTTGCTGGCGATTGGGGCGAAGTTGTCAGAGAACCAAGTTTTGGTGATGAAAACCAGATCTGGTTTGTCAGAGGCGAGGAGGTCAAAGATGGAGTATCTGTTTTTTGCTACGGATCGGGCATTAAATAGGATGCAGTTCACATCGGCGGTCGAGGTTGGTCTCGGAGCAGGAGCGGAAGGGGGTGGTGGCGTAGGGAAAGGGGTGGGGCGGGAGCTGATCGATGGGAATAATGGGCGAGCAGAAGAATTGGCGGTTTCGGGCGAGATTGAGTGGCTCCGTGTGTTAGGATGATTGGGTTTGGCTCGGGGGATTTGAGGGTGGGGTGTGGGCGGTTAGGAGTTTCAGTTGCAGTTGGTGAGAAGTCGAGGGAGAGGGGTTTCAGGAAGGGTGAAGCTACGGGGGAAGGAGGTGATTGGGGGAAGGAGGCGGTGGGTCGAGACAGGGCAGGCGAAGAGTGCTGAGAGATTGAGGGGGACCAGGTACGATTCCTCTTTAGTTTCTTTATTGCGATTGGAGTGTGGGAGAGGGTAGGGGGGTCAGAGGGGGAGAGGGATGCAGCTTCGGTTCTTGCTAAGGCTAGGCGTGCAGTTTTTAGGGAAGGGAAAGGGTACGTTTGGGGGGAAGGAGGGGGTTTGTGGGCATGGCGGGGGGTGGATGCTTGCAGGTCGGGGTGAGCCCGCTATGATAGTGAGGGGAGCGGGCATGGTTAACATAGGCTGGTTGGTGGTGGAGTTTGGGGAAGGAGTGGTCTTAGGGTGGTTGGCTCGCCATCGTGCCCCTCTGGCTTGGTGTTTAGAAAGGCGAATGTTAGCGAGTGCAAAGGAGTGTGGGATGATTTGGGAAGGGGGTGATGGGAGGGAAGGCAGATCGGGAAGTGGGGGCGGTTCATGGTGGTAGTTTCCGACTGACTCTGGTGGAGTGGGTGCACTCAAGTTTGGTATGAGCTGTTAGGTGTAGTCTCAAGTGCAGCTTACAGTTTATTGGACTTTATAAGTTCGGCTGTCTCACTGGCAGTGAGTAGTGGTGAATTCAGGTAATAGCCTGGCTAAGAAGCCGGGTGATATTATTCACTTATTCTAGGTTTTAGTGTACTATTTGTACTAGCTTGCAGATATTAGTCCGTTTTGAAGTGTAGCTAGCCCTAGGATATGCAGATTAGGCGGCCTATTTAGTTGAAACTATAGCACAGTTACGCTGTTGGGTAGGTTTTCTTCTAGTAAGCAAGTAATACAGGTAAGCTATTAAGGAGAAGTTGAAAGTAGCAACAGTCTAGGTATGGTTTGAGTTGGACTTTAGGTGGAGATTGGGAGGGCTTTCTAAATGTAGGTGTACATTCGGCGGGGGCACGCTATTAGGCACATTTCCAGATTCAATTTGCACAGAGATGATATTAGACTATTAGGTGCACTTCTTGCTTCAACTGTACACAGAGGTGATATTAGGCTATTAGGTAGTATTAGGTATACTTCTAGATTTGACTGTATACAGGGAGGGTTTTCGGCATGATTCTAAAGTCAACCTTGCACAGAGGGGTTATTAGGGAGATTAGTCGGTTCAACCAGGCACGGTATTAGACTATTAGGATATTGGGTGCACTTCTAAATTCGACTTTCGGAGGGAGGCTATTGGGCACACTTCTAAATTCACAGAGAGGTTATTGGGCGCATTTCAAATTCACAGAGAGGTTATTGGGCACACTTCTAAATTCAGCTTTTTACAGAGAGGCTATTGGGCGAACTTCTAAATTCAACTTCTAAATTCAACTTTCACAGGTATGCTATTGTGCGTACATCTAAATTCAGCTTTCACACAGAGGCTGTTGGGCGCACTTCTAAATTCAGTTTTTACTTAGAGGCTATTGGGCACACTTCTAGATTCACAGAGAGGCTATTGGGCACACTTCTAGATTTAAAGAGAGGCTATTGGGCACACTTCTAAATTCAACTTTTACAGGTATGCTATTGGGTGCACTTCTAAGTTCAACTTTCAATGGTATGCTATTGGGCGCACTTCTAAATGCAACTTTTCACAGAGAGGCTATTGGGCACACTTCTAAATTCAACTTCTAAATGTACTTCTAAGTTCAACTTTCACAGAGAGGCTAATGGGGGCAGTTCTAAATTCAACTTCTAGATGCACTTCTAAGTTCAACTTTCACAGAGAGGCTATTGGCACATTTCTAAATTCAACTTCTAAATTCAACTTTTACAGAGAGGCTATTGGGCACACTTCTAAGTTCACAGAGAGGTTATTGGGTACACTTCTAAATTCAACTTTTCACAGAGAGGCTATTGGGCACACTTCTAAATTCAACTTCTAAATGCACTTCTGAATTCAAGTTCTAAAAGCACTTCTGAATTCAACTTCTAAGTGCACTTCTATGTTCAACTTTCACAGAGAGGCCATTGGGCACACTTCTAAATTCAACTTCTAGATGCACTTCTAAATTCAACTTTCACCGAGAGGCTATTGGGCACACTTCTAGGTTCACAGAGAGGCTATTGGGCACACTTCTAAGTTCAAAGAGAGGTTATTGGGCACACTTCTAAATTCGACTTTTCACAGAGAGACTATTGGGCACACTTCTAAATTCAACTTTTCACAGAGAGGCTATTGGGCACACTTCTAGATTCACAGAGAGGCTATTGGGCACACTTCTAGATTTAAAGAGAGGCTATTGGGCACACTTCTAAATTCAACTTTTACAGGTATGCTATTGGGTGCACTTCTAAGTTCAACTTTCAATGGTATGCTATTGGGCGCACTTCTAAATGCAACTTTTCACAGAGAGGCTATTGGGCACACTTCTAAATTCAACTTCTAAATGTACTTCTAAGTTCAACTTTCACAGAGAGGCTAATGGGCGCAGTTCTAAATTCAACTTCTAGATGCACTTCTTTTTTTTTTTTAAATTTGGTTTTATTGGTTTTAAGGCAACATAAAGAGAAAGAAAAAAAAAAAAGAAAAAAGAAAAAAAAACAATGAAACATTTCACTTGTTACAGCACTATTAGCGTATGGTTACATTAAAGAAACAGCATTGGAATTTTTTTTTTTCTTCAGTAGATCGCTGCTATATTCAAGTCCGTTCTTTGATTGTAACAGAAAAAATAACATAACCCGTACCCTTCCACCCCCCCCCCCATTGGGACGTGCATTTTTGCGACATCACTTTTTCCATCAATATAACCATAGTGGATAGAGTTTTACCCACTTATCCTGTGGTTCTCTCTGGTTTTGGGGTCAACACCGTTTCTCAATGAAGGCCATTGGGTTTTGTTTTAACTCATGGTCCGGTATCATTATCTGATTGGGAGTCCGTCGTCTCAGAAAGATGTTTACTTCGGAATTCCGACCATAGGGTCTCGCATTGTGGCGCTTTGTTATGTAGTGAAGCAGTGATCGTCTCCATCGTGTAGATGTTGGTGGACAGGCAGATCCATTCTTTCCTACTTGGGACTGTTCTGGATTTCCATTTCGTTACAAGCAACGCTCGGGCTGCGAGGAGTAACTGTGGGGCAAGACCTCTGAGTCTAGTCCATCCGTCCTCGTCCCTCTCTAGTCCAAAGAGAATCAGGCGTGGGTCCGCATCTCTTTGTATGCCATCTACATCTTTGATCCATGTCAGGACTTCTTCCCAAAATACCTTTATGTGTGGGCAGCTCCACCACATGTGCCAGTAGTCGGCTGTCTCTCCACATTCCCTCCAGCATTTTGGGCTCAGTGTCTGGAACATCCGGGACAACTTGAGTGGGTCGTATTGCCAGCGGTGTAAGAGTTTAATGGCATGTGCTTTGTATTGGCTAGAAAGGGATGTTTTGGATGCTGCTCTACACATCAATTCCCATTGTTCAGGGTCTATCTCCTCTCCCAGGTCTCTTCCCCATCGGCTTCTGAGATGTTCCGTGGATCCGTTGCCTGCTTCGATGAGTTCCCTGTACATCAAGGATATCAGACCCTTTAGTTCAGACTTGGAGTCCAGGATTCGTTCGAACGGGGTGAGTTCTCTCTGGAGCTTTTCCTTCCACGCAGGTTTCGTAAGGACTCCTTTTATCTGGATGTATTGGAAAGTGGATAGTGGGCCTATTCCTAGGACTTCTGTTAGGTCCGGAAGAGATATGAAAGTGTCTTTTTTCAGAAGTTGCCCTACTCTTTCAAGGCCCGCCTCAAACCAGGATTGGTATCTACCTACGTCGAGTATTCGGTCATTCATACCAGGGGACCATAAATGGCTCAGTGGAGACGGCCAGGTGGTAATCTTGTTCATTGCTTTGCTTGGTTGCCAGATTGTCCATATGGTACTCAGTATTGGATGGCCCTTGATTTTCCGCTGGATTCTCTTACTAGATGCACTTCTAAGTTCGACTTTCACAGAGAGGCTATTGGCACATTTCTAAATTCAACTTCTAAATTCAACTTTTACAGAGAGGCTATTGGGCACACTTCTAAGTTCACAGAGAGGTTATTGGGTACACTTCTAAATTCAACTTTTCACAGAGAGGCTATTGGGCACACTTCTAAATTCACAGAGAGGCTATTGGGCACACTTCTAAATGCAACTTTCACAGAGAGTCTATTAGGCACACTTCTAGATGCAACTTTTCACAGAGAGGCTATTGGGCACACTTCTAGATGCAACTTTTCACAGAGAGGCTATTGGACACACTTCTAGATGCACATTATCACAGAGAGGCGATTGGGCACACTTCTAGATGCAACTTTTCACAGAGAGGCTATTGGGCACACTTCTAGATGCGAATTTTCACAGAGAGGCTATTGGGCACACTTCTAAATGCAACTTTCACAGAGAGGCAATTGGGCACACTTCTAAATTCACAGAGAGGCTATTGGGTACACTTCTAAAATCACAGAGAGGCAATTGGGCACACTTCTAAAATCACAGAGAGGCTATTGGGCGCACTTCTAAAATCACAGAGAGGCTATTGGGCACACTTCTAAAATCACAGAGAAGCTATTGGGCACACGTCTAAATTCACAGAGGCTACTGGGCACACTTCTAAATTCAGCTTCGCACATGTATAGCATAGTTTCCAAATGGAAGTATACTACAAATATAAGGAGTTTAGACTGGTGATGCTTTGTTAGATGAGTGGTAGGATAGTATGGCGTGAAGTAATTGCTTCTGGCCTCGCCCTTGCCACACTTACTTGTTGTCCGCTTTTTCCTTCTCCTGCGGATACCTGCAGATACTGCTTGGAGCCGTCGCAATAGGAGCCGTCATTTGCCTCGGGGTCCTTAGTCGATGGGCTGTCGGGCAGAGGGCTGCCCTGGGAGGACTGGCAATGAGGGGGATCTCCTTGCCAGGACCAATCAGAGTGGGGAGGTGTGTCAGAGGAGGATACAGCAATGGAGGTGGGGAGGGCCGGGAATCAGGAAATGGGATCGGGGAGGGAGAGGGGGACAAGGGGGATACATGGGGGGCTGGGAGACAGCAGATGCCACCAAAAGGTGGCAAAAAGGCAGCAGACCTTCTAGGCACACTGACCGAGCTCCGATGGTGGAAAGGAGACCGTGAGGGTGTACGGGTCGCTAGACTCGCTTAAGCAGCCTCAATGGACCAATGGGAGCGGGGTGGCCGGGAGCTGGAAGTGGGGAGGGCCGGGAATCAGGAAATGGGATCGGGGAGTGAGAGGGGGTCAAGGGGGATACCTGGGGGCCTGGGGGACCGCAGGTGCCACCAAAAGGTGGGAAAAAGGCAGCAGACCTTCTAGGCACACTCACCGAGCTCCGATGGTGGAAAGGAGCCGGTGAGGGTGTACGAATCGCTCGACTCGCTTAGGCAGCCTCAATGGACCAATGGGAGCGGGGTGGGTGGGAGCTGGAGGTGGGGAGGGCAGGGAATCAGGAAATGGGATTGGGGAGGGAGCGGGGGACAAGGGGAATACCTGAAGGGGCTGGGGGACTGCAGATGCCACCAAAAGGTGGGAAAAAGGCAGCAGACCTTCTAGGCACACTCACTGAGCTCTGATGGTGGAAAGGAGCCGGTGAGGGTGTACGAGTCGCTAGACTCGCTTAGGCAGCCTCAATGGACCAATGGGAGCAGGGTGGGCGGGAGCTGGAGGTGGGGAGGGCCGGGAATCAGGAAATGGGATCGGGGAGGGAGAGGGGGACAAGGGGGATACCTGGGGGGGCTGGAGAACCGCAGATGCCACCAAAAGGTGGGAAAAAGGCAGCAGACCTTCTAGGCACACTCACCGAGTTCCGATGGTGGAAAGGAGCCGGTGAGGGTGTACGAGTTGCTAGACTCGCTTAGGCAGCCTCAATGGACCAATGGGAGCGGGGTGGGCGGGAGCGGGAGGTGGGGAGGGCCGGGAATCAGGAAATGGGATCGGGGAGGGAGAGGGGGACAAGGGGAATACCTGGGGGGCTGGGGGACCGCAGATGTCACCAAAAGGTAGGAAAAAAGCAGCAGACCTTCTAGGCACTTTCACCGAGCTCCGATGGTGGAAAGGAGCCGGTGAGGGTGTACGAGTCGCTAGACTCGCTTAGGCAGCCTCAATGGACCAATGGGAGCAGGGTGGGCGGGAGCTGGAGGTGGGGAGGGCCGGGAATCAGGAAATGGGATCGGGGAGGGAGAGGGGGACAAGGGGGATACCTGGGGGGGCTGGAGAACCGCAGATGCCACCAAAAGGTGGGAAAAAGGCAGCAGACCTTCTAGGCACACTCACCGAGTTCCGATGGTGGAAAGGAGCCGGTGAGGGTGTACGAGTTGCTAGACTCGCTTAGGCAGCCTCAATGGACCAATGGGAGCGGGGTGGGCGGGAGCGGGAGGTGGGGAGGGCCGGGAATCAGGAAATGGGATCGGGGAGGGAGAGGGGGACAAGGGGAATACCTGGGGGGCTGGGGGACCGCAGATGTCACCAAAAGGTAGGAAAAAAGCAGCAGACCTTCTAGGCACTTTCACCGAGCTCCGATGGTGGAAAGGAGCCGGTGAGGGTGTACAAGTCGCTAGACTCGCTTAGGCAGCCTCAATGGACCAATGGGAGTGTTGTGGCGGGAGCTGGAGGTAGGGCGGGGCGGGAATCAGGAAATGGGATTGGGGAGGGAGCGGGGGACAAGGGGGATATCTGGGGGGGCTGGGGGACCGCAGATGCCACCAAAAGGTGGGAAAAAGGCAGCAGACCTTCTAGGCACACTCACCGAGCTCCGATGTTGGAAAACCGGGGCAGATAAAGAGAAGTATGATGGGGAAACTAGAGGGGAGAGAGAGATGGGTGAAAGGGGGATATGAGTGTCAGGGTGGGGAATGGAGAAGAAGTGATTTCAAGGAGGCACGGAAGGAGGAGTAGGTGGGGATGGAGCAGATAGGAAGAGGTAGAGAGTTCAAATGGGGGCAAGGAGCTGAGATGTCATGATCTCTGCTTCCAAAAGATCAGGACTTGCCCGACTCCCTTGGAAGCAGACCCATAACCCCGGTTCCGAGTGCCAGCCAGTCCCAATTGGGACCTTTTGGACCCTGTCCTGGCGCCAGTGGCACCAGGCTCATAAAGATGCCCAGTCCCAGCGCTGGAAGCGCCAGGCTCATAATGCTTGGGTGGACTTACCTACAGCAGACCATGCTGCTTACTTACCTGCCAGTTGAACCCCTGATCCTCTTCTGTTTGGGACTACTTTTCCTGTTGGGTGGGGCAGGAGCCACTCCCTAGGTTCAGAACACTGGAACTCTTCTGGAAAGCAGGAACTCTTTTCTTACCTAGGCGTGGCTGTGGAAGGAGACACCTAAGAACTACAGGAGGCTATTCAAACCACACCCGATGGATGAATCTTGCTTTGCGTTATTCTGCATTCTCTGCAGCAGAACGCTCATCGTGTCTTCTGCTTCTGATCCTGGGCCTAAGGGAACAAAGGCTTACCATCCTGGAATCCAGTCTTCAGCAGCACCTGTAAAGACAAAGAAAGAACAGGTTAGCACTACGGTCTTCAGTGGCAGCGCATCTCTTACCTGGTCCATCGGCTGTCACCAACGCCTCGCGCTGCATTCCGGCATTTGAAAGACAAAGGCTTACCTACTCTTCGCATGCTCCGGAGGTCTTCGCACTGCATTCCGGCATCTGAAAGACAAAAGCTTACCAGCACTTCGCACGCTCCGGACGCCTTCGGCGCTGCATCCCGCATCTGAAAGACAAAAGAAGGTGCGTTTAAAGACATTAGGCAACTTTATTACTCACGTGCCACTACTCCTTCCCATGCCGAATCCAGTGGGTATTCCAGCACCCTTCAGCTTCTCTAAAGCTCCGAATTTGTACCTGCAAGATAAAAGGGACAGTTAGTGCGCATCGTGAAGCAGGCTACAAGCGCTTACTAACGTGCTTCCAGGCGCTTCTATTCCTCACGCGGGTTCGATCCTCAACTCTCATCAGCCCGCCATCCGCCATCGCCAGAACCCTGCAAAACAAGAGATATCATTACAAAAGACTTTTAAGACATTTGAAGTGCCCAGAACTTACCGTTCGTGCAGTTAACGACGGACAGCAGTCCTCTGAGGTCAAGAGTCCTGCACCCTTATCCAGTGAAGAAACTGGTTACGGCACCCTGCCCCGAGGCAGATGGAGAGCTCGGCGTTCACTTACCTAAGGTGAGGGTGTTAACCTTTGGGGTTCTACAGGAGAAGAGAAAGGGAAGAGGAGAGAGGCACCCAATAACCCCAGTTCATTAATCCCATATTTTCTATCTGCAGACATCTTACTCTTCGAGTCAGACATACAGTGCACAGAGGTCCAGCCCAAAGAGCCAACCGTGTGTTACACATCACCTTTGAAGATACGGCAAGACCGGCGCCTCTGCGGGAATCAGGTGAGCGTTACAGAACGCAAAGCCTATCGCAAAACTCCCACCCAGGCGCTATGGAAACCTCGGATACCGACCAGCTAGCCCAGTTACTTGGGGAACTAAGAGCAGAAGTGCATGCAGCCCGTCAGGAAACGAATGCTCTAAGAAGGGAACTGATTATTTCCAAGGAGCGAACAGACGATCTCGCTAGACAGTTGCTACAGTCACAAGCCGGACAAACTCCGTTACCCTCATCAGGGGCAAATCTTCCTTCAACATCCTCTACGAACCCAGTGCAGACCAACCTACCTGGGAATGTACCTCTGGCTCTGCCCGAACGATTTTCTGGTGACCCAAAGAGGTTTGCAGTATTTATTAATCAGTGCCGGTTGCACTTCTTATGCCGGCCAGCAGCCTTTCCAACTGATCAAGCTAAGGTAGCTTTCGTGCTTTCGTACCTTAGTGGCAATGCGGCAGACTGGTCGATCCCTCTAGTTAATCAAGATGATCCGGTTCTCCATGATTTTCAAGCTTTTCAGCTCAGTATGGAAAAACTGTTTGCAAGACATTCACAGGGGCAGGCCTTGGACAATGAGCTCCTTTCATTGCGACAGGGTAATCAAGACCTTTTGGCTTATATTGCGTCTTTCAACAGACTGATAGTGGAAACTCGATGGCCTGAGGACAAAAGGATTACGCTGTTTTATAGAGGTCTACGTGGAGAGCTCAAAGATGTGTTAGCCCAAGTAGTGAATCCCCCGCAAGACTGTTCGGACTATATTGATTTAGTCGTTCAAATTGACCACAGACTGCAGAACAGGAAGGCCGATCGTTCCAAGTTTGATGCTCGAGTATTTTCCAAACCACCAACTCCTACCAAAGGAGTAGACTCCGGGGAACCCATGCAAATAGGGGGCCTGAAAGGACCACTAACACAAAAGGAGTGGGAAAGGAGAAAACAGCTGCAATTATGCCTCTATTGCGGAAACTCGGGGCACTTTCTTCGAGACTGTCCGGTGAAACCAGCCAAGAAGGCAGTAGGAGCTGCAGTTACCAGGGTCACAAACTCTGAGCAGGGAAACAACCTCGCCCGACAAGAATAGAGGTCCTCTTGCCGAGCGTTAAAACCAGTTCCGTGACCTCGCATTTCGTGATACCTATGGTCCTCATTAGCCCTGAACATCCGGATCGATTACATGCGATTGAAGCTTACGTCGACAGCGGTGCCATCGGCAATTATGTGGATCATGAAATGGTTTTGAGGATGAATCTGACTCTTTGTCCAAAGGCTGTAAAGGACGTCATTACTACGGTGGATGGTACGGAGATAGCCTCCGGACCAGTAACGCATACCACCCAAGAAGTGACGCTAGTAAGTCAAGATGGACACCATGAGAAGATCGTGTTCGATGTGATCAAGGCCCCTCAGTTCCAGATTATTCTAGGAATTCCTTGGTTAGAGAAGCACAATCCTCAGATCGATTGGCGAGCAAGAACGGTTCAGTTTCCAGAATGTGTCTCTACTTGTCACCCTCGACCTGGTGTTGCACTGGCAGCAATTTCCTCGGAGGCTCCCCAGTTACCTCCTGAATACCTAGAATTCCAAGATGTTTTCCGGAAGGATCAGGCTAACTCTCTACCTCCTCATAGGTCTTATGACTGCCAGATAGACCTGATACCTGGATCTACTCCTCCTTGTAGTAGAATTTATGCCCTCACCGAGCCTGAGAATCTTCACCTCCGACAATACCTGGATCAATACCTAGCGAATGGGTTTATTCGTCCTTCCAAGTCCCCTGCTTCCTCAGCTTTGTTCTTCGTTCCAAAAAAAGAAGGGGACCTTAGAACTTGTATAGATTATCGCGCCCTGAACCAGATCACCGTTAAGAATAGATATCCGTTACCTTTGATCCCTGAACTCCTGGACCAAGTCAGAAAAGCATGCATATATACAAAGCTGGATCTTAGAGGAGCCTACCACTTGGTACGAGTAAAAGAGGGCGATGAATGGAAGACGGCCTTCCGCACCAAGTATGCGCTATTTGAATATCAGGTCATGCCCTTCGGACTTTGCAATGCCGCCTTTCAATATTTTATGAACGATGTCCTCAGAGAGCTCATAGATGTGTGTGTTGTTGTTTACATTGACGACATCCTCGTTTATTCTTCATCGGAAACTGAACATCGGAAACACGTGAAAATGGTCCTCGAGAGATTGCGTCAACACAAACTTTTCGCTAAGTTGGAAAAATGTGTTTTCAACGTGACTGAAGTTGAATTCTTGGGATTCATACTATCACCTAGCGGAGTGCGTATGGATTCAAAGAAGGTCGATGCAATTCTCAAATGGCCATCGCCATCCTCCGTAAAAGGTGTTCAAAGCATGTTAGGCTTCGCTAACTTTTACCGCAGGTTTATCCCTGAATTCTCTCGAATAGTCCAGCCCATCACCGCCTTGTTAAAGAAAAACAAACGTTTTGAATGGTCTACCGAGGCGGAACAAGCTTTCCAGAATTTGAAGACTAGATTTATCTCTGCACCGATCTTAAAACATCCTCGCCCAGAACTCCCCTACATCGTTGAAACTGATGCTTCGAGCCTTGCCATGGGGGCAGTTCTATCACAAAAGGACCCAGTAACCAATCAGTTGCATCCCGTGGCATTTTGGTCCCGCAAATTCTCGCCTCCTGAAATCAATTACACTATTACTGATAAGGAACTTCTAGCTATCAAGTCCGCCTTTAAGGCTTGGCGGCATTATCTTCTGGGGACCCGACACACCGTTACTGTGATTACAGATCACCGAAACCTGCAATATTTGAAAACCGCAAAAGCTCAATCCTCTAGGCAACTCCGTTGGGCACTATTCTTTGCCGAGTTTGACTTCATAATTACCTATCGACCTGGTACAAAAAACGGTAAAGCTGATGCCCTTTCTCGGATGGGAGTGGAAGAACATTTGATCAATCCTAAACCTGTACCTATCATTCCCGAACAAAGAATTCTAGGTGTAATCGCCACACAATCCATAGAGGAAGTTAAGGATAAAGCCAGGCTACTGGTAACTCCAGCAGACATACAGAATTGGCATCTGCAGGGAAAGGACTTTACGGTGAAGGACAACCTATTATATTTCCAAGAACGGTTATACCTGCCCAGCACAGATTTACAGAAAAAGATAATCTCTTGTTATCACGATTCTTTACTGGAAGGACATCCCGGTATGACCAAGACCTCGGAAAAGATCAAGCGCTACTTCTGGTGGCCGTCTTGGAAAAGAGATATCAGAGACTTTATAATGTCCTGTGGAGTATGCGCCCAAAACAAGAGTCAAAAGGAAAAACCAGCCGGCCTCTTACGCCCTATTGACATCCCGCCTCGCCCTTGGCATACGCTTTCTATGGACTTCATCACCGATCTACCTCCATGCTCCGGATACAATACGATCCTAGTAATCGTGGACCTATTCTCCAAGATGGCGCATTTCATTCCACTCAAAGGCTTACCAACAGCAGCAACTCTGGCCCGAGAATTTCTCGAAAACATCGTCCGACTGCACGGTTTTCCTTCAGTTCTAATTTCGGATAGAGGTAGTCAATTTATTTCTCATTTTTGGCAAAGTTGCTGTCGGTCAGCTCAAATTGATTTGAGACTTTCGACCAGCCACCACCCTCAAACCGACGGACAAACCGAGAGGACCAATCAAACTCTGGAACAGTATTTGCGCTGCATGCTACAACAAACTGAAAAAACTTGGAAAGATATCCTTTGGATAGCCGAATATGCCTACAATAACTCTGTACACTCGGGAACTGGGAAGACCCCGTTTTTTCTTTTATACTGTAGTCACCCTCGAACCTCGGAGTTGGATCCACTCCAAGATCTTGGAACACCAGCAGCAGACCACCTGCATTCTACAATCACCCAAGCCTTTAAGGAAGCCGTTTCTCACCTTCAAAGGGCTAAAGAACAATACAAGAAAGGAGCAGACCAACATCGGAAGGAAGCCCCCCAATATCAAGTAGGAGATCAAGTCTGGTTATCCACCATATATCTACCTCTAAAAGGACCACGCACATTCAACCCAAGATACCTTGGTCCCTATTCCATCACTACCATAGTAAATCCAGTAGCGGTCAAGTTGGACTTGCCCCCTCACATGAAGATACATCCGGTCTTCCACGTCTCTCTATTAAAACCCGTGCAACCTCAAACCCGACTAACTACATCTCCAAAACCTATTCTAGTTGATGGAGAACTCGAGTTTGAAGTCAAAAGCATGCTGGATTCCAAGATCTCCAAATCTAAACTATTTTACCTGATTGACTGGAAAGGCTACGGTCCCCAAGAAAGATCCTGGGAACCTGCAGAATATGTCCACGCGCCTCGTCTAATCAAAAGATTTCATCGAACGTTTCCTAACAAGCCCAAACCCCCGGAGAAGCCCGGTTTGGGAGGGGCCTTGAGGGGGGGTGCTGTCATGATCTCTGCTTCCAAAAGATCAGGACTTGCCCGACTCCCTTGGAAGCAGACCCATAACCCCGGTTCCGAGTGCCAGCCAGTCCCAATTGGGACCTTTTGGACCCTGTCCTGGCGCCAGTGGCACCAGGCTCATAAAGATGCCCAGTTCCAGCGCTGGAAGCGCCAGGCTCATAATGCTTGGGTGGACTTACCTGCAGCAGACCATGCTGCTTACTTACCTGCCAGTTGAACCCCTGATCCTCTTCTGTTTGGGACTACTTTTCCTGTTGGGTGGGGCAGGAGCCACTCCCTAGGTTCAGAACACTGGAACTCTTCTGGAAAGCAGGAACTCTTTTCTTACCTAGGCGTGGCTGTGGAAGGAGACATCTAAGCACTACAGGAGGCTATTTAAACCACACCCGATGGATGAATCTTGCTTTGCGTTATTCTGCATTCTCTGCAGCAGAACGCTCATCGTGTCTTCTGCTTCTGATCCTGGGCCTAAGGGAACAAAGGCTTACCATCCTGGAATCCAGTCTTCAGCAGCACCTGTAAAGACAAAGAAAGA
Source organism: Ambystoma mexicanum (assembly GCF_040938575.1). NCBI lineage: Eukaryota > Metazoa > Chordata > Amphibia > Caudata > Ambystomatidae > Ambystoma > Ambystoma mexicanum. The sequence continues at coordinate 651,643,383 of NC_090940.1, read as the reverse complement.
ACAGGTTAGCACTACGGTCTTCAGTGGCAGCGCATCTCTTACCTGGTCCATCGGCTGTCACCAACGCCTCGCGCTGCATTCCGGCATCTGAAAGACAAAGGCTTACCTACTCTTCGCATGCTCCGGAGGTCTTCGCACTGCATTCCGGCATCTGAAAGACAAAAGCTTACCAGCTCTTCGCACGCTCCGGAGGCCTTCGGCGCTGCATCCCGCATCTGAAAGACAAAAGAAGGTGCGTTTAAAGACATTGGGCAACTTTATTACTCACGTGCCACTACTCCTTCCCATGCCGAATCCAGTGGGTATTCCAGCACCCTTCAGCTTCTCTAAAGCTCCGAACTTGTACCTGCAAGATAAAAGGGACAGTTAGTGCGCATCGTGAAGCAGGCTACAAGCGCTTACTTACGTGCTTCCAGGCGCTTCTATTCCTCGCGCGGGTTCGATCCTCAACTCTCATCAGCCCGCCATCCGCCATCGCCGGAACCCTGCAAAACAAGAGATATCATTACAAAAGACTTTTAAGACATTTGAAGTGCCCAGAACTTACCGTTCGTGCAGTTAATGACGGACAGCAGTCCTCTGAGGTCAAGAGGCCTGCACCCTTATCCAGTGAAGAAACTGGTTACGGCACCCTGCCCCGAGGCAGATGGAGAGATCGGCGTTCACTTACCTAAGGTGAGGGTGTTAACCTTTGGGGTTCTACAGGAGAAGAGAAAGGGAAGAGGAGAGAGGCACCCAATAACCCCAGTTCATTAATCCCATATTTTCTATCTGCAGACATCTTACTCTTCGAGTCAGACATACAGTGCACAGAGGTCCAGCCCAAAGAGCCAACCGTGTGTTACACATCACCTTTGAAGATACGGCAAGACCGGCGCCTCTGCGGGAATCAGGTGAGCGTTACATGAGAGGAGCGGAAACGAGAAGAGGCACAAGGGGCGGGGGAACAGAAAGTAGGAAGAGAACGGCAGATCAGAGGGAGGGTAGGGGGTGTAGAATGAAAGAAGAGAGGAGAGATATGGGGGTGCAAGGTCATGAAGAGATTTAAAGACAAGGCAGAGGAAGTGAAATTTAAGTTAGGAGTGAAAGGGAAGCCAGACAAGGTAAGATAGCGAATTGGAAATGAACTCATGAGGAGAGAGAAAACAGAGAGTACGGATGGCGGAGTGGTAGAGGGATTTGAGGGGGCGAGATGGGAAGCAGGGATTTCGAAGAGGAGAAAAGCACAATAGAAAAGACAAGAGAAGATGAGGGAGGAAATTTAAAGTTTGGTAGCATGGAAAGTGAGAGAAGAGCAGACTTTACGAATATTGAAAAGGTGGTAGCGACATGCGTGAGAGGTAAGAGAAATATGGTGGGTAAAGGAGAGGGAAGAATGAAAGTGAATGCCTAGATTACGAGCATGGGGAGAGATGGGAGATTAGAAGGGGGAAAATGAATAGAAGGAGGGGGAGAGGGAGGAGGAAGCGTGTTGGAGGGAATGAATAAGACTTCAGTCTTATCCGTATTGAGAGAGAGATAAGCTTGGTGTAACTCACATTGCCAAAGCCACAAAGAGAAAGGTAAAATTATATCCTGAAAGGCATTTTAGTTTTTGATGCAGCAGAAAGATAATATGAAGGGAGGATAGTTTATTGGCAACGCGCAGGTCTTGGAAGCAAGACCACGCTGTCAACACTAGTTTGAAACCTGGATCTGCGGTAAAAAATTAAAAAAAAGATCACGCTATAAATACCTGCACTTGCACAATCCGAATGTACAAGTCCTAGTAGAATCGTTTCTTATGACACGAAAAAACAGTGCAATGTGGAACTTATATGTAAATACAACTACGTATAATAACAAGTATCTGAAATGCTGCATGCATTAACTCATCACGGAGCTATTGGAGAGAAATGGTCTCGATGTCCTGTAGAAGATGGTGTCAAAAATCGAATTCTCGAGTAGTCCTGACAAGGTCAGAGTATCCAGAGAACGTCAGGGAAACTGTGACAAATGAATACACAGGGATATGTAAGTGTAAAAGATACGGGTCCAAAGGGGAAATGTCCACACTTTAAAATTGGCTAAATGTAGACACTGCTATATACTAAAGTAAATGGGAGTCAATCAAGTACCTCTGTGCATAGGATTCTAAAGTCCAAGGATCGCCTCGGAAAGGAGTTGCCTTGGAGACAGCGACGCTCGCGTGTAATGCGGCTGCCGAACGTTAGCAGTTATCTAAAGCAGGAGTGGAACTGCAAAGTAGAGCAAATATAAAGAGTACACTGAGCTTGTGACAGATAATATGTGGATTGAAATACCCACTTCTACTAGGCCTCAAAAGGCTTAAAAGGCTTACTATCGCATCCCTATTTTATCTGCAGACGCGGTACTTGTGGGCAGGAATCGGCGAGCAGGATCTCTGCGCGATCATTACCAGGGAGACGATCTACGCTGGAGTTACAGGCCGCCATATTTGTAAAGTGATATGGTAGTTAAATAGAAATAAATGAGGGCACTCAACTAACTGCGCGTCGCTAGCCTCCATCTTGGAAAGGTGAAGGATGTAATGTACCCCATAGGGTGTAGTGCAAGAATTCTATCCGATGGTGGAAAAGAGCCGGTGAGGGTGTACGAGTCGCTAGACTCGCTTAGGCAGCCTCAATGGACCAATGGGAGCGGGGTGGGCGGGAGCTGGAGGTGGGGAGGGCCGGGAATCAGGAAATGGGATCGGGGAGGGAGAGGGGGACAAGGGGGATACCTGGTGGCTGGGGGACCACAGATGCCACCAAAAGGTGGGAAAAAGGCAGCAGACCTTCTAGGCACACTCACCGAGGTCCGATGGTGGAAAGCAGCCGGTGAGGGTGTACGAGTCGCTAGACTCGCTTAGGCAGCCTCAATGGACCAATGGGAGCGGGGTGGGCGGGAGCTGGAGGTGGGGAGGGCCGCGAATCAGGAAATGGGATCGGGGAGGGAGAGGGGGACAAGGGGGATACCTGGGGGGGCTGGAGAACCGCAAATGCCACCAAAAGGTGGGAAAAAGGCAGCAGACCTTCTAGGCACACTAACCGAGCTCCAGTGGTGGAAAGGAGCCGGTGAGGGTGTATGAGTCGCTAGACTCACTTAGGCAGCCTCAAAGGACCAATGGGAGCAGGGTGGGCAGGAGCTGTAGGTGGGGAGGGCCGGGAATCAGGAAATGGGATCGGGGAGGGAGAGGGGGACAAGGGGGATACCTGGGGGTCTGGGGGACCGCAGATGCCACCAAAAGGTGGGAAAAAGGCAGCAGACCTTCTAGACACACTCACCGAGCTCCGATGGTGGAAAGGAGCCGGTGAGGGTGTACGAGTCGCTAGACTCGCTTAGGCAGCCTCAATGGACCAATGGGAGTAGGGTGGGCGGGAGCGGGAGGTGGGGAGGTCCGGGAATCAGGAAATGGGATCGGGGAGGGAGAGGGGGACAAGGGGGATACCTGGGGGTCTGGGGGACTGCAGATGCCACCAAAAGAAGGAAAAAGCAGCAGACCTTCTAGGCACACTCACCGAGCTCCGATGTTGGAAAACCGGGCAGATAAAGAGAAGTATGATGGGGAAACTAGAGGGGAGAGAGAGATGGGTGAAAGGGGGATAAGAGTGTCAGGGTGGGGAATGGAGAAGAAGTGATTTCAAGGAGGCACGGAAGGAGGAGTAGGTGGGGATGGAGCAGATAGGAAGAGGTAGAGAGTTCAAATGGGGGCAAGGAGCTGAGAGGAGCGGAAACGAGAAGAGGCACAAGGGGGCGGGGGAACAGAAAGTAGGAAGAGAGCGGCAGATCAGAGGGAGGGTAGGGGGTGTAGAATGAAAGAAGAGAGGAGAGATATGGGGGTGCAAGGTCATGAAGAGATTTAAAGACAAGGCAGAGGAAGTGAAATTTAAGTTAGGAGTGAAAGGGAAGCCAGACAAGGTAAGATAGCGAATTGGAGATGAAGTCATGAGGAGAGAGAAGACAGAGAGTACGGATGGCGGAGTGGTAGAGGGATTTGAGGGGGCGAGATGGGAAGCAGGGAGTTCGAAGAGGAGAAAAGCACAATAGAAAAGACAAGAGAAGATGAGGGAGGAAATTTAAAGTTTGGTAGCATGGAGAGTGAGAGAAGAGCAGACTTTACGAATATTGAAAAGGTGGTAGCGACATGCGTGAGAGGTAAGAGAAATATGGTGGGTAAAGGAGAGGGAAGAGTGAAAGTGAATGCCTAGATTACGAGCATGGGGAGAGATGGGAGATTAGAAGGGGGAAAATGAATAGAAGGAGGGGGAGAGGGAGGAGGAAGCGTGTTGGAGGGAATGAATAAGACTTCAGTCTTATCCGTATTGAGAGAGAGATAAGCTTGGTGTAACTCACATTGCCAAAGCCACAAAGAGAAAGGTAAAATTATATCCTTAAAGGCATTTTAGTTTTTGATGCAGCAGAAAGATAATATGAAGGGAGGATAGTTTATTGGCAACGCGCAGGTCTTGGAAGCAAGACCACGCTGAGCAACACTAGTTTGAAACCTGGATCCGCGGTAAAAAATAAAAAAAAAGATCACGCTATAAATACCTGCACTTGCACAATCCGAATGTACAAGGCCTAGTAGAATCGTTTCTTATGACACAAAAAAACAGTGCAATGTGGCACTTATATGTAAATACAACTACGTATAATAACAAGTATCTGAAATGCTGCATGCATTAGCTCATCACGGAGCTATTGGAGAGAAATGGTCTCGATGTCCTGTAGAAGATGGTGTCAAAAATCGAATTCTCGAGTAGTCCTGACAAGGTCAGAGTATCCAGAGAACGTCAGGGAAACTGTGACAAATGAATACACAGGGATATGTAAGTGTAAAAGATACGGGTCCAAAGGGGAAATGTCCACACTTTAAAATTGGCTAAATGTAGACACTGCTATATACTAAAGTAAATGGGAGTCAATCAAGTACCTCTGTGCATAGGATTCTAAAGTCCAAGGATCATCTCGGAAAGGAGTTGCCTTGGAGACAGCGACGCTCGCGTGTAATGCGGCTGCCGAACGTTAGCAGTTATCTAAAGCAGGAGTGGAACTGCAAAGTAGAGCAGATATAAAGAGTACACTGAGCTTGTGACAGATAATATGTGGATTGAAATACCCACTTCTACTAGGCCTCAAAAGGCTTAAAAGGCTTACTATCGCATCCCTATTTTATCTGCAGACGCGGTACTTGTGGGCAGGAATCGGCGAGCAGGATCTCTGCGCGATCATTACCAGCGAGACGATCTACGCTGGAGTTACAGGCCGCCATATTTGTAAAGTGATATGGTACTTAAATAGAAATAAATGAGGGCACTCAACTAGCTGCGCGTCGCTAGCCTCCATCTTGGAAAGGTGAAGGATGTAATGTACCCCATAGGGTGTAGTGCAAGAATTCTATCCGATGGTGGAAAAGAGCCGGTGAGGGTGTACGAGTCGCTAGACTCGCTTAGGCAGCCTCAATGGACCAATGGGAGCGGGGTGGGCGGGAGCTGGAGGTGGGGAGGGCCGGGAATCAGGAAATGGGATCGGGGAGGGAGAGGGGGACAAGGGGGATACCTGGTGGCTGGGGGACCGCAGATGCCACCAAAAGGTGGGAAAAAGGCAGCAGACCTTCTAGGCACACTCACCGAGGTCCGATGGTGGAAAGCAGCCGGTGAGGGTGTACGAGTCGCTAGACTCGCTTAGGCAGCCTCAATGGACCAATGGGAGCGGGATGGGCGGGAGCTGGAGGTGGGGAGGGTCGGGAATCAGGAAATGGGATCGGGGAGGGAGAGGGGGACAAGGGGGATACCTGGGGGGGCTGGAGAACCGCAGATGCCACCAAAAGGTGGGAAAAAGGCAGCAGACCTTCTAGGCACACTCACCGAGCTCCAGTGGTGGAAAGGAGCCGGTGAGGGTGTACGAGTCGCTAGACTCGCTTAGGCAGCCTCAATGGACCAATGGGAGCAGGGTGGGCAGGAGCTGTAGGTGGGGAGGGCCGGGAATCAGGAAATGGGATCGGGGAGGGAGAGGGGGACAAGGGGGATACCTGGGGGTCTGGGGGACCGCAGATGCCACCAAAAGGTGGGAAAAAGGCAGCAGACCTTCTAGACACACTCACCGAGCTCCGATGTTGGAAAACCGGGGCAGATAAAGAGAAGTATGATGGGGAAACTAGAGGGGAGAGAGAGATGGGTGAAAGGGGGATAAGAGTGTCAGGGTGGGGAATGGAGAAGAAGTGATTTCAAGGAGGCACGGAAGGAGGAGTAGGTGGGGATGGAGCAGATAGGAAGAGCTAGAGAGTTCAAATGGGGCAAGGAGCTGAGAGGAGCGGAAACGAGAAGAGGCACAAGGGGGCGGGGGAACAGAAAGTAGGAAGAGAGCGGCAGATCAGAGGGAGGGTAGGGGGTGTAGAATGAAAGAAGAGAGGAGAGATATGGGGGTGCAAGGTCATGAAGAGATTTAAAGACAAGGCAGAGGAAGTGAAATTTAAGTTAGGAGTGAAAGGGAAGCCAGACAAGGTAAGATAGCGAATTGGAGATGAAGTCATGAGGAGAGAGAAGACAGAGAGTACGGATGGCGGAGTGGTAGAGGGATTTGAGGGGGCGAGATGGGAAACAGGGAGTTCGAAGAGGAGAAAAGCACAATAGAAAAGACAAGAGAAGATGAGGGAGGAAATTTAAAGTTTGGTAGCATGGAAAGTGAGAGAAGAGCAGACTTTACGAATATTGAAAAGGTGGTAGCGACATGCGTGAGAGGTAAGAGAAATATGGTGGGTAAAGGAGAGGGAAGAGTCAAAGTGAATGCCTAGATTACGAGCATGGGGAGAGATGGGAGATTAGAAGGGGGAAAATGATTAGAAGGAGGGGGAGAGGGAGGAGGAAGCGTGTTGGAGGGAATGAATAAGACTTCAGTCTTATCCGTATTGAGAGAGAGATAAGCTTGGTGTAACTCACATTGCCAAAGCCACAAAGAGAAAGGTAAAATTATATCCTTAAAGGCATTTTAGTTTTTGATGCAGCAGAAAGATAATATGAAGGGAGGATAGTTTATTGGCAACGCGCAGGTCTTGGAAGCAAGACCACGCTGAGCAACACTAGTTTGAAACCTGGATCCGCGGTAAAAAAAAAAAAAAAGATCACGCTATAAATACCTGCACTTGCACAATCCGAATGTACAAGGCCTAGTAGGATCGTTTCCCTCTCCCCCATCCCCTTGCCTTGTTATGCCTTGAGACATACACGTGTGTAGGCACATTAAAATGTAACCATTACATTACATTTACATTACATTACAAGAGTGCAAAGAGGCTGCCCTTTTGAAAGGTGAATGTTCAGAGGAAGAATGCCTTGGTTACTTAGAAGTGCTGAGGGGCACTAAAGTGCATCTTGTCTTTTCTGAAAAGTTGTTCCAAGTCACAAAGAAGCAAACTGTTGAAGCTGTAGTTTATGTTGATGTTTCAGAAACACCAATGGCAAAAAGGCTGCCCTTCAGAAAGGTGACTGTTCAGAGGAAGAGTGCCTTGCCTACATGAAGGTGTTAAGGAACACTCATGTGAATCTTGTCTTTTCTGGAACACTGATAAAAGCTACAAAGTTGTAAACTGTGGAAGTTGTGAGAAAGGTAAGAGGACCCAAACTTGGGACCCTCCCGTCCCCTGCACACTTACTACAGGTGCCCCATAGGGCGTTCAAACATATAGCCATACAAATGTCATGTAAATTATAAATGACAATTTATTTGGCGTAGACAAAATGTGCAGAGAGGCACTATCAATTAAAAGAAATTATTTGTTACATTCAACATATTTAGATGCGAAAAAAAGACAAATGACGCAAATAGCGATGTCCAATTGTGTTGTGGCCGACGCGTTTCGAGGATTCCCTCTTCTTCAAAAGGGCCTAATTGGACTAGTTTGAACAATTAAAAGAAACAGAAACAGAACAATCTATAAATCTAAAGAACAGCAGGTAGATATTACAGAAAAACAGATATAAATATGATACAACGGTAGTCAGGAGCAAAGCGATTGAGCCATGGTTCAGGCGAAAGTAATTCCAGTGCTATGAAGGTAGAAGACCTTGTGGGGGTCACCATCGAGGTACCAAACAACACAGTCTTAATAAAAATGACTAGAGGTAGAAATGAAGAGAACCATAACCCGCATATTCAGGAGGGGGTGGTATCAGAAAATACACCAGGAAGGTGGTATAAAGATTACTGATTAAGTGAACTAAGGTTGGTAGTAAAGTGATTAATGAGTGCTCATGGATCAATTCCGATCATGGAGACGGGGGTGGACAAAATAAAATAAAAATAATAATAAAAATAAAATAAAGGACGCGATCAAAATGAAGTAACATAGGAATACAACTCACCGCTAAACATTGTAGTATTCCACGCCTATTCTATGATGGCGTCCGGTCGAAAGGACAAGGTTTCAATTACCCATGTCATGCAAGACAAATGAGTGCTGTGGGAAAACAGTATGGTGTTAGACGAGATAACAAGGTCCATATAGTAGTGACAGGTAGTGCGGGATGGACAATCCCATAGACTTAATCTACGCTCTAACTCATTAGAAGTGAGGTTAAACAGATGTGCTAAACTGGCACTAACCAACTGTATTCCAAATAGGCTCTTATGACACGAAAAAACAGTGCAATGCGGCACTTATATGTAAATACAACTACGTATAATAACAAGTATCTGAAATGCTGCGTGCATTACCTCATCAAGGAGCTATTGGAGAGAAATGGTCTCGATGTCCTGTAGAAGATGGTGTCAAAAATCGAATTCTCGAGTAGTCCTGACAAGGTCAGAGTATCCAGAGAACGTCAGGGAAACTGTGACAAATGAATACACAGGGATATGTAAGTGTAAAAGATACAGGTCCAAAGGGGAAATGTCCACACTTTAAAATTGGCTAAATGTAGACACTGCATTATACTAGAGTAAATGGGAGTCAATCAAGTACCTCTGTGCATAGGATTCTAAAGTCCAAGGATCGTCTTGGAAAGGAGTTGTCTTGGAGACAGCGACGCCCGTGTGTAATGCGGCTGCCGAACGTTAGCAGTTATCTAAAGCAGGAGTGTAACTGCAAAGTAGAGCAAATATAAAGAGTACACTGAGCTTGTGACAGATAATATATGGATTGAAATACCCACTTCTACTAGGCCTCAAAAGGCTTAAAAGGCTTACTATCGCATCCCTATTTTATCTGCAGACGCGGTACTTGTGGGCAGGAATCGGCGAGCAGGATCTCTGCGCGATCATTACCAGGGCGACGATCTACGCTGGAGTTACAGGCCGCCATATTTGTAAAGTGATATGGTAGTTAAATAGAAATAAAAGAGGGCATTCAACTAGCTGCGCATCGCTAGCCTCCATCTTGGAAAGGTGAAGGATGTAATGTACCCCATAGGGTGTAGTGTAAGAATTCTACCAAACCAGAAGGTTAAGTGGTAGAAGTAAGTAAAACGATTAAGGGGCCCAAAAGCACCCGGAAGGATATTAATAAAGAAAATTGTAAAATGTAAGGAACGTAATGTCAAAAATGATCTCCAAAATAGGAACGGAGTGCTCAACCAAATGAATATGGAAGAATAGAATAGAATAGAATAGAAGACAGTGATGCATACAAAGAAGGGGACATATAGGGGGGATTATGTAGAACCGGGGCTGACCGGATTAGCAGAGATACCAGGCGGCTCAATGGCTTACTATTGACCACTGCATTATATCATACAGCCATATTTATCAGAATGCATAATTTTACATACAGACAAATTCACTGCAATAATGGTTAAGTAATTAACAGCGAGGTTCATAGATGTAGCCACCAATGAAGAGTAATACATAGCACAGGAACATAAATCATGATGTTCTATGATGTGATTGTACAAGAATACTTAGAGATGCAAATTCAAGGGAGCGGGCAATTAACAGATACAGCTACAGCAGATACGGGACACAAATCTAGATATTCTTTGATGTAATTATCTAAACATGCTTAGAGCTGCAAAGTCAAGGGATTGAACAATTACTGGGTACAGATATGTATAGATTGCAATACTTGTAAATTGCGGTGTCAATATAAAAGTCAACAAGAATGGTCTTTCAAGTTCAAGCAGTTGAAAAATGTATTAGTCATACATAGATCACTTTTCGATCACATGGAAATCTACGAGATCAAGTCTTTAAGATACAAAAACATGTCAAGATTGGTCAGGATAAGTTGCCTAAATTCAAAATGGGTTGGTGTGCCACATCATTGAATGTGCCCTTTATTTATAAGAAACAGCTTAGGGAAAATTCCTCATTCAAACCCTTAGGTTGTAGGGTATCTAATGTATGTATCCAGTATTTCTCTCGTTGTGATAGAAGAGATTGGTAGTTACCGCAACTTAGTGGTCATTTGACAATTTCTACCACTTGAAATTTAATTTGGGCGATAGTATGTTGGTGTTCAATGAAGTGTCTCGCCACAGGGGATCTAAGATTCTTACACCTGATGGTGGATTTGTGTTCAGAACATCTCTCTTTCACAGGTCACGTTGTTTGACTTATGTTTAGTTTAGTTTAGTTTAGTTTAGTTTATTATTTGATAATGCGCTCCAAACCCAGGGGTAGCCGGGCGCAGCAGATACAAGAATATTTAAGCTTGAGTTACATGCATAGGAAACATACAGAACATAAACAGCGATACAAGAATACAGGGCGTAAGAAGGACTGTTATTGAGTAGCAGGGCAGTCGGCTAGTAGTAGCACCTGCCTTAGCGCCTCAGCGCTGAGTGTTAGTCGTCATTAGTCCAAAGCCAACTTTTCACATTGCGTCTGAATCTGGTGTAAGGTAGATTAGTTCTCAGTGCAGAGAGCAGTGGGTTCCAGGCATGGGCAGCTTTAACAGGGAAGGTTATTCCACCCGCTTTGGATAGTCTAAATCTGGGTGTTTCAAGTAGTAGGTGGTTAGAAGCTCTAGTATGGTAAGTATTAGATTTTCTAGTCAGTCTAGCCGCAATGTAAGGGGGTGCAGTGTTATTCAGGCCTTTGTAGGTGAGGGATAGCGTCTTGAGGAGGACTCTATCACTAATTTTTAACCACTGGTAGTCTTTCCTAATGTTAGAGATATGGGCTCTACGGGGTATGTCCAGGGCTGCTCTTAGCGCATTGTTCTGGAGTATTTGCAATTTTTTTATGACTGTTTTGCTGGCACCCGCATATGTACAATTTACCACAAGGGAATTTTAGCAAGTAGATGACTCCTGTTGAAAGGCAGGTGGCAAAATCCTTGATTTTAAATTTCTTGCCTGTTTGGGGGTGACATATTGTTTCACCTTGGATCACATTATTGCATTTAGTGCAATTCAAGCAGGGGAAAGTCCCTTTTTTCCTAGTGCGCAACACAAGTTGCTTGTCTTTGGCAGGTCTTTCTGCTCTCATAAGTTTATCTTTTCAATTTCGTCCACGTTTGAAGGCCATCATGGGCGCATTGGGGAATAATTTCAAGAGATCACAATCATTATGCAGAAAGGTCCAGTGCTTTCGCAGCATTTTACTGATTTGGAAACTCTGGCGTGAGTACTTGGAGATGTATAGTAGTGGTGTTGACTTAGCCTTGACTCTCGGAATTCGAAGTTGCTCCTTCGTGAAAGTGGCCGATCTATTGCGAGCTTCTCCTGTGACCGTCTCTGGATTACCCCTGGATTCTAATCGTTCAATGAGAAGTGAACATTCTGAGTCCAGACCAGCTGGATCAGAGATGATTCTCTTGAGTCTCAACATTTGGCTATATGGGAGACTTTTCAACATAGATTTTGGATGAAAACTACTGAAGTGTAGAAGATTGTTGACGTCTGTTGGTTTGTGATAGACCGTAGTGTCGATGTTACCCTCCTTAATCAGTAGACTCACATCTAGGAAATGTAATGATGGTTCTCCTATTTCCATGGTGAATTTGATTGTATTGTTTACTGAATTCAAATATTCCCTAAAGAGGTCCAGTTCAACTCGCGTCCCACACCAGATTCCGAAGATGTCATCTATGTATCATTTCCATAGTATGATCTTCAATGACCAATATGGATGATCCAATACATTTTCCTTTTCAAATGTATACATGTATGTATTAGCATACACAGGTGCCATGGCCTGACCCCATGAAGGTGCCTGAGGATTATGTATAGTATTTGTCCTGAACGCGGAAGTAGCTGTTATGCAGTATTATTTCAATAATTCCACGACAAATTCCTTGTTCCCTAGCACTTATCCCTTCAGCATGGGGGATTGAGGTGTATAGGCTGCATACATCCATGCTGAAAAGGATGCAGCTTGTATCTAGAGCTAAAATCTCCTGTAAGCAGTTTAGAAAATCAGTAGTGTCTTTTAGATAGGTTGGTATTTCCTGGATTAAGGGTTGAAGTAATCGATCCACATATATAGCCAATGGATCAAACACGCCATCAGTGCCTGCTACTACAGGTGTTACGCTGTCCCCTCATTCTGTCCCTATTTCACAAACATCTAGGTCAAACAATACTCACACTCTATCTAGGACAGGCAACACTCACAATACACCAGTTACCCCAGTCAGGTTTCCATTCCATGTCACTCACAGTGGACGGGTGTCACGTGAGCGAGTTTACCCCAAGGGCCACATATGCAGACTCAAGGGTTCCCCATTCCTTCACTGGCGTCTGCCATGGCGTCTGCAGGAGGGAGCTCGCAGGCGCCGGCTACAGGACACTGTGCGCAGAAAGTCAATTCCGCGATTATAGAGACCATTGAGATCAAAACAACGCTCACGTGTCGCGTCTGCGGGTCACGTGACGCGTTCATCGCGGATCAGGTGACGCGGAAGCCTCGCTACTTAAGCGTTGAACTTCCGCACGTCCGCGCTTCACAGCTGTTCTTTGGAGGACTCTGTACGGCGTTTGGATACCTTGTGTTTCACGGCTCTTGACTCTTGGACTATTTTCGAATTTGCTTTGCTCACGTCTTTTTGCTCTGTTTGCTGGATCATCTCGAACTCGGAACGCCTTTTGGGCTGTCTCGGATTACCCTGAATTGGACTTGGCATTTTTTTCCTCTTTGCTGCATTACGTTATCAAGTACTTTGGATTTTGGTCCTTTTGTTTCATCAAGTTACAGGAGGGCAAGTTGGGTTATAACCCAGCCTATAGTTCTTCTCCCTACTGTCATCGGGGAAACCAGCTGACGTGCCCCTCCACGGAATTATCAACCATCATAGGATTCTGGGCTTCCTCACCCATCAGCTTAGGTAAACCCTGCTCTTTATTCTGCTTGTTTGCTTGTACTGTGCTCAGTTGATTGCTAATAAAGGTTTTCCTTTACAGCTGCCTTGGGTTTCAACATTTTCCGTAGTTCCGGGCTTCAAGAACTACTCACCTGTGGCCTCAATGATCGCATAGGGAGTAATCTTGTATTCTCTCTCTGTGGTACTTGGGGACGGAGGTTTCAATACTCTTCACGACAATCAAGCAACCTGACAGACTGTGAAGCCATTCTTTGTCGTGCAGAGTATGCAGGGTGCCACGGACGACCCCATGGCAGCTATGATTCAAGCGATCACAGTACTAAGAGCGGACATGGCTGCAGCCACCACAGCCCTTCACCAGCGCTACTTCTAAGGCTGCCTTTCTGTTATCACATTTATCTGGTACAGCCGCTGCTTGGGCCAACCCACTTCTTGAGAACAATAACCCGGCATTATACGACTTTGACCTCCTGGTGACAGAAATGTCACGTGTCTTTGACACCCGCCACAAAGCCCAATCCAGGGACCTAGAACTATTAGAATTACATCAAGGCAGGGGAACACTCATTGAATATATCACAAAATTCAACCAACTGTCAGCCGAGACTTCATGGCCTGAGAGCAAGAGGGCCGTGGTATTCTACAAGGGTCTGAACAACTCTATGAAAGATGCATTATCAGTAGTTCCTTCCTTGCCCACAGCGTTCCCCGATTTAGTGGATCTGGCTCTCCAGGTCGATGCCAGGCGCTCAGAACGGAAAGCTGAAGCTGGTTTTCTGGTTCTATCCCTTCTGCAGGATCCTCTCATTTCGAGTCTGTTTCAGAACCTATGCAAGTGGGAGGTCTACGTAGTCCTTTAACCTCCACGGAAAGGGAGCGCAGAAGGGTGGACAATGCTTGCTATTATTGTGGGTTGATTGGTCACTTTGTGAAAGAATGTCCACGTCGCCCAAAGGCTAAAGCTCAGGGTTTTCGGGCAGCTCGACCATAGATCCGGGGGTGGGTTTGAGCGCTATAAGTCACTCCCCGGACCAGGTACCTGCGTTTGGCACCATCAGACCTGTGATGGTACATGCATTGTTACTGTTACGTCTCCCGTTGCTCGCCCCATTAAGAATCACACAACCACAAGCCCCACACCACACCTAACAACAAGAGCAGTCCCTGTACATAGAAAGAACCAGCAGTTTGCCTGGCATAGGAGGACACCAGCCTGTAGCCCCGGCGTCTACCGTCCTTTGTTTCGCTGGCAGTTACCATGGAGGCACGCTCACGGCTGGTCACGCCCACGGACACTCCCACGGCAACGAACATCCAGCGTTCCGTGACCACGTGATCACGTCACGTCTCACACGTCCGTGAGACACATCACGTGGTTACTTAATCAGTTTAAAAGCATCCTGGCAATGTGGGTACAGAGCTTCATAGCTGATCTCTTGAGGATTGTGTAGCGCCTTGGTTTACCTGTTTCTGATCACGGATTTTGCGACCTCGGACTGTACTTTGGATTTGTCTTGCCTGCCCCTCGGATTTCTGTTATTTGGATTCCACCTTGTTTTCCCCGGCACCTTGACCTTGGAACTCTCTTGGACTGCTTTTGGATTATCCTCTCTGAATCTAGAATCTTGGAACTTGGTTTTTGAACTTCCTGCCTTACTGGTCCATCTACATCAGACCCAGGTGTGTCCCAGCTTCGAGCCGTGCAGAACGCTTCTTTCACCACCAACAATCTGTGGCTCATACCACATTTAGGACACCACTTGCAACACTCCTGGGTAAGCCTTGTTAATACTGATTGTTACCTGCTACCCCTATCAATTGCACTGCTCCTGTTTAACCATTAACTATTGCCTTGCAGCGGTCAGGGGTCCTTCCGGCGTTTCTGCTACCTGATTGACGGCTCAACACACCTGTGGCCTCAAAGATTGCACAGACAGTGTATCCTTTCTGTCTGTGCGGTACTTGGGGACGGAGGTTCAATAATCTGCACGACCATCAAGATCAGAACAGACTGTGAAGCCTTCCTGGTCGTCCAGAGTATGGATACCTCCTCCGGGGACCCTGTGGCCGCTCTAATGCAAGCGGTTGCGGCCCTTAGGACCGACATGGCCGCAGCCACAACGGCTATCCACCATAGACTTGATGCCCTACAAAGCACACGTGCCCCCTTGCCCGCAGATGCCGAGTTTGGCGACCCCACCCCCCCAGATCCGTCTGCACATCCGTCCACAGCATCCACAGTCCCCACTCCATGGGTCCTTCCAACCTCCTTTCCTCTTGCTGCCCCCGAACGTTATCAGGGGGATCCCAGGAAATATCGTACCTTTCTCAACCAGTGCAAACTTCACTTCTTGTGTAGACCCCAGCTTTTTCCTGACTCTGTTACCAAAGCAGCTTTCCTTCTTTCTCACCTGTCAGGTGTAGCGGCCATTTGGGCGAACCCATTATTAGAGAGTGATCACCCTGCTCTATACAATTTCGATCTACTGGTGACAGAAATGGCAAAGGTTTTTGATAGCAGGTATAAGGCACAATCCCGAGACCTGGAATTGCTTGATCTTACACAGGGTAAACAAACTCTGATTGATTACATCACTCGTTTCAATCAATTGGCTGCAGTGACCTCGTGGCCTGAAGAAAAGAAAGCCATAGTGTTCTACCGTGGTCTCTGTAGCCACATGAAAGAAGCTCTTTCTGTAGTGCCGGCTCTTCCCTCAGTCTTCCCTGAGTTAGTGGATCTGGCCCTACAGGTGGATGCTCGCAGGTCTGAGAGGAAAGCAGACGGCTTTTTCCAATCAGACACTCCCAGCCCCATCCGTCTCTGTTCCGGAACCCATGCAAATCGGTGGGATCCGGAGTCCCATCACTCAGGCCGAACGGGAACGTCGTAGAACCAACAACGCCTGTTTCTACTGTGGTACTTTAGGGCACTATGTTAAAGAATGTCCTCGCCGCCCTAAAAATAAAACTTCGGGTTTTCAGAAGGCTCGCCCCTAGGCATGGGGGTACGGGCGAGTCCTTCTCTGACCCCCAATGAACCTGTATTCGGTCCCATCAGACCGAATACGGTCCAGGCCCAGCTGAAGCCAGCCGGAGATTTGGTACACTCAGTACAGATTGTGATTGACTCCGGGGCCACTGGCTGCTTTATTGATATTTCGCTGGCTCATGACCTTAATCTACCCTTGATCAAGAAAAAGTATCCAGAGCCGGTACAAGCAGTCGATGGTACCTCACTTGTCTCTGGTCCCATTGAGTATCAGACCGCTCCCATGTTAGTGTTGATTCAGGGCACGCACCAAGAGGCGTTAGCGTTCGACCTCATTTCCACGCCACAGTTCGGTATCATTTTAGGCATTCCATGGCTTAAACAACACAATCCCTTGATTAATTGGGGCAGTGGACAGGTCACATTCGAATCTGAAGTTTGCCAACACTTCTGTTTGATCGAGTCCGCTACGATTTCATCCCCGGCCACTGTCCTTGGGGCTATGGCCTCCGCCAGCCTTGAGGAGACAGATCCATCTATGAACGTCCCACACACTGTGGGGGCCATTACAGCTGGGATTCCCACTGTCTATCATGAATTCCAAGAGGTCTTTGACAAAGTCACGGCAGAAGGCCTACCACCACATTGACCCTATGATTGCCCCATTGATTTGGTTCCTGGGGCAACTATACCAAAGGGCAGAACATACTCCTTATCTCCATCGGAAGAGTTAGCACTCAAGGAATACATCCAACAAGCCCTACGCTTAGGTCACATACGACCCTTTAGCTCTCCAGCTGCTAGTCCGATCTTTTTTGTGCCCAAGAAAGAGGGTGACTTACGTCCCTGTGTTGATTACAGATGATTGAACGCCGTTACCGTCAAGAATCAGTATCCTTTACCCCTCATCTCCACACTATTAGACCGACTGACCAAGGCATCCATCTTTACTAAGTTGGATCTTCGGGGGGCGTACAACTTGGTTCGTATGCGTAGCGGAGACGAGTTGAAAACGGCATTTTGTACTCGACAAGGGCTGTTCGAGTATACTGTAATGCCTTTCGGTCTCTGCAATGCCCCCGCTACGTTTCAGCGTTTTGTTAACGAGGTGTTCTCTGACGTCTTAGACGTTTTTGTTGTGGCCTACCTAGACGACATATTGATATTTTCGTCCTCACTGGAGGAACACATAGGCCAT
This sequence comes from Ambystoma mexicanum, assembly GCF_040938575.1. Lineage (NCBI taxonomy): Eukaryota > Metazoa > Chordata > Amphibia > Caudata > Ambystomatidae > Ambystoma > Ambystoma mexicanum. Next base: position 651,625,935 of record NC_090940.1, on the reverse strand, counting down.
GTCACAGAAGTCATGACTCGGCTAAAAAGACATTCCTTGTACGCCAAACCTGAGAAATGTGTATTTCATACTAGGGAAGTAGAGTTCCTAGGCTTTCTTATTACACCTGGAGGTCTATCCATGAACATGTCCAAAGTCCGTGCCATCATCGACTGGCCCGCTCCAACCTGTCTCAAACAGCTTCAGTCATTTTTGGGCTTTGCCAACTTTTATCGGCGTTTCATTGCTGGTTTTTCATCCATTGTTTCACCACTGACTGCCTTGACCAGTCCTCGGGTCCAGTTTTGTTGGATCTCAGAACATCAGCGTTCTTTTGAGACACTCAAAGCTAGATTCACCACAGCTCCTGTACTACAGCATCCCGACCCCAAACTCCCGTTTGTTGTGGAGGCCGATGCCTCTTCCTTTGCATTAGGCGCAGTGCTCTCCCAACCCTGTCCCTCCACGGGTCAGTTGCATCCCGTAGCATTCCACTCAAGGAAATTTTCACCTTCCGAGTCCCACTACACAGTTACCGAGAAGGAGTTGCTGGCCATTAAGGATGCATTATTGACCTGGCGACATCATCTCATTGGGGCCAAACATCAAACCGTGGTTTACACAGATCACAAAAACCTGCAGGACCTGGCCTCCCTTAAATGTTTGAACAGCAGACAAGTGTGTTGACACCTGTTTTTTGCCGCCTATGACTTTGTGGTAAAACATAGACCAGGACTTTCACATGGTAAGGCCGATGCTTTATCTCGCTCGCCCGGAGGGGATTCTTTGCCCCTATACCCAGATACTCTTCTGAACGAAGGTCATGTTATATGCATTTGCACTCCTCCTCCCTCCATGCTAACTCTCATCCGACAGTGGGTTTCACATAATCCACAAGTACTAACAGAATGGGATTTGGTACTTCAGGAAGGGTTGCCCTTCATACAGGATAAGTTATTCCTCCCCACTAGCGATGTACGTAACCAGGCACTTGCTTGGTCTCACAATGCGGCCATCAATGGGCACCCTTGACAGTATCGCACTTCGGAGTTACAAAAGCGATGGTGTTGGTGGCCATCTATGAGACGTGACGTGCAACATTACGTAAACACTTGCTCCATCTGTGCACAGTGCAAGACACGCAGGGGTCATCCCGTGGGTCTCCTTCAGCCCCTACCTATTCCTCCCAGACCATGGCATACAGTCTCTATGGACCTCATTACAGATTTGCCTCGCAGACAAGGGTACGACTCCATCTGGGTGGTAGTCGATTCCTATACTAAGATGGCCCGTTTCATTCCTTGCCACGGGATTCCCTCAGCCCCTGTACTGGCCCAACTATTCTTCAAGTCGATCTTCTGTCTCTTTGGTCTTCCACAAGTCATTGTATCCGATCGCGGTACACAGTTCACATCCCATTTTTGGCAGGCCCTTACCAAGATCCTTGGCATTGATGCACGCTTCTCCTCAGCCTACCACCCGGAGAGCGATGGCCAGACCGAGAGGGTAAATCAGGCTCTCGAACAGTACCTGCGATGCTTGACCCTTCAGTACCAGGATACATGGTTGAACCTACTCCATTTGGCCGAATTTGCATACAACAATGCCTGGCATTCGTCCACCGGGTTCTCCCCCTTCTATTCGCTCTATGGGCAGCATCCTCGCTCTCTTCCCGATTTTCCTTCCTCCTCCACTCCCGCCGCCATTCTCTGTGCGCGGGATCTGCAATCTATCCATGCCCAGACATTGGTTCATTTGCGGGAAGCCCAAGCCTCTATGAAAACCAAGGCCGACAAGAAACGAGTGGCGGCTCCTGTTTATCAGGTTGGGGACCGTGTTTGGCTGTCAACTCGTCATTTGCGGATTCCTGGTTGCCGGAAACTGTTGCCCCGGTTTGTCGGTCCCTACAAGATTTCACATGTTCTGAACCCAGTAGTAGCCTTACGACTCTCTATTCCTTCTTCCTGGCATATCCACCCGGTGTTTCACACTTCCCTTCTCAAGCCCTGTCTTTCTGCCACCCGGATGGTCCGATCTCCTGCCCCTGTTTCTGTGTCCTCCCCGGATACGTATGAGATCAGTGCTATTCTGGGTTCTCGTCTCTGCAGGGGTCGTCTCCAGTATCTGGTTGACTGGTTGGGGTATGGCCCTGAAGAACGCTCCTGGGTTCCCTCCCGGGACGTCCATGCCCCACGTCTGGTTGCTCGCTTTCATCGAGATAACCCGTCCAGCCCACAGGGTCGTGGGCCTTTGGGGGGGGGCTCTGTTACGTCTCCCGTTGCTCGCCCCATTAAGAATCACACAACCACAAGCCCCACACCACACCTAACAACAAGAGCAGTCCCTGCACATAGAAAGAACCAGCAGTTTGCCTGGCGTAGGAGGACACCAGCCTGTAGCCCCGGCATCTACCGTCCTTTGTTTCGCTGGCAGTTACCATGGAGGCGCGCTCACGGCTGGTCACGCCCACGGAGACTCCCACAGCAACGAACATCCAGCGTTCCGTGATCACGTCACGTCTCACACGTCCGTGAGACACATCACGTGGTTTAAAAGCATCCTGGCAACGTGGGTACAGCGCTTCACAGCTGATCTCTTGAGGATTGTGTAGCGCCTTGGTTTACCTGTTTCTGATCACGGATTTTGCGACCTCGGACTGTACTTTGGATTTGTCTTGCCTGCTCCTCGGATTTCTGTTATTTGGATTCCACCTTGTTTTCCCCGGCACCTTGACCTTGGAACTCTCTTGGACTGCTTTTGGATTATCCTCTCTGAATCTAGAATATTGGAACTTGGTTTTTGAACTTCCTGCCTTACTGGTCCATCTACATCAGACCCAGGTGTGTCCCACCTTCAAGCGGTGCAGAACGCTTCTTTCACGACCAACAATCTGTGGCTCTTACCATATTTAGGACACCACTTGCAACACTCCTGGGTAAGCCTTGTTAATACTGATTGTTACCCGCTACCCGTATCAATTGCACTGCTCCTGTTTAACCATTAACTATTGCCTTGCAACGGTCAGGGGTCCTTCCAGCGTTTCTGCTACCTGATTGACGGCTCAACACACCTGTGGCCTCAAAGATTGCAGAGACAGTGTATCCTTTCTGTCTGTACGGTACTTGGGGACGGAGGTTCAATAATCTGCACGACCATCAAGATCAGAACAGTTACAACCCAATATTGAGGTCTCACATTCAGTAACTGTCATCATCGAATCTGGTGCCACTGGCAATCATATCGATATCAATATGGCCCACACACTTAATCTCCCTCTTATCACCAAGACCCGACCAGAACCCGTACAGACCATTGATGGGAGTTCGTTAGTTTCTGGCCCAGTTAAACAGCAGACAGCCCCTCTCACTTTGGTCATACAAACTAACCACAAAAAACCATTAGCTTTGACCTGATCTCCATGCCCCAATACAGCCTTATTTTAGGCATCCCTTGGTTGCGTCTGCATAATCCTTTGATCAATTGGAAGACCGGTTCTGTGTTTTTTGAGTCAGAAGTTTGCCAGGAGTTTTGCCTTACTACACCTCCTACTGAGAGCACTCCAGCCCAACTCCTCAGTACTGTTTCACAACTCACTTTGGAACCTCCTTCCGTCCCCTTGGCAGACACGCACATTGTTGGTCTTGTAGCAGAGACAATTCCGGAGCCCTATCGGGACTACCTGGACGTCTTTGATAAGGGATCATCAGAAATCCTTCCACCTCATAGGTTGTACGATTGCCCTATTGAATTACTACCAGATTCTGTAGTCCCAAAGGGTCGTATTTATTCGCTATCTCCCACTGAGGAACAAGCCTTGAAAGCTTACATTCAAGAGTCCCTACGTAAGGGTCACATACGTCCATCTTTGTCTCCAGCAGCCAGCCCCATCTTCTTTGTCCCAAAGAAGGAGGGAGACCTTCGCCCATGTGTTGACTACCGACGCCTAAATGCCATCACCAAAAAGGACAGGTATTCTATACCTCTCATCACACCCCTATTAGATCGCCTCACGCATGCTTCAGTATACACTAAGTTGGATCTCAGGGGTGCGTATAATCTAGTACGTGTGAGAAAGGGTGATGAGTGGAAAACGGCCTTTTGTACTCGTTACGGGTTATATGAATATTTGGTCATGCCTTTCGGCCTTTGCAATGCGCCTGCTATATTCCAGCGCTTCATGAATGAAATATTTAGCGATATTATAGATGTATTCATGGTGGTCTATCTGGATGACATTCTCATTTTTTCACGTTCTCAAGAGGAACACATCTGACACGTAAGGGAGGAACTAAAACGTTTACGCATGTTCTCCCTTTTTGCAAAACCCGAAAAATGTCAATTCCACACTGACAACATTGAATTTTTAGGGTTCCACATCACTCCTGATGGTCTCACTATGAACCATGCCAAAGTCAAGGCGGTATTGGAGTGGCCAGTTCCCACCAACCTTAAAGCATTGCAGTCTTTTTTGGGTTTTGCAAACTATTATAGAAGATTCATTTCTGGATTTTCCTCCATAGCAGCACCTCTTACTCTTTTGACCAGGCCTCTAGTTCCATTCAATTGGTCCAATGATCAACAGCTTGCATTTGATACCCTAAAAGCTGTGTGTCAGGAGTGGCACTCTATTAAGAGTGGCACAGGACACCCAGAAAGGGCTTGGGTGGTTGTGCCAAATAAAGTGGACAGATAAGAACACACACAGCGGAAAGGAAAGAGAACGAAGAGTAAGCAAGAGTAGCAAGGGAAAAGATACAGAATGAATACCCTCTTGGGGTGTATGCAGATATAGGAAAAGAGAATTCCACGAACCTTGGAAATACTCTAGACTTCTGCACAGTTTGCTATAACAGAGGCCCATGCTGATTGCTCATGACTTGGAACAGCAGCTCTGGGTGTCTGTAATGTAGAAACAGGACAAGGGAAGGGGCAGAGGTTGACTGATGGGAACCAACAGACAAGCTCTGTACAAAAGGGTCTACAAACAGTACAAGAGAAGATACTACAGACAAATCCAGTAAAGGAGGTGATAGCAAACTAGCAGAAGGAAATGAAAGGAAAGTCGTGTAACAGGGTAGGATAGCAGAGGACAGTAAGGAGCAAGGTAGAGAGCTCAGAGGAGCAGGAAAGCAGTGAGTAAGCCCACAGGGGTAGGACTGTAAGCTAGAACGCCCAGAGGAAAAGGGCTTAGGGCAGCAGAGTAAAGCAGACTGCACGGCAAGGATCCCGTAAGGGCCGGGCAGAAAGGAGTGAACCCTGAGGGACAGGGTCGCTGAACGTAGAAGGTAGCAGAGGACTGTAGAGAGCTGCTAGGCCGAGAACCCAGCGGAAAAGGTAGGTAGTAGGCAGCGGAGCGTGATAAACTGCAAAGTAGGAAGGCCCTGAGGACAAGGGCTGTAGGTAGCCAGAGAGAGGTAGGCTGCAGAGCAGGGAGCCCCAGAGGACAAGGGCTAAGGCAGCCGGAGTGAGGCAGGCTGCAGAGCAGGGGAGCCCAGAAGACAAGGGCTGAAGGCAGCCGGAGTGAGGCAGGCTGCAGGGCAGGGAGCCCAGAGGACAAGGGCTGAGGCAGGGAAGCAGCAGAGCATGATCAGCTGCAATGTAGAGGGTACGCAGGGCAAGGGCGGAGGCTGGAAGCCAGCAGAGCGTGATCGGCTGCAATGTGGAGAGCCCGGCAGGGCAAGGGCGAAGGCTGGAAGGCAGCAGAGCGTGATCCGCTGCAATGTGGAGAGCCCGGCAGGGCAAGGGCGGAGACTGGAAGGCAGCAGAGCGTGATCGGCTGCAATGTGGAGAGCCCGGCAGGGCAAGGGCGGAGGCTGGAAGGCAGCAGAGCGTGATCGGCTGCAATGTGGAGAGCCCAGCAGGGCAAGGGCGAAGGCTGGAAGGCAGCAGAGCGTGATCCGCTGTACTGTGGAGAGCCCGGCAGGGCAAGGGCGAAGGCTGGAAGGCAGCAGAGCGTGATCCGCTGCAGTGTGGAGAGCCCGGCAGGGCAAGGGCGAAGGCTGGAAGGCAGCAGAGCGTGATCAGCTGCAGTGTGGAGAGCCCAGAGGAGCTGGGCTGTGAGGCAGGGAGCCTGGAAGGCTATGGCTGGAGGCAGCAGGGTGGAGCAAGCAACAAGGCAGGGTCCAAGCAGGAGTGAAGGTAAGCAGCATACAAGATCCGTAGAAAGAACCAAAAGGTGGAGGAAGAACTCTCAGATGCAAGAGGCTGAGCCACTGCAGGCAGCAGCCTTTATACTGCCTAGCCCAGCACAGAGGCAGGCTAATTGGTTGCACCTGGCTAAACACACCTGCAGGCAATCGGCCACCTCCCTTTCTGTTCCTGGGCTGGTGGAAGCAGGGCAAGTCTCTAGGGCTTCTGGGGGGTGTAGTTCCATTGATAACCAATAGGAACAGCCAGGAATCAATGCTTGTAGCCAGGTGCATTATGGTATGCGTAGTTTGTTGGAAATAATAATTAAGCAGCAAAGTCTCGCAAATGGGAAATAAAGTTTCCAAAGTAAATATAGATAGATCCAAGAGTCTGTTGTAAATAAATGATAAACATATAGTCCAAATTGAGCGTAAATGGATGCGCCCATGGCGCAGGCATGACACTGTGTTTACCACTGCTCCTGTCCTCCAACACCCTGACAGTGATCTCCCTTTTATAGTTGAGGCGGACGCGTCCTCGTTCGCCTTAGGGGCAATACTATCTCAAGAGGGTGTCTCTACTGGACGCTTGCATCCAGTCGCCTTTCATTCCCGGAAGTTTACACCCACAGAGAGTCACTATACGGTGATCGAAAAGGAACTTCTGGCAGTCAAAGGAGCTTTCCAAGTCTGGCGTCACCATCTCCTGGGTGCAAAACATCGGGTGACGGTCTTCTTGGACCATCAGAATCTTCGTGATCAGCTTCTCTAAAATGCTCAAATAGCAGACATGTTAGGTGGCATCTGTTTTTTGCCGCTTACGATTTCCAGATCATGCATCGCCTTGCTACCATTCATGAAAAGGCTGATGCTTTGTCTCGCTCTCCTGAGGGGGTTTGCAGTACCTAGTGGATTGGAAGGGTTATGGCCCGGAGGAGCGCTCATGGATTCCTGCGGGTGATGTTCATGCCCCTCGTTTGGTTTCCCGTTTCCATAGGGACAATCCGTTGTGCCCACGGGGTCGTGGGTCTTTGGGGGGGCTCTGTCACGCTGTCCCCTCATGGGCCACATATGCAGACTCAAGGGTTCCCCATTCCTTCACTGGCGTCTGCCATGGCGTCTGCAGGAGGGAGCTTGCAGGCGCCGGCTACAGGATGCTGCGCGCAGAAAGTCAATTCCGCGATTATGGAGACCATTGAGATCAAAACAACGTTCATGTGTCGCGTCTGAGGGTCACGTGACGCGTTCATCCGTCTTACTCGCGGATCAGGTGACGCGGAAGCCTCCGCTACTTAAGCGTTGAACTTCCGCACGTCCGCGCTTCACAACTGTTCTTTGGAGGACTCTGTATGGCGTTTGGATACCTTGTGTTTCACGGCTCTTGACTCTTGGACTATTTTCGGATTTGCTTTGCTCACGTCTTTTTGCTCTGTTTGCTGGATCATCTCGAACTCGGAAAGCCTTTTGGACTGTCTTGGATTACCCTGAATTGGACTTGGCATTTTTTTCCTCTTTGCTGCATTACGTTATCAAGTACTTTGGATTTTGGTCCTTTTGTTTCATCAAGTTACAGGAGTGCAAGTTGGGTTATAACCCAGCCTACAGTTCTTCTCCCTACTGTCATCGGGGAAACCAGCTCACGCGCCCCTCCACGGAATTATCAACCACCATAGGATTTTCGGCTTCCTCACCCATCAGCTTAAGTAAGCCCTGCTCTTTATTCTGCTTGTTTGCTTGTACTGTGCTCAGTTGATTGCTAATAAAGGTTTTCCTTTGCAGCTGCCTTGGGTTTCAACATTTTCCGTGGTTCCGGGCTTCAAGAACTACCCACCTGTGGCCTCAATGATCGCATAGGGAGTAATCTTGTATTCTCTCTCTGTGGTACTTGGGGACGGAGGTTTCAATACTCTTCACGACAATCAAGTAACCTGACAATAGGTCTTAGGGGAGGATTTTTGTTATCTTTGTGGACCTTTGGTAGGCCATAGAAAACAGGCGTGATTGGGTGTTTATTTATTAGGAACTGACACGTTTTTTCGCTGATCCAATCATTTTCAAATGCTTTGTGAATGGCTTTCTCAATGATGACTTTGATTCTGTGTAGTGGATCACTGTTAAGATGGAGAGGCAGAGGTTCAGAAGGCCAGCCTAGTTTCTTGGAACAGGGCAACCTTGTCATGATGCCTACCTCCAAGGAGCCAGGTCCGACCCAGCAACCCCAGAGGCAGGCATCATTCCCCCCAGGGAAGTGCCAGCGGGCCCAAGCTGGGGCCCTTTGGACACAGTCCTGGCGCCTTAGGCGCCAGGCTCATGTTGGACCCCTGTCCTGGCGCCTTAGGCGCAAGGTTCATAAAGCTAGACATGTGTTCAAGTGTTTTAATGTGCACTTACCTGATGCAGACCATGCTGCTACATCCAGGCCCTCTTGAGGCCTGAATGGAACTACTTTACGTGTGGGACTACTTTCCACCTGGGTGTGGTCGGGGAAGGATACATACCTGATCGGTGGAAGGATACATACCTGGAACTTCTCCCAAAGCTATTTAAACCACGCCCGATCAGCAACTCACACTTCGCGTTGTTCTGCTTCTCGCGGCTGGACGCTCACCGTGTCAGCTCCTGCATCTGGACTTCAGCCACGCCTGTCAGCATCCTGGGTCGCCTGCAAAGGGAGATAAGAGAGAATTGGGGAGAAAGAAGACCTTATCTGCTAAAGCTGCATCACGGAGACATCACACCGACGATCCTGAAGGGGAAGACATCATTTTAAAAGCATTTCGCTTCGATCGCTGCAGCGCTGCATTTCACTCACCTTTCCTGGGCACCTCCATCTTCAGCAGCGATCATCCGGATCTGCACCCACTTTCCAGAGCCTAGAGAGAAAAGACAAGAAAACAAGGTGAGAGAAGGAGGGGAAATAGGAAAAGCTCAGTTTCCTTCTAAGTCTTACCTGTTGGGTCATTCCCATTTCATTTCGGGTCCTGCCGCTTCCTGGCATTCCGGACCCCGGCCCCTATGGGGAAAAAAGACAAAGACATTGAATGAGCGAATGCAAAGACATTACCTGAACGCTCATCCAGAATTTACCTGTTATTTACTGGAACTGCACGTTTCACTTCGGGTCGGCGCCATATCTCCGGCATTCCGAACCCCGGCCCCTAAGGGGAAAAAGACATAAGCATTAGCGCTTGCTGCAATAAGACAATGAACATTATTATTAAGCTTGAACTTTTGAACTTGCAACAGAACTCTTACAGCGCCTCACCTGAATAGTCAAGCTTATTTTGAACTCCCATCAAACCTCAATCCAGTGAAGTAACTGGGTTTCAACGCGCCCCTGCATCAGAAGCAGGATGGAGAACTCATCCTTCCAGACCCTAAGGTGAGACTTCACGGGGAATCGTGGAAGGGTATCGTGGAGGGTTGGAAGGGAGTGGGAGGCTTGAGCATAATTCCGCCAGTAGGTAATACTCTCTTTTCACGCACAGGGGAATATTCCTGCGAGCCAGAAAAGCCAGAGTAGAGGGGCCCTTCCTGTCCATCATCAGAGTCCTGCGCTTCACCATTGAAGAAGCATCAGCACTCGAAGCCAGACCTGCGCCTCCGTGGGAATCAGGTGAGCGTGACAGAACGCGAAGCATACCCACAATTTCCCACCCGGGGGCTATGGAGACTTCCGAGACAGATCAGCTGGGCCAGCTTTTGGGGGAAGTACGGGCAGAAGTGCACTCAGCCCGCCAGGAGACTAACGCTCTCAAAAGAGAACTGATCCTATCCAAGGAAAGAACTGATGACCTGGCCAAAAGGTTATTGCAGGCCCAGGCAGGGCACACTCCTTTACCTAATTCCGGAGGTACTTCCACATCAATGGGTTTGAGTAACCCGGTACAAATTAATCTACCTGGACACATGCCTTTGGCCCCGCCTGAACGTTTTGCGGGGGATCCCAAGAAATATGCCGTCTTTATGAACCAATGTCGTTTACACTTTCTATGCAGACCCGGGGCCTTCCCTAACGACCAGACCAAGGTAGCCTTTATACTATCTTACCTCAGTGGCAGTGCTGCCGATTGGTCTATTCGATTGGTAAATCAGGATGATCCCATTCTCCAGGATTTTCAGGGCTTCCAGGCCAGCATGGAAAGATTGTTTGCTCGACACTCGCAAGGACAGGCCCTTGATAACGAACTGCTATCCTTACGACAAGGTAATCAGGATCTCCTGTCCTACGTTTCCACCTTTAATAGACTGGTTGTGGAAACTGGATGGCCAGAAAACAAAAGGATCACATTGTTTCATCGAGGCCTGCGCGGAGAGCTTAAGGATGTTCTAACTCAGATAGTAGATCCACCCCAGATCTGCGCAGACTACATAGACTTGGTGGTTCAACTTGATCACAGACTTCAAAATAGAAAAGCAGATCGGTTCAAGTACGAAACCCGAGTACCGATCAAAACCCACGCAAACTCCAAGAGTACCGACGTATCCGAACCTATGCAAATCGGTGGTGTTAAAGGACTATTAACGCAGAAGGAACGAGAGAGAAGGCGGCAAATGCAACTTTGTCTGTATTGCGGGACTTCCGGTCACTTTCTTCGAAATTGTCCGGTTAAAACACCTAAGAAGGTGGTTGGAGCCACTGATAACGATTTATTGACACCTGATTCGGGAAACGACCGAGCCCGACAAGCGTAGGGGTCCGCTTGCCGAGCTTGAAAACAAACTCTTTGACCTCGCATTTTGTCATGCCAATGGTGCTCGTGGACCCAAAACAGCCTCAGCAGTTGCATGCTGTAAAAGCATACATCGACAGTGGAGCTATTGGAAATTACATAGACCGTGAATTGGCTTCCAGGATTAAGCTCCCTCTCCGACCGAAAGTAACCCAAGATGTCATTACTACAGTAGATGGAACCGAAATAGCCTCAGGGCCTGTAACGCATTCCACTGTTGAAATGACACTGGTGGGTCAGGATGGACATCGGGAAGCAATCGTGTTTGATGTGATCAAGGCCCCACAATTTCAAGTAATTCTTGGAATTCCTTGGTTAGAAACACAGAATCGACTGGCGAGCAAAGAAGATAAGTTTTCCTGATTGTGAACCAACTTGTTATCCAAGAAATCCAGTTATGGGTCTAGCCTCAGCAACTTCCACCCCTGTACAGCTACCGTCAGAATACCAAGAATTCCAAGATGTTTTTCAGAAGGAACAGGCTAACACGTTACCTCCCCATCGGTCTTATGATTGCCAAATCGATCTGGTACCCAATGCTCAACTACCTTGTAGTAGGATTTATGCTCTTACGGAACCTGAGAACCTGCATTTGCGTCAGTATTTAGATCAGTACCTAGCCAATGGTTTTATTCGCCCGTCCAAGTCTCCTGTCTCCTCAGCTCTGTTCTTCGTGCCGAAATAAGAGGGCGACCTTAGAACGTGTATAGACTATCGCGCCCTAAATCAAATAACGATTAAGAATCGTTATCCTCTGCCCCTGATCCCTGAGCTTATCGACCAGGTGAAAGACGCTTGTGTGTACACCAAGTTAGATCTCCGAGGAGCTTATCACCTGGTGCGTATAAAAGAAGGTGACGAATGGAAGACTGCATTCCGCACCAAATTTGGGCTCTTCGAATATCAGGTGATGCCCTTTAGTTTGTGCAATGCACCTGCCGCCTTTCAGTACTTTATGAATGATGTTATTCGGGAACTTATCGATGTCTGTGTCATTGTTTATATTGACGACATCCTGGTGTACTCTTCTTCAGAATCCGATCACAGAAAACATGTTAGGGCAGTTCTTGAGAAATTGCGCCAGCACAGACTATTTGCAAAGCTCGAAAAATGCGTTTTTCATACCACAGAAGTTGAGTTTCTCGGATTCATCCTGACACCTCAAGGAGTCCGAATGGACTTGCGAAAGGTGGACGCCATCCTCAAATGGCCATCTCCTAGCTCGGTGAAGGGAGTTCAGAGCATGCTCGGCTTCGCCAATTTCTATCGAAGATTCATTCCGGAATTTTCCTGAACAGTCCAACCCATCACAGCTCTCCTAAAGAAAAACAAATGCTTTGAATGGACTCTTGAGGCCGAACAAGCCTTTCAGGACCTGAAAACCAAATTCACCTCTGCACCTGTATTGAAGCACCCGCACCCAGATCTCCCTTACATTGTGGAAACCGACGCATCCAGTTCGGCCATGGGAGCTGTCCTGTCGCAAAGAGACCCAGAAACTAACCAACTACACCCTGTGGCCTTTTGGTCCAGGAAATTTTCTCCTCCTGAAATCAACTACGCAATTACCGACAAGGAGTTACTGGCTATTAAATCTGCTTTCAAGGCTTGGCGTCACTACCTTCTCGGGGCAAGACACACCATCACCGTAATTACGGACCACAGAAATTTACAGTATTTAAAGACGGCCAAAGCTCAATCTTCACGACAACTCCGATGGGCTCTATTCTTTGCGGAATTTGATTTCGTAATTACCTATCGCCCTGGCTGCTAGAATGGTAAAGCGGACGCCTTATCCCGGATTGGCATGGAAGAACCCAATTCAAGTTTAGAACCTGTGCCAATCATACCTGAACAAAGAATCTTAGGCCTAACTTCATTGCAAACTATTGAGGACATCCAAACGCAAGTAAAACAACTTCTAGATTCTTCAGCCTTACTGGAATGGAGTCAAAAGGGTCCTCATTACACCGTTAAGGATGATTTACCCTACTTCCAGGAGCGGTTGTTTCTGCCCAGTAAAGAATTGCAAGAACTTGTTATTGCCCATAATCATGAATCATTAATGGAAGGACACCCTGGTATCGCTAAAACGGAGGAAAAAATCAAACGCCACTTCTGGTGGCCTTCTTGGAGAAAAGACATAAAGTCTTTTGTATTGTCTTGCGGAATTTGCGCCCATGTTAGACGATCCTCTGCACACCAGTTCGCTACAAATCAGAACACTGCTCACATATCTCCACCATCCCCTCCCACGGTTCCAGGCTCAGGTGATTCGGTTAACCCAAAGAACCGGAAACCCCGTACCAGCTTTGGTGTACGGGCTCGATTGCAGCCCTTTCTGCATTGGCAATTGCCTTGGAGAGCGTATGGCAGAAGGGGCGGTGTTACGTCACCACGTCGGTCACGTGATCCAGAGTCACGTGTCCTTGTTGGACGTCACATGATCCAGAGACGTCACATGACTCCCAGACACACAGTATAAAGGTCTGAGAGACAGAACACTCATTGCTTCTCAGCTGGCTTCAGACCCTGTTTGGCGTTACTACTTGCTCCTTGCTATCTTGATCACGGAACTCTACCTCGGACTCCCTCGGACACCCCTTTTGTACCTTTGCTTGGAACTGTTGACCTGTTGCCGGATTTTGGACTTCACCTCGACTTGCCTTTGGATCATCCCTGGTTACCTTGCTGAACTTCTACGCCCTTTCCCTCCTTGGGATTCAAGTCAAGCCCTCTCTCCTACAGGTGGCTAGCCCTTCATCCACGCTAACCTGCGGTTCTACCATTCCAGGGACCGCCGCATCAACTGAGCCTCGAACCTCTCTACTAGGTTACCTGGGTTACCCTTACACCAGATAGGTAAGACATTTTAGATCCTTTTGTTTATCTGACTGTGTTGTGATTGCCTGGTACTTAACCCCGTTCCTTCTCGACAGCAGCATCGGTGTTCCAGAGGCTCCGTGGATCTGGGAAGACATCTCCCACCTGTGGCCTCAAAGGTCGCACAGCGGGTTTCTATTAAGTTCCCCTGTGCGTCACTTGGGGACAGAGGACTCATCGGTCTACACGACACTCAAGTCAGAACAGACTGAGAAGCCGTATAGTCGTGTTTGACGATGCAGGGATCCACGGAAGAACCCATAGCTGCTTTAGTCCAGGCAATTACAATATTAAGGGCAGATATGGCAGCCGCGAACACAGTGATCCACCAAAGGTTGGATTCCATACAAAGTGTTCAGCATTCCCTTCCTGCAGACCCTGAGTTTTGAGATGCCAGCTCCTTCACTACACCCCCTCCCTTGGCTACTTCTACAGTCCCAACTCCAATGATCCTCCCATCTCCTTCCCCCCTGGCTGCTCCGGAACGCTATCAAGGTGACCCCAAGAAATTCAGAACCTTTGTTAATCAGTGCAAGTTACACTTCTTATGCAGACCTTTGGCTTTTCCTACTGCCACTACTAAAGCCGCCTTCGCCCTCTCCCATTTAGCCGGAACGGCTGCCGCTTGGGCTAATCCCCTGCTAGAGAATAATAGCCCAGTCCTTTACGACTTTGATTTGTTGGTTCTAGAAATGTCCCGAGTATTCGATACTCGACACAAGGCGCAGTCTAGGGATTTGGAGTTTTTGGAACTGACTCAGGGTAGAAGGACTTTGATAGAATACATCACCCGTTTCAATCAGCTAGTTGCAGAAACATCATGGCCAGAAAACAAGCGGGCGGTGGTCTTTTATAGGGGGTTGAGTAATACCATGAAAGATGCTTTATCAGTGATCCCTTCTATGCCTACTCAGTATCAGGAATTGGTTGATCTCGTCTTGCAGGTAGATGCACGACGATCAGAGCGTAGAGCTGAATTGGGGGTCTCCTCCCATCCTACTCTTGCTAGCACTCCTGCTTCCAGTACAGAAGAACCTATGCAAGTGGGAGGTTTACGTAGTCCTATCACAACATCAGAGAGGGAACGTAGAAGGGTGGACAATGCATGCTTTTATTGTGGCACTACTGGGCATATTGTGAAAGAGTGCCCTCGACGTCCCAAGAAGAGCCAGGTTTTTCGGATGGCTCGACCTTAGATCCGGAGAACAGGTCGAGTGTCCCGTCATCATCTCCGGGTACCTCTCTTGCCTTTGCTCGTGTCCAACCCGTCTCTGTAAAGGCTACTCTATGTCCCTCTACAGGCCTTCTTCATGCAGTCAATATCATCATTGATTCAGGTGCCACTGGTAATTACATAGATATCGATTTGGCCCATTCCCTCAACCTACCTTTAGTGGTAAAAACACGACCGGAACATGTCCAAGCCGTAGACGGCTCTGCATTGGTTTCTGGTCCTGTTAGACACCAAACTGCACCCCTCTTGTTGAACATACAAGAAACACACACAGAAACCATATGTTTTGATTTAATTACCACTCCCCAATTTGGTATCATACTAGGTATTCCATGGTTACGTGAACATAACCCACTGATCAATTGGCAGTCAGGCACTGTACTCTTCGAGTCCGAAGTCTGTCAGAATAACTGTCTCCCGGTCCATCAAGCCTCTGACACACCTTCTCGGGCCTTAGGAGCATTAGCTCAACTCACTGTTGATGATCCAGAGATTGTTCATTCACATACTGTTGGGGGGTTGGTGTCTGGGATTCCTCCTGAGTACAATGCATTCGAATCGGTTTTCGATCGGGGCTCTTCCGAGGTACTTCCTCCACATAGACCATATGACTGCCCAATCGAATTACTTTCTGATTCCGCTATCCCTTCGGGCAGGATCTATTCTTTGTCCCCTTCGGAGGAACAAGCATTGAAAGTGTATGTACAGAATGCCTTACGTTTAGGACACATCCGTCCCTCCACTTCACCAGCAGCAAGTCCCATATTCTTTGTACCCAAGAAGGAGGGGGATTTACGCCCTTGTGTGGATTATCGGCGTCTTAACGCTATCACAAAAAAGGATAGATATCCAATCCCGTTAATCACCCCACTTCTGGACCATTTAACTCATGCTTCCGTTTTCACCAAGCTTGACCTACGTGGCGCATACAATTTAGTACGCGTTCGCGAGGGAGACGAGTGGAAAATGGCTTTCTGTACTCGTTACGGCTTGTACGAATATTTAGTCATGCCTTTTGGCCTATGTAATGCCCCAGCCACATTCCAACGATTCATAAATGACATATTCAGGGATATTCTGGACGTTTACATGGTTGTGTATTTGGACGACATCTTAATCTTTTCTCGTGATCTTGATAACCATGTAAAGCATGTTCGAGAAGTACTATCCCGTTTGAGAGAACATTCCTTATTTGCCAAACCTGAGAAATGTCAGTTCCATAAAACTTCTGTTGAGTTTCTGGGTTTCCATATCACCCCTGGGGCGTTATCCATGAACGAATCTAAGGTCAAAGCAGTATTAGATTGGCCAGTACCCCAAACACTCAAGTCCTTGCAGGCCTTTTTGGGATTCGCTAACTTTTATAGACGTTTCATTTCTTCTTTTTCCACAATTGTTGCGCCGCTCACGGCTCTGACTAGTCCTCAGGTACCCTACCATTGGCACGGGGAACATCAGGAGGCTTTTGAGACTCTGAAAACTGCTTTCACTACCGCACCGGTACTCCAGCACCCCAATCCTGATCTTCCATTCATAGTAGAGGCAGATGCCTCTTCTTTTGCTCTTGGTGCGGTATTGTCACAAACGTGTCCTACAACAGGCAAATTACATCCAGTGGCATACCATTCCCGTAAGTTCTCCAGTACTGAGACTCATTACACTGTTACGGAGAAAGAACTCTTGGCTGTCATGGATGCCTTTCGTGTTTGGCGCCATCATCTTCTGGGGGCCAAACATCCCATCACGGTTTACTCAGATCACCGGAATTTGCAGGATCTGGCCTCATTGAAGTGCATTAATAGCAGACAGGTCCGATGGCATCTTTTCTTTTCCTCTTTTGATTTTTGTATCATGCATCGTCCTGGCACTGCACATGGAAAAGCAGACGCCTTGTCACGTTCCCCAGGGGGGGTCGTGTTGCCAACCTTTCCTGACACTGTTCTCGGAAAGAGTCATGTGATTTGTCTTTGTACACCTTCATTGTCGTTATTAGACTCGGTCCGATCTTGGACTAGCAATCACTCCGACCAGTTGCGAGAATGGGACCCCGTGTTTTCTGATGGGTTGCCTTTCGTACATGAACGTCTATTCCTTCCCACACCTGACACTCGTAATCTGGCCCTTGAGTGGTCTCATGATGCCCCTTTTAATGCCCATCCCGGTCAAGAGCGCACTTTAGATCTCCTCAAGCGCTGGTGTTGGTGGCCCTCTATGAGGCGCGATGTAGACTGCTATGTCAATTCATGTGCAGTGTGTGCTCAGGCTAAACATCGGAGAGGCCGACCGGTTGGGTTGCTACTTCCACTTCCAGTTCCTCCCAGGCCTTGGCATACACTGACTATGGATTTCGTTACCGATCTCCCCAAATCACGAGGCTTTGACTCCGTCTGGGTAGTGGTGGACACGTTTACAAAAATGGCTCGTTTTGTCCCTTGTAAAGGTATTCCTTCGGCCCCGGTCTTGGCGGACTTGTTTTTTGTGTTCATGTTATTCGGCCTCCCTTCGGTCATTATATCCGATCGAGGATCACAGTTCACCTCTCGGTTTTGGAGGTCGTTGACTAAATTGTTGGGCATTGATACCAGGTATTCTTCGGCATATCATCCTGAGACCGATGGGCAGACCGAAAGGACGAATCAATCTATGGAGCAGTATCTTCGCTGCCTTATATTGCAACATCAGACCTCCTGGTTGGCCGCTTTGCGGCTTGCTGAGTTCGCGTACAATAACGCGGCTCATTCAGCTACAGGTTATTCTCCTTTCTATGCCCTCTACGGCCAACATCCCAAGGTGGTCTTGCCAGTCCCTGATGCTTCTAGTTCTTCGAATCCTGCGGCCACGACGTGTCTTAGGGATCTGTCTGCTGTACATGCTAGTACTGTGGTGCATCTCACGGAAGCGAAGACTGCCATGAAGGCCCGTGTGGATGGCAAACGTCTGGCTGCTCCCCCTCTGGTGGTGGGTTCTAGGGTCTGGTTGTCGTCACGTCACCTTCGCCTAGTGGGTTGCCGGAAACTGCTACCTCGTTTTGTCGGCCCGTATGTAGTCTCACAGGTAGTGAATCCGGTGGCTTTTCGTCTGGTGCTGCCTAGTTCTTGGCGTATCCATCCTGTCTTCCATGTGTCCCTCCTCAAGCCTTGCCCCGATTCTGTCCGCCTTCGTACCCCTGTTGCACCGGTGTCCCTGTCCTCTCCTGATGTCTTTGAGGTGTCGGCCATTTTAGGGTCCCGATGGTTTAGGGGTAGGCTCCAATATCTGGTGGATTGGAAGGGTTACGGCCCGGAGGAGCGTTCCTGGGTTTCCGCCTTGGATCTGAACGCCCCTCGGCTGGTGACCCGCTTCCATAAGGATCATCCGTCCAGCCCAAAACAAGGGTCAAAAGAAAAGGCCAGCCGGCCTACTTCAACCCTTGGATATTCCACCGGCACCATGGCACTCCTTGTCAATGGACTTTATAACTTACCTGCCTCCTTGTGCTGGTTACAACACTATCCTTGTAATTGTGGATCTATTCTCCAAAATGGCCCACTTTATCCCTTTAAAAGGTTTGCCTTCAGCTTCCACCTTGGCCAAGGAATTTCTGGAGAATATAGTTTGCATACATGGTTTTCCTTCCATATTAGTCTCGGATCGTGGAAGTCAATTTATCTCCTATTTTTGGAAGAAGTGTTGCCAACTAGTACAAATAGATGTGCGGTTATCCACCAGCCACCACCCCCAGACCGACGGACAAACCGAGAGAACCAATCAGACTCTCGAGCAATATCTTCGGTGCATGTTACACCAATCCGAGTTAAATTGGAAAGACATCCTTTGGATCGCAGAATATGCATACAACAATTCAGTGCATTCTGGAACCGGACAAACTCCTTTTTATACTTTGTATGGTCACCATCCTCGGACCTCTGACCTAGATCCACCTCTGACCCTGGAAATGCCCGCAGTAAATCATCTGCATTCCACAATAACCCGAGCCTTCAAAGAAGCTGCAACTCATTTACAGCAAGCCAAGAAAAAGTATAAAGAAAACGCTGATTTGCACCGAAGTAAAACTCCTCATTACCAAGTAGGAGACCAGGTATGGCTAGCAACGAAACATTTACCCCTCAAGGGCCCACGAACCTTCAATCCCAGATTCATAGGACCTTATCCCATCAAGGCTATAATCAATCCAGTGGCCTTTAAACTGGATTTACCGTCTAACATGCGTATTCATCCAGTTTTTCATGCAAGACTTTTGAAGCCAGTACAACCAGGGACCCGACTGTCCAAGCCTCCAGACCCAGTTCAAATTGAAGGGGAATTAGAATTCGAAGTTAAAGACATTTTAGACTCCAAGGTGTTAAAGTCAAAACTCTTCTATCTTGTTGACTGGAAGGGATATGGACCTCAGGAGAGATCGTGGGAGACTAGTAACCATGTTCACGCACCTCGATTAATACAAAGGTTCCACCGGAGATTTCCGAACAAGCCAAAACCCACGGAGGGAACAACCTTGGGAGGGGCCTTGAGGGGGGGTACTGTCATGATGCCTACCTCCAAGGAGCCAGGTCCGACCCAGCAACCCCAGAGGCAGGCATCATTCCCCCCAGGGAAGTGCCAGCGGGCCCAAGCTGGGGCCCTTTGGACACAGTCCTGGCGCCTTAGGCGCCAGGCTCATGTTGGACCCCTGTCCTGGCGCCATAGGCGCCAGGCTCATAAAGCTAGACATGTGTTCAAGTGTTTTAATGTGCACTTACCTGATGCAGACCATGCTGCTACATCCAGGCCCTCTTGAGGCCTGACTGGAACTACTTTACCTATGGGATTACTTTCCACCTGGGTGTGGTCGGGGAAGGATACATACCTGATCGGTGGAAGGATACATACCTGGAACTTCTCCCAAAGCTATTTAAACCACGCCCGATCAGCAACTCACGCTTCGCATTGTTCTGCTCCTCGCAGCTGGACGCTCACCGTGTCAGCTCCTGCATCTGGACTTCAGCCACACCTGTCAGCATCCTGGGTCGCCTGCAAAGGGAGATAAGAGAGAATTGGAGAGAAAGAAGACCTTACCTGCTAAAGCTGCATCACGGAGACATCACACCGACGATCCTGAAAGGGAAGACATCATTTTAAAAGCATTTCGCTTCGATTGCTGCAGCGCTGCATTTCACTCACCTTTCCTGGGCGCCTCCATCTTCAGCAGCGATCATCCGGATCCGCACCCACTTCCCAGAGCCTAGAGAGAAAAGACAAGAAAACAAGGTGAGAGAAGGAAGGGAAATAGGAAAAGCTCAGTTTTCTTCTAAGACTTACCTGTTGGGTCATTCCCATTTCATTTCGGGTCCTGCCGCTTCCTGGCATTCCGGACCCCGGCCCCTATGGGGAAAAAAGACAAAGACATTGAATGAGCGAATGCAAAGACATTACCTGAGCGCTCATCCAGAATTTACCTGTTATTTACTGGAACTGCACGTTTCACTTTGGGTCGGCGCCATATCTCCGGCATTCCGAACCCCGGCCCCTAAGGGGAAAAAGACATAAGCATTAGCGCTTGCTGCAATAAGACAATGAACATTATTATTAAGCTTGAACTTTTGAACTTGCAACAGAACTCCTACAGCGCCTCACCTGAATAGTCAAGCTTATTTTGAACTCCCATCAAACCTCAATCCAGTGAAGTAACTGGGTTTCAACGCGCCCCTGCATCAGAAGCAGGATGGAGAACTCATCCTTCCAGACCCTAAGGTGAGACTTCACGGGGAATCGTGGAAGGGTATCGTGGAGGTTTGGAAGGCAGTGGGAGGCTTGAGCATAATTCCGTCAGTAGGTAATACTCCCTTTTCACGCACAGGGGAATATTCCTGCGAGCCAGAAAAGCCAGAGTAGAGGGCCCTTCCTGTCCATCATCAGAGTCCTGCGCTTCACCATTGAAGAAGCATCAGCACTCGAAGCCAGACCTGCGCCTCCGTGGGAATCAGGTGAGCGTGACAAACCTCTGGACAAGCCAGACCAATCAGGGTAGCGATCGCGACAGTCAAGACTAGGTCTCAAGAGGGGTGAGGGTGACTGAAAGCCCGCAATGAGCACACAAAGCAAGGACACTTACAAAAAACTCCAAGCAGGTGTTATATTAAAAATATAGACACATTTAATACAAGGCCTTTGTAACATTGACCGTAGCGAGAAATCACAATAAAACTCAAGTAAACCAACACATACCAAACCAATACAATATATATACAAATACAAACGAGTCTAACGAGTTAGACGCACGAAATGTGTAGACCACCTAGATGGGGAGGAAAACAGGCAGTGCGAATAATAATTAGACCCAGTCCGCCTTCAGTGGCACCTAACTAAAAGGAAGTCCAAGCCCTATGAAGAGTGGAGCCTTGTGCTCAAAAGTACCTGCACACGCTGGTGCGAACGGGCAAAAGGGGAGTCTCTTCGAGGGAATCAGGCAGTTTAGTTCGATGAACAAATGAAGATGAACAGAGCTCCGCGACTCAAGCGCAGCCTCCACTGGGGGCAGAAGCAGAGCGCGAGTAAGGAAAGGCGTGCTGTTAGAGACAGCAAGGAAAAGCGATGGGCTACTGCAGGAGGGCGTCCAGTTCCTAGCGATGCTACTCACCGGTCCCTGATGCAGGCAGACCGAGGCTTCTCCGCGTCAGTTTCAGTGCTGGCAGGTTCAGATACGAGCAGGGGACGTCTCGGCGTCGTGTAGATTCCGCAGCAGTAGAAGTTGAGTTGAGGATGTCCCAAACGCAGTGAACCCGCACAGTTTGTTACCACAGCAGGGCAACGGAGCGGCCGTGTGTATTTCAGCCCCATGTACACTACTCACTTCAGACCTGGGAATGCTAAGTGTACGAATCGTGTGAGAGTGACAAAGACTCGTAATACAACACAACCTGACAGCGGTTACAGAGCAAGACTCCTGGGTAGGCTGGTCAGTCTGCTGGATGGCCCAGAGACACTTCCGAAGGCTTTCGTGCAGGAGATGGTGAAGATGCCGAGAATAGTTGTTCCCACTATTCCAAGGGTCGAAGTACCAGTACAGGCCTTCTCGTTCGATCCGAGGTAGAAAGGGTTTCACAAAGCGACAGCAGTGCGGAGGAGCAGTCCTTCAGCTGGTCACCAGCGATTCCTCGGTTCAGCCTCGTGGTTGCAGGATACTTAGCTCCTGTATTCCTTCGTTCGTGAGAACTCAGGAGATCGACCTGGTAGTGGTGTTTCCAGCCCCCTCTTATCCACGGTTCCCTTCGCGCCAAAATGGAGGGGACCCAATGGGAGATCCGCCCATAAAACGCTCACACCATATGTGGACCTATCACGGACCACGGGGGTCCCAGGCATTCACACCACCCTATACTCTCTGGCGCCCAGGATGTGTATTGGGACCAGACATCCCAGCCCCCATCCTGGAGGCACACACAAGGCCTGTAGCAGCCCGCGAAAGCATCTGTGTTTCGTGGGAAAGTACATGCCCAAATAAGGAAGGCCCGGGTCGGCTCGACCTGGGGGAGGTGAAGGGGGCAAGACGATCAGCAGACAGGACAAAGAGCCTCGTGGTCTGGCCATTTTGGAAGCCAGGCCACCATTTTGGGCTAAGTGCGAGAAACGCGCTTAAAACGCCAAAAGGAGCTCAAAAACACAAGAAACGATCGCTGCCACCAATCCCGTCCGTGATTCACTTGCACCATTCATTTACAATCCAAAGAGAGTATCTAGGGCCTATAGAAGACTAGAGACCCAAGAGAGCAGTAACTTAGCTTACAGTGCCCTCTTGTGCCATGTTGCGCGAAAGCTGCAACATGATAAAGAAACTACGGAAAACAACGTTTCCCGGTACTGGCTGTCTTAAGGGCATGTCAGTTTCCCTGTAAGAATGGAGCGAAAGCCCAGAGGAGTGCGGCAGAATGCTGCACTTCTCTGGCAAAGTCTAGATCATGGTGAAAACAACAGCAAAAAGTTTAGGGGTTGCCACATGGAAGGAAAATTACCCACAATTAAGAAATCTTTCCTAACACTCGCCCCTCCCAGACTATGGACAGGGGGAACTAATCTACCCCTGGATGAGTCTCGTGTTCAGGTCGGTTAAACATTCTGGACAACCCATCAGCATTGCTATGTTGGACACCTGGCCTATGCTCAATAGTGAAGTCAAAGCGTTGTAGACTTATGGACCACCTAAGCAACTTTGGATTCTCTCCCTTCAGGTTCATTAGCCACTTTAAGGGCTTATGGTCAGTTTGCACAGTGAAGCGAGTCCCATAGAGGTGGGGCCTCAGCTTCCGTAGGGCCCACACAACAGAGAAACATTCTTTCTCCAATATGGACCATCTGAGCTCTCTGTCCTTAAACTGGCGACTAATACAACCGATAGGCCAGGGTGTTCCTTACCCTTCTCATCTACTTGCGATAGTACAGCTCCTATCCCAGTGTCAGAGGCGTCCGTCTGCACAATAAAAGGTCTTTGATAATCAGGGGCCCTGAGGACAGGGGCCTGGCATAAGGAGTCTTTTAAGCCATTGAAGGCCTTCTCACACTCGTCGGTCCAAGTTACCTTCTTGGGTTTCTTCGGAGTAGTGAGGGCAGTCAGAGGGGCAGCTATGGTGCCATAGTCTGCCATGAAATTGCGGTAATACCCTGTGAGTCCTAAGAAGGCTCTCACTTGGGTCTGTGTAGTGGGGGTAGGCCAGTCTTGTACTGCTTGTACTTTACTGGGAAGAGGCTGTATCCTCCCTCCACCTACTTCATGTCCAAGGTAAACCACTGAGCCTTGTCCAATCTTGCATTTACTAGCCTTTATGGTCAAGTGTGCTTTCTGAAGAGCCTGGAGCACAATCCCGAGGTGTTTCACATGGTCTTCCCAGGTGGCACTGAAAACTGCTATATCATCCAGATATGCAAGACAGAATTCGTCCAACCCATTCAACACATGATTCACAAGCCTCTGGAAAGTGGCAGGTGCATTCTTCAACCCGAACGGCATTACCCTGAATTGGTAAAGGCCATCTGGAGTAGAAAACGCTGTCTTCTCCTTGGCATGTTCTGCTAAAGCTATTTGCCAATGCCGGCAGTGAGGTCAAACGTGCTGAGGTACTTGGAGGCACCCAAGGTATCCACCAGCTCATCTGTTCGAGGCAAGGGGTGCACATCTGTCTTGATGACAGCATTCAGAGCCCTGTAATCCATGCAGAACCTCAATTCAGAAGTGCCTGTCTTTGGAACCAAAACCACAGGGCTGGACCAAGGACTACTAGAGGGTTCAATCACCCCAAGGTCTAACATCTTATTGACCTTGGTCTTAATGTAAGACCGTACTTTGTCTGACATCCTGTATCCCCTACTTTTGGTAGGTACACTGTCTCCTGTGTCTATGTTATGTTTGCACCAAGGTGTCAAACCAGGCGACTGTGAAAACAGGGGGGAAAACTGCCTAAGCAAACTTTTCACCTCAGCCTGCTGATCAGAAGTCAGGTGAGGGGCCACTCGGACACCCTCAAAGGAGCTATCTGAAGGACCGCTTTGGAACAGGTCGGGGAGAGGTTCAGACTCCTCTTCCTCAACATCTGAAGCCAGTAGCAGTGCTGCGATTTCGACTCTTGGGACGAAAGCCTTCAGCCTATTTACGTGGAACACTTTTGGAGCCTGTCCAGGCCTTCCAAGGTCCACTAAATAGTTAACCTCACCCAGGGGCTCCACCACTGTGTAAGGGCCTGACCATTTGTCCTGTAAAGCTCGAAGCCTTATGGGATTCATGATCAGGACTTGCTGACCAGGTGTAAAGTTGATGAGGGAAGCTTTCTGGTCGTACCAATGTTTCACCAGCGCTTGTCCTGCCTTCAATTTATCATTAGCCAAGCCCATCAGAAGTACCATCCGTTTTCTGAGCCCCAGCACATAATCTACTATGTTGGTAGTAACAGGGGGCGTGGACATCTCCCATCCCTCTTTGACTATGGCTAAGGGTCCCCGTACAGGATGACCGAACAGAAGTTCGAAGGGGCTGAAGCCAACACCCTCCTGTGGTACCTCTCGGTAGGCAAACAGTAAGCATGGTAAAAGAAGATCCCATTTTCTTCTCTGAGGTTCTTCCAGAGCCCCAATCATGCTCTTTAACGTTCTGTTGAAACGTTCCACCAGACTATTGGTCTGGGGGTGGTATGCAGAAGAGAACTTGTAGGTGACCCCACATTCTTTCCACATAGCCTGCATATACTTTGACATAAAGTTGCTGCCTCTGTCAGACACAACTTCTTTAGGGAAGCCAACCCTAGTAAAGATGCCAAGTAACGCTTTTGCAACTGACTTGGCAGTTACAGTTTTCAATAGGATGGCCTCAGGATATCTGGTAGCATAGTCGACTAGCACCAAGGTAAACCTATTGCCTGAGGATGTCTGCGGGTCAAGGGGACCAACGATGTCGATCCCTACCCTTTCGAATGGTATTCCCACAACTGGGAGTGGTACCAATGGAGCTTGGATTGTTGAGCCACTCTTACCAGATAACTGGCAGGAGGCACAACTCCTGCAGTGGCTTTCTACTTGCACCCCCATCTTGGGCCAGTAGAAGTGCATGGATAACCTTTGCTTGGTCCTCTTAATACCAAGGTGACCAGCAAGGGGCACTTCATGCGCCAGCTGCAGGAGGAAGGGTCGTACAGCAAGGGGAACCACCAACCTCCTATGGTCTCCTTCTGTAGACTCTGTGGGCTCACTATACAGGAGTCCACCTTCCCAATAAATCCGATGCATCCCAGGAGGTTCACCCTCAAGCTGGGAGCAGGCCTGTCTCCTTAGGCCTTCCGGAGATGGGCACTGACGTTGGCCTTTACTGAATTCTTCCCTGTCAGGACCACCGTCTACTAACAAGTCTTTTAGTTCCGGATGGTTGTTGGGATCAAATACTTCAGGCATCGCCACCTCCTCAGCAGGCCTGGGCGATTGACCATCTTCCTCCACCGCAGTAGTAGGCGAGTTCGGGGGAAGGTTCTCTTTCCCTCGTCTTGACTTGCTTACTCCTTTCGCCTTGGGTTTCCCCTTCGGCTGGGGCAGCGTATTGGTCTTGGCCAATGCTGCCTGTGTTTGAGACCGTGTGCAGGGTCTGTCGACAGTGTCTCCTACGAGCCCTAAAGCTCTGAGATCATTGCCTAACAAGACCTTTCCTGGGACGTTTCTCTGAATGTTCACTGGAATCCTGACTGCTGTACCATTTAAAGTAAGATTTACAGGTATTACTGGAAACATGCAAGGTGGGCCGTCAGCCAACTTAGTGGGCATCAGAGTAGCTCTGGCAACTTCCTCTGAGTCTACCAAGGTAGAATCCACTACAGTTCGACTGCACCCACTATCCCTAAGAGCTGGAGTATCCACTCCATTGATCAGCACACTGTCTTTAAAGTAGTGCTTGGTATTATCTGGAATCCTAGCATAAGCCTCTGCGACTTAAGGCTCCCAGGAACCCAGGGAAACTAAAACTACCTCAGCTTCTATCCAGCTGGGGAAGGAGTCTGAGGAGAAGGATGCTCCTGTAATCTCTTCTTCCTCGTAGGAGGAGAAGGCCAGATTAGCGGAGTGGACCCCCAAAAGTTTAACCTTACACCGGGGATCCCCCTTCACGTGGTCAGTTGCTCCACAAGCAAAACAAGATCCATTGGGTCTGTTTACATAGGGAGGCTTATTGTAACCAGAGTTCTCTTTCGGAGGCTGACCTCCACTACCCTGTGAGTTCTCTTGTGTCTTACCCTTATTTTTCTTTTTGTGGCCCTTTTGAGAAGAAGATTTATCAGATTCTCCACCCTCCTTATCTTTGGACTTTTTCCCTTCCTCCTGCTTACCAGGATGAGTTTTGTCCTTATGGGACACTCAATGTGACACCCATAAATCTGCGGCAATGGCAAGCTTCTTAGGATCTATCTCCTTCGAATCGGCCAAATGCTGCTTAAGCTCCGGGGAAGAAGATGCAAAAATATGTTCCAGCATGACAAGACTTATCATGCCTTCAAAGGTAGAAACCTTATAACCTTCGACCCAGCCAGTCAAGTTTTTTAAGGATTCGGTTACATAAAATACCAAAGTACCACCTTCTTTTTTCTCATACTCTCTGAATCATTTTAAATATTGGGCAGGAGTCTTTCCGAACTTTAAAATGAGAGTTTGCTTTAACATTGCGAAATCCGCTCGCTCAGCCTTCGACATTTCCATAATGGCACTACAGCCAGAATGGGGCAGTCTGCTGAGTAACCAGGAAATCTTATCAGCATTGTCAACTTGTTGAACTTCACATGCATACTCAAACGTATTCAGCCAGTCCATAATGTCATTCTTTTCCTCATACACACTGAGCAGATCTTTTGGAAACGGTGGATGAGAGGCGGCCCCAGACCCATGTCCAGGACCCTTGGATCCATTTGCAACCTGAAGCTTGGCCAGTTCCAACTGGTGATCCCTGTCTTTCTGTTTTTCTGCCTGTTCGATTTTTAGCTTGACCCTATTGAACTCAAGCTCTTTCTGTAGTTTGGCCATATTGAACTCAAGCGCCTTCTTCCTAAACAGCACCTCTTGCTTCTTGAATTCAAGCATGGCCTCCCCATCGACACTGGCAGAGGAAACATTAGACATCTCATCCTCCCTGTCCTCGTGGTCGCGGTGGACCAGTGCAGCAGCAGAACCGTTGGTTCTACCAATGAGAGCAGCCCCACCTCCTTCCGCACTGTCCTCAGAAGTTATAGCGTCAAGCTGCACTTCTTGCCACGCCACGATTCTTTGGATCATATCCAATTTGGTGCCTTGAGAGGAGACACCTCTCTCCGCACACATCTTTTTCAATGTTTCAGATTCAGAAGCATTTAAAGTTAACAGGGTATTTGTTTCCATACTGATAGATAGGACTATGGCCTTTTAAAAGTTATACTATGACAATTCACTACGTGTCCTGGTAGGAATAACTTGAAATGCCTTCGCTCGTGCCCAACACTGGATACCTTCAGTCGTATCCCACCGCTGTACACCAATTTGTTAAGATGGATTTCTGAACTCTGTCCTGGAGGGGCAGAGGTTCAGAAGGCCAGCCTAGTTTCTTGGAACAGGGTAACCTCTGGACAAGCCAGACCAATCAGGGTAGCGATCGCGGCGGTCAAGACTAGGTCTCAAGAGGGGTGAGGGTGACTGAAAGCCCGCAATGAGCACACAAAGCAAGGACACTTACAAATTACTCCAAGCAGGTGTTATATTAAAAATATAGACACATTTATTACAAGGCCTTTGTAACATTGACCGTAGCGAGAAATCACAATAAAACTCAAGTAAACCAACACATACCAAACCAATACAATATATATACAAATACAAACGAGTCTAACGAGTTAGACGCACGAAATGTGTAGACCACCTAGATGGGGAGGAAAACAGGCAGTGCGAATCATATTTAGACCAAGTCCGCCTTCAGAGGCACCTAACTAAAAGGAAGTCCAAGCCCTATGAAGAGTGGAGCCTTGTCCTCAAAAGTACCTGCACACGCTGGTGCCAACGGGCAAAAGGGGAGTCTCTTCGAGGGAATCAGGCAGTTTAGTTCGATGAACAAATGAAGATGAACAGAGCTCCGCGACTCAAGCGCAGCCTCCACTGGGGGCAGAAGCAGAGAGCGAGTACGGAAAGGCGTGCTGTTAGACACAGCGGGGAAAAGCGATGGGCCACTGCAGGAGGGCGACCAGTTCCTAGCGATGCTACTCACCGGTCCCCGATGCAGGCAGACCCAGGCTTCTCCGCGTCAGTTTCAGTGCTGGCAGGTTCAGATACGAGCAGGGGACGTCTCGGCGTCGTGTAGATTCCGCAGCAGCAGAAGTTGAGTTGAGGATGTCCCAAACGCAGTGAACCCGCACAGTTTGTTACCACAGCAGGTCAACGGAGCGGCTGTGTGTATTTCAGCCCAATGTACACTACTCACTTCAGACCTGGGAATGCCAAGTGTACGAATCGTGTGAGAGTGACAAGGACTCGTAATACAACACAACCTGACGGCGGTTACAGAGCAAGTCTCCTGGGTATGCTGGTCAGTCTGCTGCATGGCCCAGAGACACTTCCGAAGGTTTACGTTCAGGAGATGGTGAAGATGCCGAGAATAGTTGTTCCCACTATTCCAAGGGTCGAAGTACCAGTACAGGCCTTCTCGTTCGATCCGAGGTAGAAAGGGTTTCACAAAGCTACAGCAGTGCGGAGGAGCAGTCCTTCAGCGGATCACCAGCGATTCCTCGGTTCAGCCTCGTGGTTGCAGGATACTTGGCTCCTGTATTCCTTCGTTCGTGAGAACTCAGGAGATCGACCTGGTAGTGGTGTTTCCAGCCCCTTCTTATCCACGGTTCCCTTCGCGCCAAAATGGAGGGGACCCAATGGGAGATCTGCTCATAAAACACTCACACCATTTGTGGACCTATCACGGACCACGGGGGTCCCAGGCATTCACACCACCCTAGACTCTCTGGCGCCCAGGATGTGTATTGGGACCAGACATCCCAGCCCCCATCCTGGAGGCACACACAAGGCCTGTAGCAGCCCGCGAAAGCATCTGTGTTTCGCGGGAAAGTACATGCCCAAATAAGGAAGGCCCTGGGTCGGCTCGACCTGGGGGAGGTGAAGGGGGAAAGATGGTCAGCAGACAGGACAAAGAGCCTCGTGGTCTAGCCATTTTGGAAGCCAGGCCACCATTTTGGGCTAAGCGCGAGAAACGCGCTTAAAACGCCAAAAGGAGCTCAAAAACACAAGAAACTATCGCTGCCACCAATCCCGTCCGTGATTCACTTGCACCGTTCATTTACAATCCAAAGAGAGTATCTAGGGCCTGTAGAAGACTAGAGACCCAAGAGAGCAGTAACTTAGTTTACAGTGCCCTCTTGTGCCATGTTGCGCGAAAGCTGCAACATGATAAAAAAACTACGGAAAACAATGTTTCCTGGTACTGACTGTCTTAAGGACATGTCAGTTTCCCTGTAAGAATGGAGTGAAAGCCCAGAGGAGTGTGGCAGAAGGCTGCACTTCTCTGGCAAAGTCTAGATCATGGTGAAAACAACAGCAAAAAGTTTAGGGGTTGCCACATGGAAGGAAAATTACCCACAAGTACGCCCAAGAGCCTCCCGTGGAAAGTTGAATATAGAAGTGTACCCCATGTAACCCATCATATCTCACCAACACGCTTACTCTCTCCTTACACCATCACTCAAATAGAACACAGAGATACTATGACACCATTCGGTATAACTGTTCTCATATCAACATTTGCCGCTCACCCCACATCACTCTAAGTAATCACTGCTGGTTACGCACCCCCCAGCGAGGCGTTCTCCTCAGGCCTAACGCAGCCACATCCGATCTGGATAAATCCTGCCAGAACGAACACATACCCCTGACCTCTCAACCACCACACCTACCGCTAGAAAGCAGCTATTACACCGATACTGCACGAGCTGTACACATACCTGGTGCTCACACGCACCTTTTTGACTCTCTCTACTCTCTCTACTGATTTGAACTGCGGTTCCCAAGGGCGTTCAACCTACCAGCGCCTTCAGACCATACCAATGGTATATAAGGCGCTATATAAGTGCAAAATAACATAACATAACATAACAATTAAGAAATCTTTCCTAACAATCACTATCCAGTTTGGTGTAGGTAACAGTGTCGTTAAGTAGTTCCAAACATTTTTGTGTGTAGTAAGATGTATCCATAATCACAATTGCCCACCCTTGTCAGCAGGTTTGATGGTAACTTCTTCTTCTTTTGCTAACTGCTCCACATGTTCTAGTTGACTATTCCTAATATTCACTTTCTTTAAATCATTACTGACACTTTTCTCAAAAAGGTCCAGAATTGAGTTTTGGATCTATGGATCGAAGGTGCTTTTAGGGCATAGTTCCATGTTGTCGTCATCTAACATCTGGGATTCTTGTTCAGAATCAGATTTGAAAAACATCTTCAATCTGAGTTTCCTCAGTAATCGGTGAAGGTAGATTTTTACCTCAAAAAGTGAGGTATTACAGGTAGGTACAAAAGAGAGACCACGGTTAAGGATTTCAAGTTGGCCGCTTGTAAGAATTTTGCTTGATAGATTAATGACCAAGTTCTCACTTATTTGTTTCTTCCCTTTTGTGTTTTTCTTTCCTCGTCGTGTTTTTCTTTTTCTCTTGTTTTGTCCCTACTTGTGATGCTGTTGGGTGGGAAGTCGAGGTGCCAGGTGTTTCTCCTCGATTTGTAGTTTGGTCTTGTGTTTGATCTCTCGTTATTGGTTCACCTACACTGCTGTTGCTGCTCTCGCTGCCCGAGTTAGATGTATTGGGGTTGTTAGTTCTGCCTCTATTAAGGTTGCGATGATAGTACCATCTGGCAGGTGTAAACAATATCGTTCAAATAGTCAAACATGTCTCATTTGAATTTGCAAAGTTTTCTCTGTTCTATGTCTGCTTTGTAGTTACTCAATTTGGAGTTAATGTCATCCAGGAGTTGTGTCAGATCTTCGGTTGACTTAAATTCCGATAGTTGTGTAGTAAGTGCTGAAATTTCCTTTTCGATAGATGTCAAGGATTTGGAAAGTTCTTCAATAGTGAGTAGGATAAGGTCCAACAAGCACTTGTTCAGAGTCTGATCCCATTTAGCAATAAATGCTTTACTTTTGCTGCACAGGGTTGGTCTTAATTAGACTCCCAAACCTCTAGGTATTCTCTGTGATTTGTGATACTCGACCAGGGTGCTAGCATGTAGTTTTTGCGATATCTCACGTCTGATCAATTTTTCTAATTGGAAAATTAATTTATCCAGGCTGACTTTACTCTGTAAAGATTTATCTGTATCCTTTATGAGTGCTAATATGCGTTTGGCTTCCTCCGCATCAAATGCAAGTGTAGTTGCGTGTTTATCTGTAATCTCATTAATTCGAGAGAATGACATTTTATATTGATGGTGTCTTTATATGGGTGCTGATCACTTGTTTTGTGCCACACTGGATAACCAGTATACATGGAAGACAAAAGGAGGAGATAAGTAGTGCACACCTAGTAGTAATAAATCAAGGCTTAAATAAGTAACACTCAATCCAGCGTATGCTGGTTCAAGGGTTTTTTAGGTGCGGGGGAGGAAAAAAGGCCTTGGCACAAAGCCTTAATCAGTAAAGAGAAAGGTAAGAGCACCCAAATTTGGGACCCTCCCGTCCCCTGCACACTTACTACAGATGCCCCATAGGGCATTCAAACATAGAGGCATACAAATGTCATGTAAATTATAAATGACAATTTATTTGGCATAGAAAAAATGTGCAGAGAGGCACTATCAATTAAAAGAAATGATTTGTTACATTCACCATATTTAGATGCGAAAAAAAGACAAATGATGCAAATAGCGATGTCCAATTGTGTTGTGGCCAACACGTTTCACGGATTCCCTCTTCTTCAAAATGGCCTAATTGGACTAGTTGGAACAATTAAAAGAAACAGAAACAGAACAATATATAAATCTAAAGAACACCAGGTAGATATTACAGAAAAACAGATATAAATATGATACAATGGTAGTCAGGAGCAAAGTGATTGAGCCATGGTTCAGGCGAAAGTAATTCCAATGCTATGAAGGTAGAAGACCTCGTGGGGGTCACCATCGAGGTACCAAACAACACAGTCTTAATAAAAATGACTAGAGATAGAAATGAAAAGAACCATAACCTGCATATTCAGGAGGGGGCGGTATCAGAAAATACACCAGGAAGGTGGTATAAAGATTACTGATTAAGTAACTGTGGAAGTTGTGGTAGAACATGTGGTTGTCAGTAGATTTAAAACGTCAGAAATCAGTTGAATGTGGAACACCATGGGGCAGGCGAATAGAGGTTCACCTGGTATGAAAGTCACCTAAGTGGAACCAGACTCTGAAGTCATCCTGACAAAGATATAAACTGTGCTATATAATATTGTTGTAAAGAGAGACTTAAGAAGTGCTACCAAGAAGCTGTGTTTTTTTGACCTTGCCATAAGTTGTACTTCTTTTGAATCGAACAAGGAACTGTATTTCTCCTTTGATATTTCTAAGTTGTGGCAAAGCATTGTGACCCAGAACATCATTGATGCTGTTTCATGAAGCGGAACATATTACTCAAGGAGGGACATAAATCTTTCTGTTGGTTGAACATTGAACTTTCTTTTGACACAACGGAGGAGCCAAGAACTGAATTGAAACTTTATTGTGAACTCAGATTTCCTTGTTTCTTTTTGTTGAACATTGGAGCTGAATCTAACTTGAAACCTGGGGGAGGGGAACTCGCCAGGTTACCAAGAGAGACTGTGAATATACCATTGCTGACATTGTTGTGAATTGCCATATATATTTTCTTGTGTATTTTATGTTTAAGTGTGAAGGCCAGATATACTATGTTAGAGTGTTTTCCTTTAGTTTTGATAGGCAGGGAAATACTCGTCAGGGTAGGGGTAGTGAGGCATTTGATGCAATTTATGATTTCATAAAATGGAATATTTTGAGAAATCATCCAAAAGTTGACCGCCTCACATTTCTGACCCCTCAGAACAACCTAAGGGCAAATTGAGGATGGGGGACTAAATGCACCATGCCTGCACTCGATTACCATTGGAGATCATTTTGTCAGTTGATGTCAGTGTGCACGGGCAGAGGGCATCCCTCATGCAGAAAGACAGAAGAATGGTTAGAACCAATGCGTTTGCGTCCAAGAGAATGGGACTATTTCCTTATTGAAAGGGAGATGCTGGCATGTACATGGGTCTGTAGATGAGCAGATTACATCATCTCTAGCGCCCGCCCACTCACCTCTGTCATACTGGAAGCAAAGCAGGAAAACTCTGTGCATGGCACCAGGTATCGTCCCAATACCACACCAAAGATATGAGAGACGTTATGTACTCAGACAACCGTATTGAATGTACCCACGCACTGAAGAGGTGGAAGGATATTGGCATACACCATTAGACATAGAAGTGCTGTAAGTGCAAACAGATGAGAGTAAAGTGACGTCATAAACGGAGGACACAATGATGCACGGAAATGATATAAGAATACTTAAAGAATGAAGGTGTAATCCAAGCAACAAAGTAATAAAGTATAAAGAGGTGAAGAAATCATCTATGCCGAGAAGACAAGTGAGATGAAGCTCAACTAATGTGTGTATGCTGAAATGCAAGGTAGATGAGTGGCATAGAAGCTTACTGCAGTAGAGACTATAACCTGAGTAAAGCAGCCATGATGGAAAAGATGGACGTCGGATCGTGTCAAAACAACCTCATAGACAACCCAGGAGCGCAGATCAGAAATGCTGCAGAAAACAGCTTCCTGCGAGGAACAAATAATATCTGTTTTACAAAGACTAAGGATGACACAGTAAGACATAATTTGAAAGAAAATAGGGAGTTAACCAGGATAAGCTATGAACGAAGGTCACATTTCCTGTAGATTAAGCAGTAGTGAAAACTTCTGAAAGTGCCAAGGACTGGACAATCAAGAGTGCAGAAAGTACAAGTAAGATGGAGCAACAAGGTCGCCAGAGGCAAAGAGGAGTAGTAACACCAAGCATGATTAAATCAAATAGCAATAAATAACAGGTCGAAATTGACAAATTCGTGATCTACTGACACACCATGCAGGACTCGAAAACAAGGTCTATTCACTTAGTCTGAGACGAAGTTAGTGGTGTACACTGACCCCCTTAAAAATCCCAAAGATGAAAACAGCCAGCAAAGTCAACTACAAAGGAGAAGTCTTGGATCATGATCTAAGTTACATCAATGTATGAAGCGCTAAAGGCCGTAGCACAGACAGAAAATTAAGTAGAACGGTTTTTGTGGTGTTAGAAGGGCAATGAAACCACTCAAGACCACAGCAGGGGAATTGGTAACTGTGCATTTGTCTCGGGAGGATAGCTCAGCGGCAACATGCTCGCCTTGGAAGCAAGACAATAAGAAGCAACACAGGTTCGATCCCCAGGTCCACGCTTATAAACCGCGCGTTATAAATAACCTATCATATCATATCATAAAGAGAGGACCAGTGATTGCAGAACATGGATTGTAGGAAGACATGTACTATACAAAAGGAGCCAGAGACGTGAACAACGCTCAGAGGGAGACTTGCAAATGAAAGCAATGGCACAGAAGAAGAATAGGCAAATGCAAGTGCACAGCGACACTGATGGAAATTAGCTCTGGGAACAAAAGCACTTCCAACCATCACAACAAGAGTAGAAAAGCACAACAGCGGGGAAAGAAGGAAAATGAGGAACCAGCTGTGACGATTTAACAGGACAAAGAAAATACCAAGATTTTTTAACTCAATGAACCCTAGACATTTACTGAACTTCTCCACCCTCCTTTCCCTGGAAGGGGAGGCGATATAGTGATCACAACTGCAAATGAATCTAAACGTTATTCGGTAGAGCAGTGGTTAGCAGAAACAAATGTATTTCTTTGGAGCTATAGAGCAACACATAGGAAGACGGGCAAAGCATAGCCGTGCTGGAAGATTGGCTCTTCAGCACATACTTGTCAGGTTTCTATGAAGTTTTACACAATGCAAATCCCAAATTAGACCGTGGGATACCTTTAGTAAGTTACATTTAAGCAGTACAACCGCTGCTCTTAAGCGTCTGGTCAACAGCACCACGTTGCTGTTATGGCTGCTGGGGATAGGCAGTATCCAGGCGCTGAGCCTGTAAATAACAGAGACAGAGACACAGTTATGATATGATATGTTAATTATAATGTTCTTAATACCAAGAGGTTTCTAAGCGCGGACCCGGGGATCGAACCTGTGTTGCTCAGTGTCGTCTTGCTTCCAAGGCGAGCACTTTGCCCCTGAGCTATCCTCCAGAGTTTTGTGTCTCACGGCCCTCGCTCGTACACTGTCTTTGTGCTAACACAGAGCTGTCTTTATTCTATCCACGTGATGACGCTTCACGTCATCACGCATTAAGGGGCCACCACATTACACGCCACCTTTTTCATAATTGAATAACAAACACATAACAACAATTTAGGGCATGCATAACATCCTGCACCATAACGTTACTCATCTCTTACATAGTCCTCCAGGTACGCCGGCCGGTGCCTGGACTCACAGGTCAGACATCTCCTTTCCTCTGACGGTCCTGGGGGTGCGCCACTGGATTCTCATAGTCACCATCCTCTCAGTGGCATTCTGTGTCAGCCACCACTGGTCCTCCTCATCAGGCCCACTGTCTTGCAGGTCTCTTCTCATATCCTGCTCAGCACCTCTCGTCCATTCTTTAGAAGGCATTTTTGTCATTAAAGAACTATATTTTGTAATATGACTTTGTTGTGTATCTATTGGTGTTATCTATCTTTACATCATTGTGGCTATATTGTCAGCATTCTAAAGTGTGCAGGGGATCGGAGGGTCCAACCTTTGGACCTCACTTGTTCTCAAACAGGGGAGCATTGTCAGAGCACACTACGCTGGGGAATCCATGGGTAGCAAACACCTTTTCCAGTGTAGGTATTACATCTTGTAGGGCCGTCAATGGCACAGATTCTCCCTATAGCTAGCGGGACCACTGATCCACCATGACCATGCAGTGGGAGTCTCTGTGAGCTGGAGCCAAAATCCACATGTACCGTCTCCCATGCTGCTTTGCTCCACTCCATGCACTAAATACGGGGCGCAGCGTGTTTGGGGGCGCCTGCTTGGCACCATACGCTGGCCCTCACAAACTCCTCAACTTCCTCTTCCAGGGCCGGGAACCATACCTTGAGGTGGAGTTCAGCCTTAGTCTTTGCAACTCCTTGGTGCAGGTGAGTGAACTGTATGATTCTCTGCACAAGCCATGTCGGCACCACCATACTGGATCCTCGTAGTAGGAGGATGTCGTCCATAAACATTAGTTCATGTCTCATGCACCAAAGATGTGTGACGGTGGTTTTATCCTTTTTGTGTTAGGAATACATCTCGATCCGTGTGGCTCAAATGGAAAAAGCACCCTAATCATCTTTCCCGACATCTTCCAAGATATAATTTCTTCAGTGCCATTCATATTAACTCCCTACAGCAGTTTAGTCTTTCTCAAAATGGCGTGCTTCGCCTTCCGTCTGTGTTCTATTTATGTCCGAAAACAGAACAGTCGGGTGCATTGCTACAACACTCTGTTGTTTCCACTGCTTCAGTGAACTTCATTCATTCCTTGTAGCCCTTCTATCTGTGACCGCAATCGCAGTTACTTACTTCTCATTCTACATTGTTTCCTCCCGTTCCTTGTTCATGTTCCGTTACGCCCCTTCTTTCTTCCTCCTCTGTTGCCTCCCTTCTGCATTCTCTCTCGGAGCCTTCCACTTATTCCTGTCATTGCCACCATCTTATTACCTTATTCTCTGTTCCACACTTTTGTCTACTTACTTTTTCTTATTTCCTGTTCTGTGTTTCCCCTGCCTTTTCTCTCCGTCCTTTCTGTCTAAACTAATTCCATTCTAACCTGCTAGCTGCTGGAATATAATCCTTATCCATTCATTACTTACCTGGATACTCTTTGCCTTTAGGATTACAGCTGTGCTGAACGTCAAACTACTTTATTCAACCACATTCATCCTGCAATTCATACTCTAGACTCCATCAGAAAACCTTGATTATCCTGACATCCGAAACCGTGTTTTCTTCCCATTAAGGGTTTCCTGAGGGTGCTGCCCGCGGGTGCACAGGGTCCTGGTCATCTAGGCCTCTGACTACCTTGTGGTACTCCCTCCATGAACTACAACCAAAACCACTGCTGCGTGCTACTGAACCGTGAATTTAATTTTCTCTGCAGCTTCCTCCTTCTGGACAGTTGAGTTATCAGCAGGGTGTCGGGACAGGTAGTCAGCAGCGTTTCCTGTGCCTGGCCAGTTCACAAGGGTCACACTATACTCCTGCAGTGCCAGAAGCCATTTTGTTATCCTTGCTGGGGGTTTTGCTATTGCTCAAGTCATTAAGGGAATGAGTGGCTTCTGATCTGTTACTACGCGCACTGACTTACCAAAAATGTACAAATGGTGGTGATGACAAACCCACAACACATCTAACGCATTACTCTCAATTTGGGAGTGGCATTGTTCCGTGGTGCTTCGGGCCCTCTTTCCATATGTAATCGTCTGGACATCACTGTGTCGGGTAAACTGAATAAAAACTGCCCCCGGGCTAAACGGTCTGGCGTCTACTACCAATTCAGTCTCCAGACAAGGGTAAAAAAATGTTAGGGTGCATTCCTCGCACAGGGCTTCCTTGATGTCGTCAAACCCCCTTTGTTGTAGTGGCGTCCATTGCCATGCCGATTCTTTCCTTCTGAGGCTGCTCAGTGGTTCTGAGATTGATGCCAGGTCCTTAATGAAACGGCCACAATAGATGACCATTTCGAGAAAACTCCTCACTTCAGACATTGTCTCCGGAGCTTTGACCATGCAAATGTCATGTACTTTTGCAAAGTCAACAGAGACACCCCATTCCTGAAAAATGAAGCCGAATAATTCGATTTGTTTCTTTAAGAACTCACACTTTTCCTCATGCAATGTCAAACCTAGAGCACTGATTCATTCCAAACACCAAGTTCAGGCGATCCAGGTGTTCAGGCTCAGTCAGGGCAAAAAACAAAATATCATCACTGATGTTGAGTGCCCCTGACAGACTAGCCAGAGCACCACAAATGGCATTCTGGAAGACCTCTGTGGCCGAGGATATTCCAAAATTGAGTCTCTTTTATCTAGAGAGTCCTTTATGAGTCAAGAAGTCAAGAAGGTGGTGATATACCTCCACTCAGGGTGCAGGACCAGCTGATGGTAACCAGCTGTAAAGTCTAACTTGGAGAAGAACATGGCTCCTTGCAAGTTGGTGATAATGTCATCAGTCATGGGTGTAATGTGACGCTCCTTTTTATAGCCTTATTAGGAAGGCACATATCCACAGAAATTCGGATTGAGTCCACTGCTTGGTCTTTCAGGCGATAACAACGGGGGGATCCATGGGGTGGGGCCCTCCATCGGCTCAATAATGACTAAAGGGGTCATTACAAGGTTGGCAGTAAGGGGTTAACGGCGCCGGTAAAGGTGCCGGTGCCGTTAACCCCTTGCCCCCACATTACGAGGTCCTTTAGCGGGTCCTGCTAAGGGCGGCTGGTTTTGCAAAGCCGCACCGGGTCACCTAACATTTGTCCGATCCCTGTGAAAACGTCCCACCAGAGTCTGCATATCTTCTACAAAAACTCTGTATGTAAACTATACTAGTTTGAGAGCCTCAGTGGTGGCACATCTGAGCAGTGTGTTATTGCTTACTCAGGATCTGAAAAATCATGCATTAATGGACATATTGTCATGATGCCTACCCCCGGAGCACCAGGCCAGGCCCAGCACCCCCGGAAGCAGGCATCATGCCCTCGGGTAAAAGCCCAGCGGCCCCTTATAGGGGCTCTTTGGACTGGACATCAGTCCTGGCGCCATAGGCGCCAGGCTCATAAAGGGAGGTGTTTTGTGCACTTACCTGATGCAGACCATGCTGCACGCTTCAGGCCTCCCTGAGACCTGAAAGGGACTATTTTTTCATAGGGACTATTTTTTCACTCGGGCATGGCCAGGGAAGGATACATACCTAGTTGGTGAAGGATACATACCTGGGACCTCTTTGGAGGCTATTTAAGCCACGCCCAGACAGCAGCTCATGCTTCGCGTTGTTCTGCTTCCTGCAGCTTAACGCTCACCGTGTCTGCTCCTGCTCCTGGACTCCAGCCACGCCCGCCTCGAACCTGGAAGACCTGCAAGGAAGGAAGAGAAGAGAAAGGTGAAAACCAAGGACTATTTCAAACTTCTTACCTGCATCCGGAATCTTCTCGCCAGCATCCCTGAAGAAAGACTTCCATTTAAAAGCATCGCGTTGCTCGCTGCAGCGCCACGCTTCACTCACCTGTCCTCGAGACATCTCCCGGCTCCATCGCGGCTGTCAGCATCGGACGCCACATCTCTGCACCTAGGGGAGAGAGGAAGAAACAAAATGTGAGCAGAAGGAACACAGAAGGAAAGCCTGATTAACAGCCATAATACTTACCGGCTTTTCTTCCACATTTCGGGTTGGCGCCGCCCCGTTGGCAGGTACCGTACCCCGGCCCCTATGGGGAAAGGACAAGAGACATTTCTGGAGAATGATAAGGACATTTAGAGGGATCGCCCTCATCACTTCTCACCTCGGCAGTTTAACCCCTCGACGCATCGCCTTCATTCTGCACCTGAAATAAAGGACAGATCACAGGTTAGAAAGACAACATAAAGGGGGCCTCACTTGAACTTTGAACTTTCATACTTACGGCGCATCGCTCAGGAAAGTCAAGTGGATTTTGCCAGCGCCATTCTGAAAACCAGTGAAGTAACTGGACGAACGTGCGCCCCTGCACCAGAAGCAGGATGGAGAGTTCATCCTTCCAAACCATAAGGTGAGCTTAAACCGGGGTTTGGAGGAAGTTAGAGAGGATCGAAGGGGGAAAGGGGGGAGCTAGCACACTATTCTGCAGACTGTTAATCCCCTTTCTCATCTGCAGAAGGATATTCCTACGGGCCAGGCAAGCACGATTTGGAGGTCCTGTCCAATCGGTGTTCCGGGACCAACGCATCACGCAAGAAGAAGCCACAGCAATCCAGACTAGACCAGCGCCCCCGTGGGAACCAGGTGAGCGTTACAGAACGCGAAGCCTTCCTACAAATTCCCACCCAGGCGCTATGGAAACTTCCGAAACTGACCAGTTGGCCCAATTACTGGGGGAATTACGGGCTGAAGTACACGCCGCTCGTCAAGAGACTAGTGCCCTCAGGAGGGAAGTGATTGTAATAAAGGATAGAGCTGATGACCTGGCTAGACAGCTCTTGCAAGGTCA
This sequence comes from Ambystoma mexicanum, assembly GCF_040938575.1. Lineage (NCBI taxonomy): Eukaryota > Metazoa > Chordata > Amphibia > Caudata > Ambystomatidae > Ambystoma > Ambystoma mexicanum. The sequence goes on along the minus strand of NC_090940.1, from coordinate 651,585,090 downwards.
AGCTGGACAAACTCCTTTACCCGGTTCCGGGGGGAACCCCGCTCCTGTGGTTTCCAGTAACCTGGTGCAGATTAATCTACCTGGAAACATGCCGCTGGCCCCACCTGAACGCTTTGCTGGGGACCCCAAACGATTTGCCGTATTCATGAATCAGTGTCGTTTGCACTTCCTATGCAGACCTGGGGCCTTCCCTAATGATCAGACCAAGGTAGCCTTTGTGTTGTCATATCTCAGCGGCTGTGCTGCCGATTGGTCAGTCCCACTGGTAACTCAAGATGACCCGATTCTTCGTGATTTTCAAGGATTTCAAACAAGCATGGAAAGGTTATTTGCTCGACACTCCCAGGGACAGGCTCTGGATGACGAACTTTTATCTCTGCGACAGGGCAATCAAGACCTTCTATCCTACATTGCAACCTTCAATAGACTAATTGTGGAAACTGGTTGGCCAGAGAATAAAAGAATCACGTTATTCTATCGAGATCTACGCGGAGAACTTAAAGATGTCCTGGCACAAGTTGTAAATCCGCCCCAAGAATGCACTGAATATATAGACTTAGTGGTCCAATTGGATCACAGGCTGCAAAACAGAAAAGCAGATCGGTCCAAGTTTGAAACCCGGGTGTTGGCCAAGACCCACGCTAACCCCAAGGCGGCTGATGACTCGGAGCCTATGCAAATCGGAGGGGTTAAAGGACCCCTAACTCAAAAAGAACGGGAAAGAAGACGACAGATGCAATTATGCCTTTATTGTGGGTCCTCTGGACACTTTCTACGACATTGCCCGGTTAAGCCGCCCAAGAAGGTGGTAGGAGCCGCTGATAAAATCCATGGAAACTCTGTATCGGGAAACGACCACGCCCGGCAAGCGTAGGGGTCCGCTTGCCGAGCTTGAAAACGAACTCTCAGACCTCGCATTTCATTGTGCCAATGGTCCTCGTAGATCCGGAACAGCCTAAACGGTTGCATGCTATAAAGGCATACATCGATAGCGGGGCTATAGGAAACTATGTGGATCGAGAATTGGTCTCTAGGATAAACCTCTCTCTGCATCCTAAAACCAACAAAGATGTCATCACCACAGTAGATGGAACCGAAATTGCCTCTGGACCGGTAACACATTCCACAGCTGAGGTGACACTTGTAGGTCCGGATGGCCATCGGGAGGCAGTTGTGTTTGATGTAATCAAGACTCCACAGTTTCATCTTATTCTCGGAATCCCTTGGTTAGAGACACATAATCCTCGAATTGATTGGCGAGCGAAGAGAATAACCTTCCCGGATTGTGCACAAACCTGCTACCCAGAAAATCCAAAGATTAATCTAGCATCAGTAACCTCTGTCCCCGTGCAACTACCTCCAGAGTACCAAGACTTTCAGGACATCTTCCAAAAGGAACAGGCCAACACGTTACCTCCCCACAGATTGTACTATTGCCAAATCGATCTGGTGCCCGGTGCACAACCCCCTTGTAGCAGGATTTACGCCCTTACTGAACCAGAGAATCTGCATTTGAGACAATATTTAGATCAATACCTCGCCAATGGTTTCATTCGCCCGTCAAAGTCCCCGGCATCCTCAGCTTTGTTCTTCGTGCCTAAAAAAGAAGGCGACCTTAGAACTTGTATCGATTACCGCGCATTGAACCAGATAACTGTTAAAAATCGTTACCCTCTGCCTCTGATCCCTGAACTCCTTGACCAGGTGAAGGACGCTTGCGTATACACCAAGTTAGATCTCCGGGGGGCTTATCATCTGGTACGAGTAAAAGAAGGCGACGAATGGAAAACGGCCTTCCGTACAAAATATGGACTATTCGAATACCAGGTGATGCCTTTCGGGTTGTGCAACGCGCCTGCAGCCTTCCAATTCTTCATGAACGATGTCCTTCGGGAACTCATCGATGTCTGTGTTGTCGTGTATATCGATGACATTCTTGTGTACTCCTCTTCGGAATCTGATCACAGAAAGCATGTCAGGGCCGTCCTAGAGAAACTGCGCCAGCACAAACTGTTTGCCAAGCTGGAAAAATGTGTTTTCCATACCACCGAGGTTGAGTTTCTCGGATTCATCCTGACACCTAAAGGGGTCCGAATGGATTCACGGAAAGTGGATGCCATCCTCAAATGGCCATCACCTAGTTGGGTGAAAGGTGTCCAAAGCATGCTTGGTTTTGCCAACTTTTATCGCAGGTCTATCCTGGAGTTTTCACGTGTGGTGCAACCCATCACTGCACTCTTGCGAAAAAATAAACGCTTTGAATGGACCGAGGAAGCCGAACAGGCCTTTCAGGAGTTGAAAGCTAAGTTCACGTCCGCACCTATTTTGAAGCACCCGCGTCCCGATCTCCCATATATAGTCGAAACCGACGCGTCCAGCTTAGCCATGGGAGCTGTCCTGTCTCAGAGAGACCCTGAAACCAACCAACTGCATCCCGTAGCATTTTGGTCCAGAAAGTTCTCGCCGCCGGAGATAAATTATGCGATCACCGATAAGGAACTATTAGCCATTAAGTCCGCCTTTAAGGCTTGGCAGCATTATCTCCTCGGCGCCCGGCATACCATCACCGTGATCACTGATCACCGAAATTTACAATATTTAAAAACTGCCAAGGCTCAATCGTCTCGACAGCTCCGATGGGCTTTGTTCTTTGCTGAGTTCCATTTTGTAATCACCTACCGCCCCGGCTATAAGAATGGTAAGGCGGATGCTCTATCCCGAATTGGAATGGAAGAAATAGACACAAACTCAGAACCTGTGCCGATAATTCCCGAACAAAGAATTTTGGGGATAACCACTTTACAAACCCTTGAAGACATTCAAGCACGAGTGAAACAATTCCTGGACTCTTCAGCCTTGCAGGATTGGATCAAAAGGGGGTTTAAATTTTCAGTCAAGGATGGCTTACCTTACTTCCAAGGACGCTTATTTTTGCCAGAAAAGGAATTGCAAGAACTGGTTATTTCCCGTCATCATGATACCCTGATGGAAGGACATCCTGGCATTGCCAAAACAGAGGAAAAGGTTAAACGACAATTCTGGTGGCCTTCCTGGCAAAAGGATATTAAATCTTTCGTGATGTCCTGTGGAGTTTGTGCCCAAAACAAAGGTCAAAAGACAAGACCCGCCGGTCTTCTTCAGCCCTTAGACATTCCACCAGCACCTTGGCACACCCTGTCACTAGATTTTATCACGGACCTGCCCTCTTGTAATGGTTACAATACTATTCTGGTCGTGGTGGATTTATTTTCCAAAATGGCCCACTTTATTCCGTTGAAAGGATTACCTTCAGCCTTTGTTCTTGCCAAGGAATTCCTCGAAAATATCATCCGTTTGCATGGATTCCCGTCCATACTAGTCTCCGATCGGGGAAGCCAGTTTATTTCTCATTTTTGGAAAAAGTGTTGTCAACTGGCACAAATCGACGTAAGACTCTCGACCAGCTACCACCCACAGACCGATGGTCAGACGGAGAGAACGAACCAGACCCTTGAACAATATCTACGATGCATGTTGCACCAATCGGAGGGTAATTGGAAGGACATTTTATGGGTGGCTGAATATGCATACAATAACTCGATACACTCTGGAACTGGTCAGAGCCCCTTTTATACCCTATATGGACATCACCCTCGTACTTCAGACTTGGACTCACCTCTGAGCCTTGAATGCCCGCAGTGGACCATTTGCATTCTACGATTACTCAAGCCTTCAAGGATGCAACTGCACATTTGCAACATGCGAAAGGGAAATACAAAAAGAATGCGGATCTGCATCGAAGAGAGGCGCCTCCATACCAAATAGGGGATCAAGTATGGTTGGCTACCAAACACCTATCACTCAAGGGGCCTCGAACTTTTAATCCAAGGTATTTAGGCCCTTACTCGATCAAAGCTATAATCAACCCAGTGGCAGTCAAGCTCGATCTACCAGCTAACATGCAGATTCACCCCGTTTTTCATGTGTCACTTTTGAAACCAGTGCACCCAGGAACCAGATTAACAAAGCCACCAGAACCGATTCAGATAGATGGGGAGCCTGAATTCGAGGTGAAGAACATTTTGGATTCTAAGATCTCAAAATCAAAACTTTTCTATCTAATTGATTGGAAAGGGTACGGGCCTCAGGAAAGGTCTTGGGAACCCAGTGATCACGTACATGCACCTCGGCTGGTAAAAAGGTTCCATCGGAATTTACCAAACAAACCGAAACCTCCAGAAGGAACGACCTTGGGAGAGGCCTTGGGGGGGAGTGCTGTCATGATGCCTACCCCCGGAGCACCAGGCCAGGCCCAGCACCCCCGGAAGCAGGCATCATGCCCTCGGGTAAAAGCCCAGCGGCCCCTTATAGGGGCTCTTTGGACTCAGTCCTGGCGCCTTTGGCGCCAGGCTCATGTTGGACATCAGTCCTGGCGCCATAGGCGCCAGGCTCATAAAGGGAGGTGTTTTGTGCACTTACCTGATGCAGACCATGCTGCACGCTTCAGGCCTCCCTGAGACCTGAAAGAGACTATTTTTTCATAGGGATTATTTTTTCACTCGGGCGTGGCCAGGGAAGGATACATACCTAGTTGGGGAAGGATACATACCTGGGACTTCTTTGGAGGCTATTTAAGCCACGCCCAGACAGCAGCTCATGCTTCGCGTTGTTCTGCTTCCTGCAGCTTAACGCTCACCGTGTCTGCTCCTGCTCCTGGACTCCAGCCACGCCCGCCTCGAACTTGGAAGACCTGCAAGGAAGGAAGAGAAGAGAAAGGTGAAAACCAAGGACTATTTCAAACTTCTTACCTGCATCCGGAATCTTCTCGCCAGCATCCCTGAAGAAAGACTTTCATTTAAAAGCATCGCGTTGCTCGCTGCAGCGCCACGCTTCACTCACCTGTCCTCGAGACATCTCCCGGCTCCATCGCGGCTGTCAGCATCGGACGCCACATCTCTGCACCTAGGGGAGAGAGGAAGAAACAAAAGGTGAGCAGAAGGAACACAGAAGGAAAGCCTGATTAACAGCCATAATACTTAACGGCTTTTCTTCCACATTTCGGGTCGGCGCCGCCCCGTTGGCAGGTACCGTACCCCGGCCCCTATGGGGAAAGGACAAGAGACATTTCTGGGGAATGATAAGGACATTTAGAAGGATCGCCCTCATCACTACTCACCTCGGCAGTTTAACCCCTCGACGCATCGCCTTCATTCTGCACCTGAAATAAAGGACAGATCACAGGTTAGAAAGACAACATAAAGGGGGCCTCACTTGAACTTTGAACTTTCATACTTACGGCGCATCGCTCAGGAAAGTCAAGTGGATTTTGCCAGCGCCATTCTGAAAACCAGTGAAGTAACTGGACGAACGTGCGCCGCTGCACCAGAAGCAGGATGGAGAGTTCATCCTTCCAAACCATAAGGTGAGCTTAAACCGGGGTTTGGAGGAAGTTAGAGAGGAACGAAGGGGGAAAGGGGGGAGCTAGCACACTATTCTGCAGACTGTTAATCCCCTTTCTCATCTGCAGAAGGATATTCCTACGGGCCAGGCAAGCACGATTTGGAGGTCCTGTCCAATCGGTGTTCCGGGTCCTGCGCATCACGCAAGAAGAGGCCACAGCAATCCAGACTAGACCAGCACCCCCGTGGGAACCAGGTGAGCGTTACACATATTTTCATATCAAATACACCCTCCAGTGGCAGCAGGATTTGCCCCCCAATTTGAATATACGCACTCTCGTCTCCTTCAGTGATTTGGGAGGTTGTAACATTGGATAATGGGCATCAGCCATGACATTAACAGATGTGCTGGTGTCAATAACTATGGGAACAAACATGCTCAACACTTTCACTACACATCTGGGCTGCTGCTTCCATTTGCCACCGACTGTCAGTACTGACGAAATGAAGAAAACATCCTCTTCATCTTCCTCTTCCAGAAATTGGTTTACATCGTGTGGAGCCTCTTCCACTTCCGTGACCTGCAAGCATCTGCATTGAAACAGCACTTTCAGGCGTTCTTTCCCCCTCGAGGGGTCGCAGGTGCCTGCACCCTGGACACGTGAGCAAAATGGTTCGGGATACCACATCTGCTGCAGGTGTGGCCTTTGGCTGGGCAGTCACTCTGATGGGGTAGGTCATAGCTACACTGGGTGCATGCTGCATTGGTGAGAGGATGAGGCTGATCCTTTTTTGGCCACTGCACATACATCCTCCAACTTTACTGATTTGAGGGCTAACCCCATTCGGGATGCCCTCACGTCCACCAGCTCATGTGAGCGCCCTAGTTCTAATATGTGAGGCAGGGTTATGCCCAGCTCACAGAGGATTTTCCTCTGCAACTTCGCAGACAGGCACCTGTAGATAAGCTGAAGTCGCACCTCCTCATCATCATCCGTACATGCACACGTGGAGTCAAGATGGCGTAAACGCCTGTGTAAACCATCCAGACCTTCGCTAGCTTTCTGTGTAGCCGACCGCAAAATACATTTTTCATAGAAGCCGTCAGTGGGGCGTAGTGTCTTAAAGATCCTGTTGACTGCTGGGCCCGCAGAGTAGATGAGCGTGGACTTCTGAGCCTGGTCTCTGAGTCCACCCGTGGTGTCTGTGAGAAACCTGAGGGCATCCTCACACCTACTCCCCTTAGGTCCTCTTCTCAGGTGGCCAGGGAAAGGCCATCGCTTTTGGATCCTGACCAAGGGGGTGGAGATGCGAGGGAGGTTCACCTTGGTGGAGGGTCCTTGGGGAATGGGGAGAGGATATCAATAGGCAATACATTGTATCCCCTTTTTTCAATTAAGAACCACCATCACCCTCCCGCTGCCTTTATAGGCTATTATAGATCCTCTCCCCTCAATTCCACTCATTCATTCCACTATAGTAATGGGATGAAGAAGAGGCTACTAGGAGTAAAACACACTAATAGATCCTTTCACCATTCTAGTACCGAGACGAGGAAGAAGCCTACAGACTGGTGTATGGGTCAGGCATGTCCAGAATGCTTCACTAATTGTGGTCAGGCAATTGAGCCTAATGACTCACACCTGCAATCTGTTAAGCAGTTGCGGGTGTATATCCTGTGAAATCCTGCTGAATACGAAGCAGCCGTGGGTGGTTCTGTCGGGAAGCCATGACTCCAGCGAGAAACAAAAGAAGCTGTGGCGTGGGGCCCAGGAGGGGCAGTGCGAAGGCCACAGTATTGGGAGTGACGCAGGTCAGTGCATGTATCGGGAGCTGCGGGCTGGAGAAAAAATCCAGTCCTTGTACGTCAGCGGCAGCATTGGCGGGATGCGAACGGAGCTACCGGCGACCCATGCAGAGAGAGAGAAGTGAACTGCGAGCACGGCTCACCAAACACTGTGCAAGTTTATGCGAAGCCGTGCAGTAGGTGACAGCCGCCCAGAGGAGATGCCAGAGGCCACTGAGTGAGGAACAGGAATCACTCGATGAGGGGCACTCCTGGGGCTGTTACGTGGCAAAAGGGGAATGCTGAATTAACAAGAATGAAGGCGCAAAACACGGTGAACCAAAGTAAATGGTTTAAGTTGTTTACTGCAAAGTATGAGCAAATAGTACTGGAAACTATTGAATACCGAACTGAATGAAAGCTATTGGTAAGCATATGAAAGCTTTGACTAAACCAAGGCGCAAACGACAAGTTGGTGTGAAAAGCGAATATCATATATTACAAGTTAAGAGAAAATCTGATGAAATGCAATATAAAGCAAGAATGGAATATTGCAAAGCAGTGTGAAAGTGTGGTGAAGGGAAAAGAGCACCACAAATTGAACTGTATAACTGTACTCATGGTGGCAAAGTCCAGAGACTGGCCAACAGTTAAAGACGTGGCAAAGCCAAAAGGCTGACAAAGAGAGAGCCAAGTGAGTGTGAGTCAGAACACAAGTGCCGCTACAGAAGAACCTGTGTGGCCAAGCATGCCCAGGGTGACCAGTCGAGTGACCTGTGATGGGTGTACCATGAGGTCCGACAACTGCGCCTAGACCGGGTGTACCCTATCCGTGAACTCCAAAGAAATGCATAGAATGTAATTGCATGTGCCTGAAGGAGATTGCTAAAGTAAGGCAGACAAAAGTAATGTACATGAACTGCCAAGGAGTATAAGTCGACCTGGAACTGGTGTTCAATATTAGGAGACTGTCTTAAAGTACAAGTTGGCAAGCTAAGCAAGCTGGTTTCTTGGTAGAGGAGAATCCTGAGACTCATTGTGAACCATGTTGTCTCCTTGCGGAAAGGAACCCCGAGATTCATTTTTGAGACTTTGTGGAACTGTTGTGAACTTGGGGAAGGGGAGCTGGAAAGTAAGCCCAGAGCTGGAAGAAGCTCAGAACTTTATTGGGAACACTATTTCTTTTGTTGCTGACATCCCTACACATTGTTTAGCTTCAGTCGTGAGGGTAAGTATAGGTTTTGGATACAGACAGACTTTTAAATTGAACTTCCTGGCTCAGACTATCATAGTTCTCAACCTTTTTTGATACCAAGGCGGGTGAAAACACCCAATTTTTTTGTGGTGGGGTGAGAGCCCATTGAAGTGAATCGGCGTATGGGGGCTTGGCAAGTGAGACAGCTGATTGTAAGGAGGGTGACATTTTTGTTACAAATTAATCTCGTATTATATTTATAAACTACAACATACTGTCACATGAGGCTTAATAAACACAACATAGAAAGTGGAAGCTTATCAGTGCTGACTCGGTAGACTTGAGTCTCTGTGTCTGCTCCCTACACTTCCGTTTGGCTTTCTTCTGTACCCACAGCCTGCTGCCCTGGTTCATTTAGTAAGACTGAGCCTGTGTAAGGTTGCACCAGTGTCTGTGGCTCCAGGGCAGGTGAAACAGATGATCTGACGGGCAGGCAGGTGGGTGTCTAGATACATTTAGCGGGTGACACCCCCCAAAAGCGGGTGAGTTGAGAGCTATAGACTATCCTTAGTTTCTTTAGGTAGGGAAATCCCACCTCAGAATAGGGCAAGTTAGGCCTTCAGCCAACCTGACATTTAAGTTATAATTATAATTATAATGGGAGCTGAGGACCCTTGCTGTCGAGGCAATCATCCTCTTCGGGCCGCTGGTCCCTCATCTTCGGAAATAGTGTGTATGTGTGTAGATATGGCAGTGTCACCCGAAAGTGTCCATAAAACAGCATTTTATGGACAGCACTGCAGTTTATAGGGCGTAGAGGCCCTCCATCAGAAGCCGCAACCCTAATGTTTTTTTTTCCAGCAGCCACCGAAATCAAGACTCTAGTTCAACCCTAGATTGCACGTACACTCTCTAAAAAGGGAGGCGCAACCCTGGATCTGCGTGGCTGTTTTGGGCTCCAATCATGCAGCACATGTAGGGCGAGAGAAACTGTGGGTAGGCCACAGCACTTGTGTGGCAGATGTAAATATCCTCCACTGGGGAGGTTCCAAAAATGGTGGCATACCAGGAATAATGTCAAAATTTTAGTTCTCAGGACAGTTAGTAGCTTCGCATACATGCTGTGAGGAGGTGCCTACAACGGACAGGGGGGGTGGAACCAACAACTCCCGGGAAACGGGTGGACACGAGGAACAACACGGAGGCAAGACCAGCGAAGGAACAGCAGTGACGAGCTGCAGCATGGAGGGTTGCTTACCGTATGGGTGTTCCAGCGCAGTGCAGGCAACGTTCCGGATTCACCAGCCCGGGCCAGGAGAAGGGCGGAGGCAGTACCAGGGAGGTCCCCGCGACCAACATGACCAGTGGCGGAGGTCGAGCGGAGCCGGGGTGCAGGAGCGGGAGAGCGCGCTTAGCCGCCACAGTCTGCGGGAGAGGTCGGGAGGAGCCACGAACGCCCGAACCCGCCCATATGTGCTCGGGTCCCGGTAGCACTTTGTCGGCGCGGGCAGGGGCACCACAGGACCTCCCACTATGCTACAAGGGCAGGCGGAAGTAACGGGGCGGGTTCTGACTTTAAGGGAGGCGGGCCAACGGCTTCCCAGCCAATCACAACCGGGAAGGTCCTAAACCCTGCTGATTGGTGGGGCTTTGAAACCTCAGGGAAGGATAAAAACCTGCGAATTCTAACCAGCTCTGTCTGTCATTTCCACAGGACGCCGAGACGGAGAGTGGAGCCGACCCAGAGTGGTGGGCCTATCCGGACCTCACGCATTAGGAGACAGTCCCCTTTTCTCAGGAGTACACAAGGTCGAGAAGAGCCTACAGTGAAGGAAACCGTTTGAACTTTTCAGTTAATGACTTTGGCACTTGATTTAAAAATAAATATACTTTCAGCAAAAACACCTTGATTCCCGCGTCATACTTCCACACATGCCAACATTCCGACCCACCTGGGAGGGAGATTTCCTCCGAAAAATCGGGAGACAACATTTGTGCCATAGGAATGCATTGGGCAAAGATGTATTTTCGGCGGGAGAACGTGACAAATAACAATATTCTTCACAGAAAAATCGGGAGTCTACCGCCGAAATCGGGAGGGTTGGCATCATGTATGGCTTCGCACTCTTACCGTTGGGATACCGCTTATGAAAAGGACAGCAGAGGCAGTGCGGAATTCACGTCTGCAGACTGTGCACCTGCCAGCGGCGACCAAATGCATGGATCCTCACAGCACAGAATGCCGGGCTGCCTCCTTTCCCACTCATCCCCAGTGTTATGTCCTCTGGGGACAGGCGGTACCCAGGTGCAGGGCCTGCAGATAACAGAGACAGAGACATAGTTGTGGGTTTCACGCCCCCCGCTCGTGCACTCTTTCGTGCTGACGCGGGCCATCTTTATTCTATCCGCGTGAAGAGACTGCACGTCATCACGCATTAAAGGGCCACCACATTACAATCGCCTGCTTGGGCAATTCCATTTCCTAATGATGTGACACTATCTTCACCTGCGGGGGATCGCTCCAACATAAGTAATCAGACACTGCATAGTAACTAATATTCCATGTGACATTCACTCAAGTTCTCAGGCGAACTCAAGCCTTACCTTCATATACAATGTCTCCCTTGACTTCGTAAGTGGGCGTGGATATCCTCTGAAAAGGGGTTCATGTCACTGCCTCAAAGCTTTCAAGTCTTATGCAATGTGTGCAAACCAATTGTGCTTTCTTGCGGCTGAAGCTCATCATATCAGTAATCGTGGCCATGATGCTGCTCTTGAAAGGGGCCCCTAGGGGTCCCTAACGTCTATGGAAACAAGGCGAGTCACCACACACGATAGATACGCCAGACACAAGGTTGTATTCCCAAAGCTAGGGTTTATTGCAAAGCAAAAGTCTCAGTTGGCCAACTCGGTCTCACGCCCCGCAACATGTATCTCTAGACCTCGAGGGACGCAAGAGAGTGAATTACGTACATCAGCTACATATATACAAAATGCATATCAAACAATCAGCTATGACATGTTTAACACCCTCCTTTTATTGGGTTTCTTTGAACTTGGTGTGATGATGGACATCTCCGACAACTATGACACCTTGAAACATCTGTTCTAGTAACAATTTGCAATTTGTGAGTGCGGAGGCATCTTTCAGTTGTTGAATCGAACACAGCGCTTCTGTTCTTGGAAGTGAGCTACATACGGGGGGAAGAGTTGCATTCCAAACCTTGCTATCTATTAGGTGCTATTCCTGTCCTGGGAGCCGACACGCTCTAGCGGGCTCAGCAAAGGGGGGGCCGTAAGAAAAGCATAATTCAAGCCTTTAGCTATATTATTCTAACATATTCTACCATATAACGAGACCGGCTGGCAGCCGCGAAATGATTAAATGCCCTGCAGCTCTGCTTCAAGGCTACATTCGGGAGGGAGTCGGGAATTCTTCCTGGCGCTGCCTACGTTTGTGTTTCAACAAACTCTTGTTATCCTCACGGCCCTGCGGCCTTTTCCTTTTTACGTGCAGACAACAATGTTTTACAGTCGAGCAGTGTAAGCGGAAAATATACTGCGAAGCAATAGGAACAGAAAGCAATGAGCAATGGTTAGAAAACAAAATGGCGATTCTTGTTACATCAAAATGGCCGTTCATTGGCAAACTCGAAAACCTATATTCTGTCATATCGTGCATGAGATGGTTGGCCCACGGCCACCAAAATACGTTTGCGGTCACAAAGTAGAGGTATCCATTTTTCTAGACTGACAAACCCTCCTTTGGCCATATGCCAAACGTCTCATCTATTTATTGAAACCTCCTCTAGTTATGATGAGTCTGAAGTACTTATGTCTGAATTTTGCATGCTATCGTAAACATCATCGTCTTCATCAATATCTATTGCCATCAACTCTTTTACTGCTCTCATCTCATTTGGGTCTTGGTCAGTTCGATCATGAGGTTGTTTTTTCTTTGTCATCATATGCATACATCCTTCCGTACATCCCTCAGTTACCTCAGCGCAAACTATGGGTAGACAATGTATGCAACAACAGCACGTTAGGAATATTCCAAACACCACTACTAATATTGAGATCAACTTCCATCCCCAAGAACGTAGTATTCCCCAAAACCAAGATCCTATTCCCCAGCTTCCTTCTCCAGTAGGGAGTTCAGAGCTTAGGACATGCATTTTCTTTATTGCTTCAAAGATCGTAGGGGAATAGTCATCGACATAAACGCAACACGCTGATCCCACTATTTTGCAAATTCCCCCACGATCAACCAGGATCACATCGAGAGCCATTCTATTTTGCAGCGTCATTAACCTGATTCCTCTTTCTTGCAACGTCATGTTAAATAGTATATCTGTTGTTGTGTTTATGGTATTTTTTAGGATTCTGGACAGCTGCCTTATATTATAGGAGTTCACTATCTGCCCTAAGAATGGAATGAATGATTTTGCTACATCATTTGCTATTAAAACACCCTTGTCAGTCCTTTTGCCTCTAGTTCTGGATAGTCTGGCCGGTTTATAGACATAATTTCGAAATCAAACATTTCGAAAGTCAAAAAGTCGAAAAGAAAATGTCGAAAAAAATAATGTCGAATTTATTTTTTATGACGTTTTTTTTCGAAATGGGGGGGGGGGGGGTTCCCCCCCCAACCCCCGTTTTTTCTTTTTTTTTTTGTTTTTACCTATTTTTTTTATATAAACTAGTTCCCAAAAAAAAATATCGAAAAAAAAAATAATTCGCCATCTTTTTTTGTTGACATTTTTGATTCGACTTTTTTGACATTCGAAATTTTGTATTCGATATTATGACTGGACACCAGTCTGGCCATGTCTGCTGTTTCTAAGAGGAATACTCCTGGGAACAGTAGACCTAGGTAACATGTACCTCCCCAGTTTCTGGGCAACCAAGGATATGCTTTCTCTCCACATATAAAATAAACTGGATCACCTACATAAACTGGTTCTATTTCCCATTTTAATACCACTGTATTCATGCATCCAGTATATGTTCCGTCTGAAAAAGAGCCTTTCTTTTTTAGACAAAAAGGGACAGTTCTTGGGCTATAATTCACCATGTAAGATGGGGGGTTTGCGTCTTTGTCCCCTTCTGTTCTTACACGAAACGTCATTACAGATGTCTTTTCTGGTGGGGACAATCTATCTCGTCTATTTTGTCGTGTTATCTTTTGTGTACTTTTCCTCGTGGGCTCTGGGGCTATTACTTGTGCTTTATGGAAAATGGAACAACCCACAGGCTTCATTATTATCTCCTCAAACTCATTCATGTTGGTTCTGTCTAATTGACCCGTACTACTCTCATTCCATTTCCCATAAAACATTGCACCTAAAGATGCACTACATGCAGAACTTAATGGTAATGGCTGTACATACCACCCTATTCCTTTCCCAGCATGCTGTGGTAAATGGGCACATACCCAGCAATTTGTTTTCTTCAAAATTGCATGTGTCATGTTCATGATCAATAGCAATGTATTATTCCCAAAACCTTCCCTGTGTCTTTCTTCCATTGGGGGCAGGGTATAGGTAATCACCTGAACCGGGCTTTCAGTAGTGGATATATTAATTATTGGTAAAAACATTTCTAATGGGTGTATCGCTTCCACATACCATAATATTAGGGCTGTCGATAGTGGTGCTACCACGCTCATAAAGCACATTATTATTGTCAGTGCCAACATACAATTCATTTTACCATGCTTTTTTTTATAGCTTACAGTCTTTATAATTGACTCATTCTCAGCAGTGGTGGTGCAGGAGGAGGCTGGAACCGGTCCCGGCATGTTTCTCGTCGTCCTTCTTCTTCCTTATTACAGTTCGTTGTGGATATCTCTCTTTGTCGCGCTTGCTCTGATGTCAATAAGTTCAACAGAATTGTCACAGTACAGTTCTGCCTGTCCTTATTAGCCTGGATTTGTTTATTCGTTTTTTTGGAAAGATCACTTGTCCTTTCTCATACTGCTCAGGGGACCTTTGATCAGTTATAGGGGTGTACCGAAATTCGGCTTCGAGTAATTATTCGGCCGAATTCCGGCTGAAATTAACTATTCGGCCTCCGGCCGAATAATTAATTAATTATTACTCGAAGCCAAATAGGTTCCCCTTTGCGTTTTGTCAACTCTCCTCTGTCCCGATTTCCTCTGCCTTTGCTTTTTGTACATTGGCGGAAGAAGAACCCACTGCCAATGATGTTCTGAAAGGCAATTTACTTTCAGTTAGCACTGGAAGCAGGCACGCTGTCGCGTATTGCAGGCGGAAACCCAGGAGGTCCCAGCCCATCCAATTATAGAACAGGGAGCGAGCGAGCGTTCCGTCTGTGGTGCTTTGGCTCTCGAGATTCAGCCGTGTCTGGGGTTAATGGCCACTTAAATAATGGTGTGTGCACCAGAGGCCCCCCTTTAGCCTCCGTAGACCAACAAAACTCTTGGTACATCGAGGTAAGCACCAAACAGTCATGCGCATCAGAAAAACAGCTGATAGAAAACGCTGTACAGTACAGAGCGTGAGGAGTTCTGTGGATGTTATTTCAACAATGGAATGCGTCGCTGGCTGCTTCCCTGTTTGCTTTCTGTGGCACAGATGAGGAGTGGGGGCAGGGGAGGTGTGCCAGCGAGGAGGTGGGAAAGTTAAAGGGGGGCCGCCTGTCACATATTCAAATCATTTCCCAAACTGCATGACAATGTGTGCATGCTGGGGGCTCATGGGGTTGGGGAGGGAGTAGCCTCTGAATTCTTGTCCAGACATACCGGGGCAGGGCCTGCAGCTGTCTCCCAGGCTCTCTGGTTTCACTGCCATTAACACTTCCATGGCAGCCGAGAGCAGCTATTATATTCCAAGGAGGCACCCTCTGGAGCAGGGAGGGCCTCCCGCTGTACCCAGGGCTCGGGCACTTCGTTGAGGAGCCATCGAATTCCCCAACCCAAAGACTGCTAGAGAGGAGCTCTAATGGCTTAAGAAAGCACGGCAGTGATGTGCTCTTTAATCCTATCCCTGGAGGACGGCACACTGCAATTCTTTCTCTTTCCTCTCTCTTTTTTCTTTCTTTCTTTCTTTCTCTTTTTTCTTTCTTTCTTTCCTTCTGGGTCTTTCTTTCCTTCTGTTTCTTTCTCTTTCTTTCTTTCTCTGTTTCTTTCTCTTTTTTCTTTCTTTCTTTCCTTCTCTGTTTCTTTCTCTCTTTGTTTCTTTCTCTGTTTCTTTCTTTCCTTCTCTGTCTTTCATTCCTTCTGTTTCTTTCTTTCTCTTTCTTTCTCTGTTTCTTTCTCTTTTTTCTTTTTCTTTCCTTCTCTGTTTCTTTCTCTCTTTGTTTCTTTCTCTCTTTCTTTCTTTCTTTCTTTCTTTCTTTCTTTCTTTCTTTCTTTCTTTCTTTCTTTCTTTCTTTCTTTCTTTCTTTCTTTCTTCAGGGTCCTCCCCTTCTAAAACTTAGTTACAAGCTTAGCTAGAGCTATGATCCATTTACAAGCATGTCTTGCACTGAAGCCCTGTAAAAGAAGCATTGGCAAAGCCAACAGTTTTGGCTTGTTAGGCATACCTTGACACAGTGGTAATCTACTATTCGGTAACTATTCGGCTCCGGCAGAATACTTTGGTCTTCTATTCGGCATTCGGCCGAATAGTAAATTTACTATTCTGTACACCCCTAATCAGTTATCTCATTGCCTTAGTACCATGTGCGCCCAGCTTGTCCGCTCTGGTTCCTGACACATGTACTTTTATGATCGCACCGAGGAGCCGCGAGTCTTGAATTGTCCGACTTGCACAATTCTCACGCTTCTCTCCTCTACACCTCTAGTTCCTTCTCCGTCCATGAGCTGAACCAGAGGTTGACATAAACATTAAAAAAGAACTGCGGCTCACTTTGTCTTTCGAGGCCGCAAGTTGTATCGCCTTACTCCTGGTATCGTGTGATCTGTGAATAGTGCCGGTGCACTTCCAGATTCAGGCTCAAAGTCAGCCTGTGGCGCTACTGCAGGTGCTGGTGTGCGCCGCGCCAATGATGCAGATCCGTTCTTTGGCGTGTTGGCAAGTGCTGGCGGGCACCAAAGGGGTACGCGATTTGTTTCTGCTGGTATTTGCAAGGCAGATTTTGTGTCGGTCAGCAGTGATGTCGATTCTGCAGGGCAACGTTGGGGCACTCTTTGCCCTTCCCCCTCTTTGGCAATCGTCTCAGGCTTTGTTTCGAGTTTCACTTCTCGTTTTGGCAGATTTGGTGGCTGTTTACTGGCAACTGTTTCTTATGTTACTGGGACCGCTGTCTCTTTCCGGTCATCAGTGTCAGGCAAGTCTTTCAGTGAAGTTGGAATCTTCTTGACGTGGGTGGCATGGATCCACGACTTCCTTCCATCCACCCGTATTGCCGTCTGCGTTGCCAAGAGTACTTGATAAGGCCCGCGCCACCTGGGTGCTAATGATGACTTTTTTTCACATTTTTTTAGCAGCACTCAGTCTCCTGGCTCCAGCGCGTGCCCCGGACCGGTGTATCTCACTGGTAATGCCTCTTGCACCTGCTGATGAATCAAACGCAATTTCTGCATTAAAAGGCCACAATAAGTACTAAGCACAGGATGTTCTACCTCACTAAGTCGTTTTGGCTGTGGTGCGCACCATACAGTTGCCGGCCTCCCCATTACAATCTCGTACGGGAGAGCCCAGTTTTAGCCTGTACAGACGTACGCATGCGTAATAGTGCTATTGGTAATGCATCCATCCAACTCAGCTTGCTTCCCGCACAAATCTTGCTAATCTTTGATTTAAGAATCCCGCTGTGCCTCTCCACAAGACCGGCAGAACTCGGATGCCTTGAACTATGGAATCTCTTATCAATCTGAAGACCAGCACATATCTGTAATACCGCTGCACCCACAAAATGTGGTCCATTATTGGACCATAGGACACGGGGCAAGCCAAATCTGGAAAAGTACTCCTTGAGCATTACATTTGCCGTGCTCATTGCTGTGCAGTCCTTCAAGGGATATGCCTCCACCCACTTACTGAATGCACAGATCACAACCAAGACGTATTTTAAGTTTTGGCATCTCTCCATCTCTATGAAATCAAAATGGATCACCTCAAATGGCATAGAGGGCGGGCCAAAACTGCCTGTTGGAGTCACTGTTCCCTTTCCTACATTGTGTTGCAAACACGTGATACAGTTCTGCACCAACCTCTCTGCATTCTTTTTTATGTTTACATTCGGCTATACTGTAGAAAGGTGCTGTATTATCTTTTTCGCACAGATGTGAGTAGGCATATGGGCCATTGTGACCATTGCAGTCACATACGAATTTGGCAACATCCAGTTTCTAGTTCCATTGTCCACCCAACAATCCTCCAGATCCAACTCAGCAGATCCCTCTGCCCACCCCTGTATTTAATCGGCCGTAGCTTCGGCCTGCATTTCTTTGACAGTGGCAACTCCATTTTCTATCATACAGGGTACTTCCTCTGTCTGAACCGTCATCATTTTGGTATTTAAATCAGTTGCAGTTTGTTTCGCAATTCTGTCTGCAAACGCGTTTCCCTCTCCTACTTTGCATGTTACCTTTTTGTGTGCCTCGCATTTCACTATTGCTAGGCGCTTTGGAAGCGTGAGTGCAGACAGTAATCGTACAATCAAAGGGCCAAGTTGAATTCTGGCGCCATGTGATGTCAAAAACCCTCTCTCAGCCCAGAGTCGACCAAAGTTATGAACCACTCCAAAGGCATACTGGCTATCAGTATATATATTCACATTCAAATTGTCAGAAGTCTCGCAGGCTCTGGTTAATCCTATTATCTCTGTGGCCTGTACCGAATTGTAGGGAATTCTTTTGCTTTCTACAACACTCTCTAGGGTAGTGATAGCATATGCGGCAGTTGTCGTGCCATCTGGTAATTTAAAACATGAGCCGGCACAAAATAACTCTCCATCTGGCTCTTGCTGTGGGGTGTCACTTAAAGCAACTCTCCCCTTGGTTTCTTCCTCAGTGACCATTAAGCAATCGTGGGGGGTTGATTCATCCTTCCCAATTTCTTTTATGGTTGGTGGCATTCATTCTGCAGGATTCAAAGCGCTACACCTCAAAATTTGGATATGGGGCGCGAACAAGATAATCTTATATTTTGTCAATCTAACAGAGGTGAGGTGTTGCGTCTGTGTCCTATTTAATAGAATGTCTATGGCATGTTGCACCATCAAAATGAAAGTGTGCCCCAATACCATTCCTTCCGTTTGTTTCACTGACGCAGCAGCCGCCGCGACATATCGCAAACATTGTGGTAGTGTGCGCGCTACAGGGTCCAGCGCAGAAGAAAAATTGCCGCAGGGCCTATTTCTTCCACCTTGTTCCTGTGTCAAAACCGCCAATGCACATCCTTCACTTTCACCCACAAATAGTCTAAAAATGTTCTCATAATTCGGCGTACCCAAAACTGGAGCCGAGAATAATGCAGTTTTCAATCCATCAAATGCTTTCTGATATTCCTCATCCCACTGCAAAGGCATAACTGCATCCTTTCTAGTCAAATTCACCAACGGCTTCACAATTAACGCAAAATTACCAATCCATTGTCGGCAATATGAAGCCATGCCTATTATGGCTCTGACTCCTTTTTGTGTCTTTGGAATAGGCATACAAGAAATACTTTCTATGCATTCTGGCGTTAGTCTTCTCGCTCCTTTCGAAAGTAGGTAGCCCAAATAGGCCACCTCCTTTCGATTATATTGGAATTTCTTCAAACTAGCTTTATGGCCATGTGCCGTTAGGTGTGACAGTAGTAATACAGTGCTTTCTTTACAAATCTCCTCTGTGTCTGCAGCTAGCAATAGATCGTCTATGTATTGCAAGAGTACACAACCCACGGGTAATTCAAGCATGTCTAGCTGCTTTTTAATGCTCTACTGTAGATACTTGGACTTTCCGTGTAACCTTGCGGAATCCGCGTAAATGTAAATGATCGTCCTCCTAATGTGAACGCGAACAAATATCTGCTGTCCTTGTCCACTGGAATACTGAAGAACGCGTTTTTCAAATCCACTACACTAAAATATTCTGCTGAAACAGGTATCATTGTCAATATTGTAGTGACATCTGGCACTAGAGGAAATTGTGGATCTACTACCTTGTTCAATGCGCGAAAATCAATTATAAAACGGTATGGTACCTCATTGCCTCCTTTTTTATAAACTGGAAGAGTCGGCCTGCTGCATGTACTGCCTGTAATGTCCTCAATTACCCCTAATATCACCAAATCTGTAACAATACTCTTCAATCCTTTCTCACCTTCAGCCAAAATTCTGTATTGGGGTATTCGCGGTAGGGTAACACCTTCTTTCAAAATGATCTTTACTGGCTCTATCTTTAAACATCCTACATAATTGTCATGCATTGCCCATATACAGTTTGGTACTTTACTTAGTTCCCCTGGTAAAGTTTCGCACATGAATTCTGACACAGGGGCATCGTGTGGCCAAATCGTTAGGAACACTCCGTCTGCCGTGCAATGTATAACGGAACCTAATTTTTTCAACAAATTTAATCCCAACAAGTTCTCCCCACAATTTTCTGTTAAAATGAAAGGACTATGTTCAGTAAATGGTCCTATTGTAACTGGGACTGGTTTGGACACTGGATTTATGACTGGTGTACTTGCGAACCCTACCGAAACATTCTTTTGCCCTGACAGTGGTATATCCGGAACCAAGTGGTGGTCTATTGAACACTTCTGCGCTCCTGTATCTACAAGAAAGCGGTGCTCCTCATTCCCGACTCTCATTTCTACGTAGGGTCCTCTCTGATTCACGGGAATAGACACTGGTTCCGACCCTTGTCCTGGGCTGTCCTATTGGGGAAATAACACATCGTCTGATGTGTAATCATTACTGTTACTGTAATACGTGTTTAGCTGTGTATCGAAAACGTTCCCACTCTTTCCTCTATTTCCCCCACTCTGGTTTCCATATTGTTGATTTTGCTGTCCCTGACTCTGGTTTGGGGCATTTTGGTTTTGGCTTTGGTTTTGATTACCTCCGTTATTGTGATGCTGCTGCATACTATTCCTATTTGGTCCATTCGCTCCTGGGTGTCCTCTATGCTGTCTCCTCTGACCAGACCCATTTCTATTCTGTAGATGCGGACATTGCGCTCGCCAATGTCCTTCCTCCTTACAATACGCACACTGATTTGGTCCCACTGTTCCCCCATGCATATTCGAATTATGTCCTACTATTATGTCCTACTACTTGCTGCAGTAGTACCTGTGTTCTCAATAGACATTCTTTCAAGTCTGCCCTCATCTGTTTTAGCAACGATAATTCGTCCACCATCTCCTTCTGCCTCGGTGATGGTAACTGCTGCTGTTTACTATGTGACCCCTTTTTCCCCTTCCGATGTCTCCCGATATCCTTACTCCTGTACCCAGGTGTAGTAAACATTTCGACATAATCATTATCTAATTAATCTCTAAGTTCAAAAAGTCCATATATATGTTCTCTCACTTCTTCATCCCTCTCCCTACAGCGTGCTAATGCATTCAAATCTAACAATCGCTGCAGTGGTAATTTCCCAATTAACTGTTTCCATTTCTCCACCAAATATTCACCCATGCATTCCAACACTACCTGTCTTTCGTTGCTTCTTCGGACGTCATACATCGAAGCCAATGTTGCCGTCCCATCATTCCCGTCTATATACATCTCTGCCTGTTGCTGCAATTCCACCTTCCTTTCTTTGCTGATCCCACTGCGAGTTACCCTCGTGCATCCCCATTGGTCAGTCCCGCCTCTTGCCCCCGTGGTTTCAACTTCAACCCTGGGAGGAACGGACGGTACCGAGTCTGTGTCTGAGGCGGGAGGTGCGGATGGGACAATGGGAACAGGGAGTGTCTGTTGTGGGCCTGGTTGGCTAATAGGAAGTGTTACGTGCGCGGTCTGTGGCTGTGGGAGGGCTTGAGCTACCGGAGGGGGAGCTTGGGCTACGAGCAGGGTCTGGGCAGTAACTACTCATGTGTCTGGCCTCACTTCTGATCTTGGGCCTTGTTTTGTATGGGTCAATATATTTTCTATCAATTCATCTGCTATGTGTAATTCCCGTTGTGGATATATCTTTTTTATATTCAACTGGTCTCGCCTACCTGCCCTTCTTAGACTCTCAGTCCACTCCTCCTCTTCTTTCTCTTCCGCTACTTCACCTTTCGATTTATGCCTGCACGCATGCTTCGCTCTGCTTTTAAATCGGAGCATTGCTTCCTTTCTCCAGTCTTTAATAGTCTCAAATGCTGCAGGACGCGCTTTCTTTCTTATCAACACCCTTTCCAGGTTGTCTATCCTCGCTATCTCAAAACTACCATTAATCGGCCACTGATGGTCTTGTTGCTTTCTGGTTTGCCTATGCCAAGTCTCACAGAATATTATCGCACCCACTCCATACTTCACATACATCTCATACGCCAGCGTTCCCCCAGGTGGTACAATTTGGCCATCTTCCAAAGATTGTCTACCACAGTGGAAAACCCCGCTAAGGTGGACAATACCCCAGGCATGTTTCAACCTTCCCCCTGGTTAATCAACCTTACATAGGGCGTTTGATTTTGCAAAGTCAACTCTCAAACAATATCAGGTTTACTTTGAATCGGGGAATGACTCACCTGATAGATCAAGTCGTCTGTATGCTGACGCACCAAATGACGTTGTGTCTGCGTTTCTTGGCTTCCGCCTCGTTTCGGGACTCTCGCCTCTTTGTTCTCTAGCCAGGCACGTCGATCAGGGATCAGATGTGTGCAGATCTGCAGAGGAGTCTCTCGTCACTTTTACAGAGCGCCCCGAACACCTCTTGATCCCGGCTCGATCGTCCCGTCCTCGCCGTTCTCCGCCTTAGTCAATTACAATGTTATGCGATGGAACAAGTGGGGGAGGGTCCCTATTCGGGTGCCATCTTGAATGGGGCCCCTAGGGGTCCCTAACGTCTATGGAAACAAGGCGAGTCACCACACACGATAGATACGCCTGACACAAGGTTGTATTCCCAAAGCTAGGGTTTATTGCAAAGCAAAAGTCTCAGTTGGCCAACTCGGTCTCACGCCCCGCGACGTGTATCTCTAGACCTCGAGGGACGCAAGAGAGTGAATTACGTACATCAGTTACATATATACAAAATGCATATCAAACAATCCGCTATGACATGTTCAACACCACCCTTTAATTGGGTTTCTTTGAACTTGGTGTGATGATGGACATCTCCGACAACTATGACACCTTCAAACATCTATTCTAGTAACAATTTGCAATTTGTGAGTGCAGAGGCATCTTTCAGTTGTTGAATAGAACACAGCGCTTCTGTTCTTGGAAGCGAGCTACATACGGGGGGAAGAGTTGCATTCCAAACCTTGCTATCTATTAGGTGCTATTCGTGTCCTGGGAGCCGACACGCTCTAGCGGGCTCAGCAAAGGGGGGCCATAAGAAAAGCATAATTCAAGCCTTTAGCTATATTATTCTAACATATTCTACCATATAACGAGACTGGCTGGAAGCTGCAAAATGATTGAATACCCTGCAGCTCTGCTTCAAGGCTACATTCGGGAGGGAGCCGGGCATTCTTTCTGGCGCTGCCTACGTTTGTGTTTCAACAAACTCTTGTTATCCTCACGCCCCTGCGGCCTTGTCCTTTTTACGTTGAGACAACAATGTTTTACAGTCGAGCAGTGTAAGCGGAAAATATACCGCGAAGCAATAGGAACAGAAAGCAATGAGCAATGGTTAGAAAACAAAATGGCGATTCTTGTCACATCAAAATGGCAGTTCATTGGCAAACTCGAAAACCTATATTCTGTCATATTGTGCATGAGACGGTTGGCCCACAGCCACCAAAATACGTTTGCGGTCACAAAGTAGAGGTATCCATTTTTCTAGACTGACACCCTGTTTGCGACAAGCTACAAGCTCAGTTCTCATAAGAAAGCACAAAATATGAATTCAGTATCTACACAGCTAAATCACAGCAAGCGTGCAGGGTTTGGTGGTGTCTCCACTAGTGCTGGGAAAGGGGGAGTGAGTAGTAGAGAAAAGGAGCATGAAAAAGGCTGAACACTAGGAGACATATGTTTCTGAGTTGCTACTGCGGTTGCTAGAGGATTCTATGTCATGAGGGGCCCCCTACTCTAGGCTTGGGCTTTGCTTTTACCTGGTCACTAGAACTCTCAGCAGGAAATTGATGGAGAAGTGAGAGGCCAGTACTGGGATATGGTATCTCTCCTGATATGGATTCACTGGGCAAACCAAGTCTTAGAGAAATCAACACTACTGGGGAAAAAAGAACAAACCACAAGCATATTTAAGTAAAGCTTCTTCTTACAAAGACAGCAATTGACGTATGCAACCACTTTAATTCAACAACGCCCAGAATGTAAAAGTTTGTTGACTTGGCAAGTGTGTTGACTGAAACATGCCAACATGTCCCAATCCATTATTTATTTTTAAATCTTTTTATTGGCATTTATGATAGGTACAACAGCAGTATGGCATAAGAGTGCCCACTGCAACACAAACAAATTGTCCAAGTATGCCAATGATTCAATAAACAAAAATTGCAATTATAACATAAACCAATAACAAGAACAACAGTTGTCTCCAAATAATCTGCAATACACTGCATTGTAAGAGTAGACACGGGGAGGGAAGTAGGAGCACAAAGAAGAAAGGGAGGACGAGAGGGGGACATGAAGTGAAAGGGAGGGGAGCACAAGTATCTCAAGGCAGTGGTATATACAAGAGTTTGGCGATGTGTAGGTTACTGAACCTGGGGGTGAATTGTTCAGGGAGGTTTGTCATCATTGGAAGGATGGAACAGTTCCCATGTGAGTTCCTTCCAAGCTTCAAAAGCTAGACTCACATCTTCGAGAGAGTTGACAATGCCTTCATCCCAGGCCGAAGTCTCTGCCCCCACCCAGCGTTCCAGCTCGCTGCGCCACACATGGAAACGTGGCCCATCAGGTGACTTCCAGGCCATGGCAATAGTCCTTTTGGTGAGGATGCAGGCCAGATCCATAAGCTTCACTGTATGCTTTATTTTAGCTAGTCTGGGATAAGTTCCCAAGAGGCATTCTCCGGGAGTCCAATCGCACCTGGTCATGCCGGCTCTCCTGCAGGTCTCCTCGGCCGCGGCCCAGAGTTGTCGGGCCTTGGTACAATCCCAGAACATGTGGATGAGATCTGCGTTGTCTCTGTTGTACCAAGGGCAGCTATGTTGGGGTCGTTCATAGATTTTTGCTATCCTGTATGGTGTTAAGTATGAGCGGTACAGTAAGTTGAGCTGGATCGGCCTGAATCTGGAGTTCCTGGAGACCTCTTTACGGAATGCCAGTGCCCTTTCCCATTCTTCATCTGACATCTCTCGACCTAGGTCTCTTTCCCATTTGAGTCGTAGGTCAGGACTGCAGGGGTTAGGCTTGTCTGTAAGGTGACAGTATATTTGGGACACTGGTCTCTGCCCTTCTCCCAAGTTATATAGAAGTGTCACGAAGGGGCTGGCCTCTGGCTCCTCAGGCTAAACGTCCCATTTGGTTCTCGCTAGTTTCCGGGTCCTCATATACCACAGGAATTGGCCAATGGGAATACCATCTTCCAATTGTAGGGAGGAGAAGTCTCGGAAAGAACCCTCGTTATACAAGTCCCCCCAGGTGTACACCCCCAGCCGTTCCCAGCTTCGAATGACTGCCAAATCAACACTGTTTTGACACAAGTCGGAGAGGAGTGGAATATCCGGGGCATATGCATTCTGCAGGTGAAGGAGCGACTTGGTTCTGTGCCATATCTGCATTCCTTGTGTGGCCAAAAAGGGGGCCTCGCCGGTGAGGTGTCGGGGAGCCCAAATGAGTTCTTTCAGCCAGAGTGGGTTGATTGAGTGTTGCAATAGTTTCGTTTCAGGAGTGACATCATCGGCCAACCATTTAGCTATGAAGCTGAGCTGGGCCGCCAAATAGTACCTCTCAAGATCGGGGAGCTGGATGCCGCCCTGGCGGTACGGGAGGACTAACGTGGATAATGCCAACTTGTGTCTGCCTTTTCCCCATAAGAGGTCCCTGAGCAGCGTCTCTAGTAGTCGGAAGAAAGAGGCTTTAATATAGTAAAACACATTTTGAAACCCATAAAGAAATCTGGGAAGTATAATCATTTTGACGATGGAAGCTCTTCCCATCATGGAGAGGAGGAGTCGTGACGATAACCCTATTGACTTGCACAGAGGAAGCAATGCTGGCGCTGTGTTATTCTTGTGCATGAGTTCCGGTGTGTGGTAGATGTTGACTCCTAGATAGCGGAATGTGGTGGGATGCCAGGATTTACTCCTACTAAACTGTATGCCCGATACTCTGGCAAAGTTGTTAAGGACATCCATCATGGTCGGGACATTTAGGTGTGGGTCTCTTATGTAGAGAAGAACATCATCTGCGTACAGGGATATTATATGATCTGTTCCGTCCAGTCGTATGCCAGCATCGAAAAATTGCTTCCTAAAATAGATGACAATGGGCTCCAGCCCGAGTATGTAAAGCATCGGGGATAGTGGGCAACCCTGCCTAGTGCCCCTTTGTATGTCCCATGCTGCAGAGATAAGCCGTCCAATTTCACTCTTGCTCTTGGCCTAGTGTACAAGACCTTGACCCATCTGATGAATTTTTCTCCAAAGCCAAATTCTTGGAGCACTGCCAGGATCCACTCCTAGAAGATGGAATCAAATGCTGTGATGGCATCTAATGAAAGCACAGCGTAGGAGCCTCTGTCCAGATTGGTTTGGGACAGAACGTGCTGGAGCCTGCGCAGGTTGGCAGTAGTGTTACGGCCCGGAACAAATCCATTTTGGTCAGGATGAACCACCTCCCCTATCACTCTGGCAAGTCGTTTGGCTAGGACCTTTGTCAAAATCTTAACATCATAATTGAGCATTGCGAGTGGCCAGTAGGAGTCACAATCCTCGGCCGGTTTATTGGGCTTAAGCATTGGGATCACCAACGTCTCACGCATGCTCTCAGGTAGGATCCCCAGTTCGTAGGTCTCCAGAAATACCCCATGCAAGATTGGGGTTAACTCGGTCTCGTAAGTCTTGTAAAATTCAGTGGGAAGCCTGTCGCTGCCCGGGGACTTACACGTAGCTAGGGACTTGATTGCCTCGGTTATGTCGTCCTTGGTGATGTCAGCATCCAGTGCTTCTCTGTATGCAAGCGGTATTTTAGGCAGTCCTATTTCTTCCAGGGTGTCTGACATTTCGCCTGAAGACACCCGGATGTCGTGGGCATACAGCTGGGTGTAGAATAATTTGAAAGAGTCGTTGATGTCCTGTTGGGTTCGATGGAGTGTGCCATCAGTGCCTCTCAAGGATGTGGTCGGGTTCCGTGGATGCTCCTTTCTGCACAACCAGGCTAGCAGTCTGCCGGGCCTATCCGCCTGGGCGTTGGTCCTAATGGTCCTGGTGGTGTAGTCGAACTTGGTTAGCCTGTCCCAAGCCTTTTTGCATTCGGTTCTAGACTGCTTGAGCTCTTCCTCCACCTGTTGTGATCCTCGTGTGCCAGATCCTAGCTGTTCAATCTCAGCTTCCCGTTGCTCTAGTTCCATTCGTAGGTGCTTCCTGATGCCTCCCGCTTTTGAGATGATTTCTCCACGTGTGACTACCTTCAGGGCCTCCCATACAGTGCTTAGGTGGCTAACACTGTTCATGTTTTCCAGGACATAGTTCACAAGTGATTCACGGAGATCCTCCTTGAATGCAGGGTCTTTTAGCATTTCAATAGGCATTCTCCATGTAGGTATCGGAGATCTGGGCCCAGCGGTGCACCATTCTATTGCCAAGGGGGAGTGATCAGAGATAGTCCGGCCCAAATATTGCGCTGCTTCAATCAGAGGGAGACTTTCTCTGCCAATGAAGATGTGGTCGATCCTGGTGTAGAGTTTGTGTGGGGAGGAATAGAAGGAGTAGCCCCGGTCTTCCGGGTGTTGCTCATGCCAGACGTCCACCAAGTCCAAACGGTTCAGCATGGTATTCAGTGCTGCGGTGGATGCCGGTGGGCTGCCGGGGAGAGGGGTGGACCTGTCAAGGTCTGTGTTGCAGACGTAATTAAAATCGCCCCCCAAACAAAAAATCCATTTCTATACTGTGTGACCTTGGCATACATCTGTCCCAAATGTGCTGGTATGTTATTGTTGGGGAGGTACGAATTTACAATACATATTTCCGTTTGCTCGATGCTGCCCCACAATATTACATACCTCCCCTCCGGGTCTAGTTCGGCTCTGTTGAGTTGGAAGGGGATTTGGGGGCTGATCCATGTGAACACCCCTCTGGCATATTTAGAGTAGGAAGATCCAAACCCTTGCCCTCCCCAGTGAGTCTGAAGCGTTGCAATGGACTCCTTTGATAGGTGGGTTTCTTGCAGGAGGGCAATTCCCACTCGTTTTCTGCAGAGGTAGGATTTAATTCTATTGCGACGAAGGTAGGTGCCCAGACCCCTCATGTTCCAAGTTACAATCTTGATGCGTGTGGCCAGGATAGTGAGAAGCAAAACCCGCGAGCCCGCTCAATGCTAGTCCACCTCGTCTCTCCGTTAGATGTATGTTTCGAGCAGCAGCCTTCATGGCTGGTTAATATTAATGCATGGATCATTCCCCCTCGTGCCTTTAGTGACTGAATTGCTTTAGAAAGTGGAGACATGGTAACAAGTTCAACTTCCACTCGAAATGGTGGGTTAACAATGTGGAACAACTGTGAACTACCCCCAGCAGCTGCTTCAGGGGAGCAACGCTCAGGTGCTTCCGCGTCTCGTCGGCCTGTCCAGGTCATGAGATGCGGATGTAGTGCCAGCGTGACGACACTAATTGTAATGGGGTGGGTTGTGGCGGTGCCCATGTGTGGCTGCCTGAGCTCCCGTCCGACAGAACATATTTGCTTCTTCGAGGAGGATCACCTTTGCAAGCAATGACTAGATATCGCGACTGAGTGAAATTTCATTCTCGGCGATCGTGATTTCTTCGTGGATCTTCGGCTGCTGAGGCCTGGTCATCGCCCTCCGCTAGGTTGTTGTGCTCCAACCACATGGCGGCTGCAGTTGGGGACTCCATGAAGACCGTTTTCCCTTTGTAAAGGATCTTGAGGCGTGAGGGAAATAGGAGCATGTACTTGAGGTTGAGCTTGCGTAAACGGGCTTTAATTGGTATGAAGGAGTTCCTGGCTTGATGCACTTTGGGGGTGTAGTTGGGATACATGACTATTCGAGAGTCATTCCGCTTGATCTCACCTCCTTCTCTGGAGAATTTAAGTATTGTTTCCCTGTCCCGGAAATTTAGAATCTTCGCAATCATTGGGCGCGGGTGCGATCCCGGTGGGGGTCTTTTTTGTAAGGAGCGGTGGGCCCTCTCAACTGAGAATCCCTGCGTGAGCTCGCCGGCCCCTATCTCCTGAAGTATCAAGGACTCTACAAATTCTGTTGGGTTGGTTCCCTCCATCTCCTCCGGAATGCAAAGAATTTGAATATTGCTGCGGCGGGCCCTGCCTTCTGCCTCCTCCGATCTCGCCTCCAGCTGAGCAACCTGTTTTTCAAGCGTGTTTACTTTAATTTTAAAGTTCGTGGCAGTGTCTGTAGTATCTTGCAGGTTAACTTCTACCTTGTTTACCCTCTCTGTTAGGTTGCGGGCATCTTGGCGAATGAGTTGTATATCAACTCTAAGTTCATCTATCTTGGTTTCCATGAATGTTTGGAATGCTGCAATAGCCTGTAGCACCTGGGCGTTGTTAGGGTCTTCCACGGAAGTGGGAGGTTCCGTCTGCGTAAGGATCTCATGTTGAAGGGGCTGTTTGGGTTTTGTCCCTGAGAAGGAGTCCATGATTGTTGCCCCTTTGTTCTTATTCCGTGAGGTAGACATTTGCCCCTCGTTGCGTGAGTAATGCCAGCGGTTAATAGCCCAGGCCAGTATGGTGTAAGGTAGTCCCCGGCGGCGCTTTCAGTGCCCACAGTTTCGTGTTATAGGAGCTAGCTCTCCAACTCACAATCAGACCTACTGCCACCCAAGAGCATAAGAGAGTGTGGTCTCAAGTTCAAAACTCCGCCGAAAGAAAAAACAACTTGCACCGACTGTGCGCTCCAGCGGGGTTCTGCGTCTTCTGGTCGTGTAGTAAGGCACCCAATCACCTCACGGCGCACAAGGCCCTGGACCTGTTTTATTCCGTGGGCCGGGGGAGCTCCCCGAGCAGAAAGCCAATTCCTAGGGCGACAGCAGCGCCGTGGCTAAGTGTGCAAATAGTGTCTAGTTGGGCGCCTTGGGGCTTCTTGTGCTCACGTGCAAAGAAATGCGTTCCCAGTCTGGGAGCTCCAACACGCACTCACTTCGCTCGTGTCTTGTGGGTCTTGGGGAGTTCTCGGTTACCAGCAGTGTAGAACCAGGACGTGCAGGATTCACGGCAGGAGGATGACGTGCTGGGTCTCACCTCCCACGCTGTGTTGTTGTGCTGGCAGCTTCTAATCCCTCCGCTACGTCTGGAGGAACAGTACGGCGATCTGTGATGCGCTGACTCTGTTGCACCTTCATCCAACACTCGGCCAGTGGGATCGGGCCGTCACAAGCCCAGCATATTACGGGGCCTTCGTGCCACCACTGTTGGGGGCCGTCGTCCTTCCGTGGTCGCGTAGTGACTACAGTCCATAGAGCCGGGCTGCCGTGTAGACCACGGGTGTTGTGATCTGCCCAAGTTGTTGCGTGCTTTATATTGTTTATGTGCTGGATGCCACTCGGGTTCCCCGTCACAGCTTTTCACATCTGCCGCATCAGCAGTCTTTTCGTTTCCTCCGCTAGCGGGTCCAGCAGCTCCTTCACCGCCGGCGGGTCTGAGCCAGCGTCAGAGCCTTCACTTATCTGTGTGGATCGGGCTTCGGTGCCTGCTCGTTCAGACAAGGGCGAGGGAGCCCACATCCAGCTCGAGTTGGGGATGCCTTGGTCTTTCTCCGTCTAGCCCCGGGTGTGCCGCATCCCACGCGCGGCACCTCAGTGGGCTCACAGCTCTGCTTACCCGGCCGTGCTTGATGTTAGACCATACGCGTGCCTGCCGCAGGCCCGGGGAGGAGGTGCTGGTCTGGAGGAGCAGGCTTCGGTAACTCCACGTCTTCACCGCAGGTTCGCGCCTTCGTCCGCCATTTTGTTGGTCGGGGGGGCACCCGTTCAGAGGTCTCTTTCCAGGGATTGCAAGCTCCGATTCATTTCAAATTAGTTGCGATCATGTACGGGGTCGCTTCTTCTTTGCTGCAGTGATATTTTGGATTAGTATACGTTGCTTGCCTCAACGACGCAGGATCTTGTGCAGGATCAAGACGGGAGCCCAGGCTAGGCACGTCTTTACTCCATGAGCACTAGGCCACGCCCTTATGTCCCAAGCCATTATGAAGCTACCAGTCCAGTCCTTTGTTTTACTTTGTATTCTGGGATTTGTAGTCCTGTAAGACACACTATACATCCAGCCAGGTCTACAAGTCCCTGAATGGAAAGACAAAAAACAGTACTGAACAAGCATCTCCCAAATGGCATGATGGGACATGCTGGCATGTCTGCTGAAAAAACAGGTATTGAAAAAGGGGTTTGTGTACATGGAGTGATCTGATCAACTTCCTCTACAAGTAACAACGCTGAATTTAAATTACTAACAAATGTTAGTTTACTGCCTCAAAAAACAGTTCCTGTGAAAAAAAAGTAAATGTGTAACAAATCATTTTGATGTGATACCTCTCTGTTCATAGGATCCGCAACCACTGTGAGATGGCTGCCATATTATGTCTGTAGTTTTACTTCTTTACCTATTAGTTCCTTCACATTGTCACGTTAACCTCTATGATTGTGTGAGGCGCGGCCACGTCTGACATGGCGGACGTCGCCCCTCGCAGCAGCGCTCTAGTGTTTGTAATGCCGGCGCTGGTTGCGTCAGGACGTCACCGCCAGAGGCGCTGTGGTCCGTCATCGCGTGACGTGCCCACGGAAGTTCGACCTTCCCAGAGTTCCTTGCGTGCTTCTTGCTGGGGCAGCGTTGACCTTCCTGAGCCGCGCAGTATTCAGCCTTCAGCTGCAGGTGCCCGAAGCGCAAGGTGGGTGAGCCCGGGAGTGGGCACCGTGCAGAGCAGAGTGATGTGGGCCGGGCAGCTACCCACTGCTGGAGAGGGGCTTGCTAACTCTGATCGCTCTTTGCAGCTAGAGGTGGGGTACGCTCCCCCCCTCCCTGCAGATGACATGGGGGGGGTATCAGCCCTAGTGGGCCAAGAGGTGCCTGGGCCACCAGCTGCCCAATGCGCAGCAGCAGGGAGGTGGGTTGTAGTCCCCCACGGTGCCCAATTTGTATTTTATTTATTTATTTCGTGCACCTAACCCTCAGGTATCTGGGCGCATTGCATAGGGTTACACACTTTAGTTACATGACAGGCAGATATGATACAGTACAAGAGCCATCGATAAGACTATACAGATGTATACAAATGCTTTACGTCTAATTGCACTAGCAGGAGCAGCAAGACATTTTGATGAGCCTCCTGAGAGATGAGCCAGGTTTTAACATTTCCCCTGAAGAGGGCGGTTCAGCTCTTAAGGCAATGGGCAAGGGCGTTCCAGGATTTCGCCGCAAGTACAGGGAAGCTGCTACCCCCCGTCTCCGCTGCTTTTACTAGCTTAAATCTAGGAACCTTGCCGCAGTGTATTTGTGCAGACCTTGTGGGTCTATTGGTCAGATTTCTTGTGAGTTTACAGGCTAGATGTTTAGGAGCTGTGTTAGAGAGGCACTTATGATTAAGCGCTAATGTTTTGAAAGCAATTCTATTTTTGACGGAGAGCCAGTGGCTGTTATGTCTAGTCATTGAGGTATGGTGGGTTCTTGGCACACTATTTCGAAGTGTTTATGGCTTTTTTTTAGGTTTCGTTTGTTAGTTTCTAGGTAAAGGACATTGCAATAATTTAATTTAGAAATATATAAGTATAAGTGCCCTTGCCCAAGACATGTAGCTGCCTTTTGACAGGAAGGGTCTGCAAGTGGTAATTAGTTTGTAGGTGTAAGCTGTGGCTGGTGGTATTGTGTTGACTTATCTGCTCAAGGTCAGTGAGGAGTTTAGATATATTCCAAGTGTTTTCACATCCTTGCATACACTTCTATTGATGCCATCAATATGAAAGGCTCTAGTCTGGGAACTAAGGAGAAGGCGCTCCATCTTATCATCATTAAGACAGGGGCCATGTGTGGCCATCCATTCTTGGAATGATTAGGTAGATCTTGTTAAGCATTTTTGTGTCAGTGTCCTAGTCCCACGTAATGGGGATTAGGGTGTTATCTGCATAGTTAGTGTAGGTGACACCCAAATAGTCAAGTTTATTGAAGAGGGGCTAGGGGCTTTGTAAAAATATTGTAGAGTGTAGGGGATGTGCATGAATCCTGTGGTACTCTGCAAGTGACCGGAGCAGGTTCAGTTGGTGTGTATACCCTCATGGTTCTATTGTCCAAGAAGGATTGTGTCCATGCTGTAGCTTTAGATGAGAAGCTGGCTGCTGTCAAAAGGTGTTTGCACAGGCCTATGTGATTGACTAAATCAAATGCGGCCGATAAATCTAGTGAAAGGAGGGCTAGATTGCCTTTGTCTTTTATGTCGTCCACCTGAGTTTTTAGGTCTGACAAGGATGTCTCAATGACATATCTTGGTCTGAAGCCTGATTACCACAAGCCTGAGATTGTTTTCGAGATGTTCCTGCATCTTTAGGTAAGCTGCTCTGTCTGTCTAGAATTTTCAATAGGAAAGGTACTGTTGTTATCAGTCTATAATTCGTGGGGATGTTAAAGTCGAGGCTAGTTTTTTTCTTTTTAAAGAATGGGAGTACCCAAGAACTTTTTTAATTAATTGGGACCGTGCTGGTTTCCAATGATGCGTTTATAAGTGTAGTGATGAATCGGGCAAGGTCCCTTACTGCCTTTTTAATAATAGCTGCAAGGCGTTGTCCCCCTGGCATCTGGATGGCTTAAGGCTTGTTATAATGCCCTCAACCTTTTTTGTGGTCAGAGGGGAGAACTTGAATAGGTTATCTGGTTTAGGGTCAGGATTCTGGGATTCAGGTGGGTGTGGGTCTGAGATAAGACTCAATTTTATCTTGTAAAAGTGCAATTTTTGTCAAGGAGCGCTTTTTGTATATTGGTACACCAAGTGGTGTCTTTGGTGCAGGTTTCCAATGGTGGTGTGGGAGATTCCAATTCTCAGAGTATAGTAAATAGTTCTCTCGTGGCTGAGCTTTATTGAATCATGATAGATATCACGTTTAGTTACTGTTGGAGAATTTTAGGATTATTTCTTTGTTGGGCATAGAGGGGTCTTTTCCATCTAGTTTCAGCACTTCTTTTATTGTTGCAGATGATTTTAAGGTTCGGGATGAACTATCAATTTAAGTGGGCGTGTGGTTTGGCTTTGTGCATTTTCAGTGGCGCTACTGTGTCGTTGGCATGGTGTATCGTTTGGTTCTATAACTCTACTAGTGAGTCAGGGTCAGTGTTAGGGTAGTTGATAATCAGTTGAAGTAGAGGTAGTAGTTTGTCGACTGTAATATTGCGGTTGTTTCTAGTGAATGCAGGTGGTGCTAATGTGTTACAGTGGTTAGGGTGGATGCTACCTTGTAGGGTGAAAGAAATGCTATGGTGGTCTGACCAGGCGCAGGGTGCATTGGATAGTATATTGGTATCACAATTAAGGTCGGCCAGCCAATCTCCCTTTGTTGTGTGTAGGCCTGATAATGGGGTGAGTGAAGCTTAGTTCAGTAATTGAGTTGGATAAGGCTAGGCATTGTCATCCTTTATATGAAAAGGGCCAAGATTAAGGTCTCCCATTAGTAGAATTTTGGAGCCAGGTTTGGTGTTGGTCGTGAGCAGTAGTGTGATGTCTTCCTCAAAGGTGAATAATGGGCCTGGGGGTCTGTATATGAGGTGAATTGTTTGCTTGGGTGTAAGTGGTAATTTAAGTGTCAGAATTTTACCTGATCAGAAAGGTTGAGTAGTTGGAGCCCTTAGACTGATCTGGGTTTTGGCAATAAAGCTGACTCGCCACCTCTGGAAGATTCTCTGTCAAATCTGGTGATGGTGTAGTTGTCTGGTATGGCTAGTGAGAGGGCCGGGCCTACAGCGGCATGCAGCCAGGTCTCAGTTATAGCTACCGAGAGCATGAGCTGTCAGAGATCCTGATTTATGGGTGCTCCTTTAATGAGTGGGGGTTGACTGCTCAGAGGACGTATTGGTAAGGTGGTATTGGCTAGTAAAGTGGGACCATTGGTGTCTGTGCCAATGTCTAGTTTTGGTATATTTCTCTTAGAGGCTAGAGTATTAGTATTAGATTTATTTGTGCCTTTAGTTGGCAGTAGGTAAGCTTTTTAAGTCTGGACCCTAGTCCGGAATTTCTAATTTTTGTAGGACAAGGTTGGTTTGGTGTAGGTCGAGCAGCATAGAGCTGGATCCACTGGAGGGGTGTGAGCTGGTGTGTTACTGGCTGAAGTTGTCGTAGTGGTATCTTGTTTGAATGGCTGGAGATGAGTCAGGAATTTGATCGGTGTTCTAGTCTCAGAAGGTGGGAGTGTCATGGGCATTGTTAGCAGGATCATGGGTTTACCAGGCCTGGAGGCAAGGACATTAGGATCCTGCTGGATGCTGTGCCTGTCGGTGTTAGCAGTAACTGCTAAGGTTTATGGTGCCGTGTTGAGGATGGAGAGTCCACTGAATGCTAGTAAAGTGCATGCGGATATGAAAGTAAGCATGTGCATGTCTAGTAGGTCTTAGTTTAAATTGAAGGTGTGTGTTGAGGCGTTAGAGCAATGTGCCAGGCTAAGTAGATCAGGTCAGTTTATACTGATATAGGCTTAACTAGTATTAGATACTGGCGTTTCATTCGCATTAGGCTACAGTCTTCAGGTTGTAGAATCACTAGAGCCCTTGACTAGTAGGATAGCCTATAGTCCGGGTACTAGAAGGTTCTGCCCTGTTAGTGTTGGGTTCGTTTTGCAAGGCTGCAATGGTTAAATGGTTGGTACTAATGAATGCAAGGAGAATGCCGAAACGCGTGTCCAGAGAGGTGGCAGACACTTGTAGGGTTGAATTGGGGTAGAGGCGTTGCCACATTTCAGAAGCGGTAGCGATCAGTTAAACTTTTACTTGGAAACGCAGTAAACCGGCTATGTTACTATATAATTGGGCAGATATATAGCAAGTGAAGCAGTATTGCCAAATAATTATGCCATTCGATTAGCACTATAGGGTGAAAATAGAGTAAAACACTGCCACATTTCAGAAGCGGTAGCGCTCAGTTAGACTTTCACATGCAAACACAGTAAACAGGCTATGTTGCTATATAATGAGGCGGATATACATCAAGTCAGGTGGTATTGCCAAATAAAAATGCAGTCACACAAGTATGTGGCGTACCTGTAAGGTTTATAGCTAAGGGTTCTTTTGTAACAAGTTTGTCAGGCCAGTATATGGCAAAAATTAAAGTTGGTCTACTGTAATGAGTGTGAGGCTGGGGCAGGAGCATGGCATGTAAGGCTAATGTGCTTATTGTTACAGTCTAGGTGGTAGTAGGCAGTGTCGTACTCTGGATGACTCTGGGTCGGGGATGATTATAGTGAGGCGGCTGAGTGGGGGCGCGGGGTGGGGTTCTGCACTTTTCACTGCTGTGTGAAAGGCAGCATTTCTGGCTCTGACGGGTCGGATGTGGGCAGACCGGGCCTTTTTTTTCCCGCTGGCCTTCGTCGGTGGGATCACGTCTGCCTGCCACCTGCGCGGATTGGAGGAAAAGGGTGTCTGTTGCTAGGCGACACAACAGCGCAGAATATGCTGCTTTTGTGCCGGCCATTTTCAAATGCTGTTGGTGAGCGGGAATAACCTGGATAGCACTTTGCTGTTGCGCTGATCAACATAGCAAAATTTGCTTCTCGTTCCCTGTAGGGTGCAGGCTATAATTTAAAATAAGCCCGGGGAAGATATTAGGCGAGCTGATGCTGGACTGTAGCCCCCACAATGCAATATGTGACTGCAGTGAGACGGGTTATATCCCTCACAGTGATTAATGTGTGACTGCAGGGAGATGGGGCTGTCGCCCCCACAGTGCTCAATGTGTCTCTTAAGGGAGATGAGCCTATACCTTGGGGTGCATGATGTGTGTCTACAGGGAGATGGGTCACATACCTAGCGGTGCCCGATGTATCTCTGCAGTCACACACCTCGCATTGCTTAATGTGTGTCTGCAGGGAGATTGGTCATATGCCTCGCGGTGTGTTAGGGAGAATTCTCATTCTATGGCTAATTTCCCTTACCTAGTGAGCCCCTCAGGAGCTTTGCTGGATTTCTGGAGTTTGTTTTTCCTCTTGGTAAGAGTGTACACCTTTTTCCCACTCTTACTTGTGTTTTGCAATGTGTCTTTACTCTTTTTGTGATTGTGGACTCTGGAGTACACCACTTCAGTGGCCCCCTTCTTTTGTGTGTTACACAGCATCTTCAGTGCATTGACACAGGGTTGTCTTTTAGACTTCCCACCGACTCCATTTCTGAGGCTGACTACTGTCCCCCAGAAAAGGGTAAAGTTGCCAGTAACTTTACTTAGTCATTTAACCACAGATCCAGTACACCCCATTTTACATGGAGTACTGGAAAGGGTTAATCCTTAGCCCTTTTTATCTGTACCTCCTGGAGCATTGTTTCGCTCTTTTAACATTTAGACTTGGCTGGTAGCAGTGGTAACTACCCTAACTTTTCTACTGCGATTATACTATATAAACGTGGTATTGTTTTAGGCTATTATATTAGCCTTGAACTTAAACCCGCTTAACCAAATACTTTTTCTTTTGGCTCTGGTCGGGTTTATTCACCATTTCTTTTTGTTAAAGTCCTTCTTGTGTTTTACTTTGCGCGGCAAACCAGGTTTGCCTTCTTTGTTCACTGTCTTTTGGCGGGCTTCTGTCAGGAAGTCCTCCACTAGGCGCCTGGGTGTCTAGGTGGGCTGAATGTGAGGGAGGGGTGTAGTCCCCTGTGCCCCCCCCTGCACAGGGTATCCTAGGAAACCCAAGTCGCACTTTGCGATGATTGGCTGAGGTGGTTGTCCAGGCTGGACAACCCCCCCTGCTGCGTGATTGACAGCCAGGATGTGTGAATTGGGGATTTTCACATAAAAGGCAGGACTCTTGGGCTAGAAGTCAGTCGCCACTGGAACTACAAGGAACCGAAGAGAAGCGGAGAAGAAGTCGGCTGCTGCAACTATCCCTTCCTGGTGAAGCCCTGCTGCAGTCCTAAACTATCTACCCTTCAACGACCAGAGAAGATCCA
The DNA here is from genome assembly GCF_040938575.1 of Ambystoma mexicanum. Taxonomy (NCBI): domain Eukaryota; kingdom Metazoa; phylum Chordata; class Amphibia; order Caudata; family Ambystomatidae; genus Ambystoma; species Ambystoma mexicanum. The sequence goes on along the minus strand of NC_090940.1, from coordinate 651,547,389 downwards.
GTCCGGAGTCTTCTTCCCTTGAGCCTGGTGGGGATAACAGCTCATCTTCTATAGACAGAGGATCCGCTTCGTGGTCGAAATTGCTGCACACTGCTGTAGTGGTACGGATAGCCATCTGAAGAGTCTCCTGTTTTTAAGGAGCACACCTTTTTATTCATTTGCTGCTGCCGGCTTCAGCCCTGTGTGGTGCAGACCCCTCCAGACATCCTCCTTCGTATCGATGCTCCAGGAACCGTGGGTCTGCAGGAAACTACCAGGAACAACTACCGTGGCACCAGCTTCTTCATTGAATAAGGTACTGTGCTCTGCTTGGGGAATTAGGGTGAATCCCTTGTCTTCGCCTCCAAGGCTTGCCCATGTCTTCCCTCCTTCTTATAACTTTTGCTTCCTCTGTTGACAATATCTAAGTACTCCTGGCTACGTTGAATCGTGAACTGTCAGACTGTGATCCTCGACAACAGGAACCCGGTTCCACTTGACACTGGCTCCAGCCTATTGACTCTTGAATTTCTGTCTGAGTGTTCTCTGGTTCTGTTTGCCTTGCCAAAAGTATTGCCTATGATTTTTGCCCCCAACTCTCTCGGGGTATCTCAGGTGCTTAGTGTGTTTTTGCCCCAGTAACATTTCTTGCCGCGGATACACGTTTCTTTAGTAAGACCGAACTGTCGTTACTGTCAAATAGTGATCGCAAGTGTATTCCCGATAACATCTTTGTTTCACAACACCGGTCCGTCAAAACACAGGGTACTTACCTTGAAGTTATACCGTACAAAGTGAATTGGTTAGTTGTATATTTTACGTGTGGTTTTGAATTAATAGAAGTGTTGTTTTTATAACAAACGGTTTAAAAATAAACCTGAAACCTTGAGTCGGTGTTTGCTTGAGTCACAGTAATTGTGGTCCCTTTGTGTAATCTCTGCTACTGCTCATATACTCTTGAGATGAGCCTGGCTGCTCCGCTACTGCTACCACTACAACATAGTAGTACAGGCTTGTACCAAAGGTAAAACTTGTATTGCCACCTGTAGTCTTAATTGTGTGTAGGGGTCCCTAAGGGCACTGCACAGGATTCTGCCTAACACGGTGCCTAACGTGTGGAATTAGAACATGCACCTAAAGGTGCCACTATGTCGCAACAGTGAGTTTGGTTATATCCCCCAAGCTTTTTACAAAATTATTGTAAATGACTCATGGATCATAGTTTAATGCTAACCCCCCCCCCCAACCCCACAAGAAACACATCTGCCATGTCATGCTTCATCTACATTAGCACATAGACCTTTTAACAAAAAGTCAAACATATTGACTCTGCTACTGCATGTTTCAGTCTCCAAAGGCTATTCCAATAGGTCTTACTGTAAAACAATATTTGTTGACCTTTTACGGAGTGTTTAATTAAAATGTTATTTTGTTAGTATCTGGTTGTACGTGTCCTGCTACTTGGCAGCCCAGTGTGTCTCTACGTCCGCTTCTACTGTGTGAGGGCACTTTTAACACTGCTGTGCCTTAGGCATGATTCGGGTAGTGCTGCATATGAATGGAGTAGAATATTCTGTCATTAAGTAAAACAAGATTTGTAGAACATGTTTCTTCATGATTCTTGCTAGAAACCACTTTTCTTTGTGTGACCTTGACTGAGCCAGAAACCTGCACACCAATGTTAAAACGTGTTTGTTTTTCTAAATCTCTTTAGATGGTAGCACGTGCCCTGTCTGCGTGGTGGTCCCCATTGAAGCCGTACTACACCCAGGCGTATCAGGAGTTGTGGGTCGGCCTTGGCATCATGGGCATATTTTACTACAAACTCTCGTATGGCGGTACGTTTCAGCTGTTTCCTCCTTCTCCTTGCACACTATCTTTTTCTTGTGTATCTGTTATTTCTTCTGCTACTATGTTCCCGAATTAACTCTGGAGGGTTCGAACTGCTCCGTTTACTTCGTTCTTCTCTGATATCTCCTCATCCTTGGACCTGGGGGCAGTGCGAAAGGGCATTGCACCTAGACCTCTTAACTGCCCATAAGTGCCAAACAGAAACATAATTGTCTGGAAAAAGTGAGTTATGCAGCATTTCTATGGAAAGCAGAGGGGGCTGGGCTACTTCGTGGTCGTACCTCACTATTGTTGAAGACGCTGCACTAGTACGTACAAAGGCACGTACAGTTTGTTGCCGGACGAGGACTGTCCATTTTACCCATTTCATCCCGCCTGTTACTCGAGCTGCAAGTGAAGGCTACGTACTATGACCTGGTTTCCTCATCCCTCCCCCGACTGATTCAGATATCTTGTTCTATTCACTACACTTGTATTGGGTAAGCATTGATTCCACCCCTGACCATTAGTTCTAGGTATTTTCCTGAGCTGAAAACATGCCTTCTATCTAGTAAGGCTTGTTTGAAACGGTAGACTATTCATCGGCCTGCCATAGCATTTACAGAATTTGCATGCTCCTTAGTTGTGACTCCATGTTTTTTTACTGTCACTTGACTTTATATTCTCTTCACAATGTTGCTTTGAAATGGTTGGGGGGCTCACTCAAAAAATGGTGTGTGCCTTATGATGCTTACATATTGCGGGGTGGGTGCGGTTTTGGGGCTTGGATAGCTGCTGGGATGAGTGTGGAGCGATGGTGTTTGGTGTAGAAGGAAGACTTGGCAGAGAAGGGCACGTGAAGACTCCTTGACCGCAAGGAGAGCCAGGAACCACCGCAGCAAAGCTGTATGGGCACATGTTCTCAGGCTTCAAGGACCGGGCCGGATTGTGGCGCTCATATGGAGCAGCTAGTGTTGCGTGTAGGTCATGTATGGGTTTCTGAGTGAAGTCCGCAAGAGGTCGACGGAGCTCCTGGAGGGAGAGGACCAGAGTTGATTTAGACCAGAGAGAATCAGCAGATGGCAAATAAGACGAGGACCGAGAATATGTGAAAAAATCAAAAGAAGTCCCCAAACCACACAATGATGCCTAACAATGTTCAGTACAAGAGATATATATATGAGTAAAGCGATTTAAGACGCAGATCCGTAAAATCATGTATTGCTATTATATACATCAAGAGGAAGAATACCCAGCATACAACAAGCAATGTAGCCAATGCTTTAAACCAACATTGGAGTGAACAAACGAGGTGGACATAAAATCACAAGTGCAGTGAAATGAACACAAAATAGTAAAAGGTCTATAATGAATTGCACAAAGTGTCAATGAATGCGAACACAGAACATGGTGAGCAGCTCTGCGAAATGGCCACTGAATCTGAACAACTACACGGAATACAAAAAGCTTTGAGCCGTATCCAGAGGCCACCTCATTTGCACACTGAACATTGTTTTTTTGGTTGACAAACTCCTCTGACTTTTTATTCAGACGAGGAACCTGGTAGTGTGGGTGGGAGCAGAGCAGGGGGTGGTTCTGATAACAGTGAAGTGCATGAAATGATCAAGGAAGAAGGGTCAGTGGAGGAGGTGAGGACTACAGAGATGAGTAATAAAGATGAAGGCCCAGTGAATTGACACAAGTGGTCGTTAATTGGATGTGGAGGCACAACCCTGTGCTTGCAGAGGGGAGTAGTCCAGCTGGAGGATGGGGCATGGGCCTTTTTGGGAGGTTGAATTCTCCCATGAGCACGGCCTAGGCTTCAGTGGGAAGAGATGAAAATTGGGGGCATAGGTGGTGGACAACAATAGTTTGAATGAGGGCGAGAAGAGTTGCAGCAAGGGTGTGACCCCCCAATGTACTCAAAAGAATTTTGGGGTGGCCTTAGTGTTTGCTGATCAGTAGTCCCACTCCACCCCACCTCCTTTCTCATTCTTGGTAAAGCGATGGGAATGGGAGAACCTAGCAGGACTTGGGTGAGGGGTAGGAGACAAGTGATCCAGATTTCTGTAATGGCCACATCTGCGGGGTGAGCGAGGACATTAGGGTTGGTCATTTCAGAGCCCTACTGCGGGGGCGGGAGTAAGGTGCCACCATCATGTAGTTCAGAAGGGTTAGGGTAGGTGTGAGCAGGGTGACTGGAGGGTTGACTAGCAGAAGGGAGAAGATTTTGATTGGGTCAGAGTTCTGCGGGTGGGGCAGTATTATGCCCGGAGTCTCTGGATTATGGGACGGGGGTGGGGGGCGGTCGGGTCAGTACATGCAGGCGCATGATTGTGGCAGGCAGGCATTGTTGCCTTTATCAGGACCATGGATTATTTGCAGCTATGGATGAGTTTGAGTGCGGCTCAAAAAGGGGACATTTGAGGCATCTTTATCGAACTTTACAAAAAAAATGTTTTTATTTTCTTGAAAGGCAGTGTTCTAATACATGGACTGATAGCAGTGTAAGAAAATTTGGTAATTTTCCTGAACTTTGACAGGCTTTTGTATAATTTAATGGTGTCCCATAATAATTGTGTTGCACGTTCCTTTCTAGGTAAGAAAAAAGCAGTGGCAGCTAGTAAGTATGCTTTTTATTTTCATTTATAAGAGTTCTGTTAAGTGGCGACTTGAGTTTGCGGAAATGTTTTTATATTGGCTTGCAAGTTTCTTTATTTTGTAATTTACAACAACATTGCTCAGTTTGTGACAGGGAAGTTGTCAGGGGCGCGCAATGAAACTGGGGGCTAACTGGTGAGGGAAGGGGCCACTTCACAAACTGGGTGGGGCAAACTTGTAGGTCCCGCCCCCCTCTTTTCTACCCCAATGGTTGTCTGGCGTTGGGTCAAATATCTAATAAGTTTTAAAGCCAGGGAGAATGAGTGATTGGATTTAAAGATAACATACACATTTAGTTGCTTTGATAATTTTTATATCTAAAGCCCCGCCCTTTAAGCAAAATCGACCACCAAGGGACCAAGCGGAAGTACAGTGTGCCACTGATCCAACTTCCACATGAGATACAAAGCATACATTTCTGTTCATTATACTATTATATGCCAGTATAAACATTTCCACGTTGGCTGTGCCCATACATTTCCATTTTGGCTACACCAAAATATGCCAATAGTCCCATATATGAACATACTCGTGTTTTGCTTTGCACGTAATGTTAGTAATGATACTATAAGAAAACATGTCCATCCCAGTAAAAAAAATGTCAAGCCGCACAAAGAAATATCTAGACTTGCTATACCAAAATGCCAGTCTAGCCACATAATCGCACGTCATGCCTACTTTGTTATAGATGCACAGTAAAACAAAGTTATGCCACAGTAGTAAATGACTAGACTGGCTGCACCAAAATGCCATTCTCTTCTAGTCCCATAACGCATACAATGTTTACTTTATTAAGGATGTCCACTAAAATGTTATGTTTAGCGAGATCCCCTTTCCCCACCAACCACCAGGCCCCACCCTCTGGAATCAGCTCCTCATCCCAGCATTCCACATAAGCTGCACTCCCACACAAAATTACACATTCGCTCATTTAATTTTTTTTTGAAAACTTTATTTATTGAATTTTGCAACAAGTGAAACAGAAAAGCAAGAACCGTCTCCCCCCCCCCCCCCCGCCCCAACATCGAGCCTCCACTTCCCAAATCACCATTCCACTGGGTAAACATATCAAGATCATTGTAGGTCCAACAATCTCAGGCGCTGCGGGCGCCATATCACCCAAAAGTCATCTTTAAGAAACTCCCAACATTTCGCCCCAGTCCGCCGCAAAGCTTTGTAGTTTGTTGAAAATGGTGTAAGTTGCCCATTCCAGAGCCACTATTTCCCACATCTTCCGGAGCCAGTCCTGGCACATAGGGACCTCAACGCTCTTCCACCTCTGCGCTATTAACATCATAGCTGCCAACGTCATTATCACCTTTGCTTTCTCCCTCCCTCTAGGTTCACCCGCCACTTCTTTTGTTCAGATGCCTGAGAATGTGCACCGGTGTTCTATCATCCCCGGGCCAAAGACCAGATCTTGTGCCTTCCGTATCTCCCCCCCAAAATGGTGCAACCTTTGGGCATGACCACCAGATATGCTCCGCTGTGCCTACCAGGCCACATCCCCTCCAACATTTCTCCGATACCGCGGGGTACATCCTATGTGGCCGAGCGGGGGTATAATGCCACCCATACAATATCTTGTACCAATGTTCTTGTAATTGAGATGCCTTGGCCAATTTAGGGACCTTTCTCCAGAGACTCTCCCAATCTGATCTATCAATCTCTCTCCCCACGACCCGTTCCCATTCCCGCATAAAGGGCCACTGGGTGCCTGCATTCGCACTGCTCAGAATTTTGTAAATGTTAGAGATTAGGCCTTTCGATCCATCATTAGTGAGGAGAAACCGCTCGAATAGCGTTGGGTCTCGGGTGGCCGCTTTTTTAACCCCTGAATGCATAACCCAATGCCGAATTTGCGCGTACCGCAACCTCTCACTTTCAGGGATGGCGAATTCCCTCTTACAGTCTAGAAAAGACAACCGCTCCCCCTCCCTGAACATATCCGCCAGTTTCCTGCAACCGCCTTCCTCCCACTGAATAAAAGCCCCTTTTTCCATTCCCGGGGTGAAGTCCCCATTACCAAAGATAGGAGTGAAGGGATAGGGAAATGTAGTTGTGCCCCCCGAGCCCATCAGTTTATCTCAGGTATCCGCCATAAGCTTAGTGATAACACTCTCATAGAGATGCCGGGGCCTGAACGATTTGGGAAGCCATAGAATTTCTGCTAGGTTGCGATGCGCCACCGCCCTGTCCATCCTCACCCACAATTTATCTGTCGACCCCTCGTCGCCCAACAGCCATTCCCTAATGACACGTAGCTGAGCAGCCTCATAATACCACTGAAAATTCGACAGCACCATTCCCACCCCCCCCCCTCACCCTTGGTCGCCGTCAGGAGCCTAAAGGCAACTCTAGCCCTTTTCCCTTCCCAGATGAACCCTTTGGTGAGCAAATCTAACTCTTTAAAAAAGGTTGACGGGATAGCCGGTGGGACCGCCTGAAACAAATAAAGGAGCCTTGGCAACGTGACCATCTTCACCGCAGCAATCCGCCCCACCCAAGACACCCGTAGCTCTCTCCATTTTTGAAAGTCCTTTTTTACCGCTTTGAGGAGCGGGGGGGGGGTTAGTCGCATACCATCCTGTTAAAGCTGCTGTGATTTTCACCCCCAGGTATCTGACCCCTCCATGGCTCCACATAAATTGTAAACCCTCCTTTAACCTGTCCCGTTCCTCAGCCCTTAATGTCAGATTCAGCACTTCTGACTTGTTGGTGTTAATCTTCAAGCCCGAAGCCTCCCCAAAAGCTTCCAGCAAGGTTACGCTCGCTTGAAGCGATTCCCTTGGTGCGGTCAACATCAACAACATATCGTCCACGAACGCTGCGACTTTCTGCTGTTCTCCCCCGAAAGGGATGCCCTGAACCTCCCTGGCCTCCCTGATCGCTTGGAGGAGAGGTTCCAAGTAGATCGCGTAGAGTATTGGGGAGAGTGGGCAGCCTTGCTTAGTTCCTCGCCGCAGACTGATTCGCCTAGAAGCCTTCCCATTAACCATCACCTTGATGTTGGGGTCCTGATAATTCGCTCTAACCATCTTCATAAAGTCCCCCCCCCCCCCCCGAAGCCCATTCTTTCCATTACTCGAAAGAGGAAAGACACTCGACGCGGTCAAAAGCCTTTTCCACATCTAGCGCCACCAAGACCGTGGGAGTGTTCGTCTTTTTCACTTTTTCGATTTATATGGGCCACACACCTGATGTTGTCCGATGTTTCTCTACCTCTAATGAACCCAGTCTGGTCGGGGTGGATCCAGTGCGGGAGGATGGACTCTAGACGGCTCGCCAGAAGCGTAGTGTAAATCTTTGCGTCAACATTAATCAAGGCTATCGGACGATATGAGGGTCTTTCCTCTGGATTTTTATTGGGCTTGAGAATGAGGGTGACCTTTGCCTCCTCCATGGAGGGGGTAACCCTACCCGTTTGCCTAAAAGAGTTAAACAGGGAAGTCAAGCGCGGGGCTAGCTGCGTAATAAACAATTTATAAAATGCAGCGGTATAACTGTCTGGGCCGGGGGCTTTATGCGCCGGTAGAGCCCTGATCACCTTTCGCACCTCCTCTTCCGAGTTTTCTTGATTAAGGGCTTCCTGCGTATTCCTACTAATTTCCCCCAATTTCACCTATTGTAGGAATGCCTGCTGATTTTCGCTCTGGGTGCGGGCCCTGGGAGGTGTACAGGGAGTCATAGTATTCCGCAAAAGCCTCCTGCTTATCCTCTTGCCTTGTAACCTGGGTACCAGACTCCAATTTCAGCGCTGTGATCGCATTTCTTGCCCTATTACCCCTCAATAAGCGAGCTAAAAGTGCATCCGGTTTATTGGCTTTCATGTCGTATTTTTGCCTCACAGCCAGTAGTGCACCCTCAGCCTTCTAAGTGTGCAAAAGTTCAGCTGACCCACCGCTTTTCTGTACTCCCGCATTGCCGCCCTTGTCCTCCAGCTGGGCTTCTAGTGATTTCAAAAGCTTTGCTCGGTGAGCCGCCGTTGCAATCAATTCCCCTCTTAGAGTGGCTTTAAAAGCATCCCACCTAATCCCCTCCCCGGTGTCCTCTTTCTTATTAATGTTGAAGAATACATTGATCTTCTCTTCGATATCCCTCACTATGGCCTCAGAGAATTTCCAACCCCACAGACCTTTCGCCCTCTGACCTATATCTAAGGTCATAGAGGCCGTTTTATGGTCCGCTATTCCTATCGGCCCAGTATGCACCTCACGAATACTACCCACCAATCCTGCCGAGACCCAAATGTAATCGATTCTAGACTGCGAACCGTGAACCCCCGACAAAAAGGTATGGCCTTCCTCATCCCCCTTGCATTTCCTCCAGACATTGCGTAGCCCCACCCTACCAATCCTGTCCTTCATCTCCGCAGACATTACTGCTCCTCCCCCGTATGTGTGCTGTCCCCCCCCCCCCGACCCCCCCCCGTCCCTTTTCCTGTCCCATGCAATGTTGAGGTCGCCCATAAGGACGATCTGACCCCATGCTTCATCCTCGAATACCTTCAGGACTCGATGATGCAAAAATTGCTCCTGGCCCGAATTATGGGCATACACTACTGCAGCTGTGTATTGGGCTTCTTGGTATTTCCCCCTGACTATTATATACCTCCCTTCCTTGTCACTGATCACTTCGCAAATTCTGAAGTTCACTGTGTTCCGAATGGCCAGGGCCACCCCCCTTGCCTTACTCGGGCCTGAGGCGTGGAGGATCCGGTCAAAGCCGCGCAACTTGAATCTTCGCTGGTCCCTGTGAATCAAGTGCGTCTCCTGAAGCCCCATAATGTCCGGCCCCTCCTTCTGCGTAAAATGCTCCAGCTTCTTCCTTTTGAGAGGGCTATTCAGCCCCCTCACGTTATGCGTTAGCCACTTGAGCGAATTCCTGACAATGTTTAGTCGCCACATTTGGTAACCTCCTATTTCCCCTCCCCTCAGTTGGTAGCTCGTTGCCCCGCCCCCCACCCCCAACCCCACCCCTGAAGGATAACACCTTCCCGCACTCTCTGCACTCCTAACTCGGGCATCTCTCCCTTTCCTTTCTCAAGATGGCTGCTCTGCCAGTAACCCCAACGCTGTCATCCACCTTATAGAGGCCCACCACCCCTATCTCTGCCCATTTTTTATAGGGATTCATTCATTTTTGTGCCCTCCCCTCGCCAGGTCTTCCTGGGTGCTGCAGACTTTTATCCTTTGGTTCTTTCCTTCGTTTATCCCCCACAGACGACCACTCCCAAGACCTCGATCTAGCTCGGCCAGTTTTGTTTCATGGCTTTGAGCTCGAAGGTGTATCCTCCAGGTCCACGCGCAGCAGGTCGGCTCCTTCTTGAAGTGATGTAATCCGCTTCTGGGCCCCCTCCAATTCAAAAAGCAGACCAAATGGAAAGGTCCATTTATATCGTATAGCTTTATCATTTAATATCTTCAGTAGCGGCCCCATCTGCCTCCTCTTCAGGAGCGTACTTCTCGCCAGATCCTGAAACAGCGCGATCTGTTGACCCTCGAACATAATAGGTTCCTTTTAATCGTGCCGCCTTGAGAACTGCCTCTGGAGCGTATCTTGCGAAAGCTGCCAGGACATCCCTCGGTTTCGCTGGTTGGCCCTTTGTCAACCGCCCCGTTCTATGCACCCGATCTAGCTCGAGCTTTCCCGGGTCACTCTCGCCCAAGATATCGGCAAAGATGCCTTGAAGTACCTCTTTTAAATTCTTGTCCTGTATCGTTTCCCGCAACATTTTCACTCTGATGTTAATTCTGCTGGATCGGTTCTCTAAATTATCCATCTGCACCTCCTAGATTTCTGGTGGCGGTGTCCAATCTTTCAATCGCTTCGCTATTGGCAGTGGTGTCCTTGTCCACTTCTTGGAGGCCTCCCTCTAGGCTATCTGTTCGTTCGCCCAGTTGGCGCATTTCTTGTTTCATTTCTCCTTGGGCTTCATTAAGATCTGCGCGCATCAACTCGAATTGCTCCTGAAAAGTCTTCGCTAGATTATTTTGTAAGGCTTGTAACTCCCATAGGAAGTCTTGCCTGTGAATTATTGCCATGTCCTCTGCATTCCCCTGGGAGGTGCGGTCTACCAACATCTCCCTAGGGGAATCGCGTCCATCCTTCGAAGCCTGTGCTGACCCCAGTTCGTGTAGGGTGCCATGGTTGTCTCCTGGGGCCTGGGGTGCCCTGCCCCCCCTCCCCTTGATATTTGTGGACATTTTGCCTGCCTCACCTCTCTCTGACGCCGTGTTGCCGCACCTGCAGAGTCGCGGGCCGACTGCGCACCGCCGTGGACTCTCCACTACCAAGCGAATGGGATTCTCTGTAAAGCGGGTCTGCTCCCTCTGTACCACGGGCCCAGGTGGCTTTGCCTCTCCAGGGGCTCCCTTAGATGTTCAGTCAGAGTCTGCCACTCAATGACTGGCCCTGCTCAATAAACAAGGGTGACCTCAGCTCCGAGTTATGTGTCGTAGTGACTGCTCCTCTAGCCACTCTGTGTCCCCTCGGGGCCCGTGCCAGCTACACGCTGTGACTGCGGACCTTGCACACAGTGGCCCGGTGTCACACACTCCAGTCCACCCCCGATCGCCGAACAACCCCTCCGTGGCTCGATCACAGCTGCATGCAGGTGTGGGTCCGCGGGCCTGCCGTTCTCGGGCATCCGCTGCCGGCAGCTTCTCCTCGCTTTAGGGCTCCGGCACCGCTCGGCCCCCGGATTCAACCTGGACTACACCAACAAGGGCGGGCTGCCTCCCAACAAGCACCCGCTGCTGCGGCCGCCTCCAGTCCCGATGGGCTCAAGACCTCCGCGGGACCACTGGTGGGACGTGTACCGCCCCACCAGCCGCTTCCACACTCCTCCCACCGAGCCTCCGCTTCACTCCTCTTCCACGGCCGCAGTACCCCGGCAAGCCGTGCAAGTGGGCTGCACGGCTCCGGCCGCTAGTCGCCTCCTCGTTCCTCCGTGTTTTAATAACCGCTGCAAGCGAGTGAGGCTCCGCTGGTTCGCCGATCCCGGGCTGCCGTTGCCAGTTGCTGTTCCTCGTACCGGGGCTGCAGCGCTCTCTCCGCCCCCGGATCCAAGCCGGGCTCCGTCCACTAGGGAGTGCAGCCTCCCAGCGAGCTCCCGCTGCCGCGGCCAATTTCGCTCCTGCTAGACGCAATGTCTCCGGTACCCCTGGCGGGCCGCGTCACACACCAGGCCTGTCGCTCCGATCCTCCGCTCCGACACTCCTCCGTGGCCAACACGCCGCGGCCCTCGGAAAACTGCTTGAGGGGACTGCCCAGCTTTAGCGCTCTTTGGGTCGCTGTCTCACAGATCCCGAAGGTCTTGGGCCACCCGACTCTCGGTTGCTGCTGGGGTGGTGGGCACCTTTTAGCAGATGGGTCCGGGGAGCCCTGACGGCACGTCTACCCAGTGCCGGCGGCCATCTTGGAATCTCCACTCATTCATTTTAACATCCCATACACTCGCTCCTTCACATGCGCATCGAGCTCCCCGTCCATCATACACTAATTCACAAATACATTCCATGCACTCCTTGCACACATGCTTGCATTCATAATGAGCTAACATGCAACACCCTTTTAACACTGACAGTTTCAGAAAAGGCTTTCTTGCCTCTGCCTAACAAAAAGCAGGTCTGCACATTGGCCTCTGCCCCTTGGATGTGTGAAAACACTTAATATTGTCATGTTGGCTTGGGGAGGGGGCGGATGTGTACATTTGATTTTTCTGAGGTAGAGAGGCAATGGAAGCCTTTCTTGAAACCAGCAGCTTTAACGTTTTGCTGCGTTTGTTGCTAATACATTTTTCTGCACCAACACAACGCTGCCACTGTTAGGAAAGGCTTCTCTGCCTTACAAAAAGCAGGTGCGCACATCAGTCCCGCTCCCCTCAGAGAAAACCGAATGTTATACGTTCGCTTGTGTCCGTGGGCACGGGGTTAAGGTGTGCTTCAATTTTTCTGATTCATAGCAGCGATTGAAGCCTTTCTTGAAACTAGCAGCTTTAAAACTTTGCGGTGTTCGTGCAACTACTGTGTTTGTGCAGAAAAATGTAACGCGTTAAAGCCACCGGTTTCTTTTTTTTAATTTAATGTTACTGACAGTAAAACTCGACTTTTCACATCTATATAAAAGAGCATTTAAAAGTAGACCTTTAAAAAAATAATTTCAAATAACATACACAACACACAAAACCATCGTCCTGCAAAGCAAATACAGTAATTACAATTTTAACAAAATCACACAGGACCAGATTGAGATGCATGCGTTCCCAAAATGACAGTCCACCCACCAGTCCCTAGCGACACATTTCACGAACCTTTTGACTCCTCGGTTCCTTTGTTCCCACACATTCAATCGTGACCTGTCTGATTTTCAACACACTGGTTATCACAGCGTGTACAGAAGTTATCAGTTTATAGGTCCTTAAGCCGGATGTACAGAATCTCTCTTGTGGGCAGAAGATTCAACCTGAATCTTAAGAAATCGGCTCGAAAACCCAGGGCTAGGAGAGCACTTCAGGTAGCGCATTATTATCCCCGGTGGCTTGTCACACAATGAGAAAGATTGGTGAACTTCAAAGCCACCTGTTTCAGGAAAGGCTTCTCTGCCCTCTAACTAAAAGCTATATGCGGATCCTCTGTTCACTTTTCGGGGGAAGCGGGGGCTGGAGCCCATTTAGCTCAATAGCATTGCACACCTGGAAGTGTTATAGAAATCTAGCAAAGAGGTGGGTTTCCTTTCCTGCTTCTATTTTTGTGGCAAGTAGGGCCTCGGACCAAGGAAGTATTTTTCCCTGTACTGTATAACATTGCGAAGGTGTAAAACGCATGGCCCATTCATGGGCATCGCGAAGGCAAGGAACTACTCTTATTGAACCTAGGCCTGCTGTGCTTGAGCATAGAATTGAGGGCTACGGATGGCTGGCTACACATGCTTCTTGCCCTGGGTATTGGTTTTCTCCCTTGTCACCTCTTGGAAAGCTACATTTGTGGGCATCCTATAAAGCTTCATGCTGCAGTCTAACTTGGCTTTATGAGGGTTACGGATGTCTATTGATGGTGAATAACAAGCAAATATGAATTCATCTATATTCCTGACACATTGTCCTCATAGTCCAATGTTACATGCATAAATGTCTACAAGACAAACATCGCCAGCCTTTGGCCATTTGGAAGCTGGTCTTCCATAGTTACAATTTTGTGTAAATTTGGTATTGCTAATGGAGCAGAATAGACACTGCCTACCTGTCTCACCTTCCTTTTTTATTTGTCCAACTCTATTTGGTCAAGCCTTTGGCTGGCGTTTTGCAAACAAGCTGTGGCTACTGTAAGGAAATTAGACTTCTCTTCCTCCTCCCATGTACCCTAAATGCTAAGAATGTGTTCTGATCCAGAGGGCACCCCCTGATGCCTACTGACGTCATCCAGCCAACCCAAGGTTTGGGGGCGGGGGGGGTGGTAAGGGGGCTAGTCCCAAAAAATAAAATGCATCAAAGCTCCATGGTGGCATGAAACTTAAACTAAAAGTGAAGCTGCATGGAGTTAACTGGGCAACTGAAAATAAGAGTTGTAGATTTTCAGGAAAACCAAGCCAGGGTTTGGGCACAAACTCCGAACTAGCAGTGGAGTATTGGATGTGGTGACAAACTGTCGGGAGGAAGAACAGCAAATGCCAAATGCAGAGGGTAGAAGAGCCATGGTTTAATTTGGGAGTTGATGGATAAAAGAGAAATGTGTTGTAGAATAAATGGAGGTTTGTGTTTCGAAAGCATTACCCAGTGAATGCCAAGCTCGCTTTTCAGATAGCTAACCTGGAATCTCTTTATTTGTAGAACCTCCTGGCCATCATTGAAGGATGTCTTCGCCGTTCTGAAGTATATCTCGGAGATGGACCAAGGAAATGTCCGAGCACCATACTCTTGTACATTAGAACTCTGCTTCTGTCCCTGTTCTGACTGTTTCAGCGAATAAAGTTTTTGTGAAATATGTTTGCTTTCTACTAGGAATTTTGTGTACAATATATTTTTTTTGTCTTCTAAAGCAGGAATTGTTAACTCGGTCTGCATGCCACGTAGATTTGAAACCTTAGTTGGATGCTTGCTAGTGTTGGGCAATTCAGAGCAGACACTTGGAAAGACCTCGAGTTCAATCTATAATGCTGTACTTTTGCCTCCTAAAGAGTGGTAGTTGGTGGTGTTGCAGAGCAGCTGCAGTGTTCACTGAAAACAGTTGCCACTTGTGGCCAAGTATGGAGGACACAAAAAGCCTGAAAAATGCTGTCCTCCTGAGCACTTCAGAAACACTGTGCATTGCACAGTATTGCTGTGGACTCTGTAAGGCTGTACCACCTGAGTATATGGTAGCGTAGACAGAGCAGCCAGGCTTATTTTAGGAGGGAGAGGAGGGCTGTAGGAAAGTACCTAGAACCTGTAGTATACCAAAGATTCTATAGAAACATAACCAGAATTATAAAAAATAAAGGTTTATTATAAATGCAAGCAGACCAAGTTAAGTCTTGGGGTAAGTGCTGGTCAGAGTCATAAACGCAACACAATGCTTGAAGGTACACAGACCAAAGCATAAACCTTCAGAATACCTAACAGTAATTCTAGGGGCGTCTGACCTTATCATACGCAATTAGTATAGGCCACACTATTCATGGGGAGCAAAAACCATAACTTACTTTTAGATTACAGTAAGTCAAGGGTAGTAGACCCTGTCAGTTATGCAGTGACACTCGGCAAAGAAATCTCATAGTAAACCAACCCTCT
This sequence comes from Ambystoma mexicanum, assembly GCF_040938575.1. Lineage (NCBI taxonomy): Eukaryota > Metazoa > Chordata > Amphibia > Caudata > Ambystomatidae > Ambystoma > Ambystoma mexicanum. The sequence continues at coordinate 651,532,151 of NC_090940.1, read as the reverse complement.
TACCAGGATACTTTTCTCAATAGTTGAACAAAGATTGCAGGAACAGTATATACCTAGTACTACATTTACGATAAAACACAGTCCTACTAGGTGAGTAAGACCTTTTTATGTAATATACAATTACAGTTGCTTTTCAGCTCAGTGGAATACAGTTTAAGATAAGCAAGAACTCTTAACATTAATTTAGGATTGCATCAGCCGACTAAGGTCAGCTACACCTAAAGAACACTTTATAAGAATGGCACGCAGCTATTCTAGGCAGGTAAAACCTAAGGTTGTAATATACTGTTACAGTTGCTTTTCAGATCAGTGGACCAAACATTGAGGTAAGCAATATAACTCACTTATTTTAGAATGGTGCACAGCCAACTCAAGGTAAGTGAAACCTATATACTTTTCAAAGGAGCTATGAGCAACTCAAAAGTAGGTATAAATCCAGACTGTTTTAGCATCTGTATAAAACAGACCAGGGAAAGTAAAACCCAATGTTTCACTTTATGAATGACTCCTTGTTATTCTACGTAGGTAAAACCTAAGGCAGACTAATTCTAAACAGGTTATACAGCAAGTTAGAGGAACGAAGATCCAGTTGGGGAACCTGTGCACCTATTCTTTGAAAGAAATGGTGAAGCCAACCACATTCCTTTTGGGAAAGAAGCACAACCAATTCACAGGTGAGTAACATAGCCTGGTATATACTTTTCAGAATGGCACACCACACATTCAAGGTAAGTAAGAACTTTTGTAACTGTTCACTCTCAGATTTACAGTTACCAACTAACTCTTTCACAAGTAAGTACTTTTCAAATACTTGTTCTTTTCAAGACAGAATCCTTTACTTATCCAATCCTTCTCTCGTCTATTGCATGAGTTCACTCGGAGGCACCCTAGTGGTCTAGGAGCCAGCTGTAGGCAGGGTGAGATAAGGTGCTTTTGCAGCAAAAGTCAGAGTTCCTGTTGCAGACTGTTTACACAAGTAGTTCACTTTAAAGTTAGTTAGGGTCCAGGGACTTCTGAGAAGACACCTTAGGAGGATTCCCGCAGTGGCCCTGGGTGACCTGGATAAGAGGACTCCCAATCACAAGGAACACCCCAAACCTTTACAGAAATCACAAAGGCTTAAGTTAAGTAGATAGCCACGTGTTTTGCTTTTCTGACACGTGTAATGACTACAGAGCCACTCACTCTATTACACAGAATAAAAGTTCTTGGAATCAGGAAGGCAATAATACACACCTAGACCAACAATCGTAATATAATTGTCTCTTTATTCACACATTATAAGAATACAAATAACTAGTAGATTAAATGCAATTAGTCGTGCATATAATTGGTTAAACATAAACACACAAGCAAAGATAGTTACAGAAGGTCTACATCACTGTTAGTGTAGTTGCAGGAGAAAACTTCATCTTGGCCACGCCAACACAACCCAGTCCCGAGGCAGGTAGCAGAGAGACCACACGTACTAACATTGACCGGGGCGGAGCGTCCTCCCTCTCAGCGAGACTTCATCACCTGGGGTTCTGATTCTGTCTACCACCAGGATACCTCTCCACTTATGGGGTAAAAATCCCCGCCCCTGTCAGAAGGACAGACGGCAAGCATGGGAGGAAAAGAGTGGAAAAATCCAGTTAGTGGAAAACCCCAGTTTGTCTCCCGCGTGCTCATCGTTGCCAGCACCCCTTATCACTGCACCTGCACACCTCCGACTCCCCTCTGAGCTCGTCCTTGTGCGAATAATACAACTATCCTTCATAGTGAGCTCATCTTGTTTCATAAAATAATCTTTCAACCGTTGCAGAATTAATACCAGCCTTCTAACTGAGCTTACAGAAACGTAGACTTTCATTGCGGTTTGGAAGTGAATGGCAGTGCACTGGCGCCACGTTTTTCAGCAGGTTTTGACACACATTACACCCAGCCAACAGTACCTCGGCATGGAAGAAGAGTTGCAGCAGGGGACACTTTGGGATCTGCAACCAAAATATCAGTCGCTGGATTCCTTTGTCATGAAGATGGAAGACAGGACTTTGTAAGGGATTTCTTTGCGAGGATCAACAGGGAAGGCTCCAGGCAAGAGTTTCTTCACGGCTGGATGCGGCTCTGGCGCCCCTTTCAGGAGCCAGAAGCAGACTGAATATCGCTAGTCGGATTCTCGTTGTTGGCAAGGTCCAGGACTCTGGTGAGGGGACGTTTTTCAAACTCTATTCACGTCTCTGGAGGTCCAGCAGGATGCCCACAAAGTTTCAGCAAGATTCGGAATTCAGAAGACCGTGCACCACACAATGGCTTGAGGTCCCAGGATATTGGGGTATTGCTGCCTCCCATGGTCGCAGCACGACGTGGGATGGGTCGAAATGCAGGTCTTCTTGAGTCCAGTGAATTGCACCAGGCTGTGGGTCGGGGTTGTCCTTTCCGGGATCCCCAGGTCAATTGGAAGGAAGGGTAACGGCAGGCTTTCTGGAAGGTGGAAATTGCTACCCCCGTTGTTTCTTCGGTTTCAGCTCCAGGGGTAGACTTGTCAGCAGCTTCCAGGCTCAGTTTTTATCAGGAACTACAGCACAACTTCTGCATTCTCTCCCTGCATTTTACAGCAAGGGGCTGGGTGCTGTCCCAGTACTGGGAGTTTGTTCCTTTCGTGCAAGGTGAAAGACAAAGGGCTGCAGAGTTTGACTCCTCCCTCGCTTTCTGCCTTTCCAGACACTGGAGCCTGGGCGGGCAATCCACAGGATTCTTGCAGAAGACAAAACAGCCACTGAGGTCGTTTCCACCTAGAATGGCAAAGGAAGACCAACAGCAAGCACACAAGAAATTGCGAGGAAAAAAAAAGACCACTATTTTAGCAAAATGGTGGTCCTTCTGTGCATTACCGAGGCAGAATTAGCCTGCGAGTAATGAAGACTAAAGTCATAAAAGTAGTTACTGCCACCAGCCATTCAAGGAAATTTGCAATTGTATCAATGTTAATGGGTAAGTAAGAGAAGGGGATATATTGTACTCCTCCCCCCCCCCCCCACCCTCCCAGCACTCCACATAAGGTGGGGTGTGCTGGCTGACTATAGAAAATGTAAAAGGGGGGGGGGGGTGTATAATCCCTCTTTACTACTTAGGAACTGGGAACTGTAATTCACCCACGTACAAGAAGAAGAAATTAACAGGGGAGCCCAAAAGTTGTAGGACATTATAAATTTAACCATACACTATACTCACCTAGGGGACTATCTGCAATAGTTACCTAGTCAAATCAAAATGGTCTGGATTTGACACAGATCAGGAAGATTTATCATTGATATGAAAACCTTACCCAAAACCCCTCAACAACAGGACCGTAACATCAGAACTGCTGTATTCTCCGCTCGCTCAAGATGCAGCCCTGGGAAACGTCAGTTTCAATGAACAGATGGGTCTGTTTCCATTGGGTGATGAAGCAAATTGCTTTATACAAATCAAATTGGAGGATTGGCAGGACGGTTGAGTATGCAGAGGGTCCAATGGCTGCAAGAAATACCTTTTGAAGTGCAGAATTAATCAGTTTTCTTGGATCAGGCCACCCTTTTTGAACTAAACATAAATGCAGACATTACAACTGGCAAGGAAGTGGTTAAAAACACTTTAAAACAGTTATTGTGCAAAATAGTCGAAAATGAGTGAGACTGATGTCCAAGTACATGAGGTTGTGGTCAGTTGGAAAGCACCAAAGACCAGCTTTTTGCGGTCACGTCTCAAGATCACCCTGAAATACTAAAATAATGCCCCTGTGTGCTTGGCATAGTCGCCAAATGGTCAAGTGCAACCACGCGTGTGCAGCCTCGGGTGCCCCAAGAAAAAGGTATAAAAACCTGTAAAAGGACAGAAGCATGATTGCATGTCTGATCATGCGGGCATTGCGTCAGTACATTGGTACACTATTACCCTGTTCTCGGGTAGTCTTGTGGTGTTCCCCGAAATGGTGCGGACTACAACGTTGGGCGAAACGCACTTCTTCAGTCTGCTTTGCTCTCCTTTCTTTCAATAGATAACCTTTTGCCTGAGGAAGAAAAAGTCTAATGACCTCCCAACTAAATTGGGTGGTTTATGATCCTGTTTGTATCACTTTTAATTGCCTGCATTTTGTCAGAGCAATGGGTAGGATAATTAATACGGCGTGGGGCGTTGAGATGCGTAGAATAATGCCTGCGGGGGAGTGTCTGTGGGCAGGGGGTGTCTATAGTGCACACGGGTGGATTTCTATCCCCACACTCGTCGTGGCGGGTAAGAAGGTGTACAGAAGCAGACATGGCAGTAACTTGTCCCACTGGACAACGAATGGTTGAGTGGATTTTTCCAGCCAGCTACTCTGCCTTTGTGGAAAAAGAACCTCAAGACTGCAGCTGCTGATTGCAAGGGGTGGCATATTTCACGCAGGTGAATGGCATTTGTGGTTATCCTTCGCTTGTGGTTCTAGGTGACACTGAAGTAATTAGTGGTGCGACCTGGAGTTGGTGACAAGTCCCTTTTAATCCCACTCCAGAATAAAGACACCCCTCTAGGGGAAATGGGGCAGGAGATGGCGTTTCAAGGATAACACAAGCTTAATTTTACAGGATACAAGTATCAGCAAAGGACTCCGCTGCTCGAGAGCGCGCTGGCCCTTCTTGATACCAGCAAGAGCTTAAAAACCCCAAAAGTGTCCTCACGTACAGTACAAACTGGTGGCACCCTACACATGGGCTTGCTCCATAGGGGATGCCAGGCAACAATTGGCTGGTTCTCTCACGCTGATCAGGGTCCACGTGGATCAGCTGGGCTCATCCTCGAGGTTAAGGATGGGCCACACATATACTACATTGTTGCTTCCTAAACTAAACATGCTAAGTCTGCTTACTATATTATTGTGGCATGCACCAACAGCTTGGGGAGTTGGTGCCAGGGGGAAGGGAGGATAAAATGCAGTCTTGCTGACCCGCGCATTCAAGGTTTCATTGATGCCGCACTCCAGGTCTCCACCCATGGTTTGATCTTTAATTTATCCCTCCCTGTACTTCGTGTTACAAGAGATGTATTTTATGCTCAAAGAAATACAGTCATGCACACCTGGATCTTTTACGGACACTTGATTTGTGTTTGGACGGGAGGGCCGCTTGCTTATCATGAAATGCAGTGGTGGTGGGGGGGGGGGGGGGTGGTCAGACCAATGGTGTGGGGCTGGCTCCAGACAGGCTGTGTGGGGGTTAAAGGGCTGCTGGCAGTTTAGTGCAGATGAATGGACGCATCGCAGAGCCTGGTGTTGTCTCACACACTTGCAAGGCACATTCGTCTGAAAGATACTCAATGTTTGCAACAGTAAAGGGCCAAGGGGGTTGTGAATTTCCGTGAGAACGGGTTACATGGATTAATTCTGCCGTAATGAGGTTTGGGCCTAGTGAGCTGGGTTCATAGAGTTTGGCGGGTACAACGTGATCATGCAAGCCTGTGTTTCATGGCCTACTGCAAAATGAAGTTTTGTGCTAAGTTTTCTAGTGCTGTGCATCTATTGTTGGCGCTCTATTGCTTCTACATGGTGTTTAATAGTGCAGTTTTCTTCCCCATCCCCCTTATACACTACATTACTTTGCACCACTAGGTATGAGTGCGATATAGAAAAATATAATTTCATATGCAATTCTTCTCCCCTGAGTGCCCAGGGGGTGGGGTATACTCATTTCCATCCAACACCACTTGGGACAGGAAGACGAGAAAAGGTTTTACTATGTTGGCCTTTTCCTTGTCCAAGAAAGGTTGCTAAATGTAGGGGGCACATTCAACACAGATGCCACAGTTTCATTAATGTTTTGTGTAAAAATACATTCGATTGATTTTTTTAATAATCTCAATTATCTGCTTTGTTTTTGGCAAACACTGGCCCTTGCTTGGGACTGGTGTAACCCACAAACACTTTTAATATCCGCTGGGAAAACCCATTTCGATGTTTTAAATCCCCAAAGTCTATGTATTCTAATCTGTGCGATAGTTCCAGGGAACTAATTGTATGCGTGTACAGATTTACGCGTGCACAGGGATCCATATGTTCGTTAGCAACGCTAGACTTGGAGTTAATCTATGCAGTCCACCCGTACTAGAAGACTTATCCTGCCCAGACAGCACTTGGAATCCCTATGCAGAGACACCCACCCGCACACAGGTAATCTGCCTGGAATGTAGTTCAATGCACTAGGAATGTCAGTGAGCAGAACATGGACATACAATATGGATGGAACAGAACTGAGCAACTCCCATCACGTGGAGTGTTCTCTGGCAATCAATAGATGGCGACCACAGGGAATTACTGGGACAGGCAGGCTTCTTGGATTAACTGAGCAACTCCAGCACGTGCACCACGTGGAGGGTTCTCTGGCAATGAATGGATGGCGACCAAAAGGAATTACTGGGACAGGCAGGCTTCTTGGATTAACTGAGCAACTCCAGCACGTGCATCAAGTGGAGGGTTCTCTGGCAATCAATGGATGGCGACCACAAGGAATTACTGGGAATGGGACAGGCCGGCCTCTTGGATTAACTGAGCAACCCCAGCATGTGCATCAAGTGGAGGGTTCTCTGGCAATCGATGGATGGCTACCACAAGGAATTACTGGGAATGGGACAGGCCGGCCTCTTGAATTAACTGAGCAACTCTAGCACGTGCACCAAGTGGAGGGTTCTCTGGCAATCGATGGATGGCTACCACAAGGAATTACTGGGAATGGGACAGGCCGGCCTCTTGAATTAACTGAGCAACTCTAGCACGTGCATCAAGTGGAGGGTTCTCTGGCAATCAATGGATGGCGACCACAAGGAATTACTGGGAATGGGACAGGCCGGCCTCTTGGATTAACTGAGCAACTCCAGCACGTGCATCAAGTGGAGGGTTCTCTGGCAATCGATGGATGGCTACCACAAGGAATTACTGGGAATGGGACAGGCCGGCCTCTTGAATTAACTGAGCAACTCTAGCACGTGCATCAAGTGGAGGGTTCTCTGGCAAATTCAAAAGGATCCCACAATACAGCTTCCTTCCCTTGCTGTTCAGAGTGAGTCACCCTAGATGCATAAACACTTGCTCATGCTCGCCTCTTAACCAAACAAAAGGGGCGAAAAACCATGGACTTATCAAAAATATACACATTTTAATATTTATCAAAAAAACACTTCACATTCACAATAAATTAAAAAAAAACACATTGTGGTCCAAACTCATTGTGAACCACATATATCTGTGCATACATTTTCCACTATTGGCATAGAAGCTGACACTTCAAAAACCTTGTCTATGCCTAAATATGGGGTATTTATATATTTCAAACACCACTGTTACTAATGCCCTCCCTGATTTCTGTGGGCAAAAAGGCTGTGCCGACACTTCAAGAATGTGTTTCTAGAACCAACATAGATCTTAAACATACAAATACACATAGAAATACATCAGCTCTGTATATCCTGTCGGTGCTATCTTCAGGGCACTCAGTCTTTATACATGTTCTGGTTTTCACGCGTGTCATCACGTGTCAGTTTGCCACAATTTCAACATTTCTACAAAACAAACAAACATTGAATCTTAAAAACATGGTTTCTTTTCTTTTGTGCATACTGGGAATGGGGCAGGCCGGCCTCATTAATTCACAAAGTCGTGTGGTTGGTCTCGATGAAGATCTTGAGTGGCTATAATTTGGAAGTTCTTCACGCTTTAGCTAACTGCATTTATGGTTAAATGTGTAAAGGACACGCATGTCCTTAACACTAGAGGGATTTAAGGTCGTCTAGAAGCATGCACGCGTGTCTTTAAGATTTGCATGTGGCCCATCCTGTCTCGTTGCCCCCCCCTCCCCTTCTACGGGAAGTTATAAAGTGGTCTGATGGCCGTGTCCCTGAAGTCTCAAAAGTGAACTATTTAATATAAACTGCTTGCAAACCAAACAAGCACTGGCAAATCCAACAGGCCAGGGTTTGCAAATGAATAGAATAAGCCTTTCTTTGTTCAAGTTACTTTTTTTTTTTAAAAAAGAATCATACTCTCTCCATTTACAAACCCATGATTATTGGCTTTGTCAGTAGTGTTTTAAAAATAAATCGATTTGCAAAGCATTAAAGCTCAATCGTCCCCAAGATTCTCCACTCTCCCTCCTCACCCCACCAGACCTCGCTTCCTGCCTCTCAGACATTGACCCGGAAAAACCAAAACCCGAATCTGCGGAAAAACGGCTCTCCTTGCCCAACCTATATCGTGGCTGCATTCATTAGGTCCCGCCCCTCCCCCCCCCCCCCCACACCCCCCCACTACTGCATCCCTCTGTCAAAAACCTAGGATGCACTTTTAGACAGACCCGACCCTCACCTACCACATCATTAGTGTCTCCAGATCGTGCAGCTTCCACCTCTGCATCCTCAAGTGGATCGTTCCTCATCTCTCCTACCCCCATAGAGTTTCTGCAGTCATGGCCATCATCCAATCGCGTCTAGACTATTCTAACAACCTCCTACCTAGGCTTGTCCACATACCAAATGAGAAAGCTCCACCGGGTTCAAAACTCTACAGTTAGGCTACTCCTCCTTGCATTTTCACCCAGAAAGCACATCTCCCATGCGCTCAGGACACTCCACTGGCCGACTATCAGTTGATGGGCCTCTTTCAGGGCCATGTGCATTATCCATCGTGCAATCCACAAGAAAGGCCTGGAATTCCCACTACCACCACACCAGAAACCACTGATCACGACCTGCACACCTTCTGGTAGTCCCTCCTTTCAAGTTCTCCAGATTAGGAGGTGCCAGCGTCTCTGTGCTCGCACCCACATTCTGGAAGTCTCTCGGCCGAATAGAGGGTAACCTAGCCTTCAGGGAAGTCCTTAAAACCTAATTGTTTTCCTTTCCACCTCACACCTCCCCCCTTTGCCTATTGCAGACCCGCTTCAGCCAGCAGTGCCCCCCCCCGCACTCCCTAATCAAACTCTGACTGCCCATCTCAGCCAATAGCCCGGTCTTCCTCAGTCAGCCTGCTTCTGGCATCCAATCCTTCCTTGTGGATTGCCAAGCACTCATGCAGGACGTAGGTAGTCGCTCCAGCAACTTGCAGCAAGAATGAACCTTGACAGTGGTCCACGTATTGGAACTATATGGGCTGGGAAGGTAGCAACGCATCACACTTAAAATTGCACCTTGAGAATATCAAGGTGATTGTGCCGAAGGACGACGACCGGGTGCCTTAGACCCGTCGCTCAGGGTTGGCACAGCAGGTATCTTTAAAAGCGCAGGATGGTAGGTCAAGCACAACACTTTATAATGAAATGGGGTCTTTGTTTCCGTACTCGAAGGAACTAGGGATAGCAATCTCGCTCTAAGAACCTCTCTGTGGTGAATATAATGCACCCATCAACCACTTAAATCACCTGTGATACACAGCAACGCTCCTTGTACGTAACCCAGGAATTAGTCATTGTTTGTACAATTAACCCATTTCTCCACTCGCACACTGCACCTTTGCAACTTAGTGGAAGGTACGGCTTCACTCCACATACCTACAGCACGCTCTTGCACATCACCTCTGCCATAAGAAGGAAGCTACTCTTAACGACAAAAATCTGCACTGTACCGTCTCTATCGCCTCAAACACAATACACCCCTTAGTCCATAGCATTCCTCCGATGCGCCCATACACAATCTATAAGGCATGGGTAACTACCGGCGTCTTGGCCACCCTCGCATAACTGTAATGAGCACATGCTGTCCCGGGAGGATAGCTCAGTGGCAACGTGCTCGCCTTGGAAGCAAGACGACACGATGGGTTCGATCCCCGGGTCCACGCTTAGGAACCTCTGGTTATTTAAGCGCATTATAATACGCAACTAAGACAAAAAATACATAACTAAAAACAAACAATTCCTGTAACAGCGCCTTGATGCCCGTGGGCTGTGTGAGTGATTTTAAAATGCAAATAAAATAAATACATGAATAATAGCACCTCTCACATTTCTGGACCCCGGTCCGCCGAGGGTATACAGCCGAAAGCACGTTGGAACTATAATTATGGTGAAAGGCGCTATAACAAATGACTGAAAGAAATTTTAACTGTGCAATTGGAAAATATTGGCTTCCCCGTTTGGCCAGTCTGTGTGATCCTGGGCACATCACACTACCGAAATGGATCTTGGTTTCTTAGGCTGCCAAAATTAGGATCCCCAAAAAGTGATTCTGTGAGGGGTGAACTACACAAAAGGCCCCGCTCATACATGATTTAACAGAACATGGTGTTTGCTCCATGGATAATAGTGTGTATCATGTATGTAGTTCATATCCCATGCAGAATTCTCCCTGAGCTTAATCGTTGATCATGGCACCATCACCTGTGAGCCATGGTGACCTCCTAACAGAAAAGTAAAATAAATGAAGTACTACAGCGTTTGGTTGGTGAGTGGGCTTGCCTGGGCATTGGCTGTATTGCGCCCGCTAACCTGATTTTACTCTTAGTACTCTCACATCAGACTAGATACGCTGGCCCGGGGGGTGGGCGGCGCAGCAGGTGCATAAACTAGCTGAGGTACCTTAGATATTATTGCCAATTTAGCTATTCTGTAGGTTTACCTTCTTGATGATAGGTTAAAAATAAAGGTTGCTTTATGACAAATGTACTTCTGGAGGAGAAGCGGTGTACACTTAAGAACGTAATTCAGTGCAATGTGAAGGGGTTTTGTATAGTGTGGCTGCGTCCATCTGGGAGGCCATTTTGTAGTACAAAAGTGGCGGGAAGGCTGTAGATTATCATTACTCGAGGTAGCCTCCCAATCCAGCAAATTCAAAAGTTGCCAACCCTGATGGGTACGAATGTGTGCGTTTCAAGACCTGTTTGTGTGGATGTATTCGAAGAGGACATCAATTCTACAAGACGTGTCTAAATAAAACTGCAACCACGGTCGCCCCAAAGCCTGTAATAAGGAAGCTCAGATTGACAAGCTTTGTCTGCACTCCCAAAACGCACACTGCCACCTAGTGACAGTGTGTGGTAGTGCATGACACGATTGCACTCAATATTGGTGTTTCCGAGGCCTGCAGTAGTAAGGGACTAGCTAGGGTCGTGCAAACACCTGTGAAAAATAAAGAAGCAAAGATTCATAGCTTTGTGTTTCACCTGGAAAAAGGTGACACTTGTCTAGCTTGGCTGCAGGTGCACTATTTGTGAAAGAATGAACAGCACCACCAGTTAACCACTTATCTTATTGCAACCTCTTATAGGAATAGTGCGCTCAGAAATATTATTGTCCCGAGGGTTCGGGCATGTGTTTTTAAGCATGCGTTGATCGATCGTGCAAACATTTCCTATGCATCTTACTGTAGTTTTCTTCTTTTTTACGCATGTGAAATCGGGCAGCAGGGCGCTGCCATTTTGTGATAATCTTATCCGTTGCCGCATCGCCCAAGCAGGACTGCCCTTGCAGCACTAAATCATATCCCCCGCCCCTGAGCCTGACATCACCAAACCTAGTGATATTCTCCACCTTTCTCTGTGACGTTACTGGGCAGTGTAGCCAAACACTCCCAGTCATCACCTACGTGACGTGACGCAGAACCCGGAAATCAACACACATCGTCTCACAACACAGCGCGTCACAATTCGGAATATAAAACTGTACTTCAAAAGGAAACCGCGAGACTACAATTTGTAAAGTACTTTTATTTCACACTAAACGCTCCGAGAACATCCAGCTATTGCCATATTCAATCAAATTGGAATTTTTTTTCTTTGCTCTCGATCCGCAAATGTTTATCGTGAGTCACGCAGTGTTCCTTTTGGATACACAAGGTGTTCGTTTTGGGTAAAAGAAGCGCTTTGGTCACACAGCGAATTGCAAGGCTTGTGCATCAACTTGGTGCTAGACCACCGCAAAGGATGTTATGTTGCTCCTAATCGCTGCTACCGCTTAAGGGCATATCGGCCCTTGGTGATCGTCCCAAAAAAGAGTCAAATATATCCAGTTATTGACATGTATCTGCACCTGCCGGTTGAAAAAGCCATCAGTTGGTATCTGTAATCGATGACAATCGCAGAATGGCAGGATGTACCTGCTTGGAAAACATAACAGAAATGTGTCTCAGTAGCTGATCTTTATTACAATTTATCATTTTACTTATTAATTCGGCATCGAGTTAAAACTAACGATTAGCACAGACTTGAAACAATGTGAACAGAGAGAAAACAACGTGGAAAGTACTCCACAATTTGCTTCGGAGGATAGTGCTATGCAGTATGTTCAGCTCAAAATGGGATGCGGAAGCTGACACTACAATTCGAGGTGCACATAGATGGCATTTTAATGAAATATTAGCGTTGAACCTGGGGGAACCGAGTGGTGGTCTACATGCATCTCGATGCTGGACTGCCCATGTGCCCGGTAGAAAGACCAGTACACACAAAGGTTGTACTTGCGTTTCATTGCAATATGCCACAAAGAACAAACGAGTACAATGTAACTCAGCTAATGATAAGTTGACTCGTTTGGGTATAAAAACGTCAGAATTCAAACTTACATTATATTCAGCATTTCCATTCTCTTGGCGTAACGCAGACTCCGTTCAGATCAACGATTTTTCATAAACTGAATTTACATGTTCCTTAGTCCAGTTTTGGAATGGAGAACCTGATCATATCTCACGTTATTACACCCCTCCTTTAATTCAATTCCTTTCGGAATGGTCGCTTTCTCTCAAGGTCAAAAAACAATTGAACCTTATACTGTGTGTGCGATGCGTGGGCTTCCTCAGCTCACAAGCAAAAATTCAAAGCTGGTGACCTTCACTCAGAATGAAGACACATTCTTAGTTTGCAACATCTTTTCTCACTGCATCCATGAGAACTGGAATTGTGAAGCACAGGCACAGGAGGAAAAATGTGGAGGCTGTCATTGCTCGCTATGCGTTGCGCTGCTGAGTGGTAGGGGAAACTTGGCAATGACAGAATGCGCCCTACTCCAAAATTGGAGTCTAGGGTACACAAAATGGAGTCAGTGTGTCTAGCAATAGCCCCACCTTTTCTTATGTCACAGCCTCCTTCCTCATGGCAGTAGATTGGCAAAAGAGGCGCCCACCGCGGGTGCAAGATCAGGATGCCACTTTCATGTATAATGTATGTTAGCCAGAGGCTCAACCGACCCACCCCTTCCTTACATTAGAAATGACCCCAACACATGCCCCCATGAATATATTGGTCAGAGTGCTTCTTTTTTCATCAACAACGCACTTTGATGCGCTGTTTTGTTCACAGTCAGTACTTCTTGCGTGCCGAGTATCTTAAGTAGCCTAGGTCTCCTCCCTTTTGTGGGACGTGCAGTTATTCAGCTATTTGGGCAACTGTATGGTAAGGCAACTGCGAACCCCAAAGTTTCTTTCACACTGTTATCCATCTGGCCCTTCCACAATCAGTGAAGTTCCCACAGTAGCTCGAGGAAACTGTGAACTGTGAAAGCACAGCGTTACATTGTATGGCAATAGTAAAAAAGGACAAAGAGGATACATTTTAAAAGACAAATTGGATACTTTATTTGGACACTTCATAAAAACATTGTTGATCAAAAAAACAGATGGTCATCATTTGTACCTGGATTTGAACTGTTGCACGAGCTCTGCTTTAGGTGGACGGGGCACGTTGGCAATGTTTTGTGGCAATGTATGTGTACTCGTAACAAAATCGTGCGCAATTCCGTGATTATGCAACTCCAAAACATTAATAATAAGATCTTTCACAAAATCGAATTCCATTTCCTCATATACTGGCTTGACCACCCATCTTTTGCTTCTTTTCGTATAGGCCATAGTGTAGCGAAGCATCCCAAAATTTCCCACAGTCCTCGATTGTTCATGGCCCACATTCTCGTTATGCACTATTACCGCTAGTAATGTCCTATATTTCATCCCTTCTATGCCGAAATGCAATCTCTTTGGCCTGTACTTTAGGCACATATTGTGGAACACCTCCAAATATCCCGTGTGACAGAATTCTGTGAGTCCCTTAGGATCTCTTGATAGTTTTATCAAACACAATCTTCTCAAGGGCTTTGTGTGGAGGTGAAGATGGAATCAACCACTTCTTCTTCCGTTCCTGCTCCGGCGATAAAGGGCCATGTTCACATTGGTGGAAATGTTGGTTTTCTGTCCAAGAGTGAATGTTGGAACAGTGGTGCATTAGTGACCACCATTTTTCTAGTAAAATTTCCACAGACCCACCACATGTTTTGGAGCTCCACCAAAGATGGTTATGAAAGACTGGGACCACTGTGAAATACTTTCAGAACTTTTTTTTTTCCTGCAGCTGAGATTTTTTTATTGATGGATTTGGCTACGTGCCATACATCAAATTGATGGTGAATATTTGGAAACTGCTCTCTCATTGTCTTGGCTATTGAAACGTTTCTGTCTGTGGCTATGAGGTCGATTTACATTGCCCTCTATTGTAGATCTTCCAGTGATTTTATAAAACCAAGTTTCTCCATGGCCACTGAGGATTTACATTCAGACACCTGCACGACCACCAAACTCACAATTTTTTTACTTTCCATGTCCTGAAAGAGGTTTTTGCAGTACTTTGCTGAAAATCTGGGGCTGTCACACTGTCCATCGCCAGCTAGCCAGAACCGTTTTTCCGGAGAATGTACTTTGAACAGACAATTGTTCAATTTTTCAAGCTTCACTAATGGCAGAGAATAGAAATTGACGTTGATATTTGTAATACTGCATTTTAGAAATGAAATGGAGTCCCACAAATTGACAGAAACTGGACAACTTAATGAAACTAGAGCCACTGAAAAGTAAAGCTGCTGCACACAGTAGCTTGCCAGCTGGCAGTTTCCCCAGCACTGGTTGAGCGGACCATGAACATTTTTCATGGAACATTTCACACGTGGCATGTATTCTGAGGTTACTGCCTTGTGATAGACGAGTCACATTCACCAATGGCTTCCCACATACTTCCCCTCTCACTGAATACACACATTTCAGCATCTTTCTAATCTCCATCAAGCTGCTGTTGAATACTATGTATTTGGCCTCCTTTATTAGACTGTCATCCTGCATTAATGTTGTTTCTGACTGAACTGTGGTTGACATATCAGCCAAACTGGACATGCTGTAGTTGAGATCTTTGTCTAGTTCCTCGGTCAATTGTATTGATGCTTCAGTCTGTCATTTCAGCATCTGTTACTTGAACCTGAATCGGAGAAAACATCAATGTCGACTGGTTATTGGGTGGCCCTTTTTTGGCGGGTGTGGATTGTGTCAAGTGGTCTGCGACTAATTCAAAAACATCTTCAAAACATTCCTTTTCATCTTCATCTGGTGGAGCAGTCGCATTGTAGCAATGGTCCAACAACACTTTGCTGGCTTCGCCGGTCACATTAAATTCATTTTCTGGCCATTGGGCAAATGCATCTCGAGTCTGAACACGCCGCGCCTCAATTAATAGTTGCTCCATGGTGAAAACAGTTTGGCAAGCAGCATCTCTCATTTGTGTCGCTGTCTGTGTCTACATAGTCCGTACTCCATGGGGCAACTACAGGACAGATAGGAAAAAGGATGTTCAATGTGAATCCAACACACAGTATTGGACAATTTACATTTAAAAAAAGCATATTATGAAGGCACCAGCACAAAACACTGTTTAAAAATTGAAAATGTTTATAAATTACCTTACCTTAAATTACCTTATCTTTCTTGCTTTTCGTTGAAACTTTCTTTACTGTAACGTCAGCAACAGCAAGCTGGTCCACTGACTCGGATCCACATGCCTCCTCTTCTATATCTGGATTTCGTATACATCCCTAGAAAAGAGTATCCATTTGTTAAGTCATTTATATTAGAAATCCAAATATTCCTTCGCACACATGGCTTACACAGATAAACTCATACATCGTGTACGTCATTTAGTCCAAATATACATTTGGGATTTCACCTGATTCATGACTAGTTTACTCAATCAAAGTTGACTGTCCGAAGCGCACACTTCGAAAATGTTGCACTCAAGCACTTTTCAAAAACTGCTTGTTTCTAATATTGTCACTGTCTAATAGTATCAGACCTAGGACTGACTTTCTTTCATTTGAGGGAACTGTCAGTACGCATACCTCTGGATCAACTACAAGGGATGATGTAATTGTAGTCGAAGCTTCATCATCTACCTGTAACACTTTACTTGCATTAGTATGGATGAAACAATTGAAACTGAACACACACATTGTGACGCATACATTGGTACCTATCAATAGCAAACCACGAATTAAACGTGTAAACGAATGACACGAGATGTAAATATGATCAGATTATCTCAAATTGTTTGAAATGTTGCAAGCAAGTAATTTGCAAAAATAGCTTGTTTCTAATATTGTCACTGTCTAATAGTATCAGACCTTGGACCGACGGTCTTTCATTCAAAGGGAACTGTCAGTACGCATACCTCTAGCTATGAATCACTTTCAAGGGATGATGTAATTGTAGTCGAAGCTTCAGCATCTCCCTGAAACACAGTACTTGCATTAGTATGGATGAAACAATTGAAACTGAACACACACATTATGACGCAGACATTGGTACATATCAGTCGCAAACCACGAATGAAACATTGTGTAAACGATTGACACAATATGTAAATATGATCAGATTATCTCAAATTCCATGCATAAAGCAATTTCACAACTGAATAGCTAAGTAAGACTACCTAATACGCGCTCAAAGAGGTTGTTGACTCCAGGCAAGACAGGGATGCTGAATCTTGCTCCTTCATATTCAGTGCATAGTCATGGAGTTGTAAAGAGAAAATATTATTTGATTCAGAAATGCTAATCTTAAAAATTGGCATGTAAGGAGACAGATTACGAAAACATTATGCTTATTTCAAAGGACACTATAGCATAGTTATCTGTGCACATAAATTAATTTTCTATGAGGCTTCTAAAACCAAGGACAAATGTTTAGCAAAATAGTCTTTATTCAAAAAGCAATACAATCTTATAAATATGAAAAGTATTAAAAGGGACATTTACACCTAAAACACCAATCCGTCCATTTAGTTACCTGTTCACTACCCCAAGGGCTACAGCTAAATCCGGAACCGTGACTCACCCGAGACGACATGTGAATGAATCGAGTCGGAATTGCATTTGGGAGCAATTTTCAAGTCGTTCTGAGTTGATTCTTCTTTGTTTACATGGACGGGTCGTACATATTCGTGGTAAAGTGCAGGCTGCAGATGCGGAATCGATCAGACCTCTTGTCCTCCAAGACTTGTTTGACTCTACTTTCAAGCTCTGTCGGCGCATATCCGCAATATCTGACCCATTCTCTTATTCGATCTACAGTCTTTGGGAATACATTTAAAAACAGTTTGTATCGTTCTCTTTCACAGGTGGTACAGGCTGGTGGCATTGTTGTTAATTCTGCACAAAAAAAGGTCAACATTATTCGAAAATTACTTTGCATAAAAACATGAGAAAGAAGGAATTATACCATACATTCTTCTATGCAAGGTATGTTTTGGTCACCACAGCAAAACCAGTGTATTATAGGATAACTTTCATTAAAAATTCTTTGATGTGACGAAAATCAGAACATGTTACTCGTCCCTTGAATGTACTATTGTGCATCAAAAGGAAAAAATCTTATATTATAGACACAGTCCGCTAAGGATGCTAATTGACACTGATGACAATTGATATATCGATAACATAACAAATTAAACTGAAGTCAATGGTAATGAGACAAATGAACATAACACTACTGGGTACGTTCGTTCGAAATAGATAGAAATTTAGTGATCAAGGAGATACGATTAGGAGACATGCCCTTACCTTGACCAACAGTTAGATTCAGCAAGCAGGGTAGTTAGTGGCAGGAGAACAGGGAGATGTTCACAGGTAGCACGACGATGAGCAGATTCGCAGTGGTCACAGAAGTTCTTAGGTAGCACGACGACGAGCAGATTCAAAGTGGTCACCGAGGTTCTCAGGTAGCACGTTCACGAGTTGACTTGCAGTGCTCAAAGATGTTCTCATGATAAATATCAAGTGGTTTATAAAGAATTAGAAAAGAGGGTGTGTATGTGAAGGAATGATGTGGATTGCAGGGGCGCGGCCCACTACAGTGGATCCTTCCTGGAGACACAGGGTCTGAGGAGGGCATGTGTACAATGGCCCCTGGGCGTAAGATACCTTTGAAGTGTACATGGTGTTTGGCACCTTGGCCGCTCCCGCCCCTGCCAGCCCCCTTTGGCAGCGCACATCCACTGGTGCCAGCTGCCTTTGATAATGGACGGGCCTGAGGCGTGCAGACAAGGCCCGGAACACTGCTGGAGACACACTTATGTGGATTGCAGGTGCATGGCCTACTTCAGGGGATCCTGCCTGGAGAAACGGGGTCTGAGGAGGGCATGTGTACAGTTTCATGTCATTTCATCACAGGGTTTTTTACCGTCATTTTTTTTCTCGAAAAAACCATTGAATTCGTTTTTTTTATTTAAGGGGGGTCATTCCCCCCCAAACCCCCCGTTTTATAAAAAATTCAATGGGTGTTTTCGAGAAATAAAATCACGGTAAAAAGCCCTGCGAAAAAACATCCCGCGACGAAAGGACATTGTACCATGTGAAGATACCTTTGAAGTGTACATGGTGTTTGGCACCTTTGCCGTTCCCACCCCTGCCAGCTCCCTTTGGCAGCGAACATCCACTGGTGCCAACTGCCTTTGATAATGGAGGGGGGATGGACGGGCCTGAGGCGTGCAGACAAGGCCTGGAACACTGCTGAATGGAGACACACTTCATTCACTGAAAAACTGAAACAACCATTGATAAAAGTTCTGTTGTGCTTTATTTTGTTTCTTAATTTTATGGCACAAATGTACTACACATTTTAAAGTTCAGGTTGCAGCACAGTGAGGGAAATTCCTCTGTAATGACCGCTGTCAATGGGGAATGTGTGTCTGATGGCATCAACGGCACAGGCGGGTATTACTCGTCGAACACGGTGTCCAAGCCTCCCATGAAGCCACCATGTGTATGAACGATAGGCCACCAGCCTGTACCACCTGTGAAAGAGAAAGATACAAACTGCTTTTAAATTACCAAAGTAAGTGTATTAAACCTTAGTTCCCAATGACAATTCTTGTATCCAATGGCATTGTTGCAAGTACAAATGCTACCTAGACACTGTACAATATTCAACAACTATTATACGAATATTACTAGAGAATTGCAAGACTAAATTGGTTTGACAATGATATATTGAAGTTACGACAATATAGGAGGCAACCATGAAATAGTAGTGGCCTAAGTGACATTACAACCAGAGTATACTTACTCGTTACTTGGATTCCGAGGGCGAACTGTTGCACGAAGTTCGTGCATAAGCACCATCAAAATCCTCAACACGGACCGTGTGAGGCAGGCTGCCCTGAAGTCTGGCAGCTCAGTAACGCATTGCGGCCGTGGCTCGCCTTGCGATATGTAGGACAAGCATCCAGAGTTTTCTCAGCAGCAGCAGTTCTCCTCCTCGGTTGGCATTAGCGCGCACCGATTGCAGGTACACCAGGTGGAAATGCCGTCCATGCGACTAGGACCAGGCTCTTCATCTGTTGAATCGTCCTCCCAACTGTCGTCCAAAGCCCCATCTTTTCTGCATCTTTCTCTTTTGAGTAATTCTGCCTCGGAATACTCCGGCTCGTACTGGTAGGGGAGTATTGTTGCCATTGTGTAGGAAACAAACGAAAATAATTTATAGTAATGGTACTGGTATCTGTTCGCACGGGATACAAACAACGGAGGTAGCTGACCAGAGCAGAGAAACGAGGCACAGAATACTCAAAGAAATATAGTGAGAGGAATGGAAAAGAAAATCTCATGTTGTCTGTCGTAAAGCAATCTGTTTATACTTATTGAGGAAAGAGACGTCCTGCCATTTCCATGGCGACACGTCATTAGCTGAAGCACAGAGAATGTTGACACGAGACGTGCTTTGGCGTTGTGAAATGGGCGGTACGCATCTAGTGATGTCAGGCTCAGGGGTGGGGGATATGATTTAGTGCCGCAAGGGCAGTCCTGCCTGGGCGATGCAGCAACGGATAAGATTATCACAAAATGGCCGGGTCGTACATATTCGTGGTAAAGTGCAGGCTGCAGATGCGGAATCGATCAGACCTCTTGTCCTCCAAGACTTGTTTGACTCTACTTTCAAGCTCTGTCGGCGCATATCCGCAATATCTGACCCATTCTCTTATTCGATCTACAGTCTTTGGGAATACATTTAAAAACAGTTTGTATCGTTCTCTTTCACAGGTGGTACAGGCTGGTGGCATTGTTGTTAATTCTGCACAAAAAAAGGTCAACATTATTCGAAAATTACTTTGCATAAAAACATGAGAAAGAAGGAATTATACCATACATTCTTCTATGCAAGGTATGTTTTGGTCACCACAGCAAAACCAGTGTATTATAGGATAACTTTCATTAAAAATTCTTTGATGTGACGAAAATCAGAACATGTTACTCGTCCCTTGAATGTACTATTGTGCATCAAAAGGAAAACATCTTATATTATAGACACAGTCCGCTAAGGATGCTAATTGACACTGATGACAATTGATATATCGATAACATAACAAATTAAACTGAAGTCAATGGTAATGAGACAAATGAACATAACACTACTGGGTACGTTCGTTCGAAATAGATAGAAATTTAGTGATCAAGGAGATACGATTAGGAGACATGCCCTTACCTTGACCAACAGTTAGATTCAGCAAGCAGGGTAGTTAGTGGCAGGAGAACAGGGAGATGTTCACAGGTAGCACGACGATGAGCAGATTCGCAGTGGTCACAGAAGTTCTTAGGTAGCACGACGACGAGCAGATTCAAAGTGGTCACCGAGGTTCTCCGGTAGCACGTTCACGAGTTGACTTGCAGTGCTCAAAGATGTTCTCATGATAAATATCAAGTGGTTTATAAAGAATTAGAAAAGAGGGTGTGTATGTGAAGGAATGATGTGGATTGCAGGGGCGCGGCCCACTACAGTGGATCCTTCCTGGAGACACAGGGTCTGAGGAGGGCATGTGTACAATGGCCCCTGGCCGTAAGATACCTTTGAAGTGTACATGGTGTTTGGCACCTTGGCCGCTCCCGCCCCTGCCAGCCCCCTTTGGCAGCGCACATCCACTGGTGCCAGCTGCCTTTGCTAATGG
Organism: Ambystoma mexicanum; assembly: GCF_040938575.1. Taxonomy (NCBI): domain Eukaryota; kingdom Metazoa; phylum Chordata; class Amphibia; order Caudata; family Ambystomatidae; genus Ambystoma; species Ambystoma mexicanum. The sequence continues at coordinate 651,510,934 of NC_090940.1, read as the reverse complement.
ACGGGCCTGAGGCGTGCAGACAAGGCCCGGAACACTGCTGGAGACACACTTATGTGGATTGCAGGTGCATGGCCTACTTCAGGGGATCCTGCCTGGAGAAACGGGGTCTGAGGAGGGCATGTGTACAGTTTCATGTCATTTCATCACAGGGTTTTTTACCGTCATTTTTTTTCTCGAAAAAACCATTGAATTCGTTTTTTTTATTTAAGGGGGGTCATTCCCCCCCAAACCCCCCGTTTTATAAAAAATTCAATGGGTGTTTTCGAGAAATAAAATCACGGTAAAAAGCCCTGCGAAAAAACATCCCGCGACGAAAGGACATTGTACCATGTGAAGATACCTTTGAAGTGTACATGGTGTTTGGCACCTTTGCCGTTCCCACCCCTGCCAGCTCCCTTTGGCAGCGAACATCCACTGGTGCCAACTGCCTTTGATAATGGAGGGGGGATGGACGGGCCTGAGGCGTGCAGACAAGGCCTGGAACACTGCTGAATGGAGACACACTTCATTCACTGAAAAACTGAAACAACCATTGATAAAAGTTCTGTTGTGCTTTATTTTGTTTCTTAATTTTATGGCACAAATGTACTACACATTTTAAAGTTCAGGTTGCAGCACAGTGAGGGAAATTCCTCTGTATTGACCGCTGTCAATGGGGAATGTGTGTCTGATGGCATCAACGGCACAGGCGGGTATTACTCGTCGAACACGGTGTCCAAGCCTCCCATGAAGCCACCATGTGTATGAACGATAGGCCACCAGCCTGTACCACCTGTGAAAGAGAAAGATACAAACTGCTTTTAAATTACCAAAGTAAGTGTATTAAACCTTAGTTCCCAATGACAATTCTTGTATCCAATGGCATTGTTGCAAGTACAAATGCTACCTAGACACTGTACAATATTCAACAACTATTATACGAATATTACTAGAGAATTGCAAGACTAAATTGGTTTGACAATGATATATTGAAGTTACGACAATATAGGAGACAACCATGAAATAGTAGTGGCCTAAGTGACATTACAACCAGAGTATACTTACTCGTTACTTGGATTCCGAGGGCGAACTGTTGCACGAAGTTCGTGCATAAGCACCATCAAAATCCTCAACACGGACCGTGTGAGGCAGGCTGCCCTGAAGTCTGGCAGCTCAGTAACGCATTGCGGCCGTGGCTCGCCTTGCGATATGTAGGACAAGCATCCAGAGTTTTCTCAGCAGCAGCAGTTCTCCTCCTCGGTTGGCATTAGCGCGCACCGATTGCAGGTACACCAGGTGGAAACGCCGTCCATGCGACTAGGACCAGGCTCTTCATCTGTTGAATCGTCCTCCCAACTGTCGTCCAAAGCCCCATCTTTTCTGCATCTTTCTCTTTTGAGTAATTCTGCCTCGGAATACTCCGGCTCATACTGGTAGGGCAGTATTGTTGCCATTGTGTAGGAAACAAACGAAAATAATTTATAGTAATGGTACTGGTATCTGTTCGCACGGGATACAAACAACGAAGGTAGCTGACCAGAGCAGAGAAACGAGGCACAGAATACTCAAAGAAATATAGTGAGAGGAATGGAAAAGAAAATCTCATGTTGTCTGTCGTAAAGCAATCTGTTTATACTTATTGAGGAAAGAGACGTCCTGCCATTTCCATGGCGACACGTCATTAGCTGAAGCACAGAGAATGTTGACACGAGACGTGCTTTGGCGTTGTGAAATGGGCGGTACGCATCTAGTGATGTCAGGCTCAGGGGTGGGGGATATGATTTAGTGCCGCAAGGGCAGTCCTGCCTGGGCGATGCAGCAACGGATAAGATTATCACAAAATGGCCGCGCCCTGCTGCGTGATTTCGCATGTGTACAAAAGAGGAAAACTACGGTAAGGTGCATAGGAAATGTTTGTACGATCAATCAACGTATGCTTAAAAACACATGCCCGAACCCTCGGGACAATAATATTTCTGACCGCACTATTCCTTTAATTCCAGTGTTGGTGGCCAAATGCACAGTGCTGCATATTAAAACATGTGCTAATGCACGTAACACAGTCATTGCTAGTGCCGAACTCCACGGTACTGCACAATGCCATTGTGTGCACATTAAAATGTTGGCATACCTCCTCACATAAGACCGGCCCCTCTTACCCCTTGTTAGATATTTGCCAGTGCTGAGCCATGCATTAAGAAGTAGCCTGCTCCCTTCACAAAGTAATATGAATATGTATAATAGCAGTACATGGGTTGACAAATATTAATGCACCACAAAACCTTTGGCTTTTCTAGTTTGGGGTGGAGAGTGGGGCATGTTGCATCATTTTTGTGGACACAGATAATATGCGTCAGGGTTTACCCACGTATCACTGTGCACCCTGCCACTTTTGCAACTCAAATATGAATGGAGCACATGGGTAGAACGGTTTATAGTCATAATGTCGACAAAAAAATGTCGACAGACAAAAATGTCGAAAAAATAATGTCGAAAATAATAATGTCGACATTCTATACTTTTAATGTAAAAAGTCATAATGTCGAAAAAAAAATGTCGACATTTTTTTTTCGACAATATGACTATAAACCCTTAACACTATCAACACCTCACCCAACACCCTCCTGCAACCCCCCCACACCCCACACCACCACCCTCCCACCCCTCATATGCAACACATTCTAATTATTTATATATTTATTTATTTATTTTTTCAATAAATAAATAACCAACAAAAAGTATCATTTACTATGGGGGGGTCCCCCCCCAACCCACCCTCACCCAACACCCCCCTGCCACCCCACCACACCCCCTAACCACCCTCTCACCCCTCATACTCAACACAATCTAATTATTTATTTATTTATTTATTTATTTTTTCAATAAATAAATAACCAAAAAGAGTCTAATTTACTATGGGGGGGGTCCCCCCCCAACCCCCCCTCACCCAACACCCCCCTGACACCCCCCCACACCCCCCCAACCACCCTCTCACCCTCATTCCCAACACATAGTAATTATATATTTATTTATTTATTTATTATTCAATAAATAAATAAACAAATAAATAAAAAGAATATCATTTACTATGGGGATGTCCCCCCCAACCCCTCTCACCCAATACCCCCTGCCACCCCCCACCCCTCATACTCAACACATACAACACAACAATAAATATATATTTATTTATTTATACAACATTTCGAAAAAATGTCGACATTAATGTAAAATGTCGACATTTTTGTATGTCGACATTATTGATTTTCGACATTAATTTGTCGACATTTTGACTGTCGACATTATTGATGTCGACATTATGACTGCACACCGGGTAGAACATGTATTCATGATCTGCAAAAAGGTTTTGAAAAATAAGGTGGGATCTCTAGACCTACGCTTCACCAGGACAAAAGTGGCACAAGGGTAGCTCGGGTGCACTTGCAGAATGGACAGCCCCATCTATTGGGAATGCCTGGTAGTCCACTGTACAACCAGCATGAACACAAAACATGCTCTTAAAAGCATCATTCAGCAAACCTCTCTGCAAGGTAGACGGTTCCACTCGCAGGATACAAGTCAAAGAAATGCATCAATTGTAATTGGATTGAACCTGTGTTGCTCTGCGTCGTCTTGCTTCCAAGACGAGCGCGTTGCCCCTGAGCTATCCTCCCCAGACGTTCCATGTCCATGCCGCATGGAAACAAAAGAAGCCTTGTAAAGCAACATTGAGCAAACCTCTCACCAGCTTAAAACACTCCATTAGCCCTTACAAAATGGCCCCTGCTGTAGCAGACCACTGGGCAGGATGTATTGTTTAAGCATGTCCTAGCATGTTCTGACACCGGAGACCCTCTTTTGTCCGCATCTTCATTAGTTTCCTCTGATATCGGGCAAAGCTCACTCCAGCAAGACCTAAAAACTAACAATAAAATGGCCTATGAAGGATCAAACCAATCGGTTGGGGGGATTTCACGGCTGGTGTACACAAAGCAGCATGGTGTTTTGGCCAGAGTTGTTTTGGGCAACAATTCCAGTCTCTGAGTTAAGGATGTAGATGCTGCCTAGGGGCAGGATTCTATAACCACAGCTACGTGCTTGGTGTCGAAGACGTGTTATAGTGCCACTTTGCCTTTCCTATGGTGTGACGAATCCAGGGAATTTGTCCCTTCTCCTCACGGGGGAGCCACCCCCTTTGGGACTACGAAGCTGAGCCCACTACGTAACAAACTCCATAGGGGAAGGGCAAGTGGGATCTCACTTGGGGTGACCCCCCCCTTATCCCAAGAGTCTCAATTTTGTGTTGGATACAGGGTGGCCTAAACACGGTACTAATGTACAGGGGCCTTTAAATGTGCTTGATTTGGCTGTTCTATGTGGAAATGGCACCATGAAAAGGTTGCCAGTGAGGTATTTTTTTTTCATGATCTTTAAAAAGCCTTCCCCAACATATTCGAGGACTGGTGTTAGTCCAATTTACTAATTTCGAAAATTGGTGAGCAAAGATGAGCGTACCTTGTACGGCGCTTGGTTGGATCTATCGAGAGCCTTTGATACAATTAGAAGGAAACGGCTCTGGGCCAAGCTCTTTTAGTGGGGTATACCGAAAGGGCTACTAGCTATAATAGTGGTGTTACATCAAGATTCGACTTTTCCGTGTTCGGCCGAATGCCCAGGGGGAACTGACAAGTTAAATTTTAGCTGAAAGAGGTGTGAGACAGGGGTGCACTTTGGCCCCATGCCTCTTTAACCTCTACTTGGCGGATCTGGCCCAGGTTATGGAAGGACACACGCTTGTCAGCCCGAAAATAGGTTAGAAATCAACTTCTTGGATAGCCTACGCGGACAATATTGTACTGTTGGACTATACCCCAAGAGGATAGCAATGCCTCTTGTTCGCTTTTGTTCAGTATGCTGACCTTAATGAGCTCCAGGTCAATCCAGCAAAATCGAAGATATGGATCTTCTAAAAACATTGTAAGGCCAGGACCAGTTACAAATGGATGCTTAATGGCCAGGTGATTCCGGCGATGACTGAACTGATCTATCTGGGCTTTAGGCTCCGTCCATTTCAAACAAAGAGTGCTTTGTAAGTAGTCTTAAATCTTAAAGTGATTCTGTTAATTGCACAAATGAGGAAAATCTATAATACCTAATACAAATTTTCAATTCGCTCATTGATAGATTACTATAAAACAAAGGTTATCCTGTCCTTACAATACGGGGTGGAAGTGTTTCACCATTCACATAAAATAACCTGGACGAGTTATGTGTGTAAAATATGGAAACGGTATTGCATTTACCTATGAGCTGTTCCATAGCTAGTTAGAGGTATGAACTGGCACTCCAATCGTTAAAGATGTCCCTGGATTTGAAAATTCTAACCTTGTTAAGATCAATATTGACTCCGGTTAAGAACTCCATGTATGAGGATCTTTTGATAGAATTAAATAGTGACACTAGTTTGGTGTTCTCTCAAAATTGCATTGCTATTGAGTTCAACTCCTGGAAACTTGTGATCGATCTATTCGGGAATTGATGGACAATCCTGTTGAGGTGAAGCTGGCTTTGGCTCGTGCAGATTGGATAGTAACTATTGCACAAATGCGAGCATTGAATATTGCCAGCTCTTTATCATCTTTTGATAAGCCAAGAGGTTTTCTTGCAAATTACTTGACCTGTTTCCCGAACAGAGCAATGAGATCTGAATTTCTAAAACTAAGGCTGAACCTGATTAAGACAGGGGAGATTCAGTCAATATGAGATAAGTCTGGGATGAGAACAATGGGATGTGCTCTCTGAGGCGAAAATGTTGCTCAAACTCTGTATCATCTCCTTATTGTCTATAGGGGCACAAAAGAAATCAGAGAGAAATTACTGGGCACCTTTGTACCTAATATGACTGGTTATCGATGAATTCCTTTTTGGAAAGGTTAATAGCGGGCCATGAAAGATGCCTTACTCTTGAACTTTTAAAGGCTTTACTAACTTTGGGTTTTATTACATTTAAAAACCTGGAATATAATGATTTTCTTTTCCTTTTTTATTTTTATGATTGGTGGAATGTATATGCTGGTCGATGTATGTGATTTCATTCTATTTGGGTCTTGTTCTTGTTTCTTTTTCTTTTTTTTTTCTTCTTCCTAAACTCTTCTTAATGTATTAGGAAGGAAAGGTTTTTAATGTCTGTATTTTTCTATGTATAAAGCTGAAATTTCGGCTAACTCACAATAAAAAAGAAATAATAAAAATACTAATTTAAACACCAGTCCTACAATATTTGGGGAAAATACTTGATTTCCTTCAGAGTGCAAATTTGGGTAAAGGTCATCCCCTTGCAATCTTTTCCTTGGTGACAATATCACTGAATATTGTATTGATTTGGGTACTGACCCCACCTTGCTGACAGAATCTAGGAATCAGTGGACTTGCATGTCTCATTGCAGAGAGAAACATAAAATGGCTGAGACCCTTACCTGCGTAGAGGGAGACAGCCGCTGCAGGATTCTCAGCCTGAGAAAGGCAATGCAGAAGTCTACGCTGTAGCACCGAGCCAATGGAGGAATCCTGGTAGACACAGAAAGCTGCTGAGCCCAGGTGGGCTGAGAACCTAAACGACTCTGGTCTCCAGAGGAGAGAGGCAGAATCGGTGCAGATGCGGCACACCCGCATGCATGACTCACAATGCCCAAATTAACCGCTGCTGTCGGAGAACCGACGACCCGAGAAGCACGGTTCCATAGTTACCGGAATAGCTCACTCAACCGACGTGGAATGCCATGGAAGAGCAGATATGCGGTTATCCCAGAGCAGAGGGAGGAGGGTGGGAGAGCTCTGAGGTCCTCCACGAGGGGCTGGAGACAAGACAGGCTGAAGAAGCTGAGTGTCCATATCAGGCTACCAGATACCTGAGGGAGATAGAACCACTCTGTAGGGGTGAACCTGAAACTAAGGCCTGAAGGAGGGCTAGAGCCACCAGGGAACCACTAGGTTGGAAGGACGCAAGAGCCCAGTCTGGGCTGAGAACCTAAATCACTCATGAAGGGTGGGAAACCACAACCAAGTAAAGTCCTGTAAAGCCTGAAGGTACATGCTGGGCCAAGAAAATCCATTGCTTACAAGGAGTTGGAACACCCTGGAATGGTGAGCAAGAGACACCGGCTGCAAGAGCGAAGAATCTACAAGTTCAAGTGTTGCAATTAAGGAATTTGCTTTCCTATCAAAGCAAGACGTGGTTGAGAGGGTGTTGGGGGAGAGGTGGTCTTTTCCGCCCCACTCACCATGCCGCATGCACGGATCTCACTTGTGCTGAAGGGGGGAGACGTCCCCACTTCCTGGCCAACTGTAATCTGGGTTAATCACCTACTAATTACTAATAAGGAGAGCATGTAACCATGCCCTATCGAAGTGCAAAGACTACATTTTAAGTAATCTGCTAGACGCCATCTTTTACTAGGCCTGAAAATCTTCTCTAAAAGCCTGTCTCTCCCTCTGCCCTTCGCCTAACATCACCAGCCCAGGCCCCCACCCCACAGCCTCCTGCCAGCTTTGCACAAACCCTGTTCCCACGGAAGTTCAGCCGTTCATTGTTGCAACCTTTAGTACCGTCCCAGAACAGATGAGCTCACTGCGCTGTGTGATACCAGAACCAGGCCCCCGCCTGAGTGCCCATTCATCTCCACTAACCTGCTCATGCCCCTTCACACCCCCACACAGCCAAGCTGTAGTCCACCAGGCCCATGGCCCTCTGCTCTTTGATACAGATACACATCTGACCTCCCGTAGTGGCCAAACGAAGACACCCCTGAGAACCCTGACACCAGACACTCATATATTCTTTCTAATCCTAACACTTGTCTATTCGTATCATGAGGCATTGGGTAGATCAAAACTTCCAAGATGGGCACCTGGGTCGGGGACTCTAGGTTTATGGGTACCGGGGTGCAGAGGGTAAAATGCATACCTATAACTTGTTTATGAACTCTGGGAAGCACCCACATTCCTACCAGACGTTATGATTGTCATTTGTCTCATGCTCTCAGATCCTTTCATTGTAGATCAGTTAGTCAGGGAAAGTGTAATTTTTGTTAGCACAACCTTCACCTCACAGAGATGAGCCCAGCCGACCCACGTGCTGCAGGAGTGACACCCAAGCAACAGCCAATCCTACTTGGTTAGCGCCTCCACTTCCATACTGTACTGATGACTCAACCCAATTGTATTACAGAATTGTGTACTTGTAACATGATGTCATCAATGACGATTTTCTCTCTTATAATGTGCTGCCCTTGTAATGTTTGACAGAGCGCTCTCTGGGCAGCAGAGTTCTCTGTGTGCACAATATATCTTATATAAACTTAGATTGCAAGTAGAACAATCTCCTGGTATCATTCCCTACTGGGGTGTGTCCATTATTCTGAGTCTCAGATACCGTATCGGGTATTGGGTGCCTTCATTTGGTGACCATCCAATGTGATATTCCTTGACGTCCCGCGTACTGCGGCGAGATCCAGGGCTTCCCCGGAAGGGCCGACCACCACCTACGGCTGATCAGATTCAAACAGAAAATGTGTACGCAACGAGGAAGGCTTTGTGGGTCCTGGCTTTGCGAATACTCAACTGCTCGCCGGAGCCGGTCAGGGTCACGACGGGGAGGCCCCCACTTGTAGATAGACAGCGAATGGAGGCCCTTGGAAAACCACAGGCACGTGAGTATTGATTGTAAGAGGAAGTAAAGGAGGGAAAGTGGTAGGTATGGAGCAGATTAATTAAGAGGAACACAAACTACTTTCATTAAAGGACATTTTCACTAATACAGACAAACTATCCACACTGATCACTGGCGAAGATGACACAGTGCACTGGCCTTTGTTTTTCCACCAGTGCCCAAAATAAAAAGCAGCTTGGCCCTGGCAATGCACAACCAGTCCATCTTTTGTAATGGGTACCTGTAGAACTGCAGGGCTGGGCAAAATTGATACCCTATGGTGCTGCTGGCATAGTCGTTACTATACCTGCTGGCACCTCTGTCCCTGATATCATGTGTTATTTCACTTTACTGTAGGAGTAAACATTGAACACAAATAAAATGCTCTCTTTACACAGCTCTACTCCGAACAGAATTTGCCATCCGGTTGTCCTCACTCCTCGTGACGGCCCTTTCTGCAATGCTCATGTAGGCTTCTTTCACGTAAAGTGTTTACTTTTTTGTTTGAACTTTTATCTTATAGAGAAAACGCAGTACAAGTTGGTGTGAGGCAGCTGCAGATGTTTGTAACAAAAAGTAGTGTTCAGAGGTGGACTGGGAACCAAAAGAGGCCCTGGAAATAATTGTCAAACTTGCCCCATATTAGACATTTTCAGCAAACCCAACCCTTTTCCTATGAGAAAATGTGGAAATAAAATAGGTACCCACACAAAAGAGGCCGAGGGTGCAGAGGCCTCTCTGGATATCTCCTGAGTTCCCTCCAGGCCAGTCCACCCCTGCCTTCGACTCAGCGTATGGAGCCCTGCGCGTCTATGCTTTGCTGCCTGTTCTCCCAACTCCCTCGCATTCACCTGCTAAACAAGGAAATCTGAACATGTTCTTTCCTCTAAATAGACTTTGTGCTTAGATGCTAATATTTTAACGCTGAACCTGTATAAAAAAGGCCATGGATTTTATGATTAAATGAAGGCTTTCACTGTAATTATACCGGTATACCGTTACACCCCTACTGTAGTACTGCAGGCTTCTATATTAGCTAGGCCTTGCTCCACAGTGACCTCTGGCAATGGCATGTGGTCCTGCATGCTTGTACATTAGATCAGTTTTGATCCGCAGAGCCCTCTATTTACAGCCTGTGGTAGTGCACCCTTGTATATGACCTGAGTCTGCTTTACAGGGACCCTCTTGGTTCTATATAAGCCACCGTCCAGGGGGCGTGGCCAACGCTGATGGCGTAAAGACGTGACTGTGTGGAGCTCCCGTCCCGATCCTGGCCTAGATCCTTTATTCGACCCTTATTCCTGGCCCGATTGTGTGCCAAAACTTATACCCAAGTGGGGGAAGTGATTCTGACCCCGTTCGGCGCTGGAACGAGAAGAATCGGAACCAGCGTCCCCGAAAACGCAACCTCGGAACTGACGCCCCCGAGCGAAACAAGATGGCGGACGACAGCGAGGCCTGACGGAGGGGCGGACCGAGCGGGCTGCGAGGCGAAGGGAAGAGGTTCCATCGGGCTTCGCCTCCCCTGTCCCTACGCAAGTGGCGGAAAGACCCCAGCAAAGTCATCGTCCGAAAGACCGGACACCCTCGCTTTTCCCTGCTCCTCGGGACTCGTCCTGCCGCTGGATGCCACCGAGCACATGAGGAGACCACCACACTGCCAAGGGGAGCGGACGGAGTCACATCCATCGCCCCGGGACCACTGCGGAGGGGACACGAGATGTGCATAGCCCACTGACGCGATCTGCTGACCGCGAGGAGCTCTGTGCGAAGGAGCGGCGGAGACCTAAACAGGCCCCCAGCTGCCGCGGGGCCCTCCTCCTCTCCCCCCGAACGGACGGCCCGAGGACGGAGGAGTGAACAGTTTACCCACCAACGCACCGGTAAGCCTGCAGACCCTATCCTAGCGCTTGGGAGCCGGAACTCGCCTGTACCATAGACGACGGGGCCCAGCGAGGCCACGGCCCGGAGTGTCGGGAAATCGCTGAGCGCCCTGTCGCACTGCCGGGGGAACACCCTGCATCGTGTCGCCAAGGAACACCGCTGCTCTTCACTGAAATACGCCGTCCTGTGGGGCCGACGGAGGGCTCATCCCTGTTACCACACTACCAGGTGGGACAAATGTCTACTTCGCGCAACAAGAACAGGGGTGCCACAATCATGGACTCATTCTCAGGGGCTAAACCCAAACAGCCCAACCAACATGAGATCCCCACGCAGACTGAAACCCCAACAACTGCTACCGACCCCAGCAACGCCCAAGTGCTCCAAGCTATCGCAGCACTCCAAACGTGCATGGAGACCAGGATAGACGAACTCAAGGTGGACATGCAGCTAATCCGCCAAGACGCCCGCAACATGGCAGAAAGAATAAACAAAGTGGAAATAAACCTCCGGGACACCACGGACACTGCCAAGGACTTAAAGCAGAAAGTCATCACACTTGAGAGGCAAGTGGCTCATCTTGAAGCGAGATCCGAAGAAGCAGAGGGTAGAGCCCGCCGCAATAACATCAGAGTCCTGGGCGTTCCGGAGGGGATGGAAGGCGCTGACCCCACAGAATTTATCGAGTCCCTACTAATGCAGGAAGTCGGAGCTGGCAAACTCACACAGGGCTTCTCCATCGAGAGAGCCCACCGCGCCCTACAAAAGCGGCCCCCTCCGGGATCACACCCTCGCCCAATGATTGCCAAGGTCTTGAACTTTCGTGACAGGGAAACAATCCTCAAATTCTCGAGGGATGGAGGTGACATCAGACGCGATGGCTCCAAGATTGTAATCTATCCCGATTATACCCCGCAAGTCCAGCGAGCCAGGAACTCGTTCATACCTATCAAAGCCCAACTGCGGAAGTTCGACCTTAAATACATGCTACTGTACCCCTCGCGCCTCAAGATTCTACACAAAGGTAAAGCCGTCTACATGGAGACCCCGGCGGCAGCCACTATGTGGATGGAACATAATAACCTGGCCGAGGGAGAGGACCACGTTTCGACACCCAACGGCTAAACCCAAACAGATCCGATACAACAATGATTGATTAGTTCTCTCAAGGACGGGAGTTCCGCGGACCACCCCACAGACATCGGCACAACCCACCCCACCCCAAGCAAGGCTGGCCCAAGGCCAACACCACAACCGCACCACATGACCTGGACAGGCCGATGGGTAGCGGATGCCCCCGAGCGTTGTCCTCCCAGAACAGCTGCTGGGAGCAACACACAGTTAACTTTTTTGTTCAATCCACCTGTTCGAGTGGAAGTTAAATTCGTTTATAAGTCTCCGATTAACACGTCAACGCAACAATCAAGGCCAACAGGAAGAAAGCAGAGCATAGACCCTGGGGGCGACCACTCGGCACACAGAGCTGGCTCAAGGAGGGTGGAGCCAGCGCCCTGGCCACATTGCCATCATCATGCCCACACGCCTTAAAATCGCCACCTGGAATGTGAGGGGCTTAGGTACCTACTTACGCCGGAACAGAATAAAATCCTATCTACACAGAAAGAAGATAGGGTTGGTCCTATTACAAGAAACACATCTAACCAAGGAAGCCATGGCAGCACTCCAATCATACTGGGGTGGACAAGGGTTTGGGTCCACATACTCCAAATTCGCCAGAGGGGTGTTCACCTGGATCAGCCCTCACATCCCCTTCCAGCTCACCAAAATCGAACAGGATCCCGATGGAAGGTATGTCATAATTCTGGGCCACATTGAACAAACAGAGATCTGCATAGTCAACTCATACCTCCCCAACAACAACATCCCTGCGCACCTCACCAAGTTAAGCACAAAGATTGCGCCCTACAGAGATGCATTCCTTATCTGGGGAGGCGACTTTAACTGCATCAGTGACCCTGCACTCGACAGGTCGACCCCCCCCTTGGCTGGCCCATCAACTGCCACCACCGCCCTGAACACCATGCTGAACCGCCTAGACCTGGTCGACATCTGGCGGGAACAGCACCCCAAGGATCGTGGCTATTCCTTCCACTCCTCACCGCATAATCTTTACACCAGAATCGACTACCTCTTCATTGGCAGAGAGAGCTTCCCCCAGATCGACTCTTCCAACTACCTGGGCCGCACCATCTCTGACCACTCTCCCCTTGTAATTGAATGGAACATCACTGGACCCAGATCCCCCATACCCACATGGAGGATGCCCACTGAGGCACTTAAAGACCCCGAGTTCAGGGAAAGCCTTAGAGAAACCATAGAGAACTACATCAATGAGAATAAAGGCAGTGTAGCCCACCTAAGCACGGTCTGGGATGCTCTCAAAGTGGTTGTAAGGGGAGAGGTCATAGCAAAGGCCGGAGGCATGAGGAAACGCCTAAGAACTGAACTCGAATCACTAGAAGCTGAAATAGAACAGCTAGAATCCAACACCCTGGACCTCCAACCACAGGAAGTCAAGCTGGCCAGCTCTAGGGCCGCCTGCAAGGAAGCCTGGGACAGATTGGCCAAATTTGATTATATCACCAGAACCAACAGAACGCACGCCCATGCCGACAAACCTGGCAGACTACTCGCCTGGCTGTGTAAGAAAGAACACCCTAAGTTCCCGACCACTGCCCTAAGAGATGCCGATGGCACGCTACAAAGGTCCCAACAGGGAATTAACGACACCCTTAGGCTGTTCTACACCCAGCTGTACTCCCACGCTGAAGAGGTACCCCCCGAGGACATCTCAAACACCCTGGACGAAATTGGCTTGCCCCTTCTCCCCCTGCCACACAGGGAGGCTCTAGATGCTGACATCGATATAGAGGACATAAAAGACGCCATTAAGTCACTGGCCACCTGCAGGGCACCGGGCAGTGACGGGCTGCCCGCTGAATTTTACAAAGCCTATGAGCCGGAACTGTCCACGCTGCTACACGAGGTATTCCAAGAAGCCTACGAGTCGGGCACCCTGCCCGAGAGCATGCGAGAGACTTTATTGGTTCCGCTCCTCAAGCCTGGTAAGCCTGCGGATGACTGTGACTCCTATCGCCCTCTCGCTATGCTCAATTACGATGTTAAAATTCTCACAACCATATTGGCCAAGCGGCTGTCCAGGGTGATCGGAGAAGTGGTGCACCCCGACCAGAGTGGCTTTGTGCCGGGCCGCAACACCACTGCCAACCTACGCAGATTACAACACATATTGTCACATCCCTCTCACACTGGGCAAGCCCACACATTACTTTCTTTAGACGCCATCAAGGCATTCGATTCAATTTTCTGGGAATGGCTGATTGCGGTACTCAGGGAGTTTGGCTTCGGAGAACGATTCATTCGCTGGATCATAATTCTCTACACCAAGCCGCGAGCACGGGTGAAGACTGGTCGACTCATATCCACGGCATGGGATATACAAAGGGGCACACGGCAGGGCTGTCCGCTCTCCCCCATGCTATACATAATAGGGCTTGAACCCATTGCCATTTTTTTCAGGAAACAATTCTTTGATGCTGGTATCAGGATTGATGGGGTGGACCATATAATTTCCCTGTACGCGGATGATGTTCTCCTCTACGTGAGGGATCCGCAGCTGAATGTCCCAACTATGCTGGAGGTCCTTGACAACTTTGCCAAGGTGTCAGGCATACACTTTAGCAAACGCAAGTCCTGTCTGTTTCCGCTGGGTGCCCTCAGGGACACACATGTTGATGACCTCCCCTCACTGGGTATAGGATGGTGCCCCACTACGTTCCGCTATCTAGGCATTAATATTTACCACACGCCTGAACTCATGCACGCCAACAACACGGTAGCGGCACTTCCCCCCTTGCGCAAGTCAATCGGGTTTTGGGCTCGCCTCCCCCTATCCATGATGGGCAGGGCTTCCATCATTAAGATGATCGTCCTCCCCAGATTTCTCTATGGCTTCCAAAACATTTCGTATTACATTAGGGCTCCCTTCTTCCGTCTCTTAGGGAAGAGACTTACAGACTTCCTGTGGGGAACTAGTAGGCACAAATTTGCATTATCCACCCTGACCCTCCCTTACGAGCAGGGAGGCATCCGGCTCCCTGATCTGGAGCGTTACTATCTGGCTGCTCAACTAAGCTTTGTGGCTAAATGGCTAGCCGATGATGTTACCCCTGAAACACTGCTCTTACAGCACTCGACGGCCCCAATCCGATTAAATGAACTCATTTGGGCCCCTCAACGTCTTGTGGGGGGGATACCCTTCTTAGCTACCCTGGGTCGTCAGGTATGGCAAAGGGTTAAAAGTCTTCTCCGCCTACAGCACAGTTACAATCCAGACACACCGCTCTTAGCTGACCTATGCCAGAACTCAGTAGACCTTGCCTCTATTCGACACTGGGAAAGGCTGGGAGTATACACGTGGGGGGACCTATACAGTGAGGGCACTTTCCGGGACTTCTCCTCCTTGCAGCTCGATGATGGCGTCCCAGCCGGTCAATTCCTTTGGTACGCAAGGATCCGCAATTTGGCTAGAACTAAATGGGACACGTGGCCTGAGGAGCCCGAATCCGACACCTTCATAACGCACCTATACAGCCTGGGAGACGGGTGGAGGCCTGTGTCCCGCATATATAGCCACCTAATTGACAGGCCTAACCCCCGCAGCAAGGACCTCAAAACCAGGTGGGAGAGTGATTTGGGCCACGAACTGTCCGAAGCTGAATGGAATAGAGCATTAGCGTTCCCCAATGCGGTATCCAGAAACTCTAGATTTAAATTAATTCAACTCAACATGCTATATCGATCATACTTGACACCGCTTAGAATAGCCAAAATATATAACCTACCCCAGCATAACTGCCCATGGTGTGGTAGAGATGAAGCCAATCTATTACACATGTTCTGGGGATGTGTCCAGGTCCGGAGACTCTGGGCGAGAGTTGAACTCCTCTGCAGCGAGGCAGGCATGACCAGATATGAATGGACTCCGTCAGAGTGCCTCCTCGGAACGTACCCCAGACTGGCCAAGTTCAAACACTCAGTCAGACTAATGGATCTGGTATGCATTCTGGTCAAAAGGACCATTGCCATGGCTTGGAAGCGACCCAGAGGCCCACAATACCAGGCATGGCACAACGAACTTGAGCGCTGGATAGGGGCGGAAACTTCAGCTTGGGAGAATGGTCTTACCACTTCCCCCGAAGACACGAGCTTGGGACTTGCTGCCTGGAAAACACTCACCTGGGCCTTACTTAACCCCCCCAATGACGATAAACCCCCCTGAACAATCAGCCCCCTGTTGACTCACAATACCTGAAACGGAACACTGGCACAGTATCCAACCTGTGCTCTCCTGCGGCCAGACCCCCCCCTTTTTGTTGCTTACATCATTGACATTATGGAGACTCGTTAATGTTGTTATTGTTTTGTTATTTCTGTTTAATTGTTTCTTCACAAAAGATCTATTTTGATGTATTCCAAATTACTACCACTGTGATTGTTTGGATCAGTGACGCAACTGTTTTATAACATAAACCCCAATAAAGAAACTCGAAAATAAAAATAAGCCACCGTCCAGTGTGACCTCTAGTAACTACCTACCTATTATAGCACACACATATATCATCAGTGGTCGAAGTGTACGAAAGGAAGTAGTGGAACTATGTTCCCTACTGGCCTGCACCGCTCCCCACAGATCCCATTGCCGTGCCCCCTCCCATGCACAATAAAAACCCCAAAAAACATGCGCCTGCTCTTTAAGGAAACGTCCTGTGCAGTGCACTTGTCACGCACTCACACCTACACCTCAGGGTTCCCAGGGATCCCAGTACCCCCTCCATTGCTCCTAATTCCCCCAGTCCTTATGCCCGGTTTAGGGACTCACATGTGCCCTCCCCGATTTCCTGTGTGTCAATACGTGTGCTTCAACCTACAATCCGTTCGCGGAGTAGCCCACTTCAGTGGTGAGTTCCCTGGCGGTTACAGGACAGGCTTTGTGCTTCGCTTCCACATGCCACAACCAACGCTCGTCAACCACGTGATGCGGCCACGATCCACGGGATCTGAAGGACACGCATACGTGGTGTAATTGCAGGTCACGTGTCCGGAAGGACACGCTCACGTGATGCGCGTATGTGTCACGTGTCCAGGAAGTGAAGGAAGTGCTAGTATTTAAACTGCCGCATCGGAACAGCTTCACAGCTGTTTAATTTAGACACGGTGCGGCGCTAAGGATATTGACTTTTGGATTGGGAAACCGACCTCGGATTGAATTAAGGATTTGCTCTCGGACCTCCCTGGCTTTGTCTTCTGGTTTTGTTTGATTTTCTCGTTACGGATCACAGACTGTTTCTTGGACTCCTGCTCGCTCAATCCTTTTGCACTACGTTCTCTGGTTTTCTTGCCCGGACTCTGATATCAGGTGGGCCCGGTACACGAAACAACACCTGACCTATTGGTACACGTCCCCTGCTGAGAGGACGCTTGGTGGGTCCCGGAATCCATACTATAGGTACAGAAGAGTCATCACTGCCCCTGTTGGTAAGACCGTTCCATTTGTTATTGTCTGGTTAGTGATTGCTGTTTGGGCTTTATAGCTTAACCGGGGCTTTCTTTGCAGTGGTCTAGGGTTCCCAGAGGTCTGCAGTTCCGGAAGATCATCTCCCAACTGTGGCCTCAAAGGTTGTACAGGGAGTACTTTTGACTCTCTGTGCGGGACTTGTGGACAGAGGACTCTTCTGACTACACGACAGTCAAGACACAACAGCACTGAAAGTGCAAGTTTCAACTTCTTCCTACACTTTGGTTTTAAAACGAAACCGTTCCAGAACGGTTTCTTTTTAAATATAAAAGTATAGGAACGGTAAAACTTAATTAAAATAAGTAGAGGAGCACCGCTCCCAACCGCTCCCGCCCACTTCAACCACTGTATATCATATGAGCCTAGCTCCACAGCTACCTCTAATAATGGCCCATGGCAATGCCCCTTTCTATAGCATACAAGCCTTATTCCGACGCAACCTCTACTTGTCCCTTTACAGTCTGGATTTTGCCAAGTGCATTCCTCAAAGACAGCTCATGTACATGTATCTAACTCTCTTCTCTCTGCTCGACAAAATAAGCTATCCTCTATTCTTATCCTTCTCGACCAATCAGCTGCTTTGGACTCTGTCAATCACTCTACTCTTCTGTCCTATCTACCCTTGGCCTGTCAGGTTCTGTTCTGTGATGGTTCCAGTCTTAACTCTGTGATGGGTCCTACTCTGTCTCATTGGCCAGTCATCTCGCTTCTTCTCGTCCACTACCCTGTGGTGTTCCCCAAGGTTCTGTCCTTGGACCTCTGTGGGTTTCTCTCTATACTATCCCTCATTCTGCACTGATTAATTAATGCAACCTTTCCGTCATTTCTACGCTGATGACAGATGGGTCTTCTGTTCCTTCTCTTCTCTCTCTGTTTTTCTCCACTCCTCGGTGTCCTCCTGCCTTACTGCGGTCCAGTCTTAGATGTCCTCACACTTTCTTCACCTTAAGCCTTCCAAGACCGGACTCATACACTCATTTAATAGCAATAAATGCAAAATGAAAATATTTGTAGTCTGTGATACAGGGTCCTTGTATTTTCCTGTGAGATAGCCCAGCAGGTTAAGCAGTTGCCTCTAGAATCTGTGTGCAGCCTGCAGTCAGAGGTTTGAATTCCAGGAAGTTTGACTCAGCCCTTCATCGGTCAATAATTTTAATACCATGAAGTTGTAAAATAATAACACCTGTTGCGATTGCCAAGAGACAGTTCAGTTTGTGATGTTCACTATATAAAGCGTCAATATTATTATTATATTGCCTGAGTCTTGCTGCACAGTGACCTGTAATATATGAGCCACGCCTGATTTACAGGCTGTGATACTAAACCCTTGTATATCGGATGAAACTTGCTCTACAGCGACCACTAGTTATGGCCTGGAGTACTGCACAATTGTAAATTAGATGAGCCTGGGTCTAGAGGGATCTCTAGCATCAATCTGTGGTACTGCACCCTTATAACTCAGCTCAGCCTTGATCTACAGGGACCTGTTGCTTTAGTCGTTGGCCCTTCATCCTTCTGTAGCCGATGAGGATAATCCTTGCTCCAAAGTGATATCTACTAACAGCCTGAGGTAGCCTACCCCTTAATATCACATATTCCCTGCTACACAGCGCCCTCTAGTCAAAGCCGGTGGTACTGCAACCTTCATTATCAAATTAGCCTTGTACTAGTGACCATTACATTGGGCCTCATTACGAGTCCGGCGGCAGCGGTGCCGGTAAAACCGGCAGGCTGTCGCCTGACTTGTGTATTTTTCCAGCAATTTTTCGGCACGTGACTTCCAGGAATACCAGGGTCGTAATCCCCCGGTTTTTCCGTGGTGCCAGGCGCTGACATTTTTTTAATCCCCATTCCCATATGAGTCCCATAGGACTCAATGGGAATCAGTGGCGTAACACAAGATGTGGGGGCCCCCATGCGAGCCATGCTGCGGGGGCCCCCCCAACTCGGCAACAAATCATGGGCCGCGCCACTCTCGGGACGGCCTAGATTACCATGCTTGCACAATACATACTAACGTGCTGCTGAAGGGGTCTGCCACACACTGCACTAGCAGAAAGATATAAATATGTGTTTTAATGCAATATACAGCACACTTTCTGAGAAAAAGTTGCTAAAAAGCCACAGCGTTTGCTATTGTTTTGTAGGGTAACACCAATCCAATACATGCAAGTCACCAACAGTGCACAAGAACATGAGTGCTTTGCTATTAAAATGCCATGCCACAATGAAAACATGTCCAACTGGCTGCACAATGTAGACCAGTGTAGACATGTAATAACATTACAGTAAAGCATGCCAGGCCACATTTAGAAATACCTAGACTGGTGGCACCAAAATGCCAGTAGAAACAATAACACTCATCAAGAAGAGAGCACACATTCAAGCCTGTGTCTCTGCGGCCTATAACAACACAGACACACTCTTTAAAATCTGAAAGGAACTGGCGAATCCTGTTGCGGTCTAAACCACTCCTGTTCCCTCAACAGGCCCTCTGTACGCCTTTGGCCTCTCGCTTCTCCGCTAAAACTCAGGACATCCTGTCCACTATCTCCTCTTCCTCTCCCTCTTCCTCTCTCGGCCCCCCTTTGGTCATCTTTCCCTCTCCTCCTCCTTTCTCCTCTTTCTCTCTAACACCTGACAAGGTTTCTAGACAAGTCCCATCTATGGAAGTGTCGTCAAAACAGGTGCTTGCCTGCTCCTCCAGAACCATCAAGGACCACATTGACACCCTTGATCCAGCCTTGGGTGATTTCTGTAATCATTCTTTTGCCACTGGAACTTTCCCCTCTCCCAAACTCTTGGAAAAGATGGCCAACTGCCAGCTTACTCTCCACACTGAATCTGTTGGTTGTCTCCATGAACATCAGTCTGGCTTAAGAGCTGCCAGAGGCACGGAAACTGCTCTCCTGAACACCTGTGAAGATCTGATCTCTAACCATGATTCCAGCATTCCTTCTGTCCTCATCCTCCTTGAACTTTCCTCTGTTTTCGACACGGTCAACCACACCATCCTGATCAATCGACTCTGTGAGAACCTGAGCATCATGGATCAGGGCCTGGAGTGGCTGATCTCCTTCCTCTTGGACTGCCCCTCCCAGGTCCAACTTGGTCCCTTTCACTCTGCCAACTCTCTCTACCTGTGGCGTTCCCCAGTGCTCTATCCTCTCACCCTGGGTTTTCAACCTCTTCTTGGCCCCTTTGACCCACCTGATCTCTACCTTCTCCTCTAACTTTCAGTGTTATGCGGATGACACTCAGCTTTCATTCAGGCTCCCCTCAGCCTACTCTCCTCTCTCGCTCATTCCTGGTGCCAACTTCAACTCCACTCTCTCTTTCTCTCTTCACATCTCAAGAAGTCCCACTACCAGCTGCACCTCCTCAAAGGGACTCTTCCCTTTCTCACGTTCCCCCAGAAGCTCACTGTCTCCAGAGCTATGGTTCTATCTAGGATGGACTACTGCAACAGCCACTTTCTCAATCTGCCTTCCTCTATTCTCCGCCCTCTGCAACTAATCCAGAACAGGACGGTGAGACTTATCCTTGGCCTCAAAACCAAGGACCGTATCTCTCCAGCCATGAAATCTCTCCACTGGCTCCCGGTGGCTGCAATGGTTAAGTTCAAGACCTTTTGCATTGTCCACAAGGCTTTCTGGGGCTGGGATCCACACTCCATCCAACGGTCTCTTCCAAAATACCTTCCTCCTCGAGCCTTAAGGGTTATATGCTTCTCCAGGCAGAGAGAGGGGGTGGGGCGTTGGTCCCTCTCCGCTGCAGGTGCCTCCCTCTGGAATGGCCTCCCTGCCCCTCCCAAACTTGAGCCGGACCACCTGAAGTTCCGGTAGCAGCTCAAATCGTTCATCTTCTCCTCTTCTTCTTTCTCTCTTTCCCTCCCCTGCGACCTACCTGTCTGCTGTACCAACTGGTTGCTTGGTTACCCTCAGTCTCACCAAGTCCAGGCTCTTTCTTGATCAGTCACCCTTGCACTTCCTCCGGGCCTACCACGCAGTTAGGGGCTGTAACTATAACCCTAGAGTCCCTTGTTCTCCTTGAACTACCCAGAGTCGCGCTGCCCTGGCTGCACTTACTCAGAGCATTGCTGCCCTGTTTTCCCCTCCCCTCTCCCTTGCACTTCCCCTCTCCCTTTCCCCTTGCACTTCTTGTTCTCGCACTTGCACGATCTGAATGACACAAGGCTTAGTAAGATCATTTGTCTTGTCCTCCCTCTATTTTCCTTCCCTTGTCTTGTCTTGTGCCTAAAAACACTTGTGTACAGGCTTGTTATATATGACTTACCATATCATATCATATATAATTTTATCACAGATGTCCAAAAAAATATACAGCGCAGCAGTAAGAAATGGCTAGACTGGCAGAACCCAAATGCCAGTCTAGCCAGGTAATTACACTTAGCAGGACTGCTTTATCAGAAATGCCCAGTTAAAAAAATACATACCAAACTGAGGAATGACTAGACTGACTGCACCAAAATGCCACTAATACCACATATCATGCCTGCTTGGCATGGAAATAGACGACCATTAGGATTTATTGCACAATTTCACCCCCACACATCCCCTCTCACTCCCATTCCCTACCCCAACCTCCAAAATCAGCTAATTGGCCCAGAATTACCTCCACGTCCCTCTTCCTTGTCCCAGTGCTTATGTATGAGGTTCCATGCCTCATAGGTAAGTACTGGGATGAGGATGAGTGGGACTAGGAGTAATGAAGACTACAGGTAGCTAAGTCAGGCATTACCTTCATGTACCTCTACCTCATCTCAGTACTTGTGTATGAGGCATAGTGCCTCATAGACAAGTACTGCCTCATACACAAGTACTGGGATGAGGAAGAATAGGGCTAGGAGTAATGAAGATTACCAATAAGTAATCAAGGCATTAAACACAAGTAGTGGTGCAGCACCATTGAGCTGACTGGGCATCAGCACTCACCCCCGCCCCCTGAAATTGTGGGTTACGTTGACTTGGCCTGGCTGACCTACAGAGCAGTTGCAGGACAGAAAAGGACACAGATGTTAAAAGGGCACCTGGGTTTTGCTGTTAACAAGGGCATGGGCCAGCAATTACTAATGTACAGCATTTCACTGTAAGTACGGGCATTCAAATGCCAAATTTTTTAAGCAATTGAAATTGTGATGTGGGTTTAGTACTTGCATGCCGGGGGAAGGGTAGAGAGGGAACAGGAGACCAGTCATTCTCACAGCAGTCCATAAGTGGGTGCTTTCAGACTTAAATGAGAGAGTTAACTGCTTGTAACATTGAAGCGGCACTAGAATAGTCTCATTAAAATGTGTAAAGAAGTTAGATGCCCCCACACAAATAAGTTTGCCCCTCGCCACCACACGTGAAGTTAGCGCCTCTATCAACATTTGAAGGGTTAGCCCCCCTGAAATGTAGGTTTTGTTGCACCCCTGAACACAAGCACACACACACCATTCACCATATATACACATGCATACCCAGCCATCCATACATTTAAGTGCACACTCTTTCTCCATACAGGCACACCCAGGCAGCTACCCATACATTTAAATGTGCACCCTTTCACCATACGGCACACCCAGTCAGCCACCCATACATTTAAGTGTGCACCCTTTCACTGTACACGCACACACGCATAGCCAGCCACCCATACATTTGTGTGCACTCTTTCACCATACACACGCACACGTCATAGGGTTGAGGGGAGACATAACACTTCAAAAATAAATTGTTTCTTTTTGAAGTCACTCTGACTTCATAAAGAAATTATTTCCGTTAAGGACTGAACCATAACAGAAATAATAAACAATTTATTTTTGAAGTCATAGGGCTTCCCCCACCCCATGACATGGAGGCCTCCAGCCTAGGGTCTTCATGTCATAGAGTGGGGGTAGCCCCCGGACTTAAAAATAAAGTTTCTTTTTGTATTCACTTTGCCTTCATAAAGAAATTATTTCTGTTACAGAAATAATTTCTTTATAAATACAGAGTGAATTAAAAATGAATTAAAAAAATAAATAAAAAATCTACATTTAAAAAAAAATGTTTTACTCCAAGTGGGGCCCCCTCCGAGGACATGTGGCCGCGGGGGCCCCTGTTACGCCAGTGATGGGAATGGTGAGGACTGAAGCACCAGCACTGTTGATAACGGTGCTGGTGTTTCCCGGAAAGTCTGGCGGGCGGCTGCCGTCACACCCCGCTGGGTCATGCCTGGCGGGTGGGACATCAGCTGTCCGCAAACTCACAGTGTGCAGGTCAGGTAACAACGGTAGGCTTACCGGCACTGTTGTTACCGGACCGGCACACTCGTAATGAGGCCCATTGTGTTTTTCTCTAACACGTAATTACCATGTATTGTCATTAAATCAAATAAGAACATGACATGCTTGTACTTTTTCCATTTAAAAGGTAAAGGATATTATGTAGAATTCACTAATACTAGTTAAAACGTATTATGTCAAATTGACACCAGCAGTTCTAGAAAATGTTTTGTTAAACTGGAATACTTTCTTTTTGTGATCAATTTCTAACACAAACAAAGTACCTCTGAAAGGTCTACAGGAAATAACATATAATTAGTGGCTAATACAGAATACATCCCGTCCAACAAAAGCAGACTATATCATATGTTACGTTATTTGGCATTTATATAGCGCTCTATATATCATTGGTATGACCTCAAAGCGCTTGTGGGTTGAACGCCCTCAGGGACCATAGTCCAAGTCAGTCGAGAGAGAAGGGTTTTATAGGGTGCTTGGGTGCACTCAGTATGTGCACCGCTAATGCGATTGCTTGATGGTGGCTGCATCCTAACCTTGGGTGTGTTGGTATCAAGAGATTATTTGAATGTGTGCAGTCTGGTGGTTGGTCTCCGAGACTGCATTCTGGTGGCATCAGGCCTGTGTAGAACGTTTATGTGTGCAGCTAGGCCGATTTCTTCGTGGTGTGTAGCTGCGTTCTAGCAGGATGTTGAGGTGTTCATGAAGTAATGTTCCTGTGTGAGCAGCTAGGCCGAAATTGGTTGAGGGGTGTAGCTGCGCTCTATTGTGTGCCGGTGTAGAGTAGAGAAGAGGCGAGTGTCTGGAATGGATGTTTTATTCTTATGAGCCCACTGTTCTGGATTACAGTCATGCGCTTTGGGATAGCTGCGCTTAGTCGGAGATGGGACAGGGGGTAGTTAGGCATGAGTAGTGGACTCACAAAGCAACTAGTTAGTGACCCTATGTCTAGTGCCTGAAGGACGCTAAGGTTGTCATCAATGGTAACTGTTTTCTGATTCTGTCTTGTTGACATGTTTTTTGTTTTAAAAATATCTTTATTCCTTTTACATTTATAACAGTTTGAATGCAATGATACAAACAATCATATACTTCAAGTTTCAATTCCATTTTCTCCCCCTTAACTTCCCACTTCCCACCCCTGACTGCCTGTTTATATTTTGCAGTCTCATATCTCATTTTCGATCCTCTCTAGTCAGCTCTGTCTTTTGTGGTCCGTACCGCATTTTCTTCCTGACTTTGCAATCCACTGCAGAATGTCCATTCCCAGTTCTTGTTTCTGCTCCCCAAGTGCCTTTTCCCACACTCCTGTATCTGCTGTTGCCCGTTTGCTCCGGTCTTCCCACCATCTATCAATGCTCGGTGCCTCACTGGCTTTCCACTGCATGGCAATGCTGTGTGTGGCCAGCACATATATTAGGTCTTTGATCTTAGCCATGATTTTATTCTTTGTGCTTTTCTTAAAGAGTCCTAACAGACATGCCTCTGGGGATTGGATATCTAGGTTGAGGCTTCCTGGGGCCACTTTAGTTGCCACACCCTTCCAAAATTCTTGTATCTCATGACATTCCCAGAACATGTGTATCATGCCGAAATTCTCTTCCTTACATTTGAGACAGGCCTGTTTACCCGCCCCCCTAAACTTTGCTACTGTCGCTGGAGTTAGATATGCTGTTATGAGTTGAATCAGCTACAGTCTGGCCTTTCTAGAGACTTTGTTATGGTACAGTCTATGCCTTGTCATTCTTTATCTTGAAATGACTTCCCCAATTCCTTTTTCCATCTTCCTCTGCTCTTCAATTCAGCTCTCGAGTTGCGATCTATCCACACCTCATATATTCTGGACATAGCGTGCCCTCCATCAGAGATATTTGTTAGTGCTTCTATTTCTTCGCACCCTATTGTTTCCTCCATGACAGCCGGCCATCTAGCCTTTATTTTTCTTAGCATAGTCCTATGTAGAAGAAATGGACCTTTATGTATGCATGTAGCATCTTGCAGTTCTTTA
This sequence comes from Ambystoma mexicanum, assembly GCF_040938575.1. Taxonomy (NCBI): domain Eukaryota; kingdom Metazoa; phylum Chordata; class Amphibia; order Caudata; family Ambystomatidae; genus Ambystoma; species Ambystoma mexicanum. The sequence goes on along the minus strand of NC_090940.1, from coordinate 651,485,457 downwards.
AATTCTAGCAATCTATTATCATTTCTCAGATCCCCAATCGTGGATATACCGCAAGACTCCCACTGTGTCCGCACCCTTGCTCTATTTCCCTGCATTTCCTCCATTACTGCCGCTATTGGGGTCTGCGGCAAAATTGGGTCTCTAATCCCCATGGTTTTTCAGGTGCTCTGCCATATCTGGATTCCCAACTTCACTAGTTGTGGATGACTATGCGACTCTCGCTGGGTGGTCCAAATTAAATCTCTCAGATATAATCTTTTGACTTCTGGTTGTAGGAGCATTGTCTCCCCCGTAGGGTCATCTGCTATGCATTGTACTACGTACTGTAACTGGCACGCTAGGAAATACAACTCAAAATTAGGGATCTTCAACCCTCCTTGCTAATAGTGCCACCTTGTGCCTCCATCCTCGCGATAAGAAGCCCCTGCATACTTTGTCCAATTCTATGAAGAATTTCTTGGGGATGTTGTACGGGATATTCCCAAAACAGTGCATGAGCCTCGGTAGTGCCACCATTTTTTAAAAGTGCCGCTCTCCCCTGCGTTTGACAACAGTAGCTTACCCCAAAATTCCATCGATTTCATTAAGCTCTCTTTAGCCTGTAATGTATTGGATTTGTGCTCTTGTTTGGGATTGTGATGTATGTTCAGCCCTAAGTATCTGAAGGAGTTCCTACTCCACGGTAAGGGAACAGTTGGTAGCTCTTCACCTTAAAGAGTCGCCAATTTTGCTAGCGGATAGAGGAATGATTTACTTTTATTTATTCTAATTCCGGTCAGTATGGCAGAGTTGTCTAGTACCTCTAATACATATGGCAGGTTCTCAGCGGGGTTGCTCAGGTACAGCAGCATGTCATCAGCAGGCATTGATACTATATGCCTGACCCCGTCTATTTCCATACCAGCATCGCTATATTCCTGTCTCAGGAGAGCTGCAATGGGCTCTGCTGCGATTATATACAACATTGGGGACAGGGGGCAACCCTGTCTCGTCCCCTTTTGCAGCTGACACTTCTCTGGAAACGTAGTACCTGTCCTGACGCTGGCTGTCGGTGGGGTGTATAGTAACTTCACCCACTTAATGTAGTGCAGACCTATTCCCATCTTAACCATTATGGCATATAACCAGTCCCAGTGGACAGAATCGAACGCCTTAGTTGCATCCAACGAAGCAACAGCGCAGTGCTCCGCGCTGTCTATTGCTATTGATGACATGATGTAACCGTCTCAGGTTCCCAGAAATATTCCTACCTGGAAAATATCCAGTCTGCTTCTGATTTATTATCTTGGGTATTACTTTCCTTAGTCTGTCCGCTATGATAGTCGTAAGGATTTTGCTGTCCTGGTTCAATAATGACCGTGGTCTGTAGGAGCTGCAATCCATTTCTATTTTGTTTGGTTTGAGTAGTGAAATTATCACTGCCTCCCTCATACTGTCTGGGAGAATGTCCAATTCATATTCTACGTTATATACTCTGGCTAGAAGCGGCACCAATGTGTCAGCATATGCCTTATAAAGCTCCCCAAGCAGCCAATCTGTACCTGGGGTCTTCAACGTGGGTAATGTTCTTATTGCGGCCAAGACTTATTCTGGGGTTATGGGTTCTTCCAGCAAATTCCTAGGCTGTTTGTTTAAGCAAGGGAGGGTGATGAGATCTAAAGCGTCCTGCAGCTGGTCATCTCTCTTTATCTGGAGATCTGTGTATAAGTTCTTATAATACGCTGAAAAAACCCTGTTAATGCCGACTTGCGTATTTCCCTCATTGTCTTCTGTGGTTTGGACGGAGAATATTGGGGTTCTCTTGTTCCTATTTTTGTACAACCAGACAAGCATACTTCCTGGTTTATCTCCTTGTGCATGACTCCTTTCTAAATACTTTGCATAGTTGAACTTTCCCAGCCTCTCCCATTGTGTTAGGCATGCTTGTCTTAATCTGATTTTCTCCTCTATGTGCTCCTCCCCTTCGCCCACCTGCCACTCAATTTCCAATAATTTACTTTCAGTTTCCTTCAGGTCGTTAGTGATGGTTTTCTGGAACCCTCCTGCTGTAGCTATCATCTCCCCTCTAATGACCACCTTGTATATGTTTCCCAAATTGTGCCAACCTGCTTAAGGCTTCCCTCATTCACTTCCATGAAATCTAACATGCTTTTCCTGATGTGTTCGTTAAATGCCTTATCCAGTAATTTTTCACTCCTCAGTCTCCAGGTAGGTATGGGTGGTCTAGGGGCAGATATCCTCCATTTTGTTAATAGCGAGGCGTGGTCTGACAAAACCCTAGCTAGGTATTCAGCCTCTGTAAATTCCATCACGTGATCTTCCACTGTGAACAGATAATCTCGTCTTGTGTGAACTTTATGTGGGGCTGAATAATAGGTCGGTTGTCTCTATGGAGTGACCTCCAAATATCTATCAACTGAAAATGATTTCAAAGGGTGTGTAAAACTGGTGGGGCCGGTCTTTTGTGTTTCGTGTCAGACCTGTCTAGTGTGGGGTTTAGGATGCAATTGAAATCTCCGCCCCATATCATGACTCCATTTCTATAGGTTCAAACCTTGCGTATAGTGACTTAAAGAACACAGTGGCGTCATGATTGGGTGTGTAGGTGTTCACTATGCATACCTCCCAATTCTCTAGCATGCCGTATATTATAGCCATCCTCCCTTCCTCATCAATCTTGGTATTCATTACCTTAAGTGGGATAGCTGGATCTACCCATATAAGAACTCCCATGGCGTATGTTGAATATGTGGATCCCACCACTATCCAACCCCATGCACTGGCTAGCTTCCTTTGTTTCTGTTCATTTAAGTGCGTCTCCTGTAATAGCGCTAGCACAATTTGTTGCCTCCTTAGGTACTTGATCAGCCTCTGACGTTTGACATAGTTATTCAGACCCCTGATATTCCATGTCGTGATTTTAACTTCTTCAGCCATCATATCTAACTTTCATGGGTTCTGGTGGGGTCGTTGGACTGCCCTGAGCTTTGACCAAGATCTTGTGTAGTCTACTTGCAATTGTACCAGGCTTCCTTCTCCCCTCCCCCGTGACCTCTTCCCCCTTTAACTAACAACAAAACACACTCAAACTGAAACTGTCTAGTCATGATACGCACACTAAAACATCCCTGCGTCTGCTCCATTAGACCTATTCTCCGGACTAGACTCCTGGTGCCCAATGGGCGGGTACTATTTATACCCTTAGAACAACTATAGTATGGAGTAGTAGTCGACTGCGTATTTCGTTCCCTCTACTAGGCTTCCGTAACTATACTGTCATGCTCTTACTACATGACACTACCGTGGCTCTCTCCTCAACTTCTCTCCATGCAATGTCTCCTCCGACGTCTTGAGAGACTCTGGTTCAAATCTCCTTCGCTTTCCAACCAAACCTCATATTTCTCTTACCACTCTCTTTATGACTCTTGCCTCTCCTCTGCAAAACGCTCCTACTACTCTAATCCCAAGCCTCCAACCCTCGCCGCATCTTCCAAACTCTCCCTCGTCTTCTCTCTCCTCCTACCCCTGATCCCTCAACCTCTTCCACCCGTTCTCCCTCTGACTTTGCTAACTTCTTCTCCTCCAAGATTCTTGCCCTTCGGCAAAAAATCAATTGCTCCTCTTACTCCCCCCTTCCCCTTCTCCCCCTCAACCTACATGACTGACTTCTCCCGTCTCCCCTTCTGACGTTTCCATCCTCCTCTCCAAAGTCCACCCCTCGTCTGCTCCAACTGACCCTTTCCCCTCCCTTCTTATCCCTAAGATCTACCCTCTTCTTATTCCCTACCTGACTTCCTTCTTCAACACCTGCCTTTCCTCGGCTACCTTCCCCTCTGCTTTCAAGCATGCCACTATCATTCCGATTCTGAAGAAACCTTCAGCTGATCCCCTGCTCACCTCTAACTTCCGTCCTATCTCACTTCTCCCATTCCTCTCTAAAATACTCGAGTGCCTTGCCTACTCACAGCTCTCAACCTTTGTCACTAATCTCTCTCTCTCTCTCTCTCTCTCTCTCTCTCTCTCTCTCCTTCCCCCCTCTCAATCTGGCTTCCATCCTAAACACTCTCCTGAAACAGCCCTCACTTACATCCTTAACTCCCTCCTCTCCGCTCGACACTCTAAGCAATCCTCTGTCCTTATTCTTCTTGACCTCTCTGCTGCCTTCGACACTGTCAATCACCCCCTTCTTCTCAACACTCTTTCTTCCTTTGGATTCAAAGGCTCTGTTCTTAACTGGCTATCCTCTTACCTCTCCTCCGGCTCTTTTACTGTTTCCTTGGGAGGCCGCTCCTCTCCTACCCAGCCTCTGGAATACTGAGTACCCCAAGGTTCGGTGCTTGGCCCTTTCCTTTTCTCACTCTACACCTCCCTCCTTGCCCCTGTTATCTCCTCATTTGGCATCTCTCACCATTTCTATGCTGACGATAGGCAGCTCTTCCTTTCCTTCTCTTCCTTCTCTACCGACCTCCACCTTAAACTCTCTTCCTGTCTTACTGCCATTAAAAACTGGATGTCTTCTCGCTTTCTTTCCCTCAACAGTGATAAAACTGAAGTTGTTTTCTTCCCCTCCAACTACCTTCCCCCTCCCTCTCCTCCTCCTTTCATTCATTTTCCTCCTTCTAATCTTCCTATCTCCGTCCACGCTCACAACGTAAGCATTCACTTTGACTCCTCGCTCACTTTTTCCCATCATATCTCTCTCACCTCTCGTGCCTGTCGCTACCACCTCTTTAATATTCGCAAAGTCCGCCCCTCTCTCACTTTCCATGCTACTAAACTTTTAATCTCCTCCCTTATCTTCTCTCGCCTCTTCTACTGCACCTCCTTACTCTTTGGTCTACCTATTTCTCATCTCGCCCCCCTAAAATCTATCTACCATTCTGCCATCCGTACTCTCTGTCTCCTCACCTCCCGTGATTCCATCTCTGCTTCCCTTTCCTCCCTTGGCTGGCTTCCCTTTCACTCCCAACTTAAATTTCTTTTTCTTTGCTTAGTCTTTAAATCTCTCCACGGTCTTTCTCCCCCTTATCTCTCCTCCCTTCTCCCTTTCTAGACTCCCTCTCGCTCCCTTAGCTCTGCTGACCACTTCCTTCTCACTGTTCCTCCTTCCCCTTGTGCCTCCTCCCGTTTCCGCTCCTTCCAACTCCTAGCCCCCCTGCACTGGAACTCCTTACCTCTCTCAATCTGCTCTATTCCCACCTTTTTCCTCGTTCCGCACGTCCCTTAAATCTCTCCTTCTCCATTCCCCGCCATGAAACCCCTCCCCTTCCCGCTCCCCCCCCTTATTTCACCATGATCATCTCCCTCCACTCCCCCCTCCACCCCATTCTCACCCGTTTACCCCTTCTGTTTCCCTCCTCCTCCTCCTCTCCACCCCTCCCTCTCCCTCCCAGTTCTATTGCACTACTCTCCCTCTTCCCTTCAGTCTAATTGCTCTAATTACTGTGTTGTTGGTCTGATTCATAATTGTAAAATTGCTTATACTTGTCATGCTTGCGCCATGGGCGCATCCATTTACGCTCAATATGGACTATTTGTTTATCATTTATTTACAACAGACTCTTGGATCAATCTATATTTACTTTGGGGACTTTATTTCCCATTTGCGAGACTTTGGTGCTTTATTATTTTTTCCAACAGACTACGTATACCACAATGCACCTAGCTACAAGCATTGATTCCTGGCTGTTCCTATTGGTCATCAAAGGAACTACACCCCCCAGAAGCCCTAGGGATATGCTCTGCTTCCACCAGCTCAGGAACAGAGAGGGAGGTGGCCGATTGTCTGCAGGTGTGCTTAGCCAGGTGCAACCAATTAGCCTTCCTCTGTGCTGGGCTAGGCAGTATAAAAGGCTGCTGCCTGCAGTGGCTCAGCCTCTTGCATTGAGAGTCCTTCCTCCACCTTTCGCGTCTTCCTACGGATCTTTGTATGCTGTTTACCTTCACTCCTGCTTGGAACCTGCCTTGTTGCTTGCTCCACCCTGCTGCCTCCAGCCATAGCCTTCCAGGCTCCCTGCCTCACAGCCCTGCTCCTCTGGGCTCTCCACATTGCAGTTGATCACGCTCTGCTGCCTTCCAGCCTCCGCCCTTGCCCTGCCGGGCTCTCCACATTGCAGCCGATCACGCTCTGCTGCCTTCCAGCCTCCGCCCTTGCCCTGCCGGGCTCTCCACATTGCAGCCGATCACGCTCTGCTGCCTTCCAGCCTCCGCCCTTGCCCTGCGGGCTCTCTACATTGCAGCTGATCACGCTCTGCTGCTTTCCAGCCTCCGCCCTTGCCCTGCCGGGATCTCCACATTGCAGCCGATCACGCTCTGCTGTCTTCCAGCCTCCGCCCTTGCCCTGCCGGGCTCTCCACATTGCAGCCGATCACGCTCTGCTGCCTTCCAGCCTCCGCCCTTGCCCTGCGGGCTCTCTACATTGCAGCTGATCACGCTCTGCTGCTTTCCAGCCTCAGCCCTTGTCCTCTGGGCTCCCTGCTCTGCAGCCTGCATCACTCCGGCTGCCTTCAGCCCTTGTCCTCTGGGCTCCCTGCTCTGCAGCCTGCCTCACTCCGGCTGCCTTAGCCCTTGCCCTCTGGGCTCCCTGCTCTGCAGCCTGCCTCACTCCGGCTGCCTTAGCCCTTGTCCTCTGGGCTCCCTGCTCTGCAGCCTACCTCACTCCGGCTACCTACAGCCCTTGTCCTCTGGGCCTTCCTACTTTGCAGCTTATCACGCTCCGCTGCCTGCTACCTACCTTTTCCGCTGGGTTCTCGGCCTAGCAGCCCTCTACAGTCCTCTGCTACCTTCTACGTTCAGCGGCCCTGCCCCTCAGGGTTCACTCCTTACTGCCCGGCCCTTCTGGGATCCTTGCCATGCAGTCTGCTTTACTCTGCTGCCCTAAGCCCTTTTCCTCTGGGCTCTCTACCTTACAGTCCTACTCCTGTGGGGATACTCATTGCTTTCCTGCTCCTCTGAGCTCTCAACCTTGTTCCTTACTGTCCTCTGATATCCTATCCTGTTACACGACTTTCCCTTCATTTCCTTCTGCTAGTTTGCTATCACCTCCTTTCCTGGATTTGTCTGTAGTATCTTCTCTTGTACTGTTTGTAGACCCTTTTGTACAGAGCTTGTCTGTTGGTTCCCATCAGTCAACCTCTGCCCCTTCCCTTGTCTTGTTTCTACATTACAGACACCCATAGCTGCTGTTCCAAGTCATGAGCAAACAGTGTGGGCCTCTGTTATAGCAAACTGTGCAGAAGGCTAGAGTATTTCCAAGGTTCGTGGAATACTCTTTTCCTATATCTGCATACACCCCAAGAGGGTGTTCATTCTGTATCTTTTCCCTTTCTACTCTTGCCTACTCTTCACTCTCTTTCCTTTCCGCTGTGTGTGTTCTTATCTGTCCACTTTATTTATCACAACCACCCAAACCCTTTCTGGGTGTCCTGTGCCACTCTTAATAGAGTGCCATCCCGGACAGAATGCAAGAGCCAAAAATGTCTTGTTCCATTGGCCGGAAAGGCACACACAGACCAAAGATGCTTTCCTTTCGAGTTAAGAAACCTTTGCATAAACCTATGGTTTCCCTAAAGTCAGCAAACAAGAACCTTAGTCTAAAGGACAGTCTCGCCTTAGTAAACAAAGATTTACAAGCACGGTACTATACTCGCTGGCTAGCTGACCCTTCTTCCATGTACAATTATTATGACATTTGCGACTATGATCCGCAGTCCTTATCTGTTGCAGAGCTACAGCAAGATAATGAATTCTTACAGATCTTGTTAGACCAAACAGTGAAAAACTCTCCTGCGTCTTCTGACAAGCCTTCTAACACCGCAACAGCTAAGGATATATCACTCATTGTGGGAGAATCTATACCAGAATACACTGTTGCCAGAGTGATATGCGCAAGATCAGCTTGGCACGCTCCAGAATGCTGAAAACCCTTATTTGACAGGACAAGGCAGTCAGTATCCTGAGGTTTGTGCATCTGGTCCTGGGTACAAAAGACCTATACTAACCATCGGTTGTCTTAATGCTTCCACAGTATCTACTAACCACAAAAACCCTAAGGTCAGTCTTCCCATTGCTACAACCGAATTTTCTGCCACACCAGCTTCTGAAGCTTTAGATCAAACTAATGATACTTACCTGCTACACGAACAACTTCTACGCCTTAAAAAAGAGACCGAAGACCTCTATGATGACTTTGTTTATTTGCATTATAAGAATCTTATGAAGGGACACAAGTTACCAGACCATCTGACACTATGTCCAACACCTGACATCTTATCTTTAGAGATCGACATGATAAAACCTGGAATTGCCACGCAGAAAAGTATACAGACTTATACCAAGCAGATGGAAGACCTAAATATAGCATATGTATCCCTTCTAAAGACTGACACAGCTCTTTCACCTTCCAGCCACAGTAACTCAGGTTGTTGTACTGACAGAAAAGAATTAACTCCTCCGGTGGGTCAAATCACTCAGACAGCCATAACACCACAAAACAAGGGTGGTCTTCTGATTGGAGATTCCTCTGAGTCAAAGGATGGTTCCGCCCTCACCCTTGCCTATTGTCCAGTACCCACACTTACAACCTCTGAAATGACAACGGCAGCTGAGGAGACTGGCGCAGTTCACACCAAGCATGCTGAGTTGGCAAGCGGGGCTTGCCAAAGTGTGGCTGTGCTATCAGACAACACTCTTGAGCAATCAACATCTTCAGTTTCTTCGATACCCCCTGAATCGCCAGTGATTGTGGTACCCGATCTACCAGTAGTTGCAACACCTGAACTGTCAGTAGCTGCTACAGCACCCGAACCTCCAACTGCAATCCATGATCTTCCTGCTGCTGTGGCTCCTAAACTCCCTGCCACATTTGAGACTCCTGAAGTCCCTGCTGCAAATCTTGGGGTTGCTATAGCTACTGTGATTCCTGAAGCTACTGCTAATTCTGATGCTCCCGATGCCCAGATTTCTACTCCCTTCGCAGCTGTGCTCGCTGCAGCAGAATCCTCTGCTACACAACCTGATCCCGCAGCACCTTCTCTTCCTGATCCTACATCCGCCATGCTAACTGTTGCAAAGTCAGCGAAGGGTTTTCCTGTTAAGACTACTGCTTCAGTTGTTCCTGCTGGTGTATCTATAGCACTAAGACTGCCAGACTCTACTCTACCCGTCTCAGGTGCGTTCCAGCCCGCGGCTCTCTCATGGCACCCACACACCCAGTTGCTACAGCCTCGATACTCTCTACAGCCATTCAAGATCTCACTTCTGCTGTAACCTCTGAACTGTCTACTAATCATGGGGAAACCGCTGCTGTGACTCCTGAACTCCCTGCGGCTAACCCTAACGTTGTCATTGCTGCTCCGGATGTCTTGGAAAACCTTCCTAAAGCTAGCAATTCTGCTGTACCTATGGCTCCACTTTCCAGCATCATACTGTTGCCCGTCAAAGCAAAATCTATCATGGAGCCTGCAGCAGTTTTTCGCAGTTCCTCTCTTCATGCACACACAGTTGGGGTCTGTGTTCCAAAGACTTTGTCTTTTCTGATTTCTACATCAAAAGTTCAGAACATTGGTGCTGTCTCCGTCATTCAAGACTCTCACCTTGCAACCCGTTTCTGGTGCTTCATGATGTGCCTTTTTGGATTAAGACTCTTGTACGGTGTGACAGACATTCTTCCTGAAGGTCGGTCTTCAGGGAGCCTGGAGAGGGGCCTGGAGAGGGGCATACTGTCATGCTTGCGCCATGGGCGCATCCATTTACGCTCAATATGGACTATTTGTTTATCATTTATTTACAACAGACTCTTGGATCAATCTATATTTACTTTGGGGACTTTATTTCCCATTTGCGAGACTTTGGTGCTTTATTATTTTTTCCAACAGACTACGTATACCACAATGCACCTGGCTACAAGCATTGATTCCTGGCTGTTCCTATTGGTCATCAAAGGAACTACACCCCCCAGAAGCCCTAGGGATATGCTCTGCTTCCACCAGCTCAGGAACAGAGAGGGAGGTGGCCGATTGTCTGCAGGTGTGCTTAGCCAGGTGCAACCAATTAGCCTGCCTCTGTGCTGGGCTAGGCAGTATAAAAGGCTGCTGCCTGCAGTGGCTCAACCTCTTGCATTGAGAGTCCTTCCTCCACCTTTCGCGTCTTCCTACGGATCTTTGTATGCTGTTTACCTTCACTCCTGCTTGGAACCTGCCTTGTTGCTTGCTCCACCCTGCTGCCTCCAGCCATAGCCTTCCAGGCTCCCTGCCTCACAGCCCTGCTCCTCTGGGCTCTCCACATTGCAGCTGATCACGCTCTGCTGCCTTCCAGCCTCCGCCCTTGCCCTGCCGGGCTCTCCACATTGCAGCCGATCACGCTCTGCTGCCTTCCAGCCTCCGCCCTTGCCCTGCCGGGCTCGCCACATTGCAGCCGATCACGCTCTGCTGCCTTCCAGCCTCCGCCCTTGCCCTGCGGGCTCTCTACATTGCAGCTGATCACGCTCTGCTGCTTTCCAGCCTCCGCCCTTGCCCTGCCGGGCTCTCCACATTGCAGCCGATCACGCTCTGCTGTCTTCCAGCCTCCGCCCTTGCCCTGCCGGGCTCTCCACATTGCAGCCGATCACGCTCTGCTGCCTTCTAGCCTCCGCCCTTGCCCTGCGGGCTCTCTACATTGCAGCTGATCACGCTCTGCTGCTTTCCAGCCTCAGCCCTTGTCCTCTGGGCTCCCTGCTCTGCAGCCTGCCTCACTCCGGCTGCCTTCAGCCCTTGTCCTCTGGGCTCCCTGCTCTGCAGCCTGCCTCACTCCGGCTGCCTTAGCCCTTGTCCTCTGGGCTCCCTGCTCTGCAGCCTGCCTCACTCCGGCTGCCTTAGCCCTTGTCCTCTGGGCTCCCTGCTCTGCAGCCTACCTCACTCCGGCTACCTACAGCCCTTGTCCTCTGGGCCTTCCTACTTTGCAGCTTATCACGCTCCGCTGCCTGCTACCTACCTTTTCCGCTGGGTTCTTGGCCTAGCAGCCCTCTACAGTCCTCTGCTACCTTCTACGTTCAGCGGCCCTGCCCCTCAGGGTTCACTCCTTACTGCCCGGCCCTTCTGGGATCCTTGCCGTGCAGTCTGCTTTACTCTGCTGCCCTAAGCCCTTTTCCTCTGGGCTCTCTACCTTACAGTCCTACTCCTGTGGGCTTACTCATTGCTTTCCTGCTCCTCTGAGCTCTCAACCTTGTTCCTTACTGTCCTCTGCTATCCTATCCTGTTACACGACTTTCCCTTCATTTCCTTCTGCTAGTTTGCTATCACCTCCTTTCCTGGATTTGTCTGTAGTATCTTCTCTTGTACTGTTTGTAGACCCTTTTGTACAGAGCTTGTCTGTTGGTTCCCATCAGTCAACCTCTGCCCCTTCCCTTGTCTCGTTTCTACATTACAGACACCCATAGCTGCTGTTCCAAGTCATGAGCAAACAGCGTGGGCCTCTGTTATAGCAAACTGTGCAGAAGGCTAGAGTATTTCCAAGGTTCGTGGAATACTCTTTTCCTATATTTGCATACACCCCAAGAGGGTATTCATTCTGTATCTTTTCCCTTGCTACTCTTGCCTACTCTTCGCTCTCTTTCCTTTCCGCTGTGTGTGTTCTTATCTGTCCACTTTATTTGGCACAACCACCCAAACCCTTTCTGGGTGTCCTGTGCCACTCTTAATAGAGTGCCATCCCTGACAATACTGTTACTGTTGTTTGTTAATTGTTATATGTATCCTGTTGTTAAAATGTGCAGCGTTTTGGAGTAAAGCGCTATATAAACATTATAAATACAAATACATATTAGGTCAAACAGCAGCATCACTCAATGCGCTCGAGTGGTGGAAATCCTCGGGCTGGTTTACATCTTGTCACCACTGCTTGTGTGATATGTTCCTTACAAACTCATTTTCCCAGTAATTCTTCTTGGTGTCTTCCGACTCAACTTTTAAGTTCTTAGGCCCTGCTCTTCAGCATCTGGGATCTGTACGCTATCCATCCAGTCCTGCGCTTCAGATGGTGTTTCGAAGAAGAGGGCCTTGCACGTGTGTAGGACCAGTTTGGCTGGGTATATCAGCATGTATTTTAGTCCTCCGTTTTTAAGTCTGACTTTCGTTGAGATAAATTGTGCCCTCCTCTTTTGCTCCTGGAAGGTGTAGTCTGGGAATATTGTTATCTTTGATGAGGCTCTTTGTGTAGTCCCCCCAGTTCTGGAAAGGGTGAGGATCTTTTCCCTGTCCTTGTAATTTAGGACCTTTGCAATAATGGGCCTGGGGGGTGGGGCGGCTGGTGGCAGTCTTCTGGTCAGGAAACGGTGCGCCCGCTCAATGGTAAACCCCTGTGTTAGGTCTCCTGCTCCTATTTCCTGCAGCAGCACGTTTTCAATATAAGTGGTGGGGTCCGACCCCTCCATTCCCTTGGGCCGATCCACTACTATACTAATGTTCTTCCTACGCGCACGTCCCTCCACCTATTCCGCTCAGTCCTCTAGCAATTTGACTTTCTGTAGCAGAATATCAACATCTTTGGACGTTTGCAGTTTTACTGTGGTGTTTTCTCAGACCTGTTCTTCTTATTTCCCTATGCGGTCTGCCAAGGCTCTTACATCTTGTCGCAGGAGGCCTACATCAAATCCCACTGCGTCAATCTTGGCTTCCAATGTTGCTTGTAGTGCTGCAATTGCATTCAGAATCGGTTGATTCCCTGAGTCCTTTGCTTCTTTAGGGTGCTGGGTGAATCCTCTATCTTTGTCTTCGCTATCAGTGTCAGTTGGGCTTGCTTGTCCTTTCGCGAATGATTCAATCGTAGTCTGCTTATTTTTCATTTTATTCCCTTTGGTCACCATCTTTCCACTGTCTGCCGTCTCTGGGCCTTTGGACTCTCTCTCTGCCAGCTGCTCCCCCTCTCATAAGCTCCGGCGTCCGACCATAGATCTCTAGCCTTGTTTAGGGATTTGTTACACCTCTGTCACTATTCGGCTTCCTGGTCTCCTTTCGTGCCGGCCTTATTTCAGTTCTGTAGTTGCTACTCCTGGGCCACTTACTGTGTTATTTTGGGGGCCTCTGGGTGTGCTGCTTGATGTTGATTGGTGTTGTCCAGCCATCACTTGCACAGCAGGGATCCCCCTTCTCCTAGTTATCAAACTATTATTTGGCCAGACCCTGTAGTCCAATGTTCTCTCCTTCTACCTCTTGGCAGTGAGCGCTGTGTTTATTATGTGTCCTCTGCAGTCTGCGCACAATTTCCTCTGAGTTCCTTACTTATGATTATTTATGTCCCTCCATCACGGCCGCTGTTTTGTAACAGGGTGGGCCTCTCTCAGCTTGTGTTGTTTGTCTGCGCCGTGCTCGCTCACGGCACGTAAGGACCAATGCTGCGTGTGCTACCTCGCCCTTCTCTTGGCTGCAGATTGTTGATGTGGCCAGGCCCTTCAGTCTTGTGTCCTCATCTACTCACTCTCAGCAGCGAGTGCAGCATTAATTAGTGTGCTTTTTACTGTGTGTCAGCAATTGCAGATCAGCGGCACACCAGCGGAACCTAGCTTTAGAGGGTTACCAGGCATGGGTAGTTAGAACTTCACTCTATCCTTCTGTCCCCCCTTTTCTATCTATGTAAGCTGCAAGTTGGGGCACCGCCTGCTGTTTTCCATATTGGTTCCCTCACAAGGGTTTCCATTGGAACAGCGTGATTTTAGTTGCAATTTTTAATAAAAATGTTGGGCACTGTTCCTTGGTTGTGTGTTAACCCTTTATTTAGGTCCAACTTCAAAAATAGTTTTGCCCCATTGAGGAGATGTCCACCATGTAGGGGGCCAGATTTCGCTCCCTTTTGATGGCCTCAATTGGTCCTCTCATGTCCACACATAGCCGGGTGGCATCAGACCCTTTCTTCGGGATGGGTACTATGGGGGACACCCAAGGAGTGGGCCCCGTTGCTGCTTCTATGGTGTCCCGACTTAGCAGCTTGTGCAGTTTCTCCTCCACCTGTCGTCGGATATTTACAAGAATTCCTCAATAGTGTTGGGCTATCGGCGGAACACTTTTGTTGATATGGAGTTTTGCAGTTCGTTTGAACAAAGATGGGTATATCTGGTCTATACTTTCCACTGTATCAATGTATTTGTGGACCATTTGTTTGTACAGTACATGAATGAGTCCCATTTAGACAGTCATCTTGAAGCTCATGATGCACCCAGATTCTGCGGAAGTGGAGATTACATGTATCGGGATGTTCATTGTCTGTGTCTTGTAGCAGAACCTTGCTTCATACTGTGCCAGGCATTTTAGCAGGGTCTTTGAGCGTAAGGGTAAATGTACACCTCGCCTGGGTGCAGTCTGGGTACCTGTGGTAGCGCCTGGTAAGCCTGTTCACTAATTACATTTACAGTGGTGCCCGTGTCTATGAGAAATTCAGTTTGTGTTTCATTTAGATGCATGAGGAGGGTTGGGCTGTGTTTGGTCGCATGCTAGTTTCCCAAAGCGTAGAGCTAACCCTTCCATCTTTTTTCCCCTACCAAGGAACTCGGTTACGTGTCCATCGGGGACTGTTCGACTAAGTATTGTACATGGCGGCAGGATCCACGTTCTGGTCATGTCGTTAACGTGCGATATCGTCTGCCTTCCCTCCCCGATCTGTCCTCTTTCTGTTCTCTTAGTCGTCTCTCATCCCCTGAGCCGTGAGAGGTTTGCGTTGCCGTGGTGGTGGGCCTCTGGTGCAGCCTACTGGTCGTGCCACTGTCGTTGTCTCGGCCTAACCTCTGGCCAGACATACCGACTTGAAATGGTTTTCTTCACCACAGTCCGAGCATCGTTGTCCAATAGCTGGGCATGTCCTCTTGTTCGGATATTCGTAGCCACATCAATAGCAGAACGGCTCACCTTGTCATCTTGATGCACCTAGTAGCTCGTATACACCCTCTGGGTGTGTCGAGTGTCCTTTCGGGCTGTCGGAAGATTCCACTTGCGAGTCAACTGCCATTTCTGCACTTGCCAGCATGAGAATCTGCCTTTTGTAGTAGTTTACTCCTGGAGTTTTGGTATTCACACCCTGCAATAATCTGAGATCTTAACGCCTCTGTGTTGGAATAGTTGTTAAAGTCAGAGTGCTTCATTTTGCTGTGTAGTCTCATTACAAATGCATCCATGGTTTCTCCTTTTGCTTGTTTCGTAGTGTGAAATAGATGTCTGTCGTAATCCACGTAGGTGTACGGTGTAAAATAGGTGGCTAGAGTGTTCTTGAGGCTTTGAATCGTGTCAATGGAGTCGGCATGGAACTCATCAATGATGTCCCTTTTGTCCGGACTTGCTGCTAGCTTCAATAGACATTGCTGATGGGCGTCTTCTACTGGGCCAATCGCCCCCAGATATAAGTCAAAGTCCCGGGCCCACCTCGGTCCCATGTTGCTGGTGTTCGCCACGTCACAAATGCCTGTTAATTGTACTGTTAGGGACTCTTGACACCCTTTGTTGGCCCTACGGCAGTGGAGTTACTGGCACTGTGGCTGGTATGTCCTGGTCTGATATACTGTATTCTGAATGTGCTTCGTTACTTGATGTTATGTTTTCTGGTCTCCCTCCCTCTGTGGCTTGTTCTACAGAGTTTGGACTGTTTGAGAGAGTCCCAGGATTATGAATCTCCTGGTGTGTTGGATATTTCTAATATGAATCGTGTGGTGGCCGCCTGGTTTAGTCACGAGCACTGCTCCATGGGGCCTCCCCTCGGTTCCTTTCCTCTGACTGCTCTCACTGCCACGGCCGCTGGGCCTATGTCTCGTTCCTTCACACAGCAACGCTGTGTAGCGGCCGCCTGTAGAAGGCACGAGCACCGCTAATTGGTGGGCCCCTCCCCTGTGTGCCTGACAACCGCCCAGCACTCACCGTCGCAGCCTCAGTGTTCCGTTCACCTCCCAGGCCATGTTCTGCCTCCAGGTGCTCCTAGCTCCGGAGCTACGCTGGCTCCTAGCCACGCTTGCCGTGCGGGAGTTCTGCACCGCATCTCTGCCCTACACGTGGGCTGTCCTTCGTCGCCAGCTTAATGTAGGCTCTTGCCTCTCATTACTGGGCCTCTGGTGATTGGGCAGCCTGGGCGCGTGTACCGCTGCGCGGGAAGAAGAGACAGAGACGGAGCTCCAACTCTCTACGTCTTTATTCCAATCTCCCCTTACAGGGTCTGCCCTTTCCTGCACCACGTCACTTGCCTTCCCACTCCCTCGTCCCGCACTCCCTAGCCCCGGACTACATTTCCCAACATTACACACCCTCTCCCCACTTCTTCCCCGTCGATGTAGCTGCTATCTGCCTAAGTGTGTCCATGTGCATGAACTCAGAAAATATTTTCACCACACCAGAGACAAACCTATTTGCGTTGTCAGTGCTTGTTCAGTAATGCTGTAACTTGGAGTCACTGCTTAGCAGCCCTGGTCATCCTCTTCCCAGGAAATGATGTCAGGGATTGCCTTGAGAGGAATGTCTGCTTGTCATGGGATGAATATTTAATAGTTTACAAGGTGAGTATCAATATTTTAAGGTCACATCTGTTTATTACCAGCCAGTCACCTCGGCAATACTTTTCAAGATACAAGAGGCCCTTGTCCATCTAAACAATTATGTGGGTGTTGCTGGGATGGAAGGCACGTGCACATGTTAGCAAATTGTCCTGCATCAGCTGTGTATACAATTAATGGCATGGCGGAGTCGCTCTGCAAATGTGTGTGAATGTTTAGACTGTGAGCTGTAACATTGCTCAGCAGTGTGTCACTAATAAAGATGAGCCAGGGCCTGAGATCACGTGGTGAGCAGCGCCATCCCAGCGACCAGGGAACCGGAAGTCAACGCCTGCGGCGGAAACCAGGTGCAGAGGAGGGTATTGTTTTTTAGAGCGATGAAGTGTGCTACATCTTGTAAATACTCTAAGAACACGTTGCACTTATGCAATCGAACTCTGGTTACACATTTAGCTGCTGGCTTCTGTAGCACACACACCCCTGTAGGAAGCATTTTGTTCAGATGTAGGGCTATTGGCACAGGGAGTCGCTTTGACGTCCGTGCAGAGCCTGCTGAGGCAGGTTCGATCCCGGCGGGGCCAAACTCAGCCTTTCATACTTCCGACATCGATAAATGAGCACCACACACTGTGGGTAATAATAAGCAGCGCTCAGATACCTGAGGGTTTGTAGCGCTATATAAATGCCAAATTATTATTATTATTATTACCCTCGTATGATTAAAGATGTAGGATGTTTTAAAACCAAGATTACACCATCTGGACAGAAGTTTAGAATGATCCAGGGAGCTGACAAACCATTATCACTAACATCAGAGACTGCTTACCCATCCAAGTAAGGCTGACATGCCCAACTCCCTGTGGGAGATGCTAACCCAATCACGTTTTTCCTTTGCCTTCTAGGACTTCAAATCCCAGATTGATTGTGGAGAAATCGAGGACTACAAATCCCAGAATGCAAACAAAAAAGCCCAAATAAAAGCCACGAGTTGCTTGTGTAAAATGGGTGACTGTGTGGTGCCCTGCACCATGTTAACCAGAGCCCATGTCAGCTCGTGCCATGTCACATGATATACCACCATGTGACTGACACAATAAAGGGGCGAGCGGTTTCCCTCTCGGCAGTCATTACCACCAGCCACAGCCTCTGTGCGTTCTTGCAGCGCTGGGTAGAGAGCCTACCCTTCAGCGCCCTTCAGAAGCGTGGCCCAGCACTCCCGAGCCCCACAACATCTGGCGACGAAGGTGGGATACAGCGCCCCACTGATCCTGAACATAACGGGGCTCGGCCAGCCCTGCCACGCGACTAGATTGGTGAAGCTCACTCCCACATGGAGAGTTTGCACCCGGCCAAAGGGGACGCAGCCTACCCCCCTGCCATGGTGCTGGCTAGAGCGGCACCCAGGGCCATTGAGCCCTCTCGGATGCCAGCCTCCAGGACGCCTCATGTGATCCGCTCCAGAAAAGGGTGAGCCATTGAAGGCCGAAATTGTGGCCACGACGGTTGGTGCGGCCTCCCCGCAGCCAGAACAAACTCCTGCCTGGGGGATCGCTGATAGGGCACGACCAAGACCAGAGCCCTGTCTGCACCAAACCCCTATTTAAAATTCCCGCCTGGGGGATGTGTAAGCGGCGCGCTGCCAGTGATGCGTTACTGGAAGAAGACTCCCGCCTGGGGGAGAGTACAATGGCAGTGCAGCCTTTGTCACTGCTGCAGTTTTCATCATATCTTCCGCCTGGGGGAGCCTGCGGGTGGCTGCCCTAACAGCCGCCTCACCTGACTGAAAACTCCTACCTGGGGGAGTGAATGTGAGCAGCTGCTGCCACAGCCGCAGCCAATAAATACATCTGCCGCCTGAGGGCGAGATAGAGGTAGAGAGAGGACGGCCCAGTACACTGCCAGCAACAGCACTCTGGCCGCAGACCTCTGTTTAGAGGGTGCTTGTGCGGCTGAGGAGAACGGATGCTGTCTCCATATTTAAGTAAGACAGCCCACTTGCGCTGTGCGGGGGCATGTAGACGTGGCCCGGACACCCAGCCTGCCCCACCATCTCCATGAAGAATCTTGTCTGGGGGGAGACAATCAGCAGAGCTGCCTCAGCCGCAGCCGTAAAGGTGGCGCGTTGAAGTAGCATACATGCCAACCCTCCCGATTTAGGCGGGAGACTCACGATTTTTTCATTCAAAACAGTGCTATTTTTTACTGCCTCCCGCCTAAAATAACAATATCCTCAATGCATTCCTATGGGGAAAATGCATTCTCCCGATTTTGGTGCTGAAATCTCCCTCTCAGGGGCCTCAGAATGTTGGCATGCCATGTCTGAAGTAGGTGACCGAACTCCCTGCCTGGACCAACTAGCATCCACACAGCAGATGTTCCCCTGGTGGCGCCGGGTCTGGCTTTGCCTGCATGTGGACAGAGGGGAGCCTCTCCCCGGGTTTGAACAAGTAAAGGGTTATCGCCCATGTGTATGTGGCCCAATGCCCTATAATGTACTTTTGAAGCTTTGTTCCAGCGCATGGCTGGCACACTTAAAGTGGACACAGTGAAGTGTCAGTCTGAAGCTGTGATTTTGTGAACTGCCTGTGAGCTTAATTTGGGCTCATTGTCTCGGGAGGATAGCTCAGGGGCAACGTGCTCACCTTAGAAGCAAGACGACGAGGAGCAACACAGGTTCTATCTCTGGTCCGCACTTAGAACCCGCTGGGTATAAAGCGCGTTATAAATAACCTATCATATCATGTCATTAGAAGGGACATCATGGTGTACTATTCTTCCTGGACTAATGAAGTTTTTCAGGTGTGAGAAACGCCTAGTGCCCCACTTGCTGTGTTTCTAAATGTATGTGATTTGCGTCTGCTGCCCTATGGCCAACTGCCTGATCCTAACGTGTTTACAATTGTAGGTGGTCAAAGAAAAAAATGTGTAATGTACATGTTTGCCGCTATGTAGAATGTCTCATCATGTCATTGTTTTCACATTTACCCTTGGCATGGGAAGCTGTAACCAGAGCCTGTGTGGAGGGCTCGTGCCATGTCACATGGTACACCACCATGTGACCAACACAATAAAGGGCCAAGCAGCTTCCCGCTCGGCAGCCATTACCACCAGCCCCTGCCTCTGTGTGTTCTTGCAGCACTGCGCCTGCGCCACACTGGGGGCAAAGGGCCTGCCCTGCAGAGGCCTTCAGAAGTGTGGCCGGCACCCCGGCCCCTACAACACACACTACACAACTGAGAAATTAAAACATGTCTGACTGTTCCAGCAGCCGAAAAGGCTCTGTTTTACACACATTGTGACACAATTCATGAATGAAGTACATACAGTGAGAGGGTGTTATGTATTCCATCTATACATAATTACGCCACAAGTCTCAAGTATAGATCGGGATCTTTAGTTTAATTGGAGAAACCCCCGAGGAGGCCAACTTCTTTTCATTAACATCTTCGTGTATGGTCTCATCAACATTCTGGAACCATACACGAAGATGTTGTCATGGTTACAGAACCTTGTGTGCATGCATTCTTAACATATCCTCACATCTCCCTTTCTAAATAAATATAAATACATTTTGAAAACTTTTGAATATCTTAAAATACAATTTCTGCTATGCTGTGCATACATAACTATATATATCAATCTCAACTTTAAACTTCTACAAAATTATAAAGGATACATCTCTTAATGTTACCACGATTGTAACATATAAGCTGGTCCAATTCCTCAGTCCAACTTCTCAGTTTCCAGTTCTCAATAATACACAAAATCTTGTTTACGGTTCCACATCCTTTTCCTATGTCTTGGTATTGACTGAGCATTGTCATTCCTTCCTTCATGTGAATTTCCTTGTACTTTCTCTTCCTGTGTACTTCCTTTGCTCTTCACACTTGTCTCATCATTTTTTTCCTTGATATTCATCTCTTGAGATGTTTCTCCATACCATTCCCTTTCCCTTCTCATTACCTCCTCCTCCTTTGCCAAAACAACATCATCACACGACCATTTCTTGCCATCCTCTAAAATCCCGGATTTCTTTGAGCATTCCATCACCCTTTGAAGAGGACGATATCTTGACTCTCCTTTCATTACACGTTTTGGTTCTCTCACTCTTACCCAATCACCTTTCACAATTTGACTCTCTTGAACATGTTTTTGCTTGTCATAGTATCTTTTATACTCTTCTTGTTTTTTTCTTACTCTGATGACAATGTCTTCCAAATTTATCTCTGTGTTTCTTTTGTTCATCATCCAAGCTGGCTTAAGTCTATTTGTAGATATCCTTCCTCTCATCAATGTGAATGGAACTTCTTCAGTTATTGAATGTGGGGTAACTTTGTATGTGTTGAGAGCCTCCTTGAGTGTCTCTTTCCATGGTAAACCATTTATAATGGCCAATTGGATAATGCCTTTTATGAAACGATTCATCCTCTCCACCAAACCGTTCCCCATTGGATGATATAAGGCCGTTGTGCTGTGTTTAATGGCTCTATCTTTCAGAAACTTTTGCAATTCCACAGATATGAATTGAGCTCCATTATCAGACACTAACTCTTGTGGTTCTCCTTCTCTGTTAAAGATTTCTTCCAAAAACTTCACAACCTTGATAGCCGACACAGAGTCCTCAACAATACCACATTCCACCCATTTGGACATATAATCCACCAACACTATGAGGAATATTTTTTGTGATTCCAAAGTTTCATATGGTCCAGCTATATCAATAGCTAATTTTGTCCATACTGTACTGGGAATATTCACCGGCTGTAATGGGGTTGTCCTAATCAATTTACTTTTGTCACTTACTGCACATGCAGTACAATCTCTAACCAGAGATTCCATTTCACCCCACATATTAGGCCACCAATAAGCTGTCCTTACTCTTCTTTTTGTCAACATTCTTCCCACGTGCCCTTCATGGGCAATGTCCATAATCCTCTTCCTCAAGTTTGTCGGAGGTATTACACGTTCTCCTCGATATACACATCTTATCACTAGACAACTCATCTTTAAATCTCTCCCAGTACTTTACATTGTCATCAATATCTTTCCAACCACTCTCAATGGCTCTTCTCAACATTTCCTGTTCCGGGTCACATTCTCTGGCTCTTACCCATTCCTCCTTCGAGAAACTCGGGTGTACTTGAGCTACAATGCAATCCATGTTTTCTTCTTCCATGCATTCATCTTTGTCCTCACAATCACCCGCAAACTCCTCACACGGCAGGCGAGAAAAGCAATCCGCTACTACGTTGTTTTTTCCTGGAGTGTATTTTATGGTCACATTAAACTGCATGATGATCAGTGTCCATCTCCTTATGCGTGGAGATGTCATGTGAGGATTTTTTGAGTTTAAAGCATGGACAAGTGGTTTATGATCTGTTCTAATGTCCACTGGGATGCCCCAAATTAAACTTTTGAAATGTTCTAATATCCACTTAACCCCAAGAGCTTCCTTCTCTATCGTTGAATAATGTCTTTCAGCACCTCTTAATGTCCTTGAGGCAAAAGCAATGGGAACAATTTCACCTGCTTGCACTTGTTCTAGTACACCTCCCAATCCTATATTACTTGCATCCACTGATATTCTTGTCTTGACACTTGAATCAAACAACTTTAACACTGGTGCTTTATTGATCAATGTTTTGATTTGCTCAAATTCACTCCTACAATCTTCAGACCAAATAAACTTCACACCTTTGCACATTAAGCTTCTCAGTTTCCAGTTCTCAATAATACACAAAATCTTGTTTACGGTTCCACATCCTTTTCCTATGTCTTGGTATTGACTGAGCATTACCCTCACGCTGTGCCCGGGGGCTCTCTCCATGAAAATCCCATCCTCGTCGCCAATTGTTATGTATTCCATCTATACATAATTACGCCACAAGTCTCAAGTATAGATCGGGATCTTTAGTTTAATTGGAGAAACCCCCGAGGAGGCCAACTTCTTTTCATTAACTTCTTCGTGTATGGTCTCATCAACATTCTGGAACCATACACGAAGATGTTGTCATGGTTACAGAACCTTGTGTGCATGCATTCTTAACATATCCTCACAGAGGGGTTTCGATAGAGAAATGGTTTGCCACACAAACACCCACTCCTCCCTAAAACGACGAATGTTATTTCAGTTCAGTCGCACATGCACATACTACTTTGTGTCATGTCACGCGGGAGACTGGGGTCTGCCGCTCCCATTTCCTCCTGGCGAGTCTACCCGCGCGTTCGCGTCTGGGGACTCGCCGGGAGGGGAGCGACGGGTTACGGGGCCGGCGGCCTTCGGCGCATGCGCGGAGGCCCTCTCTCTCGGTTCCGCGCATGCGCCGTGGGGGCTTGCCTCCCAAGCCTCGTTATGGGTTCGCCGGCGCCCGGAAACGGAACGGTTTGCGTTCCAGGCCTCTCGGGCGCCGGCGGCCCATAAAAGAGGCCGCGAGTCAAAGCGGGTCGCGTCTCAACGCGGTTCGCTTTGCTCACCTCGTTGTTCCTGCCCTGCCCTTACCTGTGGCCTGTCCTGGGCCTGCCTACGTCCTTACCTGTGGCCTGTCCTGGGCCTGCCTGCATCCAGTCCTTACCTGTGGCCTGTCCTGGGCCTGCCTGCATCCAGTCCTTACCTGTGGCCTGTCCTGGGCCTGCCTGCATCCAGTCCTTACCTGTGGCCTGTCCTGGGCCTGCCTGCCTCCAGTCCTTACCTGGCCTGTTCTGGGCCTGCCTTACCTGTGGCCTGTCCTGGGCCTGCCTGCCTCCAGTCCTTACCTGTGGCCTGCCCCGGGCCAGCCTGACTCCAGTCCTTACCCGGGTCCTGTCCTGGGCCTGTCTGCCTCCAATCCTCACCTGGGTCCGGCCCTGGGCCAGCCAGCCTCCAGCTACTACCTGGGTTCCGCCCTGGGTCAGCCTTCCCTCAGCCCATTCCGGAGTTCTGTCCTGAGTCATCATTGTGTAGATGGGACTTATCCTACACTAGCCTGCATTCCCCTGTTCCATCTTGGGCACGTTCCTACAGTTCTCTATTTGGCCAGACAGCTAGCTCCAACTGACCTCACTCTTTCCTGTCTTGCCTGACTCCGAATCTCATCCTGTGCACCATTGGAACCATCTGCACCAGCCAAGCTCCTTTTGCCTACTGCGAATACCTTTTCTGCTACACTGGTCTATCTACCAACTGTCGCTGCACTGAGGTTCTTGGAAGATTCACGGTCTTGACAACAAGCTCCACCTGGACTATGGTTCCATCCATCTGAGCCTACAATCCTCTTGTCACGCTTACCTGGGAGAGTGCCTTCGTGACATTGGGGGTTGGTCCATCCTTCACCCAGTTCCTCTTTTGGGTGGTGGAGAGGCTGATTCCTCGTGCCGCTATTTCATCAGTTCCCGGACTCCAGACTGGCGACCTCTGCGAGACCAACCACCAAGACTACAGGTACGCGGTCCTCTCGGGCCAATCAGCTTGACAGATTGAGACGCCTTCCTTCTGATTCAGAGATGGATGAATCGCAGGACATGAGGAACGAGTTGCTAGCGCTCAGGGCCGAGATGACCGCCCTGCGTCAGGAGAATCAAACATTACGACAAATGATAACGCAAGGAGCACCCAGTACCTCTCAAGTAGAGGGATCATTGGCTCATACAACACCCATCAAATTCGACGGAGACCCTAGACGGGTGGCAGAGTTTTGTAACCACTGCAGGATACACTTTCTCTTCAGGTCTACCTACTTCAACAACGATAGGGCCAAGATTGGTTACATCTTGGGGAACCTAACTGGGAACGCATTAGCTTGGGCAACTCCGTTTGTGGTTACGAACAGTCCTATTTTGAATGACTTTGCTGCCTTTGAAAAGGCCTTTCTTGAGGTATTCCAGACGCCGAACCTGGCCTCCGTTGCACAGAATCAATTGATGGACTACAAACAGGGAAGCAATGACGTCATCACCTACATCAGCCGTTTCCGACTTTTGGCTACCGACTCCCAGTGGCCCGAAATTACACAGAAGACACTGTTTCGTCGAGGCCTGAGAGAGGAGTACAAGGATGAGTTACTTCACATCCCTGAACCAGAGAGCCTTCAACTCTTGATTGATCAAGTACTCCGTATTGACCAAAGGCTAGCCGAACGAAAGGCTGAGAGACGTCGGCTTGACAGAAACGGTCCCCGGACGACCAACACACCCGCTGGTTCGTTTGGGTCGACCGAGTCCGGACCTGAGCCCATGCAAGTAGGAGCCATGAGGGGACCTTTGACGGAAGAAGAGAAGAAACGAAGGAGGTCTTTGCGTTTGTGTCTTTACTGTGGAGCAGCTGGACATTATTTGGGTACGTGTCCTTTGCGTCCGCAGAAGAAGAAGTCTGGAAACTAGGAGACCTGTCGTATACAGGAAGGGCAACGACAGGTCCCATTCCTTCCTCAGACCCTTCTGTTATTTGTTCTATTCGTCTGCCCATGCAACCAGCGGTGCTACAGACCCTGAAGGTCCGAATTAAATTACCAGACAAGAACCTGGAAGTATCCGGTCTACTGGACTGTGGGGCTTCCGGCAATTACATCGACGAAACGTTCGTCACCAGACATAAGATACCACTCGTTTCCAGACACACGCCTCTGTCGGTGGAGCTTATTGATGGTACTCCCTTGTCTTCTGGACCCGTTAGTCAGTTCACAGTTGGACTGGCTCTTCTGATTGCTGATCATTACGAGGAACTAGCCTTTGATGTTATCAAGTCACCGAACTACAAGATGGTCTTGGGATTACCTTGGTTGCAACACCACAATCCTTTGATAGACTGGAGAACCCAGACCTTGACCTTTTCATCCGAAAGGTGTGCTCAAGAATGCAAGCTACCGGTTCCCACCAGGACCGTTTCGACTTCTCTAGTAACGGACAGCAATGGGGTTCATCTATGTTCCACGTCTCTGGTCCCACAGGAATATTCCGAATTCAAACATGTGTTTTCTGAACCCGGCAACATACCCCTACCTCCACACCGTTCCTTTGATTGCTCCATTGACCTGCTACCGGACCACGTTATTCCCCATGGGAAATTATATGCTTTGACACGTGACGAGAAGCTAGTTCTTCAGGAGTATTTGTCAGAGAGTCTAGAAAAGGGGTACATTGTGCCGTCAAAATCACCTGCAGGATTTCCCCTGTTTTTTGTAAAGAAAAAAGAAGGTACATTGAGACCCTGTGTCGACTACCGGCAGTTGAATGACATAACAGCCAAGGACCGGTATCCTTTACCCTTAATTCGCAGTATCCTTGAAACCCTGCATACTGCGCAAATCTTCTCCAAATTGGACCTCCGCGGAGCTTATCATTTGGTGCGCATCAGGAGTGGGGACGAGTGGAAGACAGCTTTCAAGACATCTTTTGGGCATTTTGAATACAGGGTTATGCCTTTCGGCTTATGTAATGCCCCCGCTGTTTTTCAACGATTCATGGACTACATCTTTGGTGACCTGTTAGGATTATCCGTCTGGGTTTATCTGGACGACATATTGATATTCTCTAAATCCTTAGACGAGCATGTGGAACACGTTCGTGAGGTCCTTCATCGGCTGTCCGTCAATAACCTGCTCGCCAAAGCGGAGAAATGTAGCTTTCACCAACCCAGCATTGAGTTCTTGGGATTTGTTATCAATCAAGAAGGTATTGGGATGGATCCCAAGAAGGTGCGAGCCATACAAGAATGGAAACATCCACACGATATCAAGGCTCTCCAACGCTTTCTGGGATTCGCAAACTTTTACAGGCGCTTTATCCCACAGTTCTCACAGATCTCGGCGCCCCTCACCAGGCTAACCAGCAGCAAGATCACGTTCGAATGGGATCTCGTGGCTTCTCAGGCTTTCGACGTATTGAAGTCGGCCTTTATGGCTGCCCCGATCCTGCGCCATCCCCAGGAAGAGTTGCCTTACATAGTGGAGGCCGATGCTTCCAGCTTCGCTGTAGGAGCAGTCCTTCTTCAGAAAGATCCAACCACGTTAGTAGAACATCCAGTGGCCTATTATTCTCGCAAGTTGAGTCCCAGCGAACGAAACTACGCGGTGATTGAAAGGGAACTGTTGGCCATCAAGACCGCATTCGAGGAATGGAGACATTTTCTCCTCGGAGCACGCTTTTCTGTGGAGGTGCGGACAGACCATCGCAATCTGCAATATCTTCGCTCTCTGCAATGTCGGACTCCTCGTCAAGCCCGGTGGGCCTTCTTCTTCTCTCCGTTTGAGTTCCATGTTACTTATATCCCGGGAACCTCCAATACAAAGGCGGATGCGCTTTCCAGGTCCCTGGAGAACGTAGATGGGACGCCTTGTCCAGAACTGCCACTGATTTCTCCTCGCCATTTTCTGCTGGCCTTGTCCTCTCACCTTAAGTCCATCGCGGAGGCCACTTGGTCGGATCCAGAAAGAACGACCCTTCTTAGTCGGCAATTGGTTTCAGAACGAGATGGACTGTTGTTTTTTCAGAGAAGACTCTACATACCTAGAGGAGCCGTTAGAAGGGGCATTCTACATGGATTCCATGATTCACCCATAGGAGGACATCGCGGGGTCAGAGCCACTCGAGACTTGATATCCCGACAGTTCTGGTGGCCTGGTTGGGCGACCGAGGTCCAGAAGTACATCGACAGCTGTCCAATTTGTGCCCAGTGCAAGGTTCCCAGAAGACGACCATTGGGTTTGTTAATGCCCACCGAAGTGGCTCCCTATCCATGGCATACCATCGCCACCGATTTCATTGTGGATTTGCCTCCATCTGAAGGGTACACCTGTATAATGGTGGTTGTGGACAGCTTCACCAAACTGGACCATTTCATCCCATTCCAGAAAATCCCTACAGCTACTCAAATGGCTTCAGCGTTTCTGCACGACATCTACCGGTTGCACGGCCTACCGGAGAAAATCATATCGGATAGAGGTACCCAGTTCCTTTCATCATTTTGGAGTCAGGTGTGTGGTCATCTGGGAATACATAGAGCTCTAAGCTCAGGCTACCACCCACAGACAAATGGGCTAACCGAAAGGACCAATCAGACTTTGGAGGGGTACCTCCGCTGTTTTGCCAATGCCACACAGTCTAATTGGAAAGATGGGTTGGATCTGGCCGAAGTATCCTACAACAACACCGTTCATGCTTCCATTGGAGTCAGCCCATTCTTCTGTTCCACTGGTCTACATCCTCGGTTAATGCCTTTTCAACCGGTTCCATCTAGTACTGTTCCCTCTGCTGATGGTCTGGTCTTACACATCCGGGAACAGCAAGAACTTGCACGCAAGATCTTAAGTGAAGCCAAGGATCGGATGAAGAGACAGGCAGACAGGAAGAGGAGTGCAGAACCTAATTTCCAGGAGGGCGACAAGGTGTGGTTGTCCTCAAAGAACCTGCCTCTCCGCAATTTGCCCGTCAAACTGGCCCCTCGATATTTGGGACCCTTTGTTATCACCAAACGGTTGTCCTCTGTAGCCTTCCGTCTTGGCCTACCCTCTTCCTGGCGTGTACATCCCGTTTTTCACGTGTCCCTGTTAAAGCCCTATGTGGTCGATGATTACGGCCGCACCTCTCCTCGTCCGGCCTCTGTTTTGGTACAGGGCGTCCCTGAGTTTGAGGTACACGAGATCTGTGATGCCCGTTACCGTAGAGGGGTGCTCCACTATTTGGTTGACTGGAAGGGGTACCCAGCCTGTGATCGTACATGGGAACCGCGCCAGCACGTGCATGCTCCCCGGCTGATACGTGAGTTCTACGTACGGTTTCCCTGGAAACCTGGGGCCCCGGGTCTTCCTGGGAGGGGGCATAGTGTCATGTCACGCGGGAGACTGGGGTCTGCCGCTCCCATTTCCTCCTGGCGAGTCTACCCGCGCGTTCGCGTCTGGGGACTCGCCGGGAGGGGAGCGACGGGTTACGGGGCCGGCGGCCTTCGGCGCATGCGCGGAGGCCCTCTCTCTCGGTTCCGCGCATGCGCCGTGGGGGCTTGCCTCCCAAGCCTCGTTATGGGTTCGCCGGCGCCCGGAAACGGAACGGTTTGCGTTCCAGGCCTCTCGGGCGCCGGCGGCCCATAAAAGAGGCCGCGAGTCAAAGCGGGTCGCGTCTCAACGCGGTTCGCTTTGCTCACCTCGTTGTTCCTGCCCTGCCCTTACCTATGGCCTGTCCTGGGCCTGCCTATGTCCTTACCTGTGGCCTGTCCTGGGCCTGCCTGCATCCAGTCCTTACCTGTGGCCTGTCCTGGGCCTGCCTGCATCCAGTCCTTACCTGTGGCCTGTCCTGGGCCTGCCTGCATCCAGTCCTTACCTGTGGCCTGTCCTGGGCCTGCCTGCCTCCAGTCCTTACCTGGCCTGTTCTGGGCCTGCCTTACCCGTGGCCTGTCCTGGGCCTGCCTGCCTCCAGTCCTTACCTGTGGCCTGCCCCGGGCCAGCCTGACTCCAGTCCTTACCCGGGTCCTGTCCTGGGCCTGCCTGCCTCCAATCCTCACCTGGGTCCGGCCCTGGGCCAGCCAGCCTCCAGCTACTACCTGGGTTCCGCCCTGGGTCAGCCTTCCCTCAGCCCATTCCGGAGTTCTGTCCTGAGTCATCATTGTGTAGATGGGACTTATCCTACACTAGCCTGCATTCCCCTGTTCCATCTTGGGCACGTTCCTACAGTTCTCTATTTGGCCAGACAGCTAGCTCCAACTGACCTCACTCTTTCCTGTCTTGCCTGACTCCGAATCTCATCCTGTGCACCATTGGAACCATCTGCACCAGCCAAGCTCCTTTTGCCTACTGCGAATACCTTTTCTGCTACACTGGTCTATCTACCAACTGTCGCTGCACTGAGGTTCTTGGAAGATTCACGGTCTTGACAACAAGCTCCACCTGGACTATGGTTCCATCCATCTGAGCCTACAATCCTCTTGTCACGCTTACCTGGGAGAGTGCCTTCGTGACATTGGGGGTTGGTCCATCCTTCACCCAGTTCCTCTTTTGGGTGGTGGAGAGGCTGATTCCTCGTGCCGCTATTTCATCAGTTCCCGGACTCCAGACTGGCGACCTCTGCGAGACCAACCACCAAGACTACAGGTACGCGGTCCTCTCGGGCCAATCAGCTTGACACTTTGAAAGAAAGTAACATTGGTTTACGTATAGTACAGCACGCAGAGCCCCCTAGTCGCCAATTTATGATATGATATTTTATTTGTATCGCACTCGTACACAAGTGTTTCAGAGCGCGACTAGGCAAGGGAGGGGAACAGGGGAGAACACAACACAACAACAACAACAACAAAGATCTCACTAGGCCCAGTGACATTGAAAACGCGCAAGTGCATGGGAGAGGGGTAGGGGAAAAGTGCATGGAAGAGGGAGAGTGGAAAGTGCGGAGAAGAGGAGAGCAGATAAATAATAATAAATAAAAATAAATAGAAAATGGAGGCAATAAACAGTAGTAGTGCAGCCAGCAAGTGGCAAATGCTGTGTTTAAGGAGGGAATGTTAGAGTCCAGATTGGAGAGCAGATCTTCACGGATGTTCAGTAGAGCAGTTTCCGTGCTTCTGGCCGCTCTCAAGCCAGACTGGTGGTTATGGAGACAGCCAACAGAATCTGAAGGAAGGTTAAGCTGAGAGATGGCCAGCTTTTCCAGCAGTTTGCCCAGAAAGGGGGTAGCGGAAATTGGGCGATAGTTAGCCGGACAGGAAGGATCAGCTGTGGGTTTCTTGAGAAGAGGATGCACAAGGGAGTGCTTCACAGAGGAGGGGAAGGATCCTGAGGCAAAGGAGTGGTTGCAAAAATCGGCAAGGGCTGGAGTGAGGATGTCAATTTAGTCCATGATGGTTTTAGAGGAACAGGGATGAACCTGTTTTGACGAGGCTTTCATAGATCGGACTTGTCTAGCGACTTCGTCAGGGGAGAAAATGGGAAAGGCAGAGAAGGACGTTGGGGGGGATTGGTTAAAGGGGGTCTGCAAGCACAGACTGAGAGGGAATGGGAGGGGCAGGGGAGGAGAGGGTGGACAGAATGTCCTAGGTTTTTCAGATAAAGTGCGAGGCAAGGGCATTGCAGAGAGCCTGGGAGACGAGAGGAGGGGTGGAGACTGCCACAAGGTTGGCAAGCTCCTTGCAGATTTTAAAGAGTTCGGCCGAGTTGTTAGATGCTGCAGAGACACGGGCTTGAATGTGGGCTCTCTTCTTAGTGCGGACAGAGAGTCGGTATTGCCTTTGGAGCAGGCAACAAGTAGGTTTGTCAGAGGATGAACAAGAAGCCCTCCATTTCCTATCTGGTGCTCTACCCCTATATTTAAGTGTAGCTAGGTCGGAGTCATACCAGGAACTACACTTGGCTTTGGACTTCAAGCGGATCCTCAAGACAGGAGCAAAAGCATCAAGAGTATCAGAGATATAATAGTAGAGAAGGGACAGGGTTGTGTCGGGGTGTGAGTCAGCCAGAGGAGGAGGAGGAGGGGAAGAGAAGGTGGCAGTGAAAGCCTCAGCTGACACACGCTTCATAGGTCGGATGTCCGAGAAAATAAGTGGCAATATTGGGGTGGGGTTGGCTTGGGGGGAAGAGAACAAGTGTGTGTCCTGCAGAGTGCATCGGGCCAGAGGAGAGGATAGAGAGGGAGAGGGAATCGCAGAGGTTGCGAAAGAGCAGAGATGAGGGACAGGGAGAATCGAGGTGGATGTTGAGGTCACCAAGGAGGAGGAGTTGAGTGGTTTAAGCCAGGAGGGAGGAGGAGAGGTCAGCCCACTCAGAGAGAAAAGAGGTGATTTGCCCGGGGGGGGGGGCGGTAGAGAGTAGCAACAGTAAGGGAGTGATTGGGAGAGATTGAGAGCCTGCAGACAAGGCATTCAAAAGAGGAATACATCTAAATCGGGATGATAGTGGCGGGAATCCACTCAGGAAAGATCAGGGCTACGCCCCCTCCAGGTTGAGTGGATCTGGGTGCGGAGAGGATCTTGTAGCCCTCAGGGGTAGAGTGTCAAAGCTTGTGACAGAGCTGGCCGTGAACCATGTCTCCGTAAGACCAAGGACATCCAAGTCCAGTTTTTCAAGGAGGTGGCAGATGTCAGAGGAGTGTTGGACAGCAGAGCGAGAGTTGAGAGTGGCAAGATGAAGAAGGTTGCCGACCTTAAAGACCTTCCGGGGAGGGGTACAAATCAGAGGTACGCCCTGCGGAGTTGTGGAGGTAGCCTGAAGAGTGGCAGAGGAGGAGGAAAAAGTGGGCAAGGTAGCCAAGGAGTGAGAGGAGGGGACAGCTGGAGATGAGAGGAAGTTGATGAGGTTAGGTGAGATAGGCGTTTGCCTATCGAAGAGGAGGAGATTGGCCTGAGGACATTGGACCCATGACAGTGCCATTTAGGTAGACATTAAGGATGTCTAAACGCATTCCTTGCTCCTGCCTCAAATGTTCGCTGGAGTTATGGGTTATGCCACATGCAGCCCAAGGTAAAACAGACCCATTGTTGGCTGCTGGAACGGTGAGACACCATTTAATTTCTGTTCTTGTGGCGTGTGCTTTTTTCTGTTGTGGTGAATGAATGCTATAGCAAAACAGCCACTGGCCTTTGAGTGTGTTACTGATCACAATTTATTGAATTGTGCCTTTATTTAAATCAAGTACAAAGATAAAAAGCATTGACAAAGCCAACAGTTTTAGCTTGTGTATAAGTATTAGGCCTTTTCCAGGCGTTCGCACCATTTTGCTCCTGCTACCATCTATGGCCAATTGATACCACTGCGGCAGTGCCTGGCAAGTGCCTTTCCCATGCCTACACAAACGCCCACACATTTGGTATTACCAAAGCTTGTTTTGTCTGTGTATTAGTTGCTGTTGCAGCTTGTTTTTGCTTCATGTTGTGGGATATTTGTTTACAAAAAGGGTGCAAATGATCAGTTTCCAGATGTATGTTCCATTTGATAAATGTGCTTTGTGTATTGCAATCATTCCCAAATTGTGAGATTGTTGTAATGATTGATACGTGTGGTTGTTATGTTCTGCGCATACTCCTAAAACTGTCCACATCTGTTTCCGGATGTGTTTGCTTATTTTGCACATGTTGTGCGAATGCCCGATTTGCAATTTTCCCATAATGGAATTGCATTTGTGCATATCACACTCTCAGAGGCAGTGGCGGCTGGAGACTTTGGAAAGTGGCAGCGTGTACATTTTGGAGCCTGAATTTGTGACCGACCTTCTTTAAGGGCATTTGGGAGGGCTGTGTGACATGTTGAGTTTGATCGTGATCTGAAATTGTGTTCCAAACTGCAATTTCCAAATTCACACAAACATTGCCTAAAAAGCGTTAGGTTTTAGGGACAAATGATGAGGAATTATTTTGGGCGCGTCAAAGTGCAATGATGTATTTTAAAGCAGCTTGTGTTGAGCACAGCTAGCTGGTGCTGTGTTGCCTGCACATAGACGTGCATTGTACCGTTTTCCAGTAATGCTCATGTAGTCCCTGGCATTCACATGTGTCCAGCCAAAGGGCAGAAAGTAAGGCCGCAAGAGATCCGCTCCAGTTTTAGTTTGTGAGTCAGTATTAAGCAGCAGCAGAAAATCAGAGAAGCCCACCTTAATCAACACATTTACTCGGATACACATCTTTTGAGAATCAGGCCCTTTAGCTATGAAATTATTCACATCTGCAGATATACACGGCTTTTCAGGTTGCATACATGGGCACACATGTGTGTCTGTGTCACAGGCTAATGGAAAACTGGAAAGAAAAAGGGCTTCAGGGCACAGACACCCGTGTACATCGAATCACCTTGCTGACCAGTGCACAATGCAGAATATTATTAGTGCAATAATATTGCACTAATAGTCCTTCATCTTCTCTATAGTCTCCGTTGTGTGTGTCCTGGAAAAACAAGCTATGCACTATATGCAGGTCAAGCAGCCTAGTCTATTTTAAACATGCAATGTGCATTTCGTGTTTACATATGTTTTGCTGAATGTCTTGCGTACATAAAGTCAGGATATTGAAGAATGATTACATCTAGGAAAGTCCCAAAACGTTCGCTCTTCCATGCCCATTCTATGTGAAACTAAGCAACTACTTAAACATATTTTCATTTTAGAATGACGACTGCCTATTGTGTGACATTTTAATCATCCTCGCACGTGCAACACACCCGCGTGGTCTTCCCAGCAAAACGTCATGCGGTGAAGCACACAGTGCGTTGGTGCAAAGAATATAGCTGGGCTTGGTAGCTCTCCACCAGCCTGCACTGCATTGTTTTGCAAAGAAAAGTTATGTGGCACCGCAGCGCGCCCTGGGGTTCCTTTGAGTGTATTGGGCAGTAACGGTACTGGAGTCATGGAAACTTATCTTATGAAGAACCGAGAGAAACTGGGACTCGGTGACTCGCCCGCCGCCCTTCACTAGATTGGATGGATCTAGTAAGATTCCTGAGCCACAACTCAGAAACACAATCACACACATGCAGAGGATGTGTGAGGCCAGTGGGGTGACCCGTTGCATGCGTTGTAGGCAGGAAATGGCAATATTAAAGAGAACCACCACATTTAATTAGAAGAGGGTGAGGTTCCCAAGCCGGCCAATTCACGCGGAGCAACACAGGTTCGATCCCCGGGTCCGCGCTTAGAAACCTCTGGGTATTAAAGGAATGGTTTCCCCAAAATGTTTTATTTCAAAAATAGATAGGCAATATAAAAAAAAAACGATTGGCATTTTTTTTTCTCGAAGTCCCTATGTAAAATGTTGACCAATTCAAGCTCAAAGATAGCACATGGGGGCATCCATTTTGTGAAATGGATGCCCGCCGCTGTGCTCGCTTTGGCATTTGCGGCACTAATGAAGGAAAAGCCAGCCAGCTGTAGTAAACAAAAGCTACCACTGGGTGGCTTTTCCTTCATTGGTGCTGTACGCAGAGGACAGCGACCGGAGACTACAGGCAGAAAAGCTGCAGCTGCATCTCGGTAAGTGCTATCTCGGAGGAGCCCGGAAAACTTAGAAATAAAACTGCAGCTTTAAAAACGTTTTATTTATGTTTGCGGTAGCTTTTGAAGCGACCGCAAACATAAATACAACGTTATTGTGTTTGAAAACGCTGCGGTTTTTCTTTCTAAGTTTCTCAGGCTCCTCCGGCTCGGAGGAGCCTGAGAAACTCAGAAAGAAAAACCGCAGCGTTTTCAAACACAACCGCGTTGTGTTTCTGCCTGCCGTGGCTATCACTTTGGGTCTCCGGTGCTCCCCCATGGGAGCACCGGAAATCCAAAGTGAAAGCCAAGGCAGGCAGAAACACAACGCGGTTGTGTTTACATGCCGCAGTGTTTCTGTCTAAATCTGATTTCCCATTTGGGGCTCTCGGGCTCCCGACGGGGGCCCGAGACCCCCAAATGGGAAATGCTAAATGCTGCAGTGTTTCAGCCTAAATCTGCTTTCCCATTTGGGGCTCTAGGGCTCCCTGTCGGGAGCCATAAAGCCCAAATGGGAAAGCAGATTTAAGCAGAAACACAACGCGGTTTTTCTTTCTAAGTTTCTCAGGCTCGGACGAGCCTGAGAAACTCAGAAAAAAAAACGCAGCATTTTCAAACACAACCGCATTGTGTTCCTGCCTGCCGTGGCTATCACTTTGGGTCTCCGGTGCTCCCCCAGGTGCTCCCCCAGGAGAGCACCGGAGACCCAAAGTGAAAGCAAAGGCAGGCAGAATCACAACACGGTTGTGTTTACATGCAGCTGTGTTTCTGCCTAAATCTGCTTTCCCATTTGGGGCTCTAGGACATTGTATTAGAACCCTGGCACCCAGCCTCTCAACACCAAGAACTTAGCTGTTGAGCCACTGGAGGCTGTGTTATCCAAAGGAACACTGCAGCCCACCAAAGGGCTTCATACACAGGTCGCCAGCAGTGCAGGCCCTGAAGCTAATGTAACAAACACGGAGGGCTTAAACAAACAAAAGAGAGGCTTGCGTGCGCTGGCCTTGAAGCTTATCAGCTTCAGTCTGGCCGTAAACCATAAATAAACACAAGAATGCTCGTGCGCGCACACACCTGCACAAAGCATTAGTTTCTGTTAGCCAATAAATCTTTACATAAAGAAAGATTCCACTCAGACCAGTGCGCATGGGATAAAGAAAACAGTACACACTTAAACATAATGCCCAGAGGCAAAGCAGCGCGGCGGCGAGCGTTGGAAAGTTAAACAAACAGTACTTTAAAATATAAAGGACTAATATATATCTTAAATGTATCACAAAGAAATGCTACAAGCATACAATATTTTTCCCATAATATAACCAATTAAGGTTTAACTTCTACTGACAACATGTAAGACACAAACTGAAAGGAGTGTACTTAACTGTGGTGTCAGCAGCAAAGAAAGAGGGGTTGGGATTGGAGTAATGGACTTATATGAGGAAGGGTCCCTGCTCATTGGTCGACTGCAGGGCATGACCTGTCCTCCATGATGGATTGGGGAGCTCCCATACATTGCCATTGAACTCTTATTTAGTTCTGTTCTTTACAACTTTTTTGTTTGTAAAAGTTTTTTTCTTTGCTGCTGTGGTTTCAGAGTAAAGATTGTAATGCATAATATGAGCCTCCTGTCTTGTCATAGAATTACCTTGCAATAGAACATAGCCAACAAGAATCTGCATGCATCCGCCAAATTACAACGTTAAAAAGTCCTTTAAAACCTACTAAACACAATAATATAGCTACCTAACCCCATACACGCCTTGGCAGACCTCTCAGAGAATTAGTGTGATGAATAAATTATGCTAAAGATACAGGCCGTTCATGGGAAAAACTCCAACTGCACAAAGCCTATTTGCAAAACAGTAGTATTCAGTTGCAGGGTTGTGGCACTTGTGATTCCCACTTGTACTCAATGGCAGGTGTGGGGGCAGGGGGGAGCAGAAAGGTGTGAGTTAACATTGTGACCCTAATGGAGGAAGTACACCCTACCTCACAACAGACAGAAGACTTAACTCTTGTGCTAAATGAGCAAGTTGTTTAGCTTTTGAAACAAAACACCAAACCAAAACAAAAACCACAATCCTGAACTCTGCAACCAGTTAAGGAAAAATGCAAACAAGCTACTTTTTGAGAAGATCAAAAATAGAATCTTTATCAGAGCAGTCTTAAAATCTGTGGCTATTATTTCTGGTGCATAGAGGGATTGAATGGGGCTAAGCATATTCTTTTCTAACATTTTACCCAGAATGCACTTTGGTACGGGGGTAGAGATCCAGACTTGGTTGCTTGCAGGTTTAACCCTCTTCTTTAGGCCTGGCAGGAAAGAGGGAGGTCCTGGGCAGAGGCAGCAGGGCCTGCTAGGGAAGACCTTGCATACAGAGCTGGAGAGGCTTGCAGGGCAGGCCCAGGAACCGGAAGAAGTACCGCCTGCTAGAGGAAAGGGCAACCTTGCTAAACCTCGCAGTATCCCCAGTATAACTGGAGGGAACAGGGGAGACAGCCAGGGAGTCAATAGCACCGAGAAGGAAGGCGACGAATGCGGGAGCAACACTTGGACCCAGAAATCATACCCAATAATTGTCAAACAGATAATGTAATTTACATGATTAGATGTCCCTGTGCATTATTATACATAGGGAAGACCAATAGGAAATGCAAGACACGCATGATTGAACATAAGAGCTGCCTAAAAAATCATACTGACAAATCCCCATTAGTCAAACATTTTGACGAGGAGGGCCATTCCTTTATTGAATTTGAGTGGTGCATCTTGAAGAAGATCAGAGGGAAGAATCAGGAAGAAATCAATAGGAAATTAATTAATTTGGAACAGAAACTTATTTTTTTTACCAACAGCCATGTGACAGGGCTGCATGAGAATGTTGAGTGGCATAATGTTAAATGACAATTAATCTACACAATCACCGGGTTAAATACTGATATGGTGCAGAGTCTTGCACTTCCTATGGTCATTCCCATTGTGGACGTTACGATGTACTCTACAAGGGCAACATTTATTTAAGTGCTGTGCCGATCCTATGTTAAATAGTATGATCAAAGGTGTGGGTCGTTTTAGGTCTGTTTTTCATGACCGTACTCATAGGAACCTAGACGATGACGGATGAGAGATTGGGGACATAAGGAAACGTCATCACGTTACGTTGGACGTGATTACGTCACTAACTCCCAACGAGACGAACATCCCGCAGGTATTTAAGGGCTGCTCACTCGGGGTGTGGCAGGAGCACAGATTCACGGACTGGAGTAATTATATGGGAACGCTGTCCCGTTAATAGAGGTAAGCGAGGGATTGGAGCTGGATCGAGTATAGTTGACATTTCTTGTACTCTTACAGCTAGTATTAGTGACTCCTTAGATAAACAATGATGGGTCTGTTTAGTATTATAGGCCTGACATTTAGTTTTTTTCTTACAGACCTGACATTGTAATGCAATTGACCTACTAAATGGTTGATGACCCTTTTACAGTACACGTGACTGGAAGAGTGGGTGTCCTAGGTCCTGCTTAATTCATGCAGCTTGACCTATATCGAGGTAAGGGTACCTAGGTATATCTGCTAATATGTAGGTGTTTGCAGAATTGTAAAGAAACTGATGAAGCTTTATGTACTTTACATTAGGTGAGGAAAAGATCTAGCAATCCACACCTTTTGATGGGGGTACAGTGTTGGCCGTTTTGTAAAAAGAATTTTAAGTAGAACTTGATAAGCTCCTCTGAAAGTGAGAAAATCCATCCTGTAGACAGAGGTGAGAACTACAGCCCTATACCTATTTCCCTTTGGGTGAAGAGGGACATGTGTTTTTTATTAGGTATCTTTGGACATGCCAAAGAAACTGTGAATAAATGACTTAAGGATTGATTGTAGATATAGGGGAACTCTCTATACCGCTTTAAAGGTGACTAACAAGAATTATAACTGTTAATGAACTTGAATACATTCATTCAGTGTTACAAGTTTCTTTCTGCACATGTATATTAAGAAAAGTATATGTTGTTGCACCCTATAGGTGATTAGGGTTGACTAGGTTGAGTAAAATAACCAAAAATGCCCATGTAGTAATGTGTTGTTGTTTGTATGTACCCTCATTTATAGGAACCAGGATTGTAGAGACTAGAAAAGCCTACAGAAAGCACAAGTCATACTTCTGCCCCTGAAGAATGTCCAGTTATTAACAACACCAAGAACAGAAACTTATATAAGTTGGGCTATTGTGTACGCAGTAGAAAACAAGAGAAATTAAGTTGCTATTGCGGATTATATCAAGCATTTGTGTACTTGATTCTGTGTGGTGGAAAAACTACTTTTTTAACATTGTATACTTTTATGTGGTGTATATGTTTTTTAATGTTGTTGATAATTGTGCTATGAATAAGTAAATGAATTAAAATATGTTTTTTAGTGAATAGTTTGTAATTGGTATTAATTATTTGTACACACAGCCCACATTGGTTTAGTGGCTGTCAGTGAGGTTCTAAATGTTTGAGGGTAACATGTTGTTTTAGTGATGATGTAAGTGTCCCTTCTTTTGGGTAACATAATATATATGGCCAGCAACACCCACCATCCATCCATCTTCTGCCTGGGAGCAGACTGCGGAAGGATACGATACCCGAGACAACCCATCACCAGAAAGAAGTGCAAATGAGAAGGCCACAAAAAGAAGTGCTGTTTCCAGAGGTTCAGCGTAATCGGCAGAGGATCAGTACACAAGGTACATCATGGCAGTGGGAATAAGACACACAGGTTGTGTTGTCTCGGGAGGATAGCTCAGGGGCAAAGTGCTTGCCTTGGAAGCAAGACATCACGGAGCAACACAGGTTCGATCCCCGGGTCCGCGCTTAGAAACCTCTGGGTATTAAGCGCGTTATAAATAACCTATCATATCATATGGGGAAGGAGGGCATATGTACTGACAATGCCCAGCCTCAGCCGGGGCATATGCTAGAGCAGAAAGATCCAATGCCAACCAGCAAAAGAGAAAGAAGAAAGAAGGGAGTAGCAGGGAACTGAAGCCAATGAGGACCAGCGGCAAGACACAACCAATGAGGACTTCGACCCAAGCACATAGAAAAAGAAGAAGATACACATAAGAAGAAAGGAGCAGGAGCAGAAACCAGAGACAAGAACACCCCAACAATCCCCTGCCGAGACATACAAGCCAGGAAACCGGATCCGGGCGACCCAAAAGCATAACGAGATCTTCAAAGAAAGGGCACATACCTGCCAAGGCACCGTACTATAGCAGCAGGGTGGTGGCATGAGAAGGCCCAGTGGTAATAGAAGACTCAGAAACCAAAGATAGTCTGGAAATCCAAAGGCAACAGGCAAGACTCTTACAAGGAAGATGAAGCCTTCAGTCAAGTGACGATCGCGGACAGAGGAGCGAGCATGGAAGAGACCACCACAGAATGGCTAGACAAGACAAGCAGACAAAAAATGGTGGTCAAAGTGTAAACAAAAAGTAGTGGAACAATGTTCCCTCGGCCCGCCCCTTTTTCTACCATCACTATCACTCCCAGCCACCCCCAATTCAAACCCCATATCTGGATCTGTCCTTTCACCCACTGCACCCCACAATGCTGTGTTTAACAACAGTTGTAGCAAGACTGAAGAAAACACAGTGAAAGAAAATGCACTTAAATGACTATCATTAGTATATCATTATCCCCCACAACATGCAGCTTTATGCAGCCTCCTCTTCTGATCACCCACCCTTCGCACTGCTTAAGGGACATTTCCTTTACGATAGCCACACGCACACACACACACCCCTCTCATTACCTGCATACAACACTGCACCTACAGCCTTTCATATGCAGATCGCTGCCAAGCTGGGCGTTTTGGCTGCCTGGAAATAGGTTTTAGTCCCAAGCAGTCTATTCAATGAAACAAAACACATCCAGCACCATTGAGATAGCGCAGTGAGAAGTTATACTCAGAGGCCCATGGGCGGGTGGCGCTCTACAAATAATAAATAATAATGATAATAATACACTGGCTTGTTATTGGCATGGGTCAGGTTCGAATCCCTAGTAGGTGTCACGGTTCAACCGTGGAAGATATGGAATAAATGGCGGCTTCATTAGGCCACCGCGGAATCAGCAGCTGCATACTAGTGTTCAACGTGCCTTTGTTTACATAGGCTGACACGCCCCCTTACCTGACGCGCTGCAACTCTTTCGAACTGCCCGTGTCGGACCGCCCGGTGCTTCTTCCGTGCGGTTTTTTCTCCGACCCTACTCTTTGTGCCCTCTTGCCCAACCTTACTTCTTTTCTTGCCTTTTTTGTTTTCCCCCGTTCCGGTCAAGAATATTAATTCTATTTTTTTTTCCTTCTTACGGTAGCGCCTTTCCACGTAACGTGTTAGCCTCTCCTTCTTTCTTTCCCCTCTCGTTGGTGTCTGCTTCGCACACCAGCGTTTCCTTCCTCCTTCTTTCCGTGCTTTCATGTGTCTATTTCCCTTCTGTTCTCCTTTTCTTTACTTCCTCCACTCTTGCACCTTGCTGGTTTGCCTTCTAATACTATCTCCCTTACACTACTTTCCTATCCTATCGTCCACCTTTTCTGTCAGCCCTCGCTCCTTGGCTGTCCTGTCATCCTGGTTGGAACCTACCATCAGAACCTATTGGACTCCGTGCTCTCTGGATGGTGCCTCTTCCTGGAGCCACAGTCATTACGCCATTACGCCGTAGCTGTCCTGGGTCCCACTGCATACTCCAGTTAAGGATTTGGACCTTTCCTTTGAAGCAAGACCTGCATCTGCATGCTGATTCCGCTCAGGGTTTTTTGCGCCTTATCAGGCTTTTTCCCTGAATTTGGGGGCGAGCTCCCTTGGGTCCGCCTGACGATTCTCAAATCATTGTCAAGGTGGCCTCAGGTGGAGAGCGTCCTTTTCTCTACGAAAGAAGGAAGGGAAAGAAGGCGGAGAGGAGTGAAGAGAATCCTAAAGTACGCAGGAAACAAAGAAGGAGAGACAGAGACTCTACCATAATTCTTACACCGGAAGTCACAGGTGAGGAGACACAGGGGGAGGCTTCTGCAGACTCTGATAGTAGGGGAGAAGTTTAAAATATAGAAATGTTTTTAAGATTGTTATCCTGGAACGGTACTCCAGGTCACATAAAGTAAGGGAACAATGATGGATTGCCCTGAAAAGTAAGGGAACGTTGTAACCTTCAGTTCCCGCCCATCTTGACCTCTGGATATCTCCAACAAAGTTGAGTATCCCAATACATACTGTGGCTAAGAGATATAATACAAAACAAAGGTTCCTATGGTAATTTAATTATTTAAATGGAATAAATTCTCTACAACGTTGTGATATTATTTATTTAATATGAAATTATTAAGCACATCAAATAAATGAAATGTGAATCACTTGTGATACAACTCTAAAGCACAAAACGCAATATTTACAAAATCAAATGCAAAATTCAGAGGTACTCAGATGTGGGACAACATATGAAAAAATTAAAACGACAAAAGTATAAGGCATATGATACATAGTCACATTTCTAACATACATGTTTCCATAAAGAAAAGTACAAAAACGAAAGAAAAGGGGGGGGGCACTCCCCAATCAAAAACACAGAATGTCGTACAGGCAAAGAAAGGGAGGTGAGGAAATCGAGCCTTAGAAGCTCTCTCATGTGATTAGTTATCTAGCAGCAGCCATTTTGTACCGTCTGGGGATGATGTGAGGGAGGGAGACTACAAATAAAAAGGTTTCAGAGACTTAAGCGAAAGGAGTCTGGGGAAGGAGGATGGACTTGACCAGTTGGGACTGGGATGAGAAAGGGATGATGTGGTGGCAATTGTCTTTCCTCTTTCCACAACAACACCAAACAAATAACATTTAGGATGAAATGACATGATGAAAGGCGGAGTGGCGGCGAGTGGCAGTCCTGCAGTATCCCTTGCCTGTGGAGTCTGCTTTCCCTGTCTTCATAGGAGGTGGAGCTATTTCTCAACTACTCTATAACTACCTCAACAGTCCGTGGAGCGGACGCGGAGTGGCGGCGAGTGGCAGTCCTGCAGTATCCCTTGCCTGTGGAGTCTGCTTTCCCTGTCTTCATAGGAGGTGGAGCTATTTCTCAACTACTCTATAACTACCTCAACAGTCCGTGGAGCGGACGCGAAGTGGCGGCGAGTGGCAGTCCTGCAGTCATGGCAGGCGAGGCTGCGAGGACTGCCACCTCCCCAACCTCTCCATTTACTGACTTGAAAGCAAAACGCTGGATGCACAGTTCGCGTCCTCCCTCTATTTTGGAAGAACTGACAAACGCTAAACAAAATCAAGTCTACTGTTTTTCCACAGCTTGTAGCTCAAATGGAAAAACAGGAATAACTCACAAGCCGGCAACGACACTGCTCAATTATAAACAGCAACGGAGGAAAGCAGCTGCTCTTACGGCCCCCTCAGCGTTCTCGACGGAAGAAAAACAACGAGAAACGACGCCGGAGCCAGAGCCAGGAGTTTCTGCAACATCAATCACAGAGGACTTGCATCTTGAGGCCCGATTCATCGGGTGTCTCGTGGACCCTGTGATCACTGTCCCTCTGGCGCCCTCACCTACTGGTCCCGGAGGAGATACTAGGTCCGTGCCGTCCAGGGGAGAGGATCCAGGCCCACGAGGCTGTACTTTGCCGTCGTCCAAGGCCAAGGCCTCTGATGCAGCCTCGAGGACCGGCAAAGACCGAAGTCGGCCGCACAAAGAAGGTCCAGCAATTACCGAGCCTGGAGTGGTCGAACCCTGCAATCGCGTCGCAGTTGCAGCCATCATACACAGCGACACGGCAGCTGGAAAAGAAGACCCCGCCCCGCGGGGGCGTGACCTACCGTCATCTACATCGGCATTGAGGACTCTCCCTGAGTTTCTCCACCAGGATGGGGAACTCGTTTGCAATGACCAGGAAAATCCAGGAACTGCTCAAACAAGGGCAGATAAATTGTGCACTACTTCAACGCCGCCCAGGTCAAAACAAAGTAAACGCCCTAGACACTCACCGGCAGCCCATAAAACAACAGAAATGAAACGCCTTAAAGGCGGGAAAAAAGACAACAAAAAATGAAGGCTGCTTTTAAATAAGGGCCTAGTCACAAAGATAACTAACAACGGCCTAACAGCTTATTCGAAAAGGT
The DNA here is from genome assembly GCF_040938575.1 of Ambystoma mexicanum. Taxonomy (NCBI): domain Eukaryota; kingdom Metazoa; phylum Chordata; class Amphibia; order Caudata; family Ambystomatidae; genus Ambystoma; species Ambystoma mexicanum. Next base: position 651,441,888 of record NC_090940.1, on the reverse strand, counting down.
CAGGTAAGGCAATGCAAAACAATGCCTCACAAAACCTGCTCACCAGATTTTTCAACCCAAAAACTTCTCAATACTCTCACTGCACACCAGAGCTTACGGACACTGAAATTTTGGAAGCACTAGAGGAAAACCCCCCACCGTTAAAATATAGGAAGACTGTTCATTTGACTCACCACCCACAAACGTTGGCGATTTTAGCTACTGCTATTTTACACCAAAAGGAGGTGCAACATTCCGACACCTCAGAGGCTACGCCACCACTGTTAATCCAGAAATCCCAGCACCAGATGGTGAAGGGGAGAGAGCTCCAAAAAAAACAACCCGCACAACCAAAAGCACCACCCGGGGCAATATCCAGTAAAAGCGATGACAAGGAGCGTGACGTTGGCCTACCAATCATTACAAACGAACCAGTCAAGAACTCTACACCGGTGACCACAAAAGAGCAAGTGTTAACAATTCCCAGATCGGAAGATTTTCAACCCGTTCCCCAAACCTCTTGGCCAGGCTCTGGACCTCCTCCAGACCAGGAAAAGCATGAGTCTATTCCGACGGCGGATTTGGCCCAACCTTTAACGCCAAATAGCGCCTCTACAGTGGACAAAGAACATTTTAGAAGTACTGGTCGTGATACGGAAAGCCCAAAATCAATTTCTACAGTACCAGCTGGGCCTTCTCACAGAAGACACTCTCTCGACCATCCCTCCACAAGACATTATCATAAATCTTACAAGACGGCCTCCACTGTTTTTTCGCCTCAAAGAAGTCCTAGCAACCAAGCCAAATCGCCTTCAAAAATTCCATCAGAGAAAAAAACAGACATTTTTTTCCATCATGTCCGCAATTTCAATAGGCCTCACCCCATTCACCAAACTTTACGAATCCTTAAATGAGACTCTCAAGGACCACACTTCAATTCAAGCGATGATGTACACTAAACTCATTTTTCTGGAGGGCTACGTGATGGCCCACGAAGAGAGCCTGAAACAAGCAAAAGATCAAAACCTTTATTTTACTCCATCTCAACACTTGCCGATTTACCGCATAACAAAACCACGAGAGAGGTGGGAGAACAAACCTCCATGTTCATAGATTTGACAGTGAAAACTACCATCAGAAACTGTCAAACCCAAACCGACACAATCCAAACGAATTCAATAACAAAACCTAGAGGCCAAGATGAGAAAAAGAAAGTTGTGCTGGTAGTGGACGACACCTTCCCCCCAGACACAGGATACCCCTTCCAGAGCCAAAGCACTGAACAAGCCTTCAAGATCTTTACCAAAAGAAAATGGATAAGGACCAAAGCAAAAGGAGCGATTTCCAACCTTCCAACCCCAAGAAACAACAGGAACCCTCAATTAAACCCAGAACTAAACTGAACAGAGTCGACCCAGAAAGTGCTAGAGTGGAGACTATTTCCTCGGCAACCCAGAGCACTCCCACTTCCCAGAACACAGTCACTCATTCTCCCAAAACGACTCAAGACATCATGATCAGGGAATCTTGATGAATATTAGCCTGCACTTAGAGGAATGCCACCCATCAGATACCATCGAGGAAGTAGTTGAATCGCAAGGAAAAACAGAAATCCTAGAGGGCCATCATTTCAGCTTAGACACCACCCTAGAAGAAGTGTGCTTAAACCAACTTGCACCCTTCCTCAGATTAGAAGAACGTCGTAACAAAACAATTCAAAACTTAAAGAAGCTGGAACCGAAAGCAACAGAACTTCAGCCAACAACCCAACAAAAAAAAAACCAACAACGAGCTCCTATAAGGTGAGGGACACTAGTTCAAGGTTTGACTCACAAAGACATCACGCTCGGAGCCACAAAGCCTCGAAAGAGGAGCAGTCACAAGAAAAAAAGTCTAGCGAAGAAAGACCTGAACAAAGTAACCGAAAACAAAAAATCGAGGTTCTGCATTACAGATCGAAAACAGAAAAATACAAAAAGATCTCCAAAGCCCCTCAAGAACGACTGTGGGTCCTCAAACTGGAACAAATTCCAGGAAACCATGACGACGTGATTTTGAATAGAAGCTCAGTTCTAATACTATTCAACCATGTGCCCAAGCTGAGGATAATTAATACGGATGACCTAAAGATTGTTGATCCAAGCCACAGGAAAGGTAAGGCGCAAACATATCTGCACATTTCTTCAACAACAATCAAAGACCTGTTAAGAAGAGAAGCAAAAAATCTACTGAAGATGGGATACGACCTCACAGAATCAACAAACAGTAGAGACCATTCGCGCATTAAGCCCCTCAACCCGAGGGGAAACGGAAATTCCCAAGGCGACTACTCAAAAACTAATTCAAGTACTCAAACATTCCAAAGAAACGGGGAACGTTCGATGGCCAGAATAGAGCAGAGTGAGAACAGCGACACTAAAACCCATGCTTCACCCGGTCCAAAGGGGCAAGTCAAACCTATCTCGAAGTCCGATGCAACAGGACCAAAAATGAACCTGAATATGCGAATGTCCTCTACAAACACTACATCTAGAGAAAACTTATGCAAGACCTTCAGCCAACCGGAACAACCTTCAACGTTGGACAAAACTGGAACCTTATCCAAGTCTACAGCAACGAGCCTATGGGCTTGGCTTCCAAAAGCACTAACATTAAAGAAATTCCAATAGCAACTCAAGTCCTCGGATAACAGCCATATAGACCACCAGACAACAGAGGTGGGTAGACATGAAATCCGTCTATGTTCTTGGAACACGAGGGGTTTCTACCATTTGACCAACCCAGGCGAAATCCATCTAGGGGATTATGATATACTATGTTTACAAGAAACGTGGCGAACAAAATTACCAACTCTAGATGGCTACGATCTTGTCTTGGCGCCAGCTTTAAAAAGCACGAAAGGCCGGCCATCTTCTGGCCTTTTGACAGCCATCCGCATGGGGCACGGCTTACAACTGGAAAAGGTTTTAAGAGCCAACCAACACCTTCTAGCAGTCCTTCTAAAGTGGTCCCAACAACGCAATCACGACAAGAAAGATCAAAATACATCTTTAGCCATTTTAAACATATACTGGAATACAGCAAAAACAGAAGAGACTACTTTCCTTAGAGAAATGGAACTAGAAATTGACGAGATTCTGACAGTTCACCAAGTGACGCATATACTAATTTGCGGTGATTTAAATGCAGCATGTCCCCAGCAAAAACCAAAAAAGCTATAACCCCTGCCGTTTTTAGAGGAAGTCAGTGGCTCGACCTTATGAAGTCTAGACAGTTCCAGAATTTAGACACGGTCTTTCCAGACAAGTCACGTCCATCGACCTGGTCAAATGGAGTCTCCGAGTCATCAATTGACCACATATTCGTATCACGCCCTTTCTTGAACTTGATCTTAGACTTCAAGGTGAAACAAACAACGGCAAGTGACAACAACCCTCTAATTACAACGTGGCAAAGCTCCAACAAAGCAGTTGAATTGTTGAACTATCAGGTGGAACTAAATCCTCAGGGAAATAGATTACGCCTTACAGCGAAAGATATTAAAGAACTATCCAACAAGTACAGTAAGGCCAAAACAAGTAACCTGGAGTTTGAGACCGATTACGGCCCCTTGCTAACAACATATAGGAAGCCTGGCACTACGAGATCTCTCCCCCTAGCGTTAAAGCACTCGTATGACATACGGCTAGTGGAAAAACAAAGAGAATACCGCAAAGCAACTAGACTTGCCGGAAAACTTGAAGTTAACCAAGCAAAGAGGGAGAAAAGGAAAGCGAAGTCCACTTACCGCTCCTGGCTAAAATCTCATCGAAGAAATCTATATCAACAAGACTCCGAAGCTATTTTGAGAGCCATCTGCACAAAAAACTCAAAAGATTTCTGGTCATTAATAAACTCCAAATCATCTACCAGAAGTGCAAGTATTGAAAACGCTATTGGAGAAGTAACCTGGGATAAATACATAAAGAAAACCTTTGGTCTACCTTGGGGCCTGAAACCCGCTATACTAGAGAGTCAAGAACTACCCTGGGCAAAAATCAGCGATCAAGAAGAAATTTTCGACCTAATCGTCAACCTGAAAAATTCAAGGGCTTCCGGCCCCGAAGGTATTACAAATATAGACCTGAAATCCAACCCAGAAGCTTGGTCCTCTTTTATCAGTCAAGTCTTCTCAAGATGCGCGGAATCAAAATCAATTCCTGCTTCTTGGACCACAGCCACGATTGTACCTATATACAAGAAGGGAGACATCAATGATCCAATGAACTATCGCCCCATAGCGCTCCTTGATCCAATACGAAAGCTATTCGGCGCTTTGCTACTGAAAAGATTCCAACAATGGGCCCTGAACGCCGCATGCAATGATCCATTTCAATCTGGATTTAAAAAGAACTTGGGAACTACAGCCAATATTCTTCTGATAAGTATACTAAAAATCAAAAAGCTCGAAGGAGGGCCTAGGTTACATCTGGCCTTCATAGACTTTTCCCAAGCATTCGACAGAGTGGACAGGTCCGTGCTTTGGAGGAAACTGAAAACCTGGTCTTGCCATGAGTCCATACTGAACCCCATTAAAGCACTACATACGAACACGACAGTCCGTGTTAAACTGAACTACCAAGGCCTATCAAAACCAATAGCGACCCAAAGAGGTGTTAAACAGGGATGCCCCTTGGCTCCCTCCTTCTTCTTGGCCTACCTTGGTGATTTTCAAACTTCATAAACCTCTGTGAGAGCCTTCCCACCCCGGGTGGGTCAACAGACCATCAGCAGAGTCTTCTACGCCGATGACCTTATACTGATTGATCAAACACCCATAGGTCTACAGCGCCAACTGGACAACCTGTATGAGTATACTACAGCAAATAACCTGGAAGTAAACAAAAGCAAAACAAAAATACTTACCTTGGGAAAATCAACGAAGAAAACTGAAAAACTGAAGTGGTTTTTTCAATCAGAGGAGATCGAAAAAGTCCAAAACTTCAAGTACCTGGGCATTGTGCTGGACAACACCAAAAAAGAAACAGCCATGCAAGAATATCTGAGAACAAAAACCAGGAAACTTGCCTCACAAGGAAAAGCTATCGACCAAAAGCTGGGTCACTTTTCTACGATCCCGGCAATCGATTTCTACAAAGTGAAGGTGGTTCCTGCTCTAACCTACGGTATTGAAGCAATGATATTGCTGCCGCGTGAAATTTGGCCAAAACTCGAAGCCTATTATTGGCGAACTGTTCTCGGCCTTCCTACTTCTACGCCTGTAGCATCAATTCGAAGAGAACTGAGTCTATTGTCCTTGCAAGGGACGTTGAACTGTAATTCACTAAGACTTTACAGAAAAATCTTACTTCCTGAAAGTCCATTGCTATACAGACTGGTCAAAATCGAACTAGCAGCCGAGTCTACCAAAATTCTACAATCCTGGAAGGCCTACATCTCAAGACTACTAAAAGAAATTGAATGCAACGAGAATGACTTGATCACAAATCCGGGAAAAATCCTGAAAAAAACTAAAGAGCTAGACTGGATTAAGACGCTGGCAAAAGCTTCAGAAAATAAGCTAACTCAACACTTGCCACCAAATACAAAGAAACTAAATGAACTACAGGGATACATTAAACAATTTCCCAACAGAAAAGAAAGAAACTGCATTCTAAGAGTGAGATTGAACTTGTTGCCTACAAATGAAATTAGAGCCATTAGGGGTATGTCAAATCTATCACACTGCAGATTATGCCACAATACAAACGAAAAAGAGACAGTTCGACATCTCCTACTGGGTTGCCCAGAAACCAAATCAATCAGGACCGCCTACATGCGACACTTCTCATCGGACCCTTCTTTAGACAGTGAACTTTGTTGGTGGTCAAGAATGACTAGTGGAGATAAACCGACTTGGCTAACGGCTACCACGCAAATAGTTCACCAAATCATGGCAAAACTGGACAGTTTGACCTCTCCAGAAATGACAGCAGCAAGCCAGGACGCGACGTTTGCCCTCTCAATCTCGCGAAACCCAGAGGTAGCAGCTGCGAGTGAACAGACATCAGAACTAACCATATCTTCCACTCACTAATACCAGCTTGAAGAGGCCGTTGAAGGCTGAAAATCCTAGCAATTTTGCTTCTCTCGTAAACAAAACCAACAAAAAGATATCTAACAGACATGGACAGTGACAAGATCTTTGTAAAAATCAATCTTTTATTTTGATTCATACAAATAAAATAAAAAATAAAAAAACATGATGAAAGTCCTTCCAGTGGTATTTTTTTTTTTATGTAGGCAGTGGAAATACGCAGAAGGCTAATTTTTGTACTCTCATTTGCCACAGGCAACAGAAATCTCAAGCATTTCCATTTTTCAAACGTAGGCACCTCTGCATGAGGTGCTCCTGGCACAGAGGGCTTGCTAAGGTGACTGGGGGTGCCTTGCTACTGCTGTACAAATGTGCAAAAGAAAGGTGGTGCCCTCGAGTTCAAGGAAAGCTGGTCTGCCTGAAGATGCGGCATGAATGCTCTTATTCTGGAAAGTCAAACTATCCATACATGGCAACATACCCCATTACAATTATTCAATCAGCATATTACAAGAAGCTTGCAATAAAGCGAGTGCCAGAACACGGGATGATCTGTTGACCCCAAAACATAAGATTGGAGATGTGCCGTTTATATATACCATGAGATATTCTAGTCTGAGTCACCATATAGCTAGGATCATAAAGAAAAACTGGTGGCTTGTCCAGTTTGATAGACAACTTAATAAACTGTTTCTCAGTCCACCAATGATTGCCTACAAAAGGGGCAAAAACTTTCATGATCATCTGGTAAAGGTAGAAAAGACCAAAACTCACGACCAAACCGTTTTGCATAAACGTAAGAATGGCAGCTTCCCTTGTCTAAGTTGCAACAATTGCAATAACATAATAAAAGGCACATATGTGAGGCATCCCGGCACAGGGGCAGATTAAACTGAGAGATGTTGCCACATGCGACTCAAGTAACGTCATTTATGGACTGAGCTGCCCATGTGGCATCTTCTATGTTGGTCAGACCACGAGGCGTGCTAAAGAAAGGTGGAACAAACACAAGAGTAACATTAGAACTTCGAACACCAAGTCACCAGTCGCTAGACATTTCCTCGAGAGGAGAAATACAGTGGCACAGCTAACGCTGTATAATGCTTGAGGTGGTACACAAGGCCCAGAGAGGTGGGAATATGTCCAAAAAACTGAGACAACGTGACCTGTCATGGATCATGGATTGACAAATTGGATTGTGTTCACCCAACAGGGATGAATGAAGATTCTATTTGGTAGCCTTCTTCTAGGCTATCTTGTGATCAACCTAAATTGTACCCATATGTACATTGCTTGATTAGTTATTGACTAGTGGTCACTTGTTGTTAACAATTGATTGTGCAGCTCCAATTGAAATTACATGCACCCCACAGTTGGAAGCACTAATGTGAGTTAAGCAATTTCTCCTAAAATGTTAATGTATTTTGGTAAGATTCATATATATGAACTAATGACCATGTGAATGGTTACGGGATCCCTTAGATTGTGACTGTATTAATGGGTCCGTACCCAACTGGATTGCAGATTTAGTGGCATGTACCTTTGGGATATTTCCTCCACAAGGGCGGTTTCACCCTGTGCCCTTAACTGTACGTCACTGATGCATTGTGAGCCACATCGTAATAATTATGCACCAGGACCAACTGTGGTTGTAACTGGGGTGCTTTACCCGCTTATACAGCCTGACGGGATAATAGTCTGTACGTGTCATGTTGGCGCATTCTTTACATTATGACATCATCGCGTGAATGCGATGATGTCACATGTAAATATTTGTTTAAAGGCGGACATTCTGGGCGTCCTGCGCTTATTCTTTGATACACTCTTACGAGACGCAAGACCTTATGGTGGCGGTAAGCAGGCTGTTTCTCTTAATTGATACCCTATTCCTTTAGAGATTACAAGAGACACATTAGAATATTGACCTTGTTCTTAAACACTTTTGTATCTACAGCATAACAGACCTTGTCTGCCATTACTTGCTGTCCTGAATTCTGACATCACATTGACCCTTGGAGACTTTTGACAAACCTACACAAGGTAGGAATTCTTGCTTTCTTGCCACGTAGCTCTGACCTTTGGGTTAGTAGCTGCCTTAAACACTAGATGACCTATTGGGGCACAATACTTACATTGAGTTTTATTTCAATGTAGAGATCAGACGATTTTACCTCTCAAACTTAAATTTGGAAGAAAGGACGCCTTTTGTCTCCTAGTCTGTTTAGGAACAATTGTCACTCTTGAACTACTTGCTACCCATTTTCACTTTGGAATTTCCACCGACTATAATGTTCATGTTTCGGCAGATAGTACTAGTTTGTGATGTGAAGTTGATGAAGAAGTTTAGTCCCCCGGAAGAGAAATTCAAACTGATTTGGGTCTGTCACACTCTGCTGCCTTACGCCCTGCTCCTTTGGGCTCCCGCCTGACGGCTCTGCCGCATTCCGCTGCCTTCCACCCTGCTCCTCTGGGCTCCCACCTGGCAGCTCTGTCACACTCCGCTGCCTTATGCCCCGCTCCTTTGGACTCCCGCCTGACGGCTCTACCACACTCCACTACCTTCTGCCCTTCTCCTCGGGGCTTCCTTGCCTGGCAGCTTTGCTGCACTCCACGGTCTTCTGCCATTCTCCTCTGGGCTTCCTTGCCTGGCAGCCTTGCCACACTCCTCTGCCTTCTGCTCTGTTCCTCTGGGCTCCTTGCCTTGCTTCCTGCCTGTTCCAACTTCTGATATTCTATCCAGTACCTGGTTATTTCTTTCAACACTGCTTTCTACTTGTATACTTCTTGGTCCACTGTGGTGTCTCCACTTGAATCTGTTTTAGAGTGTGACCCTGGGTTGGTCTCCGTTCAAATCAGATAAGGGAAGACTTCTGTTGCCTTCACGTAGTCCGTTGAAGTCGTACTTGCCTCAGTATATGGTCTTTCAGTTTTACCCTTGCACTGAGTACAACAGTTTCCTCGGCACGCCCAAGTCATGACGTTGCTGTATGACTGTTGTTAAGAGTAATCTGCTGGTACCTATCCCAAGGGATTTCCTTAATCCCTGGAGACCCCTTATCATATTCCAGTACACCCTTATTTCTGATCAATCCGTGTTGCCCAGTGTACTTGCTTGTCTTTGCCTTTTCTCTGTCTCTTTGTTTACAGCCTGCTCCTGCAGTTCCTGTGAATTTCTGTTTCAACGAACAGCTTGGTATGTACCTTTAATCTGTTATTTGCTAGCATTGTCTCCGGAATATCCCTTAAATCTACTTGCATACAGGGAGAGATAGCCTCTGCCTTGTGCTCTCCGCCTAGACTTCGGAGGGAGCAGGGCGGAAAGCAGCAGAGTGCGGCAGAGCCGTCAGGCGGGAGCCCAGAGGAGCAGGGCGGAAGGCAGCGGAGTGCGGCAGAGCCGTCAGACGGGAGCCTAAAGGAACAGGGCAAAAGGCTGCAACAGAATGGAGAGGGAGCTGCAAGCATCAACAGCAACAGGAATCAAAAGGCCAAAAGAGGATATCCAGGAAAGGTCAAAAACTGGTAACAGGAGCACCAGCACCAACTCCCAGAGAAAGCAGTTGACTGACAACTGCTTCTGTTCAGAGTGAGCTTTTAAAGGCCCTCCCAGCCAGCAGGCCAGCAGGGTGGAGCTGATTGCAGACTCTGGCAGCTGTGTTCAATTAAGTCCAGCCCTGGCTTCAGTAGCCTGCAGCAGTAGCAGCAGTGGATTCTAATCAAGTGCTCTCCAGCTCTCTGCAGCCGAGCCTGCAGTAGCTTGGAACAGGTGAATGCAATCGGGCCCTCTGAAGCTCTTACTAGCTTGCTGCAAACAAATGTATTTAATATGCCTCCTCCAGCCCTCTGCCTTTTGGACAGCCTACATGTCCGAGAATGCATCTGCTGGTTAATCCAAAATCCGTAATGGAACATGCAATTAGATAAGTCCAAAACTGCAACGGTAAAAAAAGGAAATAAAGGAATAGGCACATGTAAAGGAGCTGGGAGGCAGGCGAGCAGAATCGTGACAGTATGCCCCCCTCACAGGGCCCCACCTGGTGCACCAAAAGAAGACATAGGGCCTCATTATGACCCAGGCGGAGGACCATGGTGCTATTACTGCCGGTGTCCGCCATGGCGGAATGGGGAATTACCACCCCATTCCGAGGTTGGTGGGGCGGTAATTCCCCATGCCGCTATGGCCCTTCCCCATTCCCATTTGTGCCCCATAGGGCTCAATGGGAATGGGGAAGGTGCTAATAACGGTACTGCAAATTGCGGTACCGTTATTAGCACCAAAGTCCCTTTGCGGGTCCCTACTTTAACGGCTGGAAAAACCAGCCGTTAAGGTCGGGTCCCCGCAAAGGGACCTCGTAATCAGGCGTTAAGGGTTTAACGGCGCCGACACCTTTTACGGCGCCGTTAAACCCTTAACGCCAGGGTCGTAATGAGGCCCATAGTCCATTGTGTCTTTCAAGCAGTAGGAAGAGTAAGGGTTGAATCACTAAAGTCAAAATCAATGCCCAGGTAAATGTTTTATATTCCTTCAGTGTAGTACTTTGAACAGAAAATGCTAAGGGGTGATTGTTCTTCACAACCGTACCAAACGACTCGCAAGGTACATCAGTACGTAAGGTGGGTGCGCAGGAAAACAGAATTGTAGACTGAAGATCTTTAGAGGATACAGCAATAGAGACTGGCACAGACACAGGAATTGCTGGTTTCAGGTTGTTCTTTCGATGCAGCGGTTGTGAATGCAAAGAAAATGTTTTACCTTCAGATGGCTGTGGCATGACTGAATTATCTTGGTGACTTTCAGAAAGGGTAAATTTATTCTTTGTCACAGAGAGTTGATATTCTGATGGCATTACTAATCCAATAGGTGGACTTTGGTATTGAGCCGTGGATAGCACACTCATGTAATTGGTTACAGGCTCGGAGTGTTCAAGTACTTGGGAAGGAGATACTGCTGACTGCAGGGCAAGCAGAGGCTTGTTCAAAATCCTTTCACTGTGTCACCCGCAGGCGTTCCGACTGGCGGTTTCTTCCGCGCTGGGTTTTGGGACGTAGGTACGGGAGGTACTAGTCCCTCCTTTGTGTCCGTTACTTTTTCCTCCTTGTAGCACAGGGCTGCTGGGAGTATATCTTCTCTCCCGGCCCAGCGGTCCCTGCGTTGCAACTATCCTTTGGAAGCTCTCGCTCTTCCGGGTTTCTTCGCTCCTGCCTCGCTCTGTCCAGGCTCCAGTCACTCGCGCCCTACAGCGAGTGTTCTTCTTACTTTCTCTCCCCTCCAGTTTTCTCTGCTGCCGCCGCGCCTCGGCGGTTTCTGTTTCTCTTCTCTTGCGGCCCGTCCCTGCGGATAGGCGCCACCCCTTTCCCTGCGCTTTTCTTTTCTCTCTCCGCTACTTGCCTGGCACCTTTCTCCTTTGCTTACCTCTCCTCCGGTCCTTGTCCCGCTTGCGGCCTTGGCTGGTGGGTGTTCCGGCTCCCACGACAGGACTCCCCTGTTCCGCTGCAGTGTTGCCTTCAGTTTCGCATACGGATCCAGTCTACTATCTACCTCCTACCCATCTGAAAGTCTACTTTCTGCTGGAACTACGCCTTCCGGGCTACAGACCAGAGGAGTCCAAAGGTTTTTCCCCATTCAGGGTTTTTTCCCCTATTTCGGCTTGGTTCCGGAAGGGAGGTCCTCGGACAGCTGTTCTCTTCAGCGGTCACGGTGGCCTCCCTCCGTGACAAGCAAGCTCATCGGAAAAAGGAGAAGGATTATCTACTCCGACGGCATCTGCAGGACACCGACAGCAATTCCGGCGGTTCAGGTGAGGAGAGTTCGACAGAAGGGGGAGAAAAGGGAGACCAGGCATTTAAACTGTCACAGATTGCAACGCCAAAGAAAGACACCATGTCAGCCGAAGGGCAAGTGCAAGAACTTTGGAAGGCTATTCAAGCTATGTCTCAGGAACTTCAGGGAGTCAAAGCTGAGAACGCCCTCCTTAGACAAATGGTATCCGCCCGGGAACCTCCTCCTCCAGAACTACCGCCTACAACACTATCCTCGGGAAAATTTGATGGTGCCCCCAAGAAAGTGAAGGAATTCCTAGAGGCGTGTACCGTCTACTTTACTTTCCGACCCCGCACTTTCTCTACAGACCAAGCGAAGGTCGGCTTCCTAATCTCGAACATGACAGGCAACGCTCTGACCTGGGCCACTCCCCTTGTCACAAGCAACAATGCCATTCTCCAAGATTACGCAGCGTTCCAAAATTCTCTGAGACAGACTTTCGAACGCCCAGAGTTGTCATTTACTGCTTCTGAAGAGTTGTTGGATGTAAAGCAAGGTTCTTTGGACGTCCTGTCGTATATCTCTGCTTTCAAAACAGTAGCTTCTGGCGCAGGCTGGCCAGAACCGGCACAGTATGCCATTTTCAGGAGGGGTCTAAAAGAGGAAATTAAGGATGAGTTAGCCAGATCTACTCGCTCACCTACTTTCTCGGACCTGCTAACTGCTGCACTACATATCGAGTATCGCCTACAGGAAAGGAAGATGGAAAGACGCAAACAACGAGGCTCAGGATTCCTCCCGGATTCTCGGACATACTCTCCCCCTAGTCGTTCTCCCGCTGCCGCTTCAGAGGAACCGATGCAGATTGGCTTCACAAGAGCACCTCTGACTGCTGCCGAAAGACGGCGAAGAAGAGAAAAAGGACTTTGCGCTTACTGTGGGTCGGATCAACAACTTCTAAAAGACTGCACAGAACTGCCTAACAAGAGGCAGGGAAACGATCACCCTCGGCATCAATAGGGACTAGTGTCCAGGGGTTTCCAGTTCTGTCTACTCGTCCCTATGTTTCTCTAACAGTTTCTTCTTCTGACTCCAAGGAAGATTCCAGACTCATGGTAGTTTCAGCTATCACCATGATAGAAGGCGAGAAGGTGGAGACTCTCGCATTATTGGACTGCGGAGCAGCAGGAAACTTCGTTGATACCCTATGGGCCGATAAGGTCGGTCTACGCAGGATACCCCGGAAGGAAGGTCAGAAGATAGAAGGAGTTGACGGCTCTCCACTATCATCCGGACTCATCACCCATACCACTGAAGAGCTATCCTTAACAGTTTTTCAGCACTTGGAAGTGATAAGGTTCGACATCATCCGGGCTGCACATTTTCCAATAATTTTGGGAATCACATGGCTTCGCAGACACAATTCCCAAATCGATTGGACAAAGAACCAGCTGAGTTTCTGTTCTGCATACTGCACCGAACACTGTATTCCACCGAAGAGTCAGAAGGGCCTTCAATCTATTACGGCTCACACCTCCAACTGTGTGGGGGTTTTTGCACTACCCAATTTTTGTTTGAAATACTCCGAAGTATTCCAAGAAAGCCTTCACTCCAAACTGCCACCCCACCGGCCCGAGGACTGTACCATAGATCTGGTACCCAATGCACTAGTTCCCTTCGGCAGAATGTTCTCTTTAACACTTACGGAGAAGCTTGTGTTACGTAACTATTTGGACACAAATATGACGAATGGGCTGATTCAGCCTTTGAAATCCCCTGCAGGGGCTCCCTTATTTTTCATCAAGAAAAGGGATTCCACTGAACTTAGACCCTGTATAGACTACAGAGGTCTAAATAAGGTGACTATCCGAGATCGTTATCCCATGCCATCGATCTCCGATATCATCGAGGCTGTACAAGGAGCCAGAATTTTTACCAAACTTGACCTCAGAAACGCATACCATCTGCTCAGAATCTCCAAGGGTGACGAATGGAAGACGGCATTCCACACTCCATTCGGCCTGTACGAGTACAAGGTGATGCCATTTGGACTGGTTAACGCTCCTGCAGCGTTTCAAAGATTTATGGACAGAATGTTTTCCGACATGCTTTCCACTTCTGTCATCATCTATTTGGATGATATCTTGGTCTACTCCTCAAACTTACAGGAACACATCGTTCATGTCACTCAAGTTCTTGAACATCTACAGAAGAACGAGCTATTGGTTAAAGCCGAGAAGTGCAAATTTGCAGTACCTTCTGTGCAGTATCTGGGTTACAAGTTATCGGAAGAAGGAATAGACATGGATCAAAGGAAGGTTCAGGCCATTCTCGAATGGCCCGCCCCCACTTCTGTCCGAGAGGTGCAGAGGTTCCTGGGACTCTCCAACTATTACCGAAGGTTCATCCCCAACTTCTCGGAAGTGGTGTACCCCATCACTCGCCTACTCAAGAAGGAGGCCTCTCCGTTCCGCTGGTCAACCGATACCGAGAACAGTTTCAAGTTGCTCAAACATCTCTTCTGCTCAGCTCCGATTCTCCGACACCCGGACCAAACTCAGCCCTTCATCCTGGAGACCGATGCCTCTGCAATTGCCATCGGAGCGGTACTACTTCAGGCTGTCGGTGGAGTGGAACATCCGGTAGCTTACTTATCCAAGACACTCTCACCCAGTCAATTGAATTATTCTGTCCTAGAAAAGGAGCTGTTGGCAATGAAATTGGCTTGCGACGAATGGCGCCATCTGCTCATGGGGGCCCCACATCCCTTCCTTATCAGGACTGACCACAAGAACCTGAAAGCCCTCCAGGAAATGGAGTGTTCTAATTCCAGGCAAGCACGTTGGGCCTATCTTTTCTCGCAATATGATTACCAGATTTCTTACATTCCTGGGTCACTAAACCGTCTGGCAGATGCCCTATCCCGCAAGGACTCCAGCAAGGAAAGGGCTTCGTTATCCACTGAACCCATGTTTCATCGCAACCGGATATTGGCCCTTGTTAGCTCTTTCCTACAAGAGGTTAAAGCCGCTGTGGTTCAGGAACTTCCCCAATTACCGCTACACTCCGACTCTCCTTACCAGGAGAAGGACGGCTGGCTGTTCTTCAAGAAACGACTGTATGTTCCGGAAGGCATGCTGCGGAAGAAGATTCTGGATTGGTGTCACACTTCTCGCCCTGCAGGTCACCGCGGGGGAATTAACACCCTGGAGCTCATCTCGAGGAATTTTTCCTGGCCCACCGTGAGAAGAGATACCCTGGACTTTGTGAAGACCTGTCCTATTTGTGCTCGGTCTAAATATCCTACAGGGAAACCGTTGGGGTTACCCACCCAAGTTGAGATGCCTACTCGCCCCTGGGGGTTGGTTTCTACGGATTTCATTGTAGACATACCGGTATCCGAATCCTGTACCTGCATCATGGTCACGGTAGATGCGTTCTCCAGGATGGCACATTTCTCTCCTCTTTCTGGTGTTCCTACAGCCACCAAGATGGCTGAGGTGTTTGCACGAGACATCTTCAGACTTCACGGTTTACCTGACAAGATCATCTCTGATCGGGGTAGTCAGTACACCTCGAGATTCTGGACAGCCCTGTGTAACCGATTGGGGATTGAGAGAGCACTCTCTTCGGGATTCCATCCCCAATCCAACGGGATGACGGAACGTCTGAACGCCACTCTCGAACTATATCTGAGATGTTACGTCACTCAGCATCAAGACAATCGGGTTTCTCTACTGCCTACTGCAAAATTCTCGTATAACAATACCAGGCACGCTGCCATTGGTCTCTCGCCATTCTTTTGTACTTATGGGGTCCACCCTAAGTCCATTCTTCCTGAGGTTCCCAGTTTCACCAACTCCCCAGCGGCCGAAGAGGTATTGGATCAGATCAAGGATGCCCATGCCACGGCATTGCGGAGTTTAGAGAACAGCAGGAGACGATCGAAGATCGGAGCAGATAAACACCGCAAAGAATGTCCAGATTGGAAGCCAGGCGACAAGGTGTGGTTGTCCACTCGGTTTTTACCCAGATGGACAAGGCCCTCTAAACTCTCCCCTCGCTTTCTGGGTTCCTTTCCCATTCTTCTCAAGATCAATCCTGTGGCTTACCGTCTTCGGCTGCCTCCTTCTCTGAATCGCATTCACCCTGTATTTCATTCGTCTCTCCTTAAACCTTTCTATTCCGATTCTCATCACAGACCAGTGCCCAGACACACTCCCTCACAGACACCCAATCAAGCAGAATTTGAGGTCTCCAACATTAGAGACTCTAGGTTCTACCGAGGGAGGTTGGAATACCTTTTGTCCTGGAAGGGTTATCCGGAGTCGGAGGACTCTTGGGAACCTGCTTCTCAGGTGCATGCTCCTCGCTTGCTCGCCAGGTTCCACCGCCTGCACCCGGGGAAGCCTGGGGTGGTGCGGACTGGAAGGGGGCATACTGTCACCCGCAGGCGTTCCGACTGGCGGTTTCTTCCGCGCTGGGTTTTGGGACATAGGTACGGGAGGTACTAGTCCCTCCTTTGTGTCCGTTACTTTTTCCTCCTTGTAGCGCGGGGCCGCTGGGAGTATATCTTCTCTCCCGGCCCAGCGGTCCCTGTGTTGCAACTATCCTTTGGAAGCTCTCGCTCTTCCGGGTTTCTTCGCTCCTGCCTCGCTCTGTCCAGGCTCCAGTCACTCGCGCCCTCCAGCGAGTGTTCTTCTTACTTTCTCTCCCCTCCAGTTTTCTCTGCTGCCGCCGCGCCTCGGCGGTTTCTGTTTCTCTTCTCTTGCGGCCCCGTCCCCGCGGATAGGTGCCGCCCCTTTCCCTGCGCTTTTCTTTTCTCTCTCCGCTACTTGCCTGGCACCTTTCTCCTTTGCTTACCTCTCCTCCAGTCCTTGTCCCGCTTGCGGCCTTGGCTGGTGGGTGTTCCGGCTCCCACGACAGGACTCCCCTGTTCCGCTGCAGTGTTGCCTTCAGTTTCGCATACGGATCCAGTCTACTATCTACCTCCTACCCATCTGAAAGTCTACTTTCTGCTGGAACTACGCCTTCCGGGCTACAGACCAGAGGAGTCCAAGGGTTTTTCCCCATTCAGGGTTTTTTCCTCTATTTCGGCTTGGTTCCGGAAGGGAGGTCCTCGGACAGCTGTTCTCTTCAGCGGTCACGGTGGCCTCCCTCCATGACAAGCAAGCTCATCGGAAAAAGGAGAAGGATTATCTACTCCGACGGCATCTGCAGGACCCCGACAGCGATTCCGGCGGTTCAGGTGAGGAGAGTTCGACAGAAGGGGGAGAAAAGGGAGACCAGGCATTTAAACTGTCACACACTGACAGGGAGTGCAGGTATCTCGTTCCACTGGTTTAAATGTTCAAGCAGCATAACACTAACAATGGTACTGATAATAAGGTCTTGAAATACTAAATCCATTACTGAATCTTCCTTTTCACTGAAGGATATGCTTTTGCATTCAATGTAATCCTCATTCATTTCTTGTGGTTTCATTTTAGTTATAGGCATTTAGATTACTGCGGGTGATGAAGTGGGCACCGGGATAAGAATGGATGCACAGTCTTGATTCAGGTCACAGGCATGAGCAAATGTTGAAACACAGTCTTTAAAAAAGAGGGCTGTTGGACTGGCAATTGTTTCGGATACTGCAGTAATTGTGGGGTTGTAAACCCTAGAAAGGTCAAATGTATTGCTGTCTGTGTGCAAGGCAGTGCTGTATACTGGTGTTGGAACCAGGGAAGGAGTTTGGGTCGAGGACAGCATTGGAGTAAGACTATGGTTGGGCTCCTGGAAAATGTCTTGAACCGAGTCTGCAGAAGTGTCTGAGGTAGACTCAGCCGGAGACAGAAGAGGTCTTTTCAAGGAGTCACCCAGTGAGATACAGGAGGACAGGTCTTCACCTAATAAACCGTAGTTGGGGAAAGCCTGGCGGGCATCTCGAACAGAAAGAGAAGAGCACTCCAAGTTAACCTGCAACTGGTAAGCATATTCCTGCTTCAATTTTTCTATTTGCCCCAACGTTCTTTCCTTTAGCTTACGCAACTCATTAGGAACCCAAATGTCATCAATAATTAGAGAGAGAATGTATGGTTCAGGGTAACATGGGTTATCTGAAGATGAAATGTATCCCTCTCTTACGTTTAGCCAATACAGGATGCCATAGTCGTCATTTAAACCCATGGATTGCCTCTTTAGAGCAAATAGCTGATTCTGGATACTGTCCAAATCAAAGACATCCTCGAGGGTCTTAGCTGGTCTTTCTTTAACATAATGTTTATTGGTAGAAGGCTCAGGATCTGCTGTTATCTTAGCTTAAGACTCTGAGGTTTCAGAGCAAATCTGTGGAACAGAACCAAGTCTAGAGGCATGAGTGGCATTGTGTTTGTCAGGATAATGCATGCCACCAACATAAAGCATCTTAGAATCTTGCTTCATGATGACAGTCCTAACTCACTGAATAGTGACCGGACAATACTTTACAGGTTCACTGGAACAGTACATAGTAGGAAGACTTTTCACACAGGTATACGTTGAAGCCTCCCAACTAGCCGCTGACTTGGAGGGGCATGCCAAGGACTGAGTCAAATACCTATTTTCTCCCTGTAACTGTTCTGTGGTCATCAAATCGGGATTAGCAGAAAACACAGAGTTCCATCTCCGAGTACTTGGTTTGGCAGAAAAATGTGGAAAACAATTTGTCACAGAGATACCCATTGTCTCTGAGGACGGTAGCTTCATTATGGGTAAAAGTCTCAAGTAACTGGGTGCTGGTAGTTTGCTTGGAGGATGTAGGGGCTCGCCAAGGGTTCTTGTTTTTCTTTAGAGGCATCTTGGATCGAACAAGCATTGGCCCAAGAATCAAAATGTTCTTTTTGGTCAGTCAATCTCTCAGAAGTCTAGGCGGAGAGCACAAGGCAGAGGCTATCGCTCCCTGTATGCAAGTAGATTTAAGGGAGATTCCGGAGACAATGCTAGCAAATAACAGATTAAAGGTACATACCAAGCTGTTAGTTGAAACAGGAATTCACAGGAACTGCAGGAGCAGGCTGTAAACAAAGAGACAGAGAAAAGGTAAAGACAAGCAAGTACGCTGGGCAACTTGGATTGATCAGAAATAAGGGTGTACTGGAATATGATAAGGGGTCTCCAGGGATTAAGGAAAGCCCTTGGGATAGGTACCAGCAGATTACTCTTAACAACAGTCATACAGCAATGTCATGACTTGGGCGTGCCGAGGAAACTGTTGTACTCAGTACAAGGGTAAAACTGAAAAACCATATACTGAGGCAGGTACGACTTCAACGGACTACGTGAAGGCAACAGAAGTCTTTGCTTGTCTGATCTGAAATGAGACCAACCCAGGGTCACACTGTAAAACGGATTCAAGTGGAGACACCACAGTGGACCAAGATGTATACAAGTAGAAAGCAGTGTTGAAAGAAATCACCAGGTACAGGATAGGATATCAGAAGTTGGAACAGGCAGCAAGCAAGGCAAGGAGCCCAGAGGAACAGAGCAGAAGGCAGAGGATTGTGGCAAGGCTGCCAGGCAAGGAAGCCCAGAAGAGAATGGCAGAATACCGTGGAGTGCGGCAAAGCTGCCAGGCAAGGAAGCCCAGAGGAGCAGGGCGGAAAGCAGCGGAGTGTGGCAGAGCCATCAGGCGGGAGCCCATAGGAGCAGTGTCACAGGTTTCCCCCTTTCTCATCTGTTTTCGCTGCTCGATGGATTCCATTGTAGAAGTTTTCTTCCTTATGTTTCGGGTCTTGTACAAGCCCGTTCGGCGGTCTTCGGCTTCCAGTGTTCGTTCAACTTCTTGTCCAAGATCGATAGTAAACTCCAGGTAATCCAGGAAGAAAATAAGGGGAAGAAGCACTCGGAGGCGGGTGCACGGATTCTGGGAGAAGGTTGGGTAAGAAGGAGAAGGGATAGAATGAAGCAAGGGCCTGGGAACCAGGAAGGCAACAAAGTTCTGTGAAAGCGAACTACGAGCACATGTCTAGCCACAGCTAACAGTAGCGTTGAGACGCGCAGAAGCGCAGGGGTGTGGCTATTTTATCGAGCGTGCTACAATGAACGTGAAGGCTGGTAGGTAGCGTTCAGTGTTTGCGGGCATGTTGGTAGTACAACAGAGTGCAAGCCCCGACGTGACAGGGACCAGGAGGCCCAGAAGGGGCGTGTCCGATGGGTCATGACAGCATGCCTCCTCCGAAAACCCGTCCCGCCAGATTTGCCCGGGTGTATGAGATGGAACCTTCGAAGTAACCTGTGGGTATTCAAATTGGAGACGGGTTCCCAAGTGCGTTCACTGGGTGGATATCCTTTCCATTCCACCAGGTACTGGAGCTGACCACGTTTATATCTGGAGTCACATATTCGGGAGACTTCATATTCCAGTTGGTCATTGACAAGGACAGGGCTAGGTCTGAGGTTAGTCCGAGAGGTCTGGATGTATGGTTTTATTAGAGATGTATGAAAAACTGGATAGATCTTCTTCCAGGAATCAGGCAATTTGAGGCGGAAGGCCACTGGGTTGATGATTTCTTTTATATGAAAAGGCCCATAATATCGAGGAGCCAGTTTATTTGGCCGTAGATGTCTAGGCATTAGTTTCGAGGATAACCATACTTTATCGCCTATTGCGTAAGAGGGCCCTGGTCTTCTCTTTGAGTCCGCATAATGTTTGGTCTGATTCCGGGCTATTTCTAACTGTTCTTTGGCTTCTCTTTGTACATTGATAAGCGTTTCAATCCAGGAATTGACTGTAGGAACCGGTGTAGGATGGGGGAGGACAGAAGGTAGAACCGAACGGTGGAACCCCTGGCTACAGAAAAAGGGCTGGTTTTAACAGCCGAGTGATCCGAGTTATTATAGGCGAATTCAGCCATAGGTATTAAAAGGGACCAATCATCCTGGACCCTGGTAGCAAAACATTGAAGATATTGTTCTAAGGTTTGATTCACACGTTCTGTAGCTCCGTTGGTTTGGGGATGATATCCTGAGGAGAGAGCACGTAGAATTCCTAGTATTCGACAAAGGTGTTTCCAAAACTGAGAAATGTATTGGGGTCCTCTATCCGATATTATCTTGGAAAGGAGACCATGAAGCCGGAATATGTGTTCCAGGAAAATTCCAGCAAGTTCTGATGAGGATGGTAGTTTATACAGGGGTGTAAAATGAGCCAAATGAGTGAACAAGTCAATGGTGACCATGATAGTCGTGTATCCCCTGGAAGGTGGCAATTCCACAATGAAGTCTGTAGCGATAAATTCCCAGGGCCTTGTTGGTAGTGTAGGCTGCAGTAGGAGACCCGCCGGTCTCTTGTTATCATGTTTGTTCTGACTACAGACAGAACAGGCTTGGACGTACAGCTTTACGTCAGTCTTCATTGTAGGCCACCAGAATTGCCTTTGTATGAGATGAAGAGTATTGGTAATGCCACGATGTCCAGAGTGAAGTGTATCGTGGCAAAGGTTTATTATCCTTTGTTGTAGTTTCTGTGTGGGAATGACTAAGGCATTATCTTTGAACAAATATCCGTCCTTGGTTTTCAGATCCCATTGATTCTTCCTTGAAATGTTCTTCCAGAGTTCAGAGGACTGGGTTTGTAAGCGAATTTCTTCCAGGAGGCTGATTGCTTGAGCTACAAATATCGTATGGGGAAACATCTTAGGGAATGTCCGGTCTTCAGGAGGTTCGTAATCAGGACGTCAAGATAGAGCATCAGCAATTATATTCTGCGTTCTAGGGACATGGTGAATCTGGAACTGGTATTGGGCAAAGAAGAAGGCCCAACGGGCTTGACGGCTATTTCTACATTCCAAGGCCTGTAAAACTTGAAGATTTTGATGGTCGTGCGAACCTGGACCGGATGTTTTGCTCCTAAGAATAAATGACGCCACTCGGTAAAGGCTTGACAGATGGCTAACAGTTCCTTTTCTAAAACAGAGTAGTGGGTTTCACTGGGAGTTAAGGTCCGTGAAAGATAAGCAATGGGATGTTCCAGTCTGTCATCGAATTCTTGTTTCAGAACTGCTCCAATGGCGTAGTTAGAGGCGTCAATTTCCACTAAGAAGGGCCGATTGATATCAGGTTGAGCCAGGATGGGAGCTTGAGTGAACTCTGTTTTCAAGCGTTGGAAGGCTTCCTCCTGAGCTGTTGCCCAATGAAAGGGAGCGTCTTTCTTCAACAAGGCAATAATTGGTTGGACTATCTCGGAAAAGGAAGGTATACATTTCCTATAGAAATTAGCTAAGCCCAGGAAGGACTGGATCTGTTTCACGATGGTCGGACTTGGCCCGGATAGTATAGCCTTCCCCTTGGATTGATCCATTCCAATACCTTCTGGGCTAAGAACAAATCCTAGATAGTGGACAGTAGGGACATGAAAGAGGCACTTCTCGGGTTTTGCCAGGAGCTTGTGTTTATGTAGCCGTTGTAACACTGCCTTAACATGTTCCTCATGCTTGAGTGGGTCCTTCGAGAATATTAAGATGTTGTCCAGATACACGATGACAAAAAGGAACAGCATATATCCGAAAACACCCAATCCATGAAACGTTGGAAGACCGCTGGGGTGTTGGCAAGTCCGAAAGGCATGACCAAGTATTCATAATGACCAAAGGGTGTCCTGAAGGCTGTCTTACATTCGTCACCTTCTCTAATGCAGATCAGATGATAGGCACCTCTAAGATCCAGTTTGGTGAATAACACGGCTCCTCTTACTGCTTCCAGGATATCTGAGATCAAGGGCAATGGATATCGATGCTTTAGGGTGCACTGATTTAGGCCTCGATAGTCAAGGCAAGGTCTGAGCTCATTGGTGTCTTTCTTCGGAACAAAAAACAGTGATGCTCCTGCTGGAGATTTGGATGGTCGTTTGGTGCCATTTTCAAGGTTAGTATCTAGGTATTCACGGAGGGCCTTTTTCTCAGGTTCGTATAGAATGAACATCCTCCCAAAGAGAATCACAGCTGAAGGTTCGGTTTCAATAGCACAATCTTCTGGTCTACGAGGAGGTAAGGCTTGAACAATAGCAGTAGAAAATACGTCAGAGTATTCCTGATAGACTTGGATGATGTTTGAGACCGAGAGTGGACCTAGATGGTTTACTGAAAGTCCTTCCTCTGGTGTCGGAGCGGGCCCAGGGGTAGGCAATGAGACATGCAATATTTGGAACCCAGGAACCAGGTGCCTGCTGCCCAATTGATGTATGGATTGTGTCTTTGTAGCCAGGGCATTCCCAAAACCAATGGGTAATGGGCGGACTTTATGATGTCAAACCTTATCTTCTCTCGATGGTGGTTTATTGCTAGCTCGATTTCCTTAGTCTGGAGGGTTATTGGTCTGGAAGAAAGGTGTCTCCTATCAATTGCTTCTACAGGTTGCATGACATTCCGGGATTCGTAGGGAATATGGTGTTTAAGGACCCATTCTTGGTCTATGAATATTCCCATGGCCCCACAGTCCACTAACGCCAGAATGGGGTAGGTGTTCTTCTTGGATGGCGATAGAAAGGCCTGTAGAATTACCAGATTGTTCTGTCCAGGAGAGTTCAAGGATGGTATAGATGTGGAGCCAACATCTCTCTCCCGAAACTGCGCTCCATCTAGGATCAGGAGCTGGCGTTTCCCGAAACGCCGTGGAGGAGCTTTAGGACACTCTCTCACTAAATGCTTGTCCGATGCGCAATACATGCATAAGCCGGTATGGATCCTTCGTAATCTTTCTTGGGGGGATATTGGTCCACGGAAGGCCCCTAATTGCATGGGTTCAGGTTGGTTAAAAGGGTACAACTGTCTTTGGATTTCGTGGGGGTCTCTATGGGATTCCTCTGGAAGGATAGCTTGGTTTTCTTTTTCTCTGCCTTCCTTTCCTCAATGCGAAAGTCAATCTGTAGAGCAAGATCCATAAGGGCCAGGTATGAACTTGGACGTGCCACCCTGGCCAGTTCATCCTTGATGTCTTTGTTTAACCCACTTCGAAAGAGAGTGAAACAGGCTTCAGAGGACCAGTCTGCTTCTTTAGCCAATTGCTTAAATCGTGTAACATATGTGAGCATATCCTGGGAGCCCTGCTGGAAATCGAGAAGGCGCTCCTGAGCACTATAGACCTGATCTGGGCGGTCAAACATGGTCTTAAGTGCTCGAATGAATCTGTCATAATCATCCAGGAGGGCATCTCCGGCATTAACTAATGGTGTGGCCCAGGTTAATGCATTCCTGGTAAGGTGTGAAATAATAAAGCCCACTTTAGCACTGAGGGTGGAGAAGTAATAGGGCTTAAAATTAAAGTGGACCAAACAGGAATCTAGGAATCCACAAAGGTTCTTTGCTGACCCATAGTATTTGACAACAATGCCGCCCAATAGTACGCTCTCCTTCGTGGCAGAATTGCGGGATAAAACTAATTGCTTTAGCGCAGCATTCTCTGCCTTTAAGTTTTGTACTTCCTGCTTGATAGTTCCTGCATGCCGCGCATAAGATCCTGAACGGCCGCCTCCATGTCTGTATCGACTTCGGTCAAGTGGCGTCTCAATCTGTCACAGGTTTCCCCCTTTCTCACCTGTTTTCGCTGCTTGATGGATTCCCTTGTAGAAGTTTTCTTCCTTATGGTTCGGGTCTTGTACAAGCCCGCTCGGCCGTCTTCGGCTTCCAGTGTTCGTTCAACTTCTTGTCCGGTATCGATAGTAAACTCCAGGTAATCCAGGAAGAAAATAAGGGGAAGAAGCACTCGGAGGCGGGTGCACGGATTCCGGGAGAAGGTTGGGTAAGAAGGAGAAGGGATACAATGAAGCAAGGGTCCGGGAACCAGCAAGGCAACAAAGTTCTATGAAAGTGAACTACGAGCACACGTCTAGCCACAGCTAACAGTAGCTTTGAGACGCGCGGAAGCGCGGGGATGTGGCTATTTTATCGAGCGTGCTGCAATGAACGTGAAGGCTGCTAGGTAGCGTTCAGTGTTTGCGGCCATGTTGGTAGTACAACTGAGTGCAAGCCCCGACGTGACAGGGACCAGGAGGCCCAGAAGGGGCGTGTCCGATGGGTCATGACAAGCAGGGCGAAAGGCAGCGGAGTGCGGCAGAGCCGTCAGACGGGAGCCCAAAGGAACAGGGCAAAAGGCTGCAGCAGAATGGAGAGGGAGCTGCAAGCATCAACAGCAACAGCAACAGGAATCAAAAGGCCAAAACAGGATATCCAGGAAAGGTCAAAAACTGGTAACAGGAGCACCAGCACGATCTCCCAAAGAAAGCAGTTGACTGACAACTGCTTCTGTTCAGAGTGAGCTTATAAAGGCCCTCCCAGCCAGCAGGCCAGCAGGGTGGAGCTGATTGCAGACTCTGGCAGCTGTGTTCAATTAAGTCCAGCCCTGGCTTCAGTAGCCTGCAGCAGTAGCAGTGGATTCTAATCAAGTGCTCTCCAGCTCTCTGCAGCCCAGCCTGCAGTAGCTTGGAACAGGTGAATGCAATCGGGCCCTCTGAAGCTCTTACTAGCTTGCTGCAAACAAATGTATTTAATATGCCTCCTCCAGCCCTCTGCCTTTTGGACAGCCTACATGTCCGAGAATGCATCTGCTGGTTAATCCAAAATCCGTAATGGAACATGCAATTAGATAAGTCCAAAACTGCAACGGTAAAAAAAGGAAATAAAGGAATAGGCACATGTAAAGGAGCTGGGAGGCAGGCGAGCAGAATCGTGACACTGATATTGTCCGCCACTGGAATTCAGGTGAATAGGGACCCTTAATATGGAAGTTAGATTCTCCATTGATTAGAACTATTTCACTTTGTGTTTATGAAGTTTGAAATTTTAACATTGATATGGCTCACTGTATTTACCTTATAGTAATGGAAGATTGAAACTGTTGAACTGATTACCTAATCCAAGCTCCTGACGAAGGAGACTAACCGAAATGCGTAGAGCTCTGTATTATTGTTTTTTTGACCACATCATTAAATGTTTGTTTGATTGAATTTTCTTTGAAAGTATCTTAATGACAAATGCCTTTGAATCACTGTTTTTGATGACAATTTTTATGGCTTTACGCTATTCTTGTTTTAATCAAGAACAATTTTGACTTTTCTTAGTATTCTGGTTGTGCAGGGGACGCAAGGGTCCTTATCAAGGGCTCTTTCCTTTCTTTGCTAACATACCCCATTACATTCAGGGGATGGTTGTCAAGTCATTTTTCTTTTTTTATGCAATCCTGGACTGGAGTACTGGATAGGACAATATATATTTTTTTACTGCATGTGTGGTTATACATAAAAACCTTTCGCACAGTGTTAAAATGTCTAATTTAAAATGATGACATAAAATTGGTCAAAATATATAATCTATAAATTGTGCATATGTAAAAATGAATCAATACATACAATCCATAAAATTATGAATATATGTAGCAAATAAAAGAGCAATAGAGTTGCTTAAAACACAGTTATGATTTGTTGAATGATGCTATTAGTCTCATGGCTTCATTCCAAACATGGAAGGCAGCTGTCGAGATAACAATTGATTCGGCCCCAAATATGGAGCTCCAGAACTGATCTGTAGTAATAAACTGAGCAATTGGGACATGGCACATGTAACTCCTTACATAACAGAGCTCCAAGGCTGGACATTTTGTGAGATGGCAAGCTGTTTCTAGAGCCAAATTACAAAGACGGCAGAGCCGTTCATCACAAGGTAATTTATGCCAACGCCCCAAATGTTCTCGCGTAGGAAGTATGTTGAATCGCATGTACATAAAAAACCTGCGTATTCTCAGAGAACATGGTTTGGTTAGATAAGGGTAGGGGTGGTCACGCCGAAATCCCTGGGGACTATAAACTGAATGTTTTTATTACTTAAGAGAACGACCATAAGACCAGTTGTTTAAGTGGGATGCGAAATTGATGCGAGCTCTGACAAGGGAAATGAACTAATAGGGGGTATGCGGCTTAGTTAAGGGCCACCTCCCGCCTCTCATTTTGTTACTTCATTGACGCGCTGACCGGCAGACAAAAAAAATCCCTTTGTTTGTAGCGGCCTGACCAGTTCGGGCTACTAGGGGAATTTAGGGAGCCCAGCAGAAACCTGGCTCAGAATCACCTTTCCCCGACTGCCTAGTCTAGGCTATGGCCCACTTAAAGCCTCGCATAAAACACAGAACACAGACATTGGGGCAAGTTGGCATGCATGTTTCTTTTGGTCAAAAAAAGCCAGTTTTGCACTTCTAAACAACCCATAGCTCTCAACTCACCCGCTTTTGGCGGGTGTCACCCGTTGTAGTGATTTAGGTTTCCATGTTGTCTTTGCAGAATGAGTAGAATGCTGAGTGAGTGACGTGGAATCTTGGTGGTGAGAATGTTGTTGCATGGTTGAGAGTTCTGAGTGAGGGAGTTGGTGAGATGAAGCCCACCTGGGAGGATGCTGGTGCATGTTGCCTTGAGCTCTGATGAACTTAACATAAGAATCATAAAAGATGTACTGGAAACTCAGTAAAGGAATAACTGGAACATCAAGAGATGTCAGGGTCCTCATTGGGAACCCAGATCTTTACACCCGTCTTGAAAGCTGAAGAATCACCCGCCAAGCTCCTCATACGCCCATTCACTTCTATGGGCCTCTCACCCGCCAAAAAGAAAATCGGGTGTTTTCACCCGCCTTGTTGACAAAAAAGGTTGGGAGCTAACCTCCTGTCTACTGTTGAACAGTGAGCTGAGATTGGGTGGACTCAGCAGCACCACTTTGGAAGGTTGGTGAGTCGACGTTCCTCGGGTTACATCATTTTCCCTGACAGTGGCGGTGCCATCCTTTGGGGGTTAGGGGCACGTGGCGCTTCCTGTGGCCAGGAAAGCGCGCGCGGGAGGCGGTTGCCTGGAGCAGTGGGCGTGGCCGGCCTCTCTCAGCCCGCATTCCACACGTTCCGAAACACACGCATCGCCGTCGCGCGGCGGGGGCACGTGCGCAACGAGCCCTTGACGTCACAGCCGGGAGGAGCCGTTGGAACCAAAAGAAAAAAAAAAAAAAAAGATGGCGTCGCGCGCTCCTGACAGGGAGCGCGAGGCCTCCTGGGACCGTGCCCCGGGAAAAGGTGTCGACAGCAGCCCCGCGGCCGTCCGCCAGGGCCTGGTGTTTACACGCGCCGCCCTGAGGCGGCTGCGGCCCGCGGTACGTCCCGCAGCTGTGACGGGGCACGCGCTCAAGGCCCTCCCTTCCTCCCTCCTCCTCACACTGTGTCTCGAGCCCCAAGGACGAACGTATGCACTGAGGTAGTACATAACATGCTACATGTAAGCAGAACAGGCGCCTGCCAGACGTGCCTGTGAAAAGTAGGCGCCCAGGACCTAAATAATACAACTCCTCTTAACCTTTGCGGTCCCACAGACGGGCGCCATGCGCAGGAAATCGAAAATATGCATAGAATCTACAGGCCGCGAAATGAAAGGCCTTTCATGCTTTGGCTTCACTGAAGAGACCCGACTCAAACCCCCCCCCCCCCCCATCATTCCCCACATTTCTAACCCCACTTCAAACCTCTACCACCCCTTTTAACCCCTTACCCCACCACATATAGATTTATTTTTCGATATTTTGTTCGTTATAATTTCACTTGTTATTTTAAATTTGTTAAAATCGCTGCATAGCAGTAGCTCAGCCGCGCGGGGCAGTCATTGCGGCTTAGTCCTTGCCGCCAGCCTGGCCGGGGTTTGGGGGCATGGGGTGTACTGCCTCTATTGAGAGTGGCTTGGTATGTAAAAGCCCTGACACATCTTCAGCCAGCCATGGTTCCTGGTAATAAAAACAGTGTGTATTGGCAAGTGAATGGATTGCAGCAATTCCTTATGATCTTCAGTCAGAATTTGAGGGGTACACAAGTCACCTGATTTAATGAGGCGTCACCTGTTCCATATGCCGCTCCAGTATGAATAGCAAAGCGCATGTCATCGGCAACATACAATTCTCTCTCCCCAAATACATCCCTGCTAGATCTCTTCGATCTTCTAGTGCCAACTCTCTGCAGATCAGACGTTTTTCCAAGCAGAGGGTGGGGGTACGTCTCTCTCTTCGGCGGGAGCCTTGCTCTGGAATGGCCTCCCTGCCCCTCTCAGGCTTGGGCTGGTTCTCCTTAAATTCTGTAACTTTCTCAAGACACTCCTTTTCTCTTCTTCCTTCACTCTGCCCTCCACTGCTAATGCCCCCCCTCTGCCGCATTGACTGGCTGCTTGGTCCCTTCTGAGTCCTACAGGGTACCAGGCCCTCCTCGCCCAGTCTACTCCAGCACACTGGTCTCCCTGATTCCCCCCCTAACCTGCACTTGCCCTCCCGGACCCCCTTCCCCTGACTAGCCTGGCGGGGTGGGCATCCCTAATGAGCCTTGTCTACCCCTGTCCTCGCACTTAGTGTGTGGTCCTCACTCCCTACACTCCCTACATCCCCTAGGCACTTGCCCACCTGGCCTCAAATTACACTTGCCTAGCCCCAGGGGCCTCACCCCCCCCCCCCGCGCTGTATGCTGTCAATCTGCCTGCACTTACCACCCTCCCTAGCATTATCCCTTCCGCCCGACTGGCACTTCCCTCCCATACTCCCCTTCATCCTGCACTTCTTGTTACTGCACTTGCACGATCCGAATGACACAAGGCCTAGTTGGACTGTTATTGTTGTTTTCTTCCCTGTCCCCCCGCCACCTTTTTTTTTCTTTTGGCACCTTGACACACCATTTGATGTGTGGGTGCTTTACAAATACCCAATAAATAAATAAAATAAAAATCCAGTGCATTCGACCCATGCACTGATGTATGGCCGGAGTGCGCATCCCAGTGAAGGGCCTTAAAGGACCTGTCACTGTAAATGTTGTTTTTACAGTTCAAATGTTTCAAAAGCCAACATTTAAAAAAATGAAGGAAACTTTTCACGCAAAGCATGAGGGTGCTGACCAGGGGGCTTGAAATGTTGGCACAGGTCTGTATACCCCAGTGTTGCACTTCTCTGCTCCTGTTTAGCGACAAGTGAGAAGAAGTGCAGGGCAAACTGGTGCAGTTCCTGTGGCATCCCAGAGTACATCCTTTCTTGAATCTGCAATGTTATATTACGTGAGAGTGGGATTTTGAAAGTGCTCTGGCTTTTTCGCCAAATTTTGGCTCTGATGACTCTTGTGTGGTCTGCTCTGGATTGGTGGGGGAAGTCATGTGGCATATTGTACGGTTTACACGACCAGTGCTGATAGTGTAGACCAGGGGTCTGCAACCTTTTGTTCTCCAGATATTTTGGATTACAAATCCCATGAGCCTCAGCCAGCCTATTGAATGGTAGGGGGTCATGGAAGTTGTAGTCCAAAACATCTGGAGTGCTAGAGTTGAAGACCCCTGGTGTAGACTGATAAATCATCAATAATGACCTGCTGTCTGAAGCATTGTCTCTCACATTTATGTATTTCGCGCCTTGAAACACTTTTGTATAGGCGCGTTATAAATGCCATATCACATCATATCATATCATTGTGTTACCACCTTATTTTACACATATCTTCTTTATTGAAATAATTACTCAAAATATACTCCAAAGCGTTTTGTATTTTTGTTTTTAATAGAATTAAACAAATGAGGCAGTTAAGATGTAACAGCCACTACATTTGCATGTTTCGATTCCTTCTGCATCCTCCACGCCTGGCCCTCATATTCGTCTCTGTAATCAAACGTATTTCAGCTTGGTTGCAGTTCACTGCTTGTCCGGCCGGTACTGACCCATCAGAAACCTAAGAGGACAAATACTTTTAGAGACAATGCCCCAAGTTAAGTTCCATCACCAAATTGTAATGGTACGTCAAAGTGTGCCCTTCAGATGACACGTGTTTCGGTGGTTTGCCTTTATCAAATTAGGGCATGTTACTTCATGTACAAATTCAAAATGAAACATCAGTCTTCTATGGTCCTTAAATTTCGACTTTTATTTAAAGGGTTAAATCCTGATGTATCGGCATCTTGTTCATACGTGTTGGCTTTACCTCGTGGAAGACTGATATTTCATTTTGAATGTGTACAGGAAGAAATATGCTCTGATTTGATAACGGCAAACCGCCGAAACACGTGTCATCTGAAGGGCACACTTTGACGTTCCATTAAAGTTTGGTGATAGAAATTAACTTGGCGCATGGTCTCTAAGAGCATTTGTCCTGTTATCTGTCCGAGCGTCTTTTGGCCGCTATACTCCACTGAGACGCGACAAGATTGTGACCAATAGATGATCAGTGATTTTAGACAGATAAGAAGCTTGAGATAATTTTAAGCGATTATAGAGGAGTCGCCAAGCAGACCAGTAACAACCATCAGAAACCTAAACAGTGCCCATCAATCAACTTCCAGTGGGAGAGGACATGGGGAATGACAGATTTGGGGAGTGTTGTGTGGGGGTCTAGTTGTTTGGCAACGTGAGCACCGTGACTGCGTCATGACGCCCACGTGCCCATTTAATAAAAGGGGCCCTGTGGGCGCTGCGAGGGCAGAGCAGCAAAGCCCCAGGAAGTGGCAACTCGTGTCTGTGTTCCTTGTGTCTGAGGCCTGCCCTTGGTCGGGGCCTTGTGTGTGCAGCACGGCCCGAGTGCCCTCGGAGCCGCGGCTGCTTGTGAGCGGGGGTGACACCCCCGCACTACTGACATTGCGCTCGGTGTTCCGGGCGCCGTAGGGTGCCACCCTATTAAGGATTCGCCGGTTGCCCACCGGTGTGGGTATCCAGTCGGGTGATCCCGACATCATCTGTGGGCTGCCCCGGAGACCGGGGGCAGCCCACAACACTGGCGACGAGGAGGACTCGCCGCACGTGCATGTTGGAGTGCGAGTCCGCAGGAGATTCCGGCGCTGGTGCAGAGGAGGCGAGGCGAGGAACCCACGTGTTGGGTGGTCGCCGCGTAGCGGGTGGCCCAGGGACCTGGCACTGCTGAATGGCGCAGGTTGCCTGGTGTCCACGGAGGATCGTCGCAGCCCTGAAGGAAGGGCGGTGGGCGTGGCCCATGCAGACCCGGCCCGGCGGTGGAAGAAAAACACTGCGGCAGAGTAGCGCAAGTCCCCGGCCCCTGAACAAAAAAGGGGGCGGGGCGAAGTCCCGCAACGTGTGCCCCAGGCGGAATAGACACGAGAAATCAGCCCGGAAAAGGGGCGTGCCCTCTCTGAGGCCCCAAACAAAAGGAGCGGGGCGGTGCTACATCTCTGCCTCGCCCGTGGGGTAAGGGGGAAACATTCCGGCATCAGGGCCGCGGTGGGGTGGAGCCTGCCGTGGTCCACAGTGAACGGGGATCTCAATCAACATCCGGACCAAGAAAAGAAAAAAAAAAAAAAAACTACCTTTCTTTTCTTTTTGCAAATACCCAGCCGGAGAACACACCAGAGGTTGCTCCGGAAAAGGGGCCTGGCCCAGCGGCGGCCAACAACAAGTAAAGGGCGTGGCCCCAGCACTGGCCCAGCCCTGTAGACAAAGAAGAGGGGTGTCGTCCAAACCCCCACAGTAGTACCCAATAGGGCCCAAGGGGTTGCGGCTCCACCTGGAGTGCTTGTGCGCCCCTGGGCAGGAAGAACGTGGGCACTAAGAGGGTTGAAGGTTGTGGTGGGGGCACCCTATGTGTTACCGGCCACGGCAGGCGCCCATCAACACGGGTGATTTGCACATGACGTCCTCACCTGTACCGAGCATGTTGGACGACGGAGTATGTCGGGGACAGCTGGCACCAATACCCCATTTTGATGTCCTGGGTGCGCCGGCTAGCCTGGGGGCCCGGTGGGTGGCCTGGGTGGAGAACCTGGAGTTGTACTTCACTGCAATGGAGATCAAAGATGCAGCCAAACGCCCGACACTCCTGTACTCTGCCGGGCTGGCCGTCCAGAGACTGTTCAAGACATTAAGGCCCCGAGATCAATCGTACGGTGCAGCCGTCGCAGCCCTGAAAAAGTACT
The DNA here is from genome assembly GCF_040938575.1 of Ambystoma mexicanum. Taxonomy (NCBI): domain Eukaryota; kingdom Metazoa; phylum Chordata; class Amphibia; order Caudata; family Ambystomatidae; genus Ambystoma; species Ambystoma mexicanum. The sequence goes on along the minus strand of NC_090940.1, from coordinate 651,409,161 downwards.
TCAGACCCATGGTCAACAGGGACTATGAGAGGTTCAGGATGAGGTGTGCGAGGCAGGAGGAAGGGGAAAGCCTCGATGCATTCCATGGGAAGCTGCGCGGTATTGCACTGTCTTGTGACCTGGGGACTTTCGAGGAGGACGAGATACGGGCGCAAATCATCTATGGCTGCAGCTCCACCAAACTGCGCAAACAGGTTCTGAGGGACCCAGCGCTGACCCTCGATAGAATACTGGAGCTTGGCCGGGCCCAGGAACTGGCGGAGGTGCGGGCCTTGGTCATGGACTCCTCTAGACACCACCTAAAGATGGAGGCCCCCATGCAGCGGGTGAAGGTTGAGGAGGTGGCCGCTGTTGGCAGGTGGCCAGGAGGAAGAGTGATGAGGAGGGGAGACTGGCCGAAGAGAGACCCCAATGCCACCATGTGTCATCAGTGTGGGTGGGATCTTCCACACCCGCAGGACTGCCCGGCGATAGGACAAATCTGTGGGAGGTGCGGGAAAGGAGATCACTTCGCACGAGTATGTCTCGCTCCAGCCCCAGCCGGTATGGTGGGGGCATCACGGGGGAGGGAGGCAAAGGGGAGAAATACCCCCAAGGTGGCGGCGGTCCAGGTGGTGGAGAGTCCCTGAGAAGTACTGTATGATATGGGGGAAGAGGAGTACGAAGAGAATGTATTCTTCTTGTCCTGCAGCGGCGCTGGGGGCCAGTTTGATCCCGGGATTTTCTGAGTTGGAGGGGCCCGTTAGAGGCTTGCCCCGTGGTGTGAGGACTGGAACACACCTAGGTCTCAAGAGGGGTGAGGGTGACTGAAAGCCCGCAATGAGCACACAAAGCAAGAGCGCTTACAAACTACTCCAAACAGTTGTTTATATCAAAAATAGATACACATTTATTATAAGGCCTTGAAACTAATAACCACAGTAAAAGCAGCAATATACAACGATATTAAACCAACACATACACTATCCACCCAATATATATACAGAATACACAGTTTCACGGCATTAGCAGCACGAAATATGTTATCCACCTGCAGGGGAAGGAAAACAGGCAGTGCGAACCAATGCGTGTGATATGTCCGCCTTCTGAGGCCCCTAACTAGATGGTAGTCCAATCCCTACGAAGAGTGGAGCCTAGCGCTCAAAAGTACCTGCACACGCCGGTGCCAATGGGCAGAAGGTGAAGCTCTTCGGAGGACGTTGGACAGCTCTGTAGGGTGCCCTAATGAAGGAGGACACGGTCCGCGACTCTAGCGCAGCCTCCACTGTGAGGCAGAAGCAGGGCGCGAGTACGGACAAGGGGAGCTGTATTTACAGCGGGGAAAAGCAAGGGGCACTGCAGGAGGGCGACCAGATCCTAGCTAATCTACTCACCGGTCCCCGAAGCAAGCAGGCCCGAGCTTCTCCTCGATAGATGCAGCTTCTGGCAGGTTCTGAAGAGCAGGGAACGTCTCGTCGTCGTGCAGAGTAAAAAGACGTCCCGATCGAAGAAACAAGCACAGTTTTGTCGCCACAGCAGGGCAACGGAACGGCCGGGTGTATTCAAGCCAAACGAGCACTGCTCACCTCTAGCTTAGGGTTGCTAAGCAAACGAAGCGTGTGAGCGTGCCCCGGACTCAGAATACCACTCAACCTGTCGGCGATTACAGAGCAGGACTCCTTAGTAAGCTGGTCAGTCAACTGGATGGCCCAGAGACACTTCCGAAGGCTTACGGCAGGAGTTGATGAAGGTGCCGGGAATAGCTGGTCCTGCTATTCCAATAGGTCGAAGCGCCAGTACAGGCCTTCTTGTTCGATCTTAGGTGGAAAGGGCTTCACCGGAAGACAGCAATGAGGAGCAGAAGTTCTTCAGGGGGTCACCAGCGATTCCTCGGTCCAGCCTCGTGTTCGCAGGATACTTGGCTCCTGTATCCCTGGGTTCGTCAGAACTCAGGAGATCGACATGGTAGTGGTGTTTCCAGCTCCCTCTTATCCACGGTTCCCTTCGCGCCAAAACGGAGGGGAGCCAATGGGAGATCCGCTCATCAACACACATACCATACGTGGACCAATCACGGACCACAGTGGTCCCAGGCATTCACACCACCCTAGACTCTCTGGCACCCAGGATGTGTATTGGGACCAGACAGCCCAGCCCACATCCTGGGGGCACTCAAACGACATGTAGAAGCCCGCGAAAGCAACCGTGTTTCGCGGGAAACTACATGCCCAAATAAGGAAGGCCCCGGGTCGCCTGACCCGGGAGAAGGTAAAGGGAGCAAGACGGACAGTGGACGAGACAAAGGAGCCTCGTGGTCCGGCCATTTTGGGTAGCCGGGCCACCCTTTTGTGTTCGCGGCAAAAAGGTGCTCAGAACGGCAAAAGGAGCTCAAAATAAACCAAATGATCGCTGCCACCAGCCCAGTCCCTGAATGACTTGCACCGATCCAAAAACCATCCTACAAGAGTGTCTAGGGTCTGTAGAAGGCTAGAGACCCAAGAGAGCTGTAACTTAGCTTACAGTGCCCTCTTGTGTCGTGTTGCACTAAAATGGCGACACGATAAAAGAAACTACGGGAAACAGCGTTCCCCGGTACTGACTGTCTTAAGGGCATGTCAGTTTCCCCGTAAGAAAGGAGCGAAAGCCCAGAGGAGTACGGCAGAAGGCTGTACTTCTCTGGCAAAGTCAAGAAAACAGGTTGAAAACAATAGCAAAAAGTTTAGGGGTTGCCACATGGAAGGAAAGTTCCCTACAATAACGAAATCTTTCCTAACACACACCTGTTTGTTTTGCAGTGTCAAATATGTTTGAGTTTTAGTAGCTGTTAGGTGGTGTGCGGACTGGAATGCACCAAAGGTTTGTGGTGGGGTTTCATTTGATTTTGTTTGTTTATAATAAAGGAGGGATGTTGTGTGGGGGTCTGGTTGTTTGGCAACGTGAGCGGCGTGACTGCGTCATGGCGCCCACGTGCCCATTTAATAAAAGGGGCCCTGCGGGCGCTGCAAGGGCAGAGCAGCAAAGCCCCAGGAAGTGGCAACTCGTGTCTGTGTTCCTTGTGTCTGAGGCCTGCCCCTGGTCGGGGCCTTGTGTGTGCAGCGCGGCCCGAGTGCCCTCGGAGCTGCGGCTGCTTGTGAGGGGGGGTGACACCCCCGCACTACTGACATTGCGCTCGGTGTTCCGAGCGCCGTAGGGTGCCACCCTACTAAGGATTCGCTGGTTGCCCACCGGTGTGCCCGACATCATCTGTGGGCTGCCCCGGAGACCGGAGGCAGCCCACAACAGGGAGGTGGGTGCGAAAATGGTGAGTAGATGGGATGAGGGCGTGTTGGTTGACAGAGAGGTTCCTAGGGATGGTGGCGCGGGGCATGCCCCCTTTTATGTGGGTGTGTGCAAAAATTGTATGCACGAAGCTATTTGTGCCCGCTGTTCTAGTTTGTGAAATCAAGACAGTCCTACATCGTGTGGGCTACGTTTACCCTGCGGTGTGCTCTTTTGGCACACGACGTTGGGCAGTACTTGTAGGGTAGTAACCGGGCCCCAGGGATTGCCAGCTCCTGCATGGATTGGGGCAGGCTATGGGCTGGTTATGCATTAGCAGTGCGAGGCGCGCGGCCCTGCCCAGCCCAGCCGTGGCCACGCCCCCCGGGGGAGGAGCTTGCCCGGCCAGGCCACCGTGACCACGACCTCCGAATGCATTAGCAGTGCGAGGCGCGCGGCCCTGCCCAGGCCACGCCCCCGGGGGAGGAGCTTGCCCGGCCAGGCCACCGTGACCACGACCTCCGAATGCCTTAGCAGTGGGAGGCGCGCGGCCCAGCCCAGGCCCCGCCCCTGCCAGGTCGCCGTGACCGCGGGCGCCGGGTTCATTAGCAGCGTGAGGCGCGCGGCCTTCGCCCGCCCCCGGGGGAGGGGCTTGCCTTGGCCCGCCTCCGGCCTGGCCGCCGTGTCCGCGGGCTCCGGATGGATAACAGGGCGAGGCGCGCGGCTAGGCCCCGCCCCCCGAGGGCGGGGCTGCCGTGACCGCGGGCTGCGCGGGACCGCGCACACTGAGCCGGGCTGAGATTAGGCTGATCCCGGCCCGAGGAGGAAGGAAGGAGCAGGAGGGGGTGTGTGCGAGTCTCGCCGGAGCCCGGGGGAGCACAGGCCGCGGCGGGCTCGGCCTCCACCTCCACCATGATGCCGGTAAGAGGGCCTGCTGGTGTCCTGAGGGAGGGAGGGGGCCTGCCCTGTGGGGATGTCGCCCTTCAGGCCCGGGCACCATCATCTGTGCGCGAAAAGCGGCGCCCCCCCCCCCCCCCCCCAGTGCTTTCCCAATTCCCCCCACACCTCGGAGCACCCCCATTCCACGCCGAGGCCTGCATTCCGCGAAGCCCGGAGGCCTGCAGAATAGGACCCCCCCCCGCCCACTCCCCCCAAGCTGTCAACACCAGCGCCAGTACTCTGCTCCTTCAGCGCCAGTACTGCTGCCTCAGCCAGGGCACGTACTAATGACAGGTGCCAGTACTGCTGCTTCAGCCAGGGCACGCACTGATGACAGGTGCCAGTACTGCTCCTTCAGCGCCAGTACTGCTGCCTCAGCCAGGGCACGTACTAATGACAGGTGCCAGTACTGCTGCTTCAGCCAGGGCACGCACTGATGACAGGTGCCAGTACTGCTCCTTCAGCGCCAGTACTGCTGCCTCAGCCAGGGCACGTACTAATGACAGGTGCCAGTACTGCTGCTTCAGCCAGGGCACGCACTGATGACAGGTGCCAGTACTGCTCCTTCAGCGCCAGTACTGCTGCCTCAGCCAGGGCACGTACTAATGACAGGTGCCAGTACTGCTGCTTCAGCCAGGGCACGCACTGATGACAGGTGCCAGTACTGCTCCTTCAGCGCCAGTACTGCTGCCTCAGCCAGGGCACGTACTAATGACAGGTGCCAGTACTGCTGCTTCAGCCAGGGCACGCACTGATGACAGGTGCCAGTACTGCTCCTTCAGCGCCAGTACTGCTGCCTCAGCCAGGGCACGTACTAATGACAGGTGCCAGTACTGCTGCTTCAGCCAGGGCACGCACTGATGACAGGTGCCAGTACTGCTCCTTCAGCGCCAGTACTGCTGCCTCAGCCAGGGCACGTACTAATGACAGGTGCCAGTACTGCTGCTTCAGCCAGGGCACGCACTGATGACAGGTGCCAGTACTGCTCCTTCAGCGCCAGTACTGCTGCCTCAGCCAGGGCACGTACTAATGACAGGTGCCAGTACTGCTGCTTCAGCCAGGGCACGCACTGATGACAGGTGCCAGTACTGCTCCTTCAGCGCCAGTACTGCTGCCTCAGCCAGGGCACGTACTAATGACAGGTGCCAGTACTGCTGCTTCAGCCAGGGCACGCACTGATGACAGGTGCCAGTACTGCTCCTTCAGCGCCAGTACTGCTGCCTCAGCCAGGGCACGTACTAATGACAGGTGCCAGTACTGCTGCTTCAGCCAGGGCACGCACTGATGACAGGTGCCAGTACTGCTCCTTCAGCGCCAGTACTGCTCCTTCAGCGCCAGTACTGCTGCCTCAGCCAGGGCACGTACTAATGACAGGTGCCAGTACTGCTCCTTCAGCGCCAGTACTGCTCCTTCAGCGCCAGTACTGCTGCCTCAGCCAGGGCACGTACTAATGACAGGTGCCAGTACTGCTGCTTCAGCCAGGGCACGCACTGATGACAGGTGCCAGTACTGCTCCTTCAGCGCCAGTACTGCTGCCTCAGCCAGGGCACGTACTAATGACAGGTGCCAGTACTGCTGCTTCAGCCAGGGCACGCACTGATGACAGGTGCCAGTACTGCTCCTTCAGCGCCAGTACTGCTGCCTCAGCCAGGGCACGTACTAATGACAGGTGCCAGTACTGCTGCTTCAGCCAGGGCACGCACTGATGACAGGTGCCAGTACTGCTCCTTCAGCGCCAGTACTGCTGCCTCAGCCAGGGCACGTACTAATGACAGGTGCCAGTACTGCTGCTTCAGCCAGGGCACGCACTGATGACAGGTGCCAGTACTGCTCCTTCAGCGCCAGTACTGCTGCCTCAGCCAGGGCACGTACTAATGACAGGTGCCAGTACTGCTGCTTCAGCCAGGGCACGCACTGATGACAGGTGCCAGTACTGCTCCTTCAGCGCCAGTACTGCTGCCTCAGCCAGGGCACGTACTAATGACAGGTGCCAGTACTGCTGCTTCAGCCAGGGCACGCACTGATGACAGGTGCCAGTACTGCTCCTTCAGCGCCAGTACTGCTCTTTCAGCGCCAGTACTGCTGCCTCAGCCAGGGCACGTACTAATGACAGGTGCCAGTACTGCTGCTTCAGCCAGGGCACGCACTGATGACAGGTGCCAGTACTGCTCCTTCAGCGCCAGTACTGCTGCCTCAGCCAGGGCACGTACTAATGACAGGTGCCAGTACTGCTGCTTCAGCCAGGGCACGCACTGATGACAGGTGCCAGTACTGCTCCTTCAGCGCCAGTACTGCTCTTTCAGTGCCAGTACTGCTGCCTCAGCCAGGGCACGTACTGATGACAGGTGCCAGTACTGCTCCTTCAGCGCCAGTACTGCTGCCTCAGCCAGGGCACGTACTGATGACAGATACCAGTACTGCTGCTTCAGCCAGGGCACTTGCTTCAGCGCCAGTACTGCTCCTTCAGCGCCAGTACTGCTCCTTCAGCGCCAGTACTGCTGCCTCAGCCAGGGCACGTACTGATGACAGGTGCCAGTACTGCTCCTTCAGCGCCAGTACTGCTGCCTCAGCCAGGGCACGTACTGATGACAGGTGCCAGTACTGCTCTTTCAGCGCCAGTACTGCTGCCTCAGCCAGGGCACGTACTGATGACAGGTGCCAGTACTGCTGCTTCAGCCAGGGCACGCACTGATGACAGGTGCCAGTACTGCTGCTTCAGCCAGGGCACGCACTGATGACAGGTGCCAGTACTGCTGCTTCAGCGCCAGTACTGGGCACGTACTGCTGCTTCAGCGCCAGTACTGCTGCTTCAGCCAGGGCAAATACTGATGACAGGTGCCAGTATTCAGCCAGGGCACGTACTGATGACAGGTGCCAGTACTGCAGCTGCTGCTGCCGGTCCATTACTATACCGGGCTGGGGCCAGTACTGCTCACACAAGGCCTGCCCTTCCTGCATGCACTGGTGCATTAGAGGCTCATGCATGCAATGATATTACTGTTCACCAGTCAAGTACTGGTGCATGACATACCGTGATTGCGCAGAGCGGCAATTCTAGAATAATGGTACAGAGAAAGCCCAGTACTGCTGTGTAAAATAATGCCCTGGATGTTTAGAACTAGGCTACTGTGAGGTAAACAGCGAGATTGCTGGAAAGTGCCAGTACTGTCTAATGTAAAATGCCATGGATGTTTACAAGTTACTGCACTTGTTGCTGGTGCTGGCCTGTTGAATGAAAATAGCCACCAAAAATAAATGTACTGGCTCAATAATGATAATATGTTATTTATGTAGCGATTACGCCTAAGCACTTTACATTGAACATATGTACATGCAATAAGATAAACGAGTACCGATAATGGCCTGTCAGTAGTGCTGTGTACCAGAATTTCATATTGAGAAGTGCAATACTTATTCATTAAATAGTGGCATTGTTGGGAGTGCCAGTAATGCTCTGCTGAATTCCATTGTTCCGAAAGTCATTCTACAATCTTGTTATAGAGAATAGCACTACTGGTGTATGACAGAATATCATACGTGTTGCTTAGCAAAGTACTGCTTCATTAAAATGACACTGTTGAGAAGGGCCCCTACTCGCCTATGACAGAATGAGATTACTGTCCAGAATGTGTGTACTGGTTCATTAAGAAACATTGTTCAAAGGTGAATTATAGAATGTTGGTACTAAAAAATGCCAGTACTTTGACATAACAAAATGCCATTAACGTTGAGTTGTGAGGTACTTGTTTATTAAATGGTGTTGTTGTTGAGAAGGGCCAGTATTGCAGTAATACAGAGGGCCACCATTGCTGGCAAGTGAAGGTGCTGGTCTAGTAAATGATTGCATTGTTCCGGGTGGGGCGGTACTGCTCTATTGAAGAGCATCATTGTTGATAAGTGCATTAGTACTGGGGAAGGCCTTTCAGTATGTGTATTACAGAATGCCATTTCTCCACAATGTCATATTTTGAATTTGCACAGACGTCTGGCTTCTGAGGCTTATGGTAATGGAGACGGCACTGTACTGTCTATTTTAAACCGTGCAAATGCTTAGGCCTTTGTTGACTTGGCTGAGAAGGAACGGTGCCGGGCCATTACTTAATATTACCCAGTCCTGGTACACATACAGACACATCATCGTTCAGGAGTTCAGGTGTGCTCCATTAAGGTTTGGGATTGGCTGATGCTGGTGCTTCAGAGCAACAGCTTCTTGCTGAGAAGCGCTGGCAGAGCAATGTAATTCCGGAATAGGGCTATTGCTGGCACGTTAGAGAATGCCAGTAATTGCCGTGGTTGTCAGCACTGGTCGAATATTGCTGTGAAGTGCCGGTACCCGTCTTTGGGACCGTTGATGGCCATGCACAGAGCCCTTCCCCTGGCAGGCTCGCACTGCAGCGCTTGGCTTCATCACTGGGAGTTGCCTGGTAAGCGGGTGGTGCCGTTCCTTCACCCTGGCATCACCAGTAACATGCAGCCAGCACGTGCCTGTCCTGGCCCCATTGAGACCAGGGACAATGGCCAATTCTCTGGATGGGGGCGGCTTGACGGCGGGCCCCACAGCCGGCTTTGTTGGGGTTTTGAGTGAGGCCGGGTGGAAGGGACGATGTTACGCTGCCAGCAGGCCTGCATCACCTGACAGGGTCGCTGCCTACATATGGTGCAGGCCTGCCTCACCTCTCGCATGGTTGCTGCCTGCATATGGCACAGGCCTGTGTCGCTGCCTGCATATGGCGCAGGCCTGCATCACCTCACATGGTTGCTACATGCATATGGTGCAGGCCTGCATCACCTCACATGGTTGCTGCCTGCATATGGCGCAGGCCTGCATCACCTCACATGGTTGCTGCCTGCATATGGCGAAGGCCTGCATCACCTCACATGATCGCTGCCTGCATATGGCGCAGGCCTGCATCACCTCACATGGTCGCTGCCTGCATATGGCGCAGACGTGCATCACCTCACATGGTTGCTGCCTGCATATGGTTCAGACGTGCATCCCCTCACATGGTCGCTGCCTGCATATGGTGCAGACCTGCATCACCTATAACATGGTCGCTGCCTGCATATGCTGCAGGCCTGCATCACCTCACATGTTCTCTGCCTGCATATGGTGCAGGCCTGCATCACCTCACATGGTTTCTGCCTGCATATGCTGCAGGCCTGCATCACTTCACATGTTCGCTGCTTGCATCATCTCACAAGATTGCTACATGCATGTGGTGCAGGTCTGCATCACCTCACATGGTCGCTGCCTTTATATGGCGCAGGTCTGCATCACCTATAACATGGTTGCTACATGCATATGGTGCAGGCCTGCAGCACCTATAACATGGTTACTGCCTGCATCACCTCACATGGTCTCTGCCTGCATATGGTGCAGGCCTGCATCACCTCACATGGCTGCTGCCTGCATATGGTGCAAGCCTGCATCACCTCATATTTCATATGGTTGCTGCCTGCATATGGTGCAGGCCTCCATCACCTCTCACATGGTTGCTACACGCATATGGTGCAGGCCTGCATCACCTCTCACATGGCTGCTACATGCATGTGGTGCAGGCCTCCATCACCTCTCACATGGTTGCTACACGCATATGGTGCAGGCCTGCATCACCTCTCACATGGTTGCTACACGCATATGGTGCAGGCCTGCATCGCCTCTCACATGGCTGCTACATGCATGTGGTGCAGGCCTGCATCGCCTCTCACATGGCTGCTACATGCATGTGGTGCAGGCCTCATCACCTCTCATATGGTTGCTGCCTGAATACGGTGCAGGCCTGCATCACCTCTCACATTGTTGCTGCCTGCATATGGCACAGGCCTGCATCACCTCATATGGTTGCTGCCTGCATATGGCGCAGGCCTGTCTCATCTTACACATAGTTGCTGTAAGCATATTGTGCAGGCCTGCATCACCTCTCACATGGTTGCTGCCTGCATATGGCGCAAGCCTGCATCGCCTCTCACATGGTTGCTACATGCATATGGCGCAGGCCTGCATCACCTCTCACATGGTTGCTGCCTGCATATGGCGCAGGCCTGCATCACCTCACATGGTCGCTGCCTGCATATGGTGCAAGCCTGCATCGCCTCTCACATGGTTGCTACATGCATATGGCGCAGGCTTGCATCACCTCTCACATGGTTGCTGCCTGCATATGGCGCAGGCCTGCATCACCTCTCACATGGTTGCTGCCTGCATATGGTGTATTCAACGAAGAAAATGCACGCTTAAATCCCTAGAAATTCATCTATCAGTAAAATGATGACTTTAATACCGAGTTATGTAATCACACGTCATACTGGATTCTTTGTGATCGAATTTATTACCCAACTCTGAGTTCCTAGGATTCGATCTTTTGTAGGATGAAAGTTCGATTGGATTCTAACCCGTGACCATACAGCTGTCTTCGGACCCCACAAACGCTTAAAAATGTGAATTCTCCATATATATATATATATATATATATATATATATATTTTTAAGGCGTTTCTAAAAGGACCCCTTTTGACCTAAGCACAAATGTGGCTACTTTTAGCCATATCAGTGGAGTATTCTTTTACCCTCAGTGCTCCAGATAAGATTTTGGAGTGGGAAATACTACCTATTTTTTTTTTCAAGTTTGGAGTAAAATGATCTTTTTTGGGGGTAAAAATTAAGTCAGTTTCTCAACTGGAGTATTTTATAAGCCTGTAAATATGATTAAACAGGAAAACGGAAATGTTTCTCTAATAATTATTTCGTTGCACCTAGTTAATGTACATTAAAAGATAGATATTTACTTCTTCCGATCAGGCAGTATTATAGTAATTTCTTCCTCTTGGTACTGCATGCACTACTAGTCCAAAGATATCAATGGAGCTGTGTGGGTGAAAGCAGAGGAACACGGTCCTAACATGTCTGTCCCTTGTTGGGAGTATTTTTACTCCCTATTTTTATTTATTGTGAGGATTTGCCTATTTTTAGGGAGTAAAAGTGGCCAGTACACCGCTTATGTGTAGTTCTGATGACCTGTGTCCAAAATATCTGTCCACCTAGAGCATGAAAATCCCGAGGCATTTGTCCATTTAGCCCAACATACTTGTGATATTGGCCAGCGCAATGAAGGGAGAGATTATTGTATGTGACGTTGACTTCACAGAGACCTCATTCAGTATTTCCAAAACCTGTAACCAACCTGGGCACCACACACTGCGTCAGATCACTAAAGTGAGACATGAACACATCACTTTTGTAAACCTAAGGTACATTCCCTTTAGGAGGGAGCAAGGATGTTTTTCAACTTCTGCCAACCGACTTCAGATATGTTGGGGTTATCTATGTAAAGAGGGTAGGTCCTGGTCAGGCCTACTCCTCTGAGCATGCACTCGCTTATTACCTGATTAAAGGGTTTGAAGGCTTAGCAGTGCCAGGCAATCTTCTTGTTTGGTGTGTTAGTGATATGTTGCGAATTCTCGTTATTTTGCCAAGAATGCTGTTGGTGCGACGGCGTCCGCAACCTACTATAACCGTCTTTGTAAATGTTATCTGGTAAGGTTTCCCAGATGCATAGCTGAAAGCGTACTTGTTTTTTATGTCATTAATTCACACATGTTTTTGTATCAAACCTGTGAAGGGTCTACTTATTTTATATCATTCTTATTGGGGGCACTCCGCCCGTTTGCAAGCGCTCTCCATTTTGTCTGATTTTGGACTCCAGGGACAGGGAGCTATGGATCGGCCCAGACTCGCGCAGTATTGTCGGAGGGTCTCGGGTGGGGGAACCTAGCTTCCCCTGTGTCCACAGGCCTTAGTTTAGTCGTCAGACTACAGTTCCTTTTCTAGAAACACTTCTTTGTCGCTTCTCTTGAAAAGAGGGACGGTAAACCGTTATCACTCATCTGCGTGTTTCTGGGCAGTTCACATCTGCGCCTTCTGGAACTTCGACCTGCTCTTAGAATTGATGCCTCTTCGATGCGCCAAGAAGTCCGGAATGCCCGTCCTTAAGGAGATTGTCCCCAGTGTTTACCCTGGGGGTAAGTACACCTACAGAAGTCCCTGCGTCCGCCTCAGATCCTGGGCAGAATACTGTTGGGCGAGAGCATGGTTGGCCATTGTGACCGTGGTCTGTGGTACTCGTGACCGGTTTATCTCCATTTCTTAAGCGACATTTGGGAGCAGAGAAGCTTTATCAGAGAGAATGGTTTCCACCATGGCTAGGTCAGGCGGAGCGACCGTGGTCACACGCTTTGATTGGTTTTTTCATGTCCCGCTTATTTAGGACTCCCTTTATTCAGGCTCACACTCGCCAACCTACCTGAAGTATATTGTTTGAAAGTTCAGATTGCTAAAATAGACACAGTTTGACAGGAGCTCAGGGAAGTAGACATAGCGCATGGGAGCCCCCGTCGTACTGCGCAAAAGCAGCCATTTTGCACATTACCTGAATAGCACATGCGGCTGGATCATCCACTTCCAGGCACTAGGGCTATAACTAGGGAATCCTTTGGATTCTTCGTTCTGTGCTAGTTGGTGGATTAGAATGCAAGTTACCTTCAGATTGTGTGAACATTTAGAGTTATCCTACTGGTGAGAAGAGAAAGGGGTGCCCAATCTGGGATGTCACTGTGCCACCACTGAAGAGGCAGCGGTAAACAAGTAACCAAGAGGAGAGAGTCTGCGCTGATTGGAAACGCATCCTGCAGCCACCAGACACCTCCCCGATCCAATTTAAAGGACCCTTGCAACAATCGGTTTTGGCGAAGAACAGATCCGGTGTGACGAGTCTTGCTTCCTGCCCCTGCTGACGGACAGGAAGGAAGTTCACATCCACTATAATGGATTGGGAAGCTCCCAGCCTGAGGACAACAATGAAGGCATCAGCAAAAGTATGGCCTGCTTCCTAGAATAGTAACAAGCCCATGAGTGACGGCTCTCGTAGCTAATGCTAGATCCTACCAGGACAGCATAGTGTGTGCCTTGTAACGCAGCAAGCCCCAGGCCCCGGGCCACTGCACCAACCTTGAGGCCACAAAGCCTACTGCTGACTAATCCAGCTGCCACACTGAAGGGTTGTGGCTTTCGAAGGAAACGATTGCTCTCTTGCACGTTTGCTTCCAAAGCTGTTACTTCAGTGGCCTTTTCAGTGATTGCAGCTGACTATTTATTCATTTATTAGATAGTTGTAAGGCGCTAATACAACAAATGGTGTTTCAAGGTGCCACAAGACAACAAAAAGTGGGAGGGTGTTAAACAAAGGGGGGGCGTGCTGCTCTGGGCGAAATGCAAGTGCAAGGGAGGAAGGGAGGTGCAAGGAAAAGACAAGAGAGTGCAAATGAAGGGGAAGGTGGGACAGGGAGGGGGGAAGAGGGCTGCAGGGGCTAGAAAAGTGCTAAGGGCGAGGCCAGGAGGGCAAGTGGCAGGGATTGCAAGGGGTGCAGGGGAGGGTACCCATAAGTGCACGGCGGGGGACGGACTGGGCGTGGAGGCCTGGTGCACTGGAGAACTCATAGGGAACCAGGCAGCCAGTCACTGCGGCAGACACGGGTGTGGGCAGGGGAGGGAAGGAAGAAGAGGAGGGTCTTGAAGAGATTCCGGAACATTAAGGAGACCCGACTCAAGCCTTAGAGGGGCAGGGAGACCATTCCAGAGCGAGGCTCCTGCAGAGGCGATAGATCTACCCCCCCACTCTCTGCTTAGAGCAGTGTCTGGTTTGCTGAGAGTTCTAGCAGGGCGGTATTTAGGGAGAGTGAGTTGGGTGTAGCGGGGTCCCAGGCCCCAGGAAGCTGAGGAGGTGCATTTGATAGTTGGTATTCTTGGCAAGGTCCGCGATGTGAGGAGAAGGAGAGAGGGTAGTCGAAGATGACACCAAGGTTTTTTGCCTCACAGGTCGGTGAGAGGAGGGGCCCCATAAAATGCGGCCCAGCGGTAGGAGGGAAGGAGGGAGCTGGGGTGCCAATGAGAAGGATCTCAGTTTTACTGGCATTAAGGCAGAGATAATTGGCAGCACACCATGCCTGAATAACAGTCAGGGATTAGGGAGGAGGAAGAGGAGCTGGTAGAGGGAAGCTTGAAGGAGAGCTGCATGCTGTCCGCATAACACAGGAAGTGAGGAGAGAAGGAGGAGATCAGGTGGGCCAGAGGGGCAAGGTAGATGTTGAAGAGCCACAGTGATGATAGACCCTTATGGGATGCCGCAGGTGGAGAGGGTGATAGGGGGAGAAGAGGGCCCAGTTGAACCTGGGTCGGTCAGAAAGGAAAGAGGTCCACCAATCCAGTTCCAGGCCCGTGATGCCAAGGGTGTCACAGAGCTGATTTTATCAGGGTGGAGGCATTGACCGTGTCGAAGGCAGTGGCAAGATCCAGCAGGATAAGAACGGAAGGAAAGTTGGAATCGAGATTTGAGAGCAAGTCATTGCAACTGTTCAGAAGAGCAGTTTCTGTGCCTCTGGCTGCTCTGAAGCCAGACTGGTAGTCATGGAGACAACCAACAGATTCCATGTGTTGGATCAGTTGTGAGATGGCTAACTTCTTCAGGAGTTTGCCCAGGAATATGGGTATCACTACATATTCTCACCACCAAAAATATCACCATATATATGGCCGTCTGGAACGACCATAGGTGATATCTTGGGGTTCTATGGAGCGGGGGTTGCGGCGGTGTCCCCCGCTCCTTTAAAAATAATGCAGGGGTTGCGGGTTCAATGCCTTAATATCGCCGCAAAAATATGGCGATATTTTTGTATGGCGATATTTTTGCAGGGATATTAACACATGGAACTGGCGGAATGTGATAATGGCGGTCGTTTGCCAGACAGGAAGGGTCGGCAGAGGGCTTTTTTAGGAGAGGATGCACAGGGGAGTGCTTAGAGGACAGGAAGGAGCCAGTGGCAAAGGAGTGATTACAGAAATCGTCCAAGGCTTGCGCAAGGGAGGAAATGTTGCCCTTTATGGTTCTGGAGGAGCAGGGGAGCACCTGTTTGGAGGAGACTATCTTAGAGAGGACTTGTCTAGGGACCTCATCCAGTGCTATCAGCGAAAGAGGAGAGTAGAAAGGGACAGGGGGGGCCAAGGGAGGTTTGAGAGCTGGGGAGGGAGGGGGGAAGCTAGCCGAGGAGAGCGAGGACAGGATGTCCTGAGTTTTGGTTAAGAAGTGGAGGCCAGAGAAGTACGGAGAGTCAGGGATGGCAGGGCAGAAGTGGGACTGCAGTAGGATTGGCGAGTTCCTTGCAGGTTTTAAAGAGTTCGCCAGTGTTGTTAGTGACCCCAGAGATTCAGGCTCGGATATGGGCCCTCTTCGTCAAATGGGTGGAGACTCGGTAATGCCTTTGGAGCAGGCGGCAGGCCAGTCTGTCAGAGGATGTGCCTGATGCCCGCTACTTCCGCTCAGCAACTCTGCACTTGGTTTTCATAGAGGCTATGTCGGAGTCATTCCAGGTGGTGCACTTGGAGGCAGGCTTCATGCGGATCCTCATGACAGGTGCAAGGATGTCCAGGGTGTTGGTGATAGCAAGGTTAGAGGACAAGAGAGCATGGTCCGACCAGAAGAGAGTTGTAGCGAGAGGGTTGGAGATGGGGGTGTCTGCTGAGGTGAGAGCATCCAAGTTATGTCCGGCTGAGTGCGTTGGACCGGAGGGATGAATGGTGAGGGTAAGAAAGTCACAGAGGCTGCGGGAGAGTGCAGGTGAATATTGAAGTTTCAGAGGGGAAGCTTGGAGGTGGAGGCAAGAAGAGAACAAGTGAGGTCAGCCACTCTGAGAGGAAGACTGAGACCGGACCAGGGGCCCTGTGGATGGTGGCGAGAGTCAACGAGAGGGTTGGTGAGACACCAATCCAGCAGACGAGGCATTCAAAGGAGGAGTAGGTCTGAGTGTGGACGACAGTAGCTGGAACCCATTCAGGGAAGTAAAAGGCCACTCCGCCTACAGAACGGTTAGGCCTGGGCTTAGAGCGGATCTTGTAGCCTTCTGGGAGGAGTGTGTCAAAAGCAGTGATAGAGCTGGTAGTGAACCACTTCTCAGTGAGAGCGACAACGTCAAGGTCAAAGTCTTCAAGAAGGAGACCGATATCAGAGGAGTGTTTAACAGCAGAGTGAGAGTTGAAGGTAGCTAGGTGAAGCTGGTTGGCAATTTTGAAGGTCTTCCGAGGAGGGGTAAAGGGAAGTGGTACATCTGTTGGAGGTGTAGAAGGGGCAAGGGGGGTGGCTGAAGGAAAAGTGGCAGGGGAGGGGAGGAAGTTGATGAGAGATGGAAGACTCATATCAAGAAGGAGGAGGTTGGGCTGAGAGCCCTAGGCCATGACAGTGCCATTCTGATAGACATTAATGATGCACTTAGAGGATGAGAAGCCTGCCAAGAGTACTTTCCATCTGGTGCCGCCATTGTTGGACGATGAAGAGAAAGGGGAGAGGACCGAGACCATATGGGGAGTCCATAGGTATGGAGAGGGAGCGACAAAGATGCTGTTTGTGACAATCTGCCTGTAAGCAAGACAGTTGCAGACAAGTCAGATGACGGAGATGTCGCAGGTCGGTGAACTGGGTAGCTTGAAACAAGGAGAGATTCCACTTAATTGATGCTTAGGGTAGCAGGGTCTCCCAAGCATTCCAAAGTGGTGTGCACCATCAGGAGCCATCCACCATTAGGGCCACTTCGCCGAGCGTACAGCCAGCGCAGCCAGACTGCAAAGCTCTGCAGAAAGCGCCACAGTGCATTCCAGCTTCCACCAAGAAGTGACAAGGAGGGGCAGCTGCCACACCAGGAGGCTATATACTGTCAACGCTAGCACCCTCTTATAGACTGGAATTGCAAGGGCGGAAGCCAGACATCATAAATGGGAAAGAAAACTGGTTAGCAGATGTAGTCGGGGCCCTCTTCGCCATCATCCACTGGCTGAGAGCAATCTATGTAATACAGGAATTGTAAAGGCAGCGTTCAAATCTTGGAGTAGGAAATGCTCTTACAGAAGCATTGGCTCATGTCCACCCTCTAGTTGGTAGCACCCTTTACCTCCCGAAACGGGGGTAAAATATTCAAGCCCCTAGCCAGTCATAAAAGTCCTTCAGTTCTCTACATGTGTACACCACAGTATTCCTTACTCTCTGTGCCAATTATCATTAGTGGTCAGTGAAAAATTGGAGACCCGCCCTGTCGTCTTCCTAGTACTTACTTTTGAGGCGGCACGCCACCCGACCGGAACTCTTTTTAAAACACATATCTATTTTCAAAAACCCTGACCATCATTGTTTGTGGGGGCAGTATAAATACAAGCCAGTCATTGTAGCAGCTTTTTTTCCCCTGTCCTTTTGGATTGGCACTAGGCGTCTGCCAGGCAGATTCTCTGCAGTCTTCTAGGAAACCAGGTCGACCTTCAGCAAGCATGCATTCTTGCAATACATCCGGGCCTGTCGCTGGGCGTGGCTTCCCGATCCTTAGTTCCCTTCTGAAGATGATGCATCACCACCTCCTTATCTGCGTAAAAAAGAAAAAACTGGGCATGGAAAACAGTTTCCCCATCCTCGTTAGCCAAGCAAACTCCATCCTTTAGATCAGAAAACTACTTGAAATCTGGCCTTCCTAAGCTTCTCAATTTCCAGACGTATTTTCCCCTTTTCCGCTTCCCACCTTTTTGATCATCCGAGTGCCAACCAACAATTGGTTCCATCTGTTAAAATCGCTGCAAAAATGGACGTGGACACAAAGTATCGCGGCAGAAAGGCCGTGGTTTTGCTGCCGCAATACATGTAAAGGATGCGTGGGACACCCCCGCAACCCCCAGACCCATTATACCATTTAAGGGGAGCGGGGGACACCCCGCAAACCCCGCTCTCCTTAAATGGTGTAATGGGGTACACCTTTAACAGGTCAAACCACAGCATTTTTGCGGCGACTTTTGTACAGGCGACTTTTTTGCCGCGATTTTATCACTGCATACCCAACAATTCATTTTGTGGTGTGCTCTGTATAAGCATTTACGAGAAAATACAAGATGAACCCATTGGTGCCATTATTTTGCATGTGGCATTGGAGGAGACACGGAGCAGTTCTTCTGACTCGAGAAAGGCACTTATTGAGATGGCGGGAGTGAGGGTGCTCTTTCATGTGTGTCCTGTCATTTGCTAAAAGGTGTGAATTATGGGGCAACCATTTTGCATTGGCACAGGCTTTGGATCTCTCAAGTCACACTGCAAATTTTCCACAGCTGTGAAATCCACATGCGCAAAGCTTATTTCTGTCACTTTGTATTGAGCAGTTTTGCCCACAGAAATTTGAAAATGATGAGGTTCACCCGTGTGATAAATTAGCTGCATCTTTGCGTGGGCGTTTGTAGAGGTAGGGAAAACGAGGCGGAGCTGGTGGGCAAGGGGAAGGCGTAGTGCACGGATAGGCCCCAACCTTTAAAGAAAAAACGATTTCTATTTTTGGGCTGGGGGCTAGTTGGCTTCGTTCTGGGGGGGTGGGTTGCCTGTTTTTGTATTTTCTGTCTTTTAATTAGATGGGATGAAGTTATTTTTGTATTTGATTTTATGTTTGATATTTGGGTTTTAAATTTTGTTAATGGAGAAATCTGAGTCAATAAAGTATTCATTCATTCAAAGAAATAAAAAAGATCAAATTGCCACGATTAAACTTAGCGAAATGAAGCTTAGTACTTGTAAACCTTTTGGGATGGAGCCCCAAAGAACCAGGTTGTTTGACCGCTCTCTCTCGGCTCTGAATTTGCCTGCATTTATACTATACTAGGATGTGCCCTTTCGTTCTGGGTGATCTTTCGGATGGATGCCCTGATGTTCCCTGTTAGGGAGAATTCTCCAGAATGGCTAATTTCGCTTACCTACTGAATCCATCAGCAGCTTTGCTGGATTTCTAGGATTCATTTTTTTCACCTGGTAAGAGTGTGAGCCTTTTTTCCCACTCTTACATGTGTTTTGTTGTGTGTCTTACATTTTTGTGTTCATAGACTGTGCAGCGACACAGGGTTGTCTTTTTCAGGCTTCCCACTTTAAACTCCATTTTCTGGGACTGACTACTGTCTCCCAGAACATGTAAAGTTGCCATTGACTTTATTAGTCTTTTTAAATTCACAGACCCAGTACAAACTATCTTCCATAGAGTACTAGAAAGGGTTAATAGCTATCCCCTTTTGTCTGTTTCTCATGGAACATTATTTCGTTCCCCTTTGTTTAAGATTTGGCTGGTGGCAGTGGTATCTACCATTTTCTTCCCCACCGCAGACTATGAAAATAGCCTTGGTACTGTTTTAGGCTGTTGGTAGTCTCGAACTTTAATCCGCTGTACCCCTTTTAATTTTATTTGGTTCCGGCTGGGTTTATTGACCATTTCTTTTTGTAAAGGTCTTTCTTGTGTTTGACTCTGTGCGCCAAACCAGGTTAGGTTTCTTTGTTCGCCGTCCTTTGGCGGGCTTCTGCACAGAAGCTCTCCTTAGGCACCTGAGTTTCTGGGTGGACAGGATGTGAGCGAGGGGTTTTGGGCCCCTTGCATAGTCTCCTTGGAGACCCAAGTCACACTCTTGTTTGATTGGCTAGGTGACTGTCCTGCCAGGACAGCCACCCTGCTGTGTGATTGACAGCCAGGGTGTGTGAATGGGGGAAAACTGCATAAAAAGCAGGTCTCTGGGACTTGGAAGGCAGAGTCGCCAATGGATCGAGAGAACCGAAGAGAAGCTGAAGGAAGAGGACGACTGCAACTACTGAACCACCCGGTGAAGCCCTGCTCTGGGTCTGAATCTCCTAAACTTCGACGACAGAGAAGATCTGCAAGGAATCATCTTCCCTTGAGCTGGTGGGACCAACCAGTTCGCCAAACACCAAGCAAGGCCTCCCTCCCCTGGTCGAATTTGCTGTGCATTGCTGCAGTGAACCGGATAGCCAGGAGGACCGGACCCTGATTTCAAGGAGCGCACCTTTTATATGTCGCTTTGCTCTGCTGCTGGTTTCTTCCCTGGGCAGTGCAGGACACTCCAGTCTTCTTCCTCCTCGTCAGTCTGACATTCGCTTCAGGAACCGTGAGCCTGCAGGACCTGCCAGGAACTTCTGTCTTAGCTACAGAATTCTTCTTCTACTTAGGTACTGTTCAAATCTGGTCATTTGTTCCGTCCGACCGCGGTGAAAGTGTATGAAATCTTTCGCTAATCCGAGGGCTTGTCCTTCTCTACTCTTTTAAATAACTTTTCTTCCGACCAATTTCGTTTCGAACTCTTGGCAAAGACTTAACCGCAAACTACTCTGAACTTTGTGATTCTCTGCAAAGACTCTGAACCATTAACATTGGCCCAGGCCTATTGATTTGAATCCTAGTTGTAGTAATCCTTTTCTAGATTGCTCTTCCTACTTACTTGTTGGTGCTGCTTGATTTTGAATAACCTTGTCTTTCCCTCCCTTTTTAAATTGCTGGAGTGCCATTTTGCTCGCACTTCATTTTGAGCTTAACTTTGCCAGAATTCATTTGGTGGTGTGTAGTGTATTAAGATTGTGATTTTCTGCTGCTTTATATTGGTGAACTGTTTCACAACTGATGGTGTAAATAAATGTATATTCTTTTACTCAGAAACCTTGAGTCAGTGTTTGTTTGACCCATAGTAATTACTGTCCTTTGTGTAATTTCTGGTACTGCTCACTTTACTCTTGAGATAAGTCCGGCTGCTCAGCCATCGCTACCAGATTACTTTGTAGTACAGGCGAAAGTAAAGGTGAATTTGTACTTGTACTTGTAGTCTTAATTGTGTGTGGTGTTGCCAAAGGGTACTGCATATGATTCTGCCTAACACTCCCTTACTGGCCCAGTCTAGGGATGAGGAGTTCTGTTAGGAAGGCATCTCTTGCAGCCCACGGCCACTGGGGACACTCTGGTTCTTTGTCAGAATTTCAATCTACTTCCTTTGCGCTGTGCTTCTGGATTCCTTACACGTGGACGGGTTTTTCTTTTCCTACCGTCCATCAGTATGCAATGTTGTCCCAAAAGCAAAGAAAAATCTAATGATGGAGGCTATGTGATCGAACTATTTGTAGCTAGTATTTATTTTTCTTATGAATTATAATTCACAGACTTTTTTGTTTTTAATGGTTGGTTCTGTTCTGTTTTTATCATAGAACAACTCTTGTCATTTTAATGTTGTATGGGCATTGTGATTTTAAAAGAAATTAGCTTTTCTGCAATCAATTTCAGATCTGGTCAGAGCACTCTCATTGGTGGATCTTTTCCGTGAATGATGCCTAATGCCTACCTCCTGAGTCGGAGCCTTGCTTGCTATATTTTGGGACTATTTGCATAGATAACTTGTGTTTACTGAAGCAGCTTTTTTATGCCACCCAATCAACAGTATATTTCTTGAAGTCGTTTGCTGTGAGCAGTCTACATGTGCAGGTTGTGGGTTTAATTGACATTTGTGGTGAAACAGTCACATGTCCTAGGCATGGCCGCTTGCAATTAGCTGAATCTTCGTGGCGTATTAATTAATGATGGATTGTGTGCTGCTCACGTGCACTCAGCCACATTACGCCTTTCTTCTACCTTAGGATGTTGACATTCCTTTGGCATATGTAAGCATGGTTCTTTGCACGCATTTGCCAGTTTTCATATTGCCTTTTTAAGCGTGTCCTCGGGGGATGGAGGGCTGACCAGGGTGTTTGCAGGAGTAAGCTTTATAATCTTGCGGCCTGCAGCTTGTCGCCTGGATTGTGATACTTGTGGTGCACTGAGGTATGTGAATAACAAGCGACTCATATCCGTTTTGTGACCTGGCAACATGTGATTATTTTAGTGAGTGTGTCCTGCGCCACGTCGTGCAGTGGAAAAACCTTGTGTGGTGCTTCCCCCCCTCAGTGTGCTTGCCCGATGTTCCTGGAGTTTAGAGGGGCAGATTCAGAAACTGTGTGCTGTGGTTTATGTAGCTAACATTCCCTGCCTTACGAACTGCTTTTACTTGGCAACAATATCTTGTTCTACTTTTTGCAATCCAAGGAGTAATTGGGCTTTTGAAGTTGTAATATGTTTGTTATCTTTTCTGCATTTTCTTTCTTCTCTTTTCATTGTGTGTTTTCCTAAGGCATATTTTCAGTTTTAAGGAGTTCCTTCGATGCATTGCAATACTGCTTGATAACAGCGCGTGAAGCCTGAGACTAGCCCTCCATTGTGCATGGAAAGAGTGTGGACAGCTAGGTGCAGGTTCCGAGCAGGGCGGTGTGTGTGAGCAAACCTGGCCCTCGTACATTTGGCTAGCACTGCAAATTCTCCAATGTGGCGACCGCGTCACGCGCCTTCTGGAAAGTGGCGAGAAGCATCTTGCTAGGTCCTTCAATATGTAGACTCGTGCTAACTGTCCTATGCCAGTGTGTGCGCATTCGGATCTCCTTCTGTCCGTGTGCTGTCATTGCTGGATTTCTGAGGCTTCTTCTCCAATCTATTGTATGGCTGCAGGACTCCTTCCCCTGGGAATTTACCGGGAACACGTTATTAATATCAACGGCTAGAACAGATAGCTTTTTGGCGTTCTGTTTGCAACTATGCGAACACGTCTACCGCTGGAAATATCAATTTATATTTAATTAAAAGCACTGCATTTAGTATAGGTTATACGTAACTTTCAAAAGTGAAAAGGACCGGTGTAGGATTAGTTGCATGCATGGTTTACAGTGACCGCCTATTGGAAAGCGGTTCTGGACATCTGTTGGTGTTTCATCAAATGGCAAATGTTTTCATGACTTTTCCAGGACCGTCCTATAGGGTGATGTTACCTTCTACTATATCTATGTGATGCCCTATGCACACACCATTGCTGCAAATAAAATCATATTGAATCTGTTGGGATAGGAAATGGTTTGTTTATTGGGAGATTATGCTAGGATTCCATAGAGGACAATGGGTGGGGCATCGTCCATCGTGTACAGGAATGAATGCATGCCTTGGAGAAGGATGGAGTTGCATTATCCTTTGTGTACGGGAACGCCTCGGAGAAGGATGGAGTTGCATTGTCCTTTGTGTACGGGAACGCCTTGGAGAAGAATGGAGTTGCATCGTCCTTTGTGTACGGGAATGCCCTGGAGAAGAATGGAGCTGCATCGTCCTTTGTGTACGGGAATGCCCTGGAGAAGAATGGAGTTGCTTTGTCCTTTGTGTACGAGAATACCTTGGAGAAGAATGGAGTTGCATTGTCCTTCGTGTACGGGAATGCCTTGGAGATGAATGGAGCTGCATCGTCCTTTGTGTACGGGAATGCCTTGGAGAACAATGGAGTTGCATCGCCCTTTGTGTACGGGAATGCCTTGGAGAACAATGGAGTTGCATCGTCCTTTGTGTACGGGAATGCCTTGGAGATGAATGGAGCTGCATCGTCCTTTGTGTACGGGAACGCCTTGGAGAAGAATGGAGCTGCATTGTCCTTTGGGTATGGGAATGCCTTGGAGAAGAATGGAGTTGCTTCTTCTTTCGTGAGATACCTGGTAGTGACTTGTCAACTGCCTGGCCTCATGAATGGGATAGAGCCATATCTTGGGAAGTTGGCAGCGCATTGCTTTTAAAGTCCAACTGCACCCTGACAAAGTCCTCCTGTGGCACAGTCCTATGCAGCCTGTCGCCATTTTAAGTAATGGTGACCCTCCTCTGAACTTTCTGATGGTGCAAGGGGTCCCAGAGGAGAAAAGATGGGTTTGTACCCGTGGTCGTCTAGCTGGACTTAGTTGTCCCTTGTTATGTTGCGTGAACACCTAAAGATACAAAAGGAGTGTTTTCTTTTTAGTGGCCCGTGGTATAAAACAACGTATGCAATAATGTTTTTCATAGCATAAGATTTGAGGTCTTTCTTTAAAAATGCTGGGCGTCAATTTTCTTTTTTCTTTTTGTGTTCGTTAGTACAAGACTCTGAATTAATGTTTAGATTGATAACTTATATAAACATGACCACTGCATCATAAAATGTCATTATATGGTGCTGCACAGAAAACTTGCATGGCGTTTGGGATCACCATAGTAACAATGGATGACCTAACTAAATGAAAACATATTTCAAAAGCTCAGTGAAAGGTCGATCATCTAAAATAGTTAAGTAAATTTGTCCCAATTGTGCCAGTGCCTTAATGATACTTAACAAAACTCTAGTGTTACAATTTGAGAACCACTTAGACAGTTTATAGGTGTCTTATTATATCATTTTCCAAAGATTTAAGTAGGCTACGCCAACACTTGTTTCGAGCTTCACTTTCAAGGTCCTCTTCAGGGCTAATAGTGCAATCTGCCAACGTTCAAGTGAAAATCGCTAGTATTCAAAAAATACCTCATAATTTCAAAGTTATAAATCGAAAATAGTTGCCTTTGTATTGGCCTCTAAGCAATTTTCAAGTGAATAATTGGTCGGCGTCTAGCCCTTCTCTCTCCGCTCCAAACTGGTCTCCTCCATTTCCATTCCGCAGTCTACTTCTATACCGTGTTCCGTTAAGAGATCCATTATAAGCCCTTCTGGCCCGGCTTTTAGTGTGCATTTCCTGAATGATGATAGATCTATCAATTATGCAGCAGACCCCGTTTCCCTGTCAAAGGGAGCGTGCCCCCCTTTATACCCAGGGCAGTCCTATCTGTTTCTTCCTGTTTGTTGCCACTGGGGCACATCTGGGGGCAACGCCTCCTGTTTTGGCTAGAAGCACATGCCTACAGGACATTCTCTTCCATCCAATGATGGAGTTTGCCTTTTTTTACTTCGTTGACCTTTGCTCTGCTGCGTAGTTAAGAGTGCAGAGTATGTTCATAATTTTGTTCATTAAAACACATTTTTGCATGACCCCATCCAGTCTTTGCTCTTCCAAGCAACTTCTCATGGAAGTTCCCACTTAGCACTGTTGGGGCCAGGAGGGGCGCTCTTGGTCGCTACTGGTCCCTGCTCTATTGAACTCTTTCCTGCTTTAGAGTCGATGTAAGGAGAATCCCTGTGTAATCACGGCCTGACGGTTGCTCGCTAACTGAGTTGGTCTTTGTTAGGGACAATTCTCTTATAAAGCTAATTTCCCAAACCTAGTGAGTCCCCCAGCGGCTTTGCTGGATTTCTGGGGTTTATTTTTTTTCTCCTGCTAAGAGTGAGACTCTTTTACTCCCACTCTCAGGCATGATTTGAGGTATGTCTCTGACTATTTGTGTGCTCGTGGGCTATGGGGTCCTTTACTCCATAGGGTATCATCTATTTTTTGTGTATTTGTTACACAGCACCCTCAGTGCAGTAACACGGAGGTGTCATAGTGACCCCCAAACAAAGACTCCATACCCTGGGACTGACTACTGTCTCCCAAGGCATGTAAAGTCACCATTGACTTTACTAGTCCTAAATTGTGAACAGAACCAGTACAAACCATCATATTGTGGAAGTACTGGAAGGGGTTAATTATATTGCTCCTGGGTCTGTTTTCACGGGGGCACTGTCCAGTCCCCCCTTGTCGAGTTTCTGGCTGGTGGCAGTGGTTACCACGCAAAAATATTCCACCAGAATATTTCCTATGGGATTTTCCCATTGATTTTAAACGCACCACTTTTTGGCGCAATGTTAAAGATACCGCCGGTTTATTTATTTAATATTGAATCCACGGTTAGGTCTTTTTGCCAGAACTCTTTCTAAAATGGCTTTCGTGTCTGTCTCTGTAACTCCCCTTTGTTCCACTTTTTGGCAGGCTTCTCCACAGAAGCCCTCCAAATGGTGCCACTCTGTCTGGGTTCCACAGGATGTGTGGGTGGGGGAATTGGCACCCTGGACTGCGTTGCCTTTGCAACTCAAGTCGCACTCTTCTGATTGGCCCAGTGGTGAGCCGCCCGTCTCACCACTTAGCATGTTTGAGTGACAGCTAGGCTGTTGAATAGGGTTTTTTCAGCATAAAAGCAGGGCTTTTGGGACTGGAACTTCACAAGTCGCCACAGGACCTAAGAAATCCGAAGAGGGGAGAAGCTGAGCCATCTGCAACGACGACACCACCGGTGAAGCCCTGCTGCAACGACCTCACCACTTTCCCGACGACAAGAGGAGATCTTCTGCTGGAAGAGCCTTCTCCCTCTGAGCTGGTGGGATCAACCAGTTCGCCACTTTGCCTTCCAAAGATGTCTCTTGGTCGACTCGCCCGTGCCAAGCACTCTGGCGACCGGATAGCCAAGCTTCACCACTTTCACCGCAAATAAAAGGAACGCACCTTTTACCGACGAACTCCGCGGCTGGTCTCTTCCCTGGGCAGTGCAACGACTACAAGTTTCCTCCTCGACGAGACCTTCTCTTCCCCCTGGTCGAAACCACGACTTGCATCCACTGCCAGGAACAACTGCCGCCGCTGGAGCTTCCTCTCTCTTCAAGGTACTTTGTTCCACCTGGCCTCCCTTTCTTCGGATTGCTAAAGGTGACCCTTAAATCCTTGGCTTTCCAACTGGGTTGGCTCCAGACCTTCTAACTTTACTTCTCGATTCACCCCAACCTCTTTTGAACACTCTGCAAAGAATTTTAGTGCATTTTTAAACCGTGTGATCCTGGGCACATTTCGCTTTGCTCCATTTAAAGTGGGCCTAGCCTATGAACTTTGGCTCTACAGTGTATACTGCCTTCACTGACTTGCTTTGGACTTAGACAAGTGTTGGGAATTGTTTTATTTTTATGCTCTGCCTTTTTCTCTCCCTTTAACCTAATTATTGGAGTGCCATCTAAGTTACACGCTCACCTCTGTTTTGACAAAAAGTGGTGTTTTAACTTAGACTTGTCTAGTAATTGCTAGGGGAGGTGTTTATACTTTATCTGACTGTGTTTTAACTTGCTTTTGATTTCGAGTGCTAGTGTATTTGCTAAAGTGTGTGTTAAATAAATAATTATATACTTTTGATACAAGGCTCTGGTCAGTGTTTGCTTGTTCCGCTGTGTTTTTGGCCCTATTGTGTATACTCTATATACTGCCTTACTCTTCTTGAGAGAAGTCTGACTGCTCAGCCACAGGTACCAGGTAAATCTGGGTGGTGCAGACTGCTACCAATTGGGTTTACTGCTTACTCCTGTAGTCTTAATCTTTTTGCAGTGGTCCCCAATGGAACTGCACAGGATTCTGCCTAACAGTCTTTTGAGCCGAGCTTTCAGGATGGCTGATGGCGAATGTCTGCACTCTGCTGGTCTCCCTGTCAGTACCCCTGCATTGCACACGTTCATCTTTTTCAGAGTAGATTTGAACTTGGAGTACTTTGGTTATTAATGTTTGAAAGGTCCCTTTAGCACTGCCTATTGCAATGGGTTGCTCTTTCATTTGGATGGAGGGAACATAAAACCATACAATGTAAAATGAGTTTCAATTTGAGCCTGGATCCCTCTGACGTCCAGTGCCAGAGGTAGGATTTCTGGGCCAGCATCAACGATGACTGTTCTCCTATGCAGTCCCTGTGCCCTTGACCTCATCTCCTCTTTGCACAGAATTAATTGCCTGGCCCCGGAGTTGCTGCAGTAATTGGCGTGCTTACTGATCAGCAATTTGACACAGGCATCTGAGATACTTTGACTAGATGTTTAATTGTACGCCGTAGCTTTCACGCTGGCATTCTGCCCATTTTTATAATGCTGTCCTATAGAGCCAATTTCCCTGCCTCCATGCTGCCTTACTTCACCTCCGTATTCCCGGCTGCCCTCCTGGAGGAGCGTTGCTTTATCTGAAAATGTACCACTGACTGACCTACGACGGTCGGAGGCGGTGAGCTATGCATGGCTGTTGCAGGGTGTGGTGAGGCCTGCTGCCCCTTAAAATGTCCTGCCCTGGCCCAGCATCCCGCCTGCAGGAGACACAGTAACTCTTCTTTGAGTTTCTGAGCGGGGCTCTTGTATTTGCTTTGTTTTGTGACTGCCAGTAAAAGGAAACCAAGCCATGTTCAAACCAATAATCAAGGGACAGGTGATTTTTTGCAAGAAATGTCAGTCAATGAACACTATCGGACACAGGTGAGCAATGCCTACCTGGGATTGGAATCCACACTATGTCTCCTTGCTAGTGGAGAAGGTGACCAAAGACCCACATGCCACCCACTGGATCCAGTAATAAACTCGGTGCAACGGATTGGCCAGAATTTACTCCAAGGTCAAAGGAGGACAGTCTCTCAAATCGAGGGTCGCTTGAGAGCCGTGAGACTCTCCAGGCGCCCTAACTGTCTATAAGCCGTGCTATATACCCTTGATGAGGCTCTGTAGAGAGGACGGGCGCTCACCCGGTGCACCTCCGAATGCGACCCTAGTGCCGAGACAAAGAATCCGACTGGGGCCTTCTAAACCCGTGAATTAGTAGGGTTCAAAGTAATCTTCAGCATTGGTAAGGATTGGCCGGCCAATGTTATTGGCAGGTTGCTGCAGGAGAAGCTCTCTCACATGGTTTATGGAAGAATCCTGCAAATGCTCCGGCGGGACGAAGGCAGTGCGAGTGTGAAGGATGGGTGCAACTGCAAGAAGGGCTGCTTTATGCCCTGAAGATAGACCACTTACCCAAGTCTCCCATCATTCAAGGGACTCTACGTGAGAGCCTCTGTAGCCGACCACCCCTGAAATGCAGTCGGTTGAAGAAAGGCCCCTCCCTCCCTCCCTGATTTTGATAAAATCTTGGTGGATATTTCAGCAAATGGTTTCTACTGGATCCGGTTGCAGCATCCATGGTTTGGTGATTAGATTGGGCTACAACAAACCAAACGAATGAACATCTCCTGATTACATACATCTATATGTAACACTTCAGAGCAACATGACAAACCATGGTGCTGTCTGCCAAGGCGTCCTTCGCTGTACTTGATGTAAAGCGGGACCGAGACTGGACCGGACCATACCCTGGGATGTGGTTTGGGGTACCCGATTGCTATTGCGATTTTGTGGTGTATGAGAACACTCACTTAAGGTTTCATTCACAAGTTCCACAGAATTATCTTGCGACACAAAAAAACCTGTGTTGGGAATATTGCAAAACCCAGTGGCGATAGAAAGGTTTTTAGTTTTGGCTGTTAGGTGGTGATGTAAGCACTGCTGTTTATAACCCTAAGCTATTGCCAAGGGAATTGGAGATGGGGTAGATGAGCTGTGAGGAGGGGTACACAGCATGCGTTTATGTTTGTATTTTATCTTCTAATTGACTGCTGATGGCCATGCTAGTCGCTATGACCATTTCTACCCATTACCTCCTCCCTCTCTACGCAACATACTCCCTCCAGCCCCAGGGTCTCTTTAAGCTACCTCTATGCTTTCTGAACAGACTTCTGAAACTTAATGTCTTAATTGTAGCTATAAACCAGCTCATGCTGCATTAAGGGTGTCTTAGCCAACCGTGCCTTCAGCCACTTGATTTATATGCAGAATGCATGTCCTTGCAACTGTTCTTTCACTGAATTTCTGTTAAAAAAAGAATTGGCAAAGCCAGCAGTTTGGGCTCATTTTATAGGAGACATTTGCCAGGCACAGCTGTAATATTTCCTGTTACTAATACCATTTTCCAGCGCTTGCCATTTTATGGCAAGCAGTACCATTATGTCTGTACCTGGAAAAGCTGATTTCATACCTACACAAAAGCCGGAACTGGTGTCTGTGCCACTGGTTGTTTGTGTTTAGCCTGGGGTAAACCGTTCACGTTTTGAGCTGCTATGCGCAGTAAAGTCACTTGCCAGATCACATAGTGACTGCACGCCGTGTCTTACCCGCCAACAGTACATTATCACAAGCCAATGGCAAGCCCAGATATAGCACTTGCTTTAATAGGCACTTTAGCTGTTTTGTATGTTTATTTACCGGGCGTCATAGTCCCCACCCTCTGTCTCCTCCCCCCCGGTACTTCCACCTTGCTAAAGTGTAAACCTAAACCTGCACGCTGAAGCGAACCAGAGATTAGCACCTCCCCACCCTCAACAGTGGGCACGGTGTCCCAATCTGAGCTCTTACTGGCCAAGGATAAACGTAGCCGAGGACCGGAAGGAAAGGACCATGGCAAATTGATCTATTGTGGCACATGCCAAAATTAACTTAAAAGCTCACACGTGAAGTGCGAGTTTCTGCCACGAGTGATAATTCATGAAACTGCCCATAAAAAGCGTGACCATGAAGATCGCTCTGTGCAAGTTCTGGAACTCCTGTTGGAATGTATTGGGTTTTCAGTGATCTGCCAAATCGTAGGAGTGCAAGGTGGTGCTTGGTCTAAAGGGGGACGGGGGGGAGTGGTAGGGGTTCAATTAACCTGGGCAAGAGCAGAGCACATTCAGAGGATGGCTTCATCAACAAGGAAATCACACGGTCGGTGAGTGACCTCTTAAGTCACTGTTAAAGGTGCTGTGCCTTTTAGAATATTTGGAACACCATTCCATAGTTCAGTATCCAAAAGGCACTCCATTCCACTAATTGCTGTTAAACTAAATTTTGCGCTGCTCAAAAGATGACAGGACATGGTCGCTCAGATTGCCTCGTTGTGGAAAGTATCTCTTTGAAATTGACATCACATTAGACTAAAGGAGGATGTCCACTAGATGATTATCGGCTCAGAAAATTGAAAGATCACATTTTCCCGTCACTTGAAACTGAGCTGGAAGACATTGGGTGCTCTAGCTAGTTTACAGAAGCAGGTTTTTCAGATTGAAAGTAATCTTCCCAGATTAGACCGCTTCAGGTCCAGATGTCGTGACTGGCACTCACGTAGAGTTATAGAACAAGATTCAACTAGGGCTGATCTGGTGGTGTGTGCTTGCAACCCCCCTTTCTTTCTTTGGTTCACTGCTTCCCTCCAGCGTCCTTATCTTTGTTCTCATTATTTCAGTCTTGTCCTGATTCTGCTTCAGCCAAATTCCTTCATCCATGTGCTAACTTCAGCCAGAACGCTTGCCAGGTCTTTGAAGTTGTCTCCACTCTGCTACGAAAAGCCCTCCAAGATTAAATTCTAGGTGATTTGAAAGGATGGGTGTTAAATGACTACGGATTACATTAATTGGTGATAACAGAACTAGTTATGCTGGAGAAACAGGAATTGAGATTGGATGAGCAGGAGCTCAAAGCAGCTCTTGGGTACCCAGCATTAACCTGTGACCAGGAGCTACCCAACACTGGGGAATGAGTGGCTAGTACATAGCATTCTGCAAAGCTAACTTCCACACAAGATGCAAACGTATCATATTCTTGATTATTTGTCATCTCTTCTGCTTTAAATGTTGTATAGATTTGTCTTAATATAGATTGTCCCAAATGCACATAGTTAAATTCACATAGGTATGTTTGTTGGCGTTCCTGGGGAGCCAAACAAAGCTCCTGGTAGCTGTTGGCATCAAGCTAACCAGGCTCTTCTTGGCTGCAAGCAGGGTGCTAAATAGCTCCCAGCTCCCCTTCATTTCGAACCCTGCACTAGTAGGTTGTATCTCCACAGAAAGTGTTAAAAATGACTGCTGTGAGGCGTGCCCCTTCAGATAGCCCTCTCGGTCTCTTTCACTGTCAGTTTCAAAGGAGACAGTGGCTCTTAGTCAGACCAAGGAAACTGACAACTTGGAGCCCAGGAATCCTGAAACTGACCAACTCTGGCCGAGGGAAAGGTCATTAGTGCTAAGCACTGAAGCTGCACCAGCTATTAGTCCGCCACAGGACTCCAGTTTATGTAAACTGGCAGTTTTATATTTGTTCCTAATTACCTTTTTTATTTTTGGTTTCAAAGAGCAGGGTAAGGCTCTGGTCTTTGAAACTCAGACTGATCTTGAGTTAGCCACATGACTGAGCCCCATCTCCTAGGCACTGCCTGAAGTTTATCTGATTCAGTGGCTTGGCCCATGGGTTGATGAATGAGCAGAGGACCGAATCCAGCGGGACTCCTGAATGCACAGTAACTACTGGCGAGACCTATTCATGCTAACTTGCTGGGTCCTGGCGTCCAATAACTACTCCCCTAATTAAACCCCATCCCCTAGTCCGAGAGCCTGACCAGCAGCCTCCCTTCACCAATGGTGACAAAGCCCTTCATTGAGGTCCGACATGACAGGACCCAAAATACAGCGCCACCCGTGGGGGCTGGTATTATTCATCCACCACACAGACGAGGGTGGACTGTGTGCCGAGATGGGCTCTAAGGCCAGACTGACATAGAAGAAGCCACCCTCTTCAAACAGGTTTTTCCGTTTGAGAGAAAACGATCTTTCTTTTTTCACCCCCACATGGATAGATGCCCAAGCCTTCCCCTATCCTGTATCCTATGTGCAGTCGCGCTTCGTCCACCTAGTGCTGTATAGCGGGTCCTAAGGGGAACCTGATCCATGTGTTTCTGTGCTAAGTGAAGGTGTTGTTATCCTTCAACTGTGCAGTCGAGGGCAGAGCACTCCCCCTTTCATCATTGCTGCCACCTGTAACCACTCATAGTGCAATGCAAGGGATATGCAAATAAATATTTCAATGGACCTTGGACGGCGATTTGATGTGTATATGGATTTGCTTTGGCAGGAGTTTCTTTTATATCCACTCTTTGCAGAGCTATGAATCCACATCCTGTTTCCGAACGGCTCTGCAGTCAAGGTGTGAATGCCAACCTTGTGTTCATTTGCTGGAGGCTTTAAAACGAGAAGCAGCCGGAGAAGGTCAATGAACTGAAGGTCCACGGCTTGTCCATATGTACGTTGGCCGAAGTATCTGCCACTGTTTTGGGGGGGAAGCCGATGCCAGAGGCAGCATGGAAATTTCACTACAATGTTCACCATCTCCATGTTGCTTAGTGCATAGTTTGGGTGGGAGCAGGTACAATCGGCTGTAGATCCTTGAGTGCATGTCTGCTCCTCTTTCTGCCTAAGTGGAAGGAAGGAGCATCCAGCCGTAGACCGAGGATCCAAAGTGTTTATGGAAGGGACACTTTCATTCCCTCCCACGTCCAGAAAACATTGAATATTTTCAATGTATTTGTAGGGTTTTTCTGGGAATGGTTAGTTAGTCAGATCTCCATACTATTTGTCATTCTAGGGGTTTTATCAGTCTTTAAAGGCTCTGGGCTGGTACCTATGGGATCTTTCTCAGAGTTGACACCCCAGCTGTTTTCTTCTATATCTGCACGTTGAGGGCATTCGGAGGCTGCTATCTGCTTACTTTGTAGTAGCTTGACGTACTATTTGGTTTGCACCCCTTTCACTGCTGTTCAGGTGCGACGTGCTCAGCCGATGCCTCTTGTGGTCTGGGATGGTGGAAGGAAACCACGCTTGGAGGCTAATGGAGGATGAAACTCTGGGTGTTAGTAACAGTAAATAACCTTTGGTGCAATGGAGAGCGTAGTTTAGTGGGCTTATGTGGCGTTGATCGATGCACGTGGTGGTTGCGAAGCAACCGAGGCTGGACGCTAATTCCGTGGTCGTTAGCGTAGATGCAGAGGAAACTGCTAATCTCTGCTTTCGGGTAAATACAGGGGACGCCGATGGTTCAGCATCCTGTAGTACCACCGGCCGGAAATCGATAGTTCCAGCGATCTGAGTACTACATTCTGCCATGTTTCAACTAATGGTCTATGGAGTTGATTGAACTGGTTGGCAGTGAATGCGTCGTTAGGATCCAGTGCCTTGGTGTTTGCTTTAAAGGTAGGCCAGACTCTGGTACTTAGAAGAATGTGATCCAATATTGTCCCGAGGGTTATTATTTAATAGCATGCAGTTTTGAAAAGCATATTTCTGCAAGTGCTAATTTCATTGTCCCATAAAAGTCACGCCACAGGTTTAATTGACAAAGCAGAGTGTAATTTTTTCAACTTCTTCAAGTACAGAAGGAAGCGTCCCTTCGGGCACCATGTAACGCAAGCCGCTCCATCTGTACGGCTTGACGCGACAATGAACGTTCAAAATATATCGTGTTGCAGCCACTGAACTTCATGTAACCTGGGGGAGAAAGAGAAACCTAGTTCACTTTGGCTCGCAAGACAATGTTTGGGTGCATTGCCTGGCTGGCGGTAGGAGGAAGACGGCACATTAAGTACTGAACTTAAATGTCACCTTCTCCGTATCTGCACTGCACACTGAGGTGCACCCACACCGATTCCAGGTCGCTGAGGGACCTTCAATAATTGCTGCGCAGTGACTAGATCAGATGTTTCTTTCTTCCGGACCTCGGAGGAGGCTAGCCGTGATTGGCCAGCCTCTGCATCATTATCATTAGCCAATCCAGAGCCAGCAGGCAACCGGTGTCCCCCTCTCACTCTTTTTTTGCCCTGTGTCCCTCCTACCTGATTCCTGTTCCATCTTATTACACTGCATCCCTCTTCCTTCCCTCCTGTCGATGCTCTGGTGATATCCTACCCTGGTCTTTCTGCTCCTTCTAGCAACTCACTCTCCACTTTGCAACATTTGTGTGTGCTCCTGGACGCCCGAACTGTGGTGTGTTTTAATTTCTCTGCACCCACCGCTCCCTTCCATCTCTACCTCATTCCTTTCTCTGTTTTTAGCCCTCCCTTCTTCCTCTCTCACCTACTCCCACCCTTACTCTTCTCCTACTACAGATCCCATGCACTTATCATTATCAGAGACGCTGTCGGGCTCATACGATAGTCTCATTCTTTGTTTGTCTTTACCCTACCCTCTCCTTTTTCCATGTAAAGCTCTTGCACTGTTGAAACGACCGTCAGGAATGTACAATAATCATGTCCTACGTTGTACACAGTGTTTGTTTTCCTCTTGTTCCATGTTGTACCACTAAACGCATTGCACTTGCACATTCTGAATGTTCCAATGCCTATTAAGAATGTAACTCGGTCTTGCTTAATTATCCCCCCACCCCTGTCCCCCCTACGTTGTAGTGCTTTGAAACGCTTGTTTGTGTACAGGCGCTGTATAAATGACCAATAAATATAAAAACTCCAAGCCCTAAGATCATGCCTAGGTCGCACGGCTTCCCACACTTGCTTGGCGATATGGGTCGTGATCTCTCTGCTTTGCTCCTGTTGCAAGGTTATACCTACGAGTCAAATGGACTTAAGCTTCTCCTTGGACCGGCCCATTTTAGCAGTTTGTGTACTTGCTATTACCCGTTACCCAACGGCACATCCAAGGGGGTTCCTATGCCATGGAGATCAGAGGTTTGTGGGAGTTGCAGCAGCTGCCCGTTGCCACCAATTTATATACTGCACTTGTTCAAATGACAGCCCGTAGGCTTTGATAGTATGGCCTGGTAGAATTGCGTCAATTCAGCGTTTATGTATCATGGTGTATGTAAAGAGTTAAATGACAATCAATGACTGTTTTGTTTCGGGTGCAGGGTGTAACATGTGGTCGACGGTGCCCCCTAGAGACCCCCGCACTTCTGCTCCAGTCTGAAGCAGATTGTACTCATTGGCAGGGTGTCCCTTACCTTGGAGCTAATTCACCAGGAATGGCTCAATTCATGACCCAAGAAACCAGTAGCTTTGCCCTTGTTCATGTGCGACCCTTCCTGTGCCAGCGACCTCGCCATATGTTTGCCCTGAGGTCACTTCCAGATGGAGGCGATGCACGGAAGGTCCCAGGCACTTCCTGCATTAAGGAGATTCATATATGTCCTAAAGCATGATTTTAGGTGCTATGTCTATCCCAAGGGCACTGAAGGCATTCACTGGTCTCGGTGCAGGTTTTACGGATACGCATTAGTACGGGTGTATGTGTGTACCTAGCAAATAAACTATGATGTTCTCCTAATTCTGAAAACGGCTCCTTGTCATTTGGGACTCTCTAGATAATGACCACGTCCCAAAAGCGACCGACGTGCTGTATCAAGACTGCCTTCCTTTGCCGTCTTTCCTCCCAGGGATAGTCTTTCTATCCTTATTCTTACTAAAATGCTGCAATGATCTGACAAGGACCTGCAATGGAAAACATCTTCTTAAAATGTGCAGTAGAAGAGACCACCATGCCTGGCGAAAAAATCTCGCAGAGACAACTTGCAGCCCTTTATCGTAGGATTTTGCACCAGAATCTAGCTACGCGGTGGGTAGGGGTTCTCGCAGCAGGACAAATTCCCACTCTTTAGCAAGACGTTCCAAGGTAAGGAATTACTTGATGGTTTCATGACCGTATCAGTTTCAGCATTATGAGCCAAAGATGGCCACCTCCCAAAGATGTCCCACAACATAGGTTTTTGTGATGGTTTGATGTCTTGAGAGGTGGCTACGCTCGAAGGAAGGGTGCTGGGATAAACCTCTTTTCTTGTCAAATGATACATGTTCCTCGACTGACCTATGGTGTTCTCAGGACAAGCCTAAATCCGTGTATCTCTCGGCTGCATGTGCATATGGCATGTTATGGGGACAATTCTTTAATCGATATAAGAACGGGACCCTGTGAGAGATTTAGTGAGCCAGTCCTGATGTGCGTCTCTGCTTGGACATGGACCTTGGTTGGGCCTCTGCTTTGTGCCTAGCCTTTTCACCCCACCCAACTTTGGGCCTTGTATTGACCTGGCCCCCCATCCATGCTCTAGGCCTTGCGTTGCCCACTTCAACTCTCCTTAACCTTATTTTGACCCCCATTTAGGGCTGAGTTTCTTCCCCTGATCTTGGTGTTGTTTTACCTACTCTTGGATATGTTTATCACCCAAGTTCTGCCCCTAGTCAGGGCCACTTCTAGGCCCGTTCCCCAGGGCCATGTACAGATCCTGAACTACATGCGGTTCCCTACCGCAGGCCAAACGTGGTGGCCCCCTTCCTCTTTTAACCTTGCCCCTGCTTCAGGCGGATCGGGGTTAGAATCCTGTGATGGAAATGTTTGAGGGAGAAAAGATCAAAGATTATTTTTTTCTGAAATAACCTTCAGTCTTTTCTCCCTTGAACATTTCCGACTTGGTGCATCCCTTTTGCCTAATAATAGAGCTTTCCTTTTTTCTCTCTGATTTTCTAGTCCTTTTCTGGTCCATATAATGGACCTACACCAGTGGCAGCTATCTTCGTCTCTCTCTCCCTCTCTTTCTCTTTCTCCCACTCTTTCTCTCTCTCTCTTTCTCCCCTTTCTCCCCCTCTCTCCCCAAATATAAGTCCATTGTTGTGTCAAAATCCTGCTTCTGTCCCTCACACCAATAACTTAAACTAAGATGCAAGGGGATCTGCTTCTTCTCAATGGCTTCAGAAATTCTGCTTTCGTTTGCAAAGTAAAGTTCCCAAAAATGGTGCACAAAACAGATGGAAAACTTTACTCTGACAGGTTTTCAGCTTCTCACAACACCGAGGGGCTTCCTCTTCTCCTGGCTTTCTGCAATATTCCCAGTTGAGCCCACAGGATTTGTTTCCCTTCTTCTGGGCTTCTCCACTGTCTTTTCCTCAGTCAAATGTCTTTACTACACACAAGTCAAGGGGTATGCTTCCCTTCTCCCTTATTTCATTCCAGCCACTCCCCTAATCCCCCCTTGTGTCCTTTTCTCTTCCATGGTAGGTATGGGGATATTTATTATTGACACTTTGCTCTAAAGGGTACTGTGCTTTCTTTCCCCTTTCTTTTGTTTCCTTTCCCAGCCACCCTGGTATACTGTTCTGTCAGGTACTGGGACCATGCAGAGGGGTTTTCCTCTTCAGATGGTTGCGAGTCCCAGACTTGCTTTCTCTGGTTTCTTCTTCTCGGCTTCAATCTCAAGGTTACGGTTTTCTTTCTCTTTCTATTGCTTGCGCTCACAGTAAGACTGGTATGCTATCCTGCCAGGTACTGTATCCAGTGGGATGAATGTCCACACAATCTACTTTCTCTAAAATCTTCAGGCTATTGAGTTTAGCTGTTTCTCTTTGGGTGCGAGTCCCAGACTTACCTGATTTCTGTGATTCTGCTTCTCGGTAGGCTTGGTGCACTAACCTGCCAAGCACTACCATTCACAACCAATTGTGGCCACGTTTCCTTATCAGGATCCTAGACCCTGTCTTCGGGGTATTCTGTGCCTCCTCTCTCTGCCACCACCTCTTCTGGAGCACGGATCCTTTCTGCTCACTCGCGTACATTGTTCTTGGGCCGGCCAGGGCTTCTGTTCCCTTCCAGCTCCGCTCTGCACTCGTGGGACTCGCTGGGCTCTGCCGCGCGTTCCTGGATCTGCAGATGCTTTGCCAGACCATACTTCTGCCAGTGAGCGTCCTTGCTTTAGAAGGGACAA